>NC_141263.1:26185000-27385000 GCF_054856545.1 Hippocampus guttulatus | reverse complement strand
AACAAACGGCGTCAAAAAGCTCCCTGGTTGCATTTTGCACATGATCCAAGTAATAATGCTCAAGTCATATGCGACTCCAGCGTAAGCTGTGGATCCTGGCTCAACATGGAGCAGCATATGAGTGGATGGCAAGTCTTGCGTGGAGGCGCAGTGTCTTGAAAAGGGCCGTTTGACCGGGTTACTTCACACACGCAAACACATTCATACATTTTTCATCAATTTGAATGCAATATTAGCTCGTGTCACCTGCAAGGACACCCCCTCTCTGGGAACTCTTGAACCACCCGTCCTTTGGAAGAAGAAAAACAATTTAACCCACTGTCTATTTTGATTTCTGTCATTTTTAACCCTTAAAAAAAAAAAAAAAAAGGTGAACGAAACAAATGCCTGCCTTCTTGATCCAAGTTTGTGGAGTACACAATGGACACAGGACAAACACACTTTAACGTTTGCATGTCGCCGGCGCACCCGACAATTTGGTGGCTGAAAGTAGAATAAAGGAGCTGAAAACAGGTCTAAGTTGTGGTGCGGATGGCGTAACGTGATTTTGGTGAATTTGATGGAGGTGCAGGGAGACAGGTTCTGAGCTCTGTGGATGTGTGCGGCGGATATCATCGTATTTCATTCCTCTGAGTCACTTTCGAAATCAATCCACTGAGTGCCTGATTTTTATTAGTATCTTTATTATTTTTTAAATCACCCTCCTTGACCGGGGAACAACTCGGTTCACGCACGAACAAGTGGGTGGGAAGGCGTTCTCCAAGTGCCCGCTCCCCATGCCTCATTTACTGTACATCATCCATCAATGGAGGTCTGCTTACATTTCCTTTTTCTGCTTCCGCAACGTCAAAGACTCTGCGCCTCTCGCGTGTTGTTTTTAAAGGGAATGCCCGGGGGCTGCTACTGTTGTTATCAGGAAGCTAATCGGCTGCGTCCGTGCCCGCAGCATCGCAAACACCATTTCTAACCGCTACGACACCAAAAGAAAGGCATTGCCAGCTCTCGTTCACCGACTAGTGCGTTTCTACCGAACCAAGTAGGATTTGAGCTCATTTCATTTGAATCAGTTTCTTTATTTATTGAGGGCAAGTCGGCTGAGAGCGAGCTCCATTCTCCAATGAAGCCCTGATTGCAAGCACTTCAGAAATAAAGAAATAAATAGTACATGCGAGATCTGACCAAATGCGACAGTGGTCCTCCGGTGAGGTCCTGCCCGAGGTCCGAATCCATGCGACCGGCCTCCCCCGGGTTAAGACTTGAGTGCGCTCAGCAGCAGGCTAAAAGCCCAAGGTGCTCACCTGGAAGCCAGCGCAACTCTCGAGCCTCGGCGGAGTGAGGTTTGCCAAACGTATTTGGCACCCACTGGCAGCCACAACCTTTAAAAAACACAGCACAAGAATCTGAATCCTTTTCTTATTCAAGCTTCATCTGTCACACAGTCGTGTTTCTCTATTAGGCAAGTTAACCGACGACAGAAGTACCCACGGAACTGTGGTTGTTTGAGGAAAGAAAACAACAACAAAAAAATTCTCCTGGCATCGGTTGTTGAAATGCGGAAAGTCCAGATGTGATTCTCAGCACAATGCCTTCCCTTTTTATTTCTTTTCAGGTCAACATAGCCGAGGGGGAGAGTTGGAGTAGCTGTCTTGCAATTTGAAGATTGCTGGTGTGACTCCTTGTGCCCCCCCCCCCCGACCTCTCAAAGTGTCCTTGAGGGAGAAACTGAACCCCATTTGCTCCATGTGCCAGGCCCTCACGACTCTGGGGACTGCAAAGGATTATCCTCTTCTTCTTTGAACTTATTTCTATTTTTTGGATTGGGGGAGGGCATTTTCCAGGCGAGTTAAAGCCAAAAGTTATTTGTATGACCGATTTTAAACCGGAGTCTACCCAAAATGAAGTTTCACTTGGCAGTTGCAATTCACTCTTTAGTTTTTTTTTCCCCCAACAAGATAGTGTGAAGAAAGGCTGAGAGCAAAACATTGCACTGCTTTGAAGTGGCCTTCCGTGGCATTTAACATTTACACATTCCTGTACTCTCGTTTGCTATGACATGGATGGTTTTATTAACGATGACTTGCAACCACCCCACCAACTCTTTATATCTATAGATTATGCGTGGAATAAGTAAGAAAAATGATTGCGCTGCCAATGATGGAGAAAAACCGTGTTTGGTGAGTTTTCAGTTCAAATTATAAAAAAAAAACAATCCTTTATCCTCGCCTCAAAGGGAAATGTTGTTTTTGCACTTTTTGAATAAACCATAGCATAGGTTGGAATTATCCCGGCAGGGACCTGCAGGATGGGGATTCTACGGACATGTTGGTGAGTGCTCAAGTTGGAGGATATCTTGCAATTAAGTGTTGGGGACTTGTTAACAGGCGCCTCTGCATCAGCATTTCCACTTCATTTGTTCCTTTGAGTTGCCGAGGTCCAAAACTGGAGCTTGACAAACAACACTGCTGCTACAAAATCATCCTCCATTAGAAGTGACTCTGTAAAAAAGTGCGCAGAAGTAATATGGAAATTTGCGAGCTGACAATATAGCGGAGACGACCGTACAAAGTCAGATTCTCGCCGAGCGTGGAGAACAAAGAAATCCCTGTGTCTTTTATCAAGCGTTATTTTTTGTCTCCTATGTCTCCCGAGGTCAGAAGTCTGGCTTGTGTCCATTGTCTCTCGCTACCCCAAGGCCAGAAGAATATTGTCCTCGTTTTCCTACAATGAGATCTACCTTCAACAGAGCCATTATTCCAGCTAGGATTATTCTTCCTTTCTTTCAACTTCCTCCCAGTGACAGATGGGACTATGACTCGGATCAAATCCTTCAAGGCAAAGAAATTAGTGCCTTTCATATGGATCCAGAGCAGCCAGACACCAGGGAGGTTTGGCAGAGCGAGGAGATGGGTTCAAACCTTCCAGTATCATATACGCCTCATTGTTGCAAAAAAAATAAAATAACATTTCTTGTAGAAGACAAATACAAGGCTACAATATCATAGGGACTAGCCTGACATATTGTCTCTATTGTTTTACGGAACAAAAGACCAGCGCGCGTCAATATAAATAGAATGCACAGGGTGACACACATGCTTATGTGTATGTATTCCCCTTCTATTATTATACACGCACGACTCCCATACACCTCTGTGGGCTGGTGATAACTGTTTAGCAGCGTGCGCTCCAACAATTGTCAGACCGCCAGGGCAGAGGGAGCCAGTGAGTGAGGATGAGGAGGATGAAGGAGCAAGCTCTGAGTGGCACCACCGAGTGGGTACAAGGAGAGTTGGATGTCGCTGTGGAGAAGGATTGGCAAACGGGAGCACTGTGGAGGGAATGGTTAAAAAAAAAAAAAAAAAACATGTTTTGGCCACCGGAAAGTGTGACAACGAGAACAAGAAGAAAGAAAAGCATCGAGAGGAAGAGGAATGAAAACAGGCCCTGGGGCACTCATATTGGAGGGGGATGGTCAGCCCAACCCCACCAAACTCCCCACCCCCAAATTGCCAAAACGCAATCGGCATGACCAAAACCCCAATCAAAAGTCACGGGGCCCTATATCCATGCCCAGTGCAAGTCTGGCGCAAAGCACCGTCTCACTGGGCGCAAGGGTGGAGTTTTCTTTCTGTTGACGTTTTCGTAGATGGTAGAAATGGGCACTGGTAGCCGTTATGGGACTGAACACAACCAGCTTGCTTCCTAAACAATGGAAGTGGCTCCCTTCCTTCCCTTGAAATTCAGCACAGGAGAGGCTTGTGAACTACATCGCTGGAATCCATGCAGGAGATCGCCACAGGCAAAGTACGTTTTTAAATAAAGTGCAAGAAGATCTCCACTTGCAGATGATGTCAAACTAGCCGCCGTGAAGTTAGGATATAACCAAATCCAAACGTCACGATATCAGCCTGGCGATACAATAATTCTTATGTTATTCTAGGGAAGTTGGTGATATAAAATAAAAGGTCACGATACTGCATAAAAAAAGTAAAATAATAATACTGAAAAGAAGCACAACATTGTGTTTTTGTATCGAAAAGCAGTGACAAAGGAACAGGATTGGCCAGTCATTTTATTTGCGAGTGGCGCTATTGCCTCCGCGGCGCAAAGTGTCACTTTCGATGTAGTTCTCGATGCTGCGCTCGCCTGATAGCGCGAATAACACTGAATACTGAGGCGCTTACTTGCTAATGCACGTCCACATTGTGAATCGAGTCAATTCGTGGAGGAACTCAAATGTGTGACGTTCCCCTTCATCTGGCGAATAACGTGGGCCAAACTACGGCAAATTCACATTAAACCACGCTAATAAACTAACCACCAGATGTTGCTGGAAATGTACAAGTGGAAAATAACTTGCCGTACTTAACAGAGGTGGTACTTTTAATATCGTGACGTGCCAACGACGATATTATAAGATCACAATACCTCCGTTAGCGTTGCATCCCGACTGTGAAGTGGCCACTTCCAGACTGCCTTCCAACACTGATGGTGCGTCTGAGTGTGACAACGTATTAGCATCACCAAAAACGATCCGCCACCTGCGCCATAACTTAGACCTGCTTTTATGTGGTCTAATGGGCGAGTCTACTTTCAGAATCCGCTAGAAAAGCACAGTGCCATCTGCCAAATTCCTCAAAATGATAAACTTCACATGTGCCAGTTTTAGCACATGTGCGTCTGTTTATGAAAATAAGGCCCATTATCTGTCTGTAGTGTGCCGTATGTTTCCCCCCCCCCCCCCCTTTCAAAAAACATTTTTCAGAAACTAGTCACATGGTTGTCTGCACAATTATAGTCTCAAAGGAACGACTCTGACAACATGACATTTTTGGACCAAGTAATACATATGTGGCGGGCGGGAAGGTTATGTCTTGACGTCCACTGACTACTCCCGCTTTTGTCATGGTTAGCAGTCTGTCATCAGCAGGATATGATTTCTATATTGTCCTGTATACGGTTTCAGGGACAACTGACGCAAGGCTCTTCCTTTTGCAACATAAAAATAAATACACTCATGGCGTAGGTGAGTTTTGTAACGTCTTAATTTCACTGAATTCGTCATATCATTTCACATCACCCCACATTATTTTGAGGTAGGAGAGCAGGAGTGAGAGAAGGATGTGGTGATGTGATAAGTATGCCGTGGGGAGGCTGGGGGGTTATGGTGTGGAGGGCATAGTGAAATTGAAAGTGTCCGTAGCCCTGTGGTCAGCAGTCTACTAGCACCACCATGTGGCTGAAAAATCCGGGTCGTGTGTCTCACACAGGTTGTCTTGAACACAGAGAAAAACATCCTGAGTAGCACATATGCTGGATGACATTTCAAATTCTTACCGCTCATGTTTTGGGCAAATCACTTCAACCAAATTACACTTTAGTGTACACACACAAAAAAAAAAAACAGGCGTACTGCATTTGTATAACCACAAAAAATATATAATGATAACAACAGGATGGTGCTTGGAATTGGGTCCTCTTTGGGTCGCTATGGTGATGCAGTCTCCCCCATTTGTCCATGTCAACAACTGACCTGCTTTCGTTCACCCCCCGCCCCCGCCCCCTCTTTCCTCAACACCCCTCTTCCTTGCTGCAGACTGAAAAACCTTTTAGCGTTTGGATGAGGCGGCCAGTTTAGGTTCTACGAATGGGCAGAGAAGAGAGATCGATGACATGAACCTGAAGTCTGTCACGTGACTTTTGGAAACATTAAGTCACCCAATCCTTCATGACTCCAGATTAACTCAAAACCAAGAAAAAATAGAAATTGTTTGTGTGCGTGTGTGTGTGCGCGTGTGTATGTTTTCACCGTTATGGTTTTATGTATTTTCAAGGTGCTCAGAGAATGGTGAAGTGTTCAGTGTAACTTGCCCTGTGGATGTTACGCCGGCCAAATAACGGTCGTTAATCTTTCTTCTTCGAGGGTGCACGTGATGATTCATTATCTCTGCTTTCTTGGAAGCAAACAAAAAATATGTCGGAGCAGAATCCCAGTGCACTGACCCACTCAAATAGACATTGTGTTCAATGGCTGTGTAAATACCCCCAGCCCCCTCCCCCCCCCCCCCCTGCCGACTCCTGACGCTTTTTTTTCCCTTTTCAATTACACATACAGTACATCCACTGAACACATATAGCAAAGCTGACATGCACTTAAGAGGGCTTCAGGTTCTATTCTTCAAGTGGAATGACCTCGATGTATTTTCTCCACGGGGCTGCAGGATGGAAACAATACTGTCCATCAAAGCTTCTTTTGGTGCACAAGGAACCGTAAATGTGCTTTTGACGATGACTGACACAAATTAAAATCTGCTGTTAATCGCTTGCATATAAAAAATAGGCATCAAGGATCATCCAAGGGTGGTTGGCAATATTTTTATATTTGAGAGTATACAGTAGGATTAATATAAATATGTGCATACTTAAAAGACATATGAATAAATAGGTCTTATGTGCCAAATCAGACCTGCATTCATTCTGTTGTTGCTACTGCCTCTGTTTTGCTGTATGGTGTGACTGAAGTGTGACCTGGGAACCAGCCTTGTACACACAGCGCTGAGAGGTGGCATTCGGGCCTCGTTTTTCCATCGATGGAGGTGCCGCCCACACCATCGCGCTGCCTCCATGCCGTACGCTCTTGATACAGCAATCGCAAAATGCTTGAACGGATGACTTCTGTGGGAATCGGATCTCATTGCTGAATATAAAGTTCTCGAACTTGCTCAGGCTCCAATGCAGGCATTGCTGACACTATTGTAAACAGACTTTTTAATGAGGCTGACCAAGTGGACCACGTTACCATGGCGATATTTGTCACTGGGTGAGAGGCTAATTACATTAAATAGTTTGATAGACATGAACCTATCGTCACTGATGTCGCAAATGGGACCAGAACAACTTATCCCGAGTTGTTGAAAATAGTGATACAAAAATGAAGCTTCAAATTTGCTTCATGAACCAGTTGTTGTATTTGTTTATTTATTTATTTTTAATTTTTTTCCGCAATGATATGGCACTGTTGGTTTAAAGCAGGTGAAGACAACTCCGGTCCTCGAGAGCCTGCCGCCGTGCCTGTTTTCCATCCATCCATCCATCCATCCATCCATCATCTACCGCTTATCCGGGGCCGGGTCGCGGGGGCAACAGCTTTAGCAGGGAAGCCCAGACTTCCCTCTCCCTAGCTACTTCTTCCAGCTCTCCCCGGGGGATCCCGAGACGTTCCCAGGCCAGCTGGGTGACATAGTCTCTCCAGCGTGTCCTGGGTCTTCCTCTGGGTCTCCTCCCGGTGGGACATGCCCGGAACACCTCACCAGGGAGGCGCTCAGGAGGCATCCGAATCAGATGCCCAAGCCACCTCATCTGGCTCCTCTCGATGTGGAGGAGAAGCGGCTCGACTCTGAGCCCCTCCCGGATGACCGAGCTTCTCACCTTATCTCTAAGGGAGAGCCCGGACACCCTGCGGAGAAAACTCATTTCGGCCGCTTGTAACCGGGATCTCGTTCTTTCGGTCACGACCCATAGCTCGTGACCATAGATGAGGGTTGGAACATAGATCGACCGGTAAATTGAGTGCCTGTTTTCACTCCTCCAAAACATCGGATTCCAACGATCAGAATCATGATGCTTCTACAGCAGGGGTGCCAAAGCCCGGTCCTCGGGAGCACCCTAGCTAGCCTGTTTAAGATAGCTATTTGATAATAATCTTGTATTCAATTCAATTAAGATGCCGCCCTCTTTCAGCCCACCAGGTTCAAATGATCAGGATTATTATCAGACTTTCTCAGAGCTTGCTTAGCATCCGACATGCAACACTGATTCCAAGTTTTCCTGTCATGCAGGTCTCCTCGAGATCAGGCACGGCAAGCTAATTTTCGGATAAGGCACTTTTTTCTGTGTCCAGTACTTACTGGTGTGGGCACCGCGAGCTCAGCTATTAATAGCGACTGCAGAATAAGTGCGCCATGTTTACCATCGGCTTTGAAGAATCTGTACTTTTTTTTACAAGACCGCATACGACACACATTCTTGGCTGTTCTGCTCATCTCACAAATGTAAGTCCTATCCAATGGGGAACCATTTAAAAGGGAAATAATCAGCACCACTGTAGAAAAAATAGTGAGGAAAAGCAAGAAGCAGAGTTACAACTCCAGTAGGACAAACATTTCAATTTATTGATAATTTTTTTTTCCTGTTCTCCTCAGAAAAGCGACGAACAGATTTTTCTCACCATCTAAAAAAAGAGATGGTGAGAAAGGTTGGGGAAGGATACTTTTAAGCAGCTGATGTCTGGAGAGATGTGACACATTAAATCTCCGCACACACACACGCTCGCAAATATCTTCCTTCTCCCTTTGCACAGTGATTTGGAGGGAAAAGGCTAAATCGATGGGAACAACTCAATCACATTTCCCTATGCAAATATCGAAGTGACCCCCTCCTCACTCCGCCATGCTATTAGCATCGAGCCCCGTGGCTCCTCTGGCACAGAAATGCGCATGGGAGAAATTAACATTTGCTCTCATAGTCTGCAAATGGCAGCTCGTGCTTAGACGAGCCGCTGCAGAAGAGAAAGAGAAAATATTTGAGTGGTTAGCGATTAATAATTCGTCTCGCAGAGCAGTAACATTTGCTTTCGGGGTCAGTGAATTGACAGAATGAGTTTCCTTGGGAACTTTTGATTCAAAGCTGGCTTTTTGTTGTCATTTACATCTCCCACAGTGACTCCCCATGAATCATTGTGCACATAGAGGTATATTTTCCCTGTGAAGGGTAAGTCTTTTTTTTTTTGAAGAGGTTGGTTTCAAGCACCTAACTCTGAGGCTGGCTGTAAATCAGGGAGTGTGGAGTTTTCCAGAGCCTTGTGAATGTCCTTGAAATTCAAAGTAAGTCACCTTGAGCGAAGCATTTCAGTTGAAAGATTTTTTGCAAATTACACGACGAGTCAAACCACTCATTGACTGTTACCGTCGCGATGCAAACGTAGCCGTTAGCCCAGTGTGCTAAACGTTGAAAATCGAGCGCTTAATTCCACATGTTGTGCAGTCTAAATGAAAAGGTATGGCTCCCACTAGGAGAAGAAATGTAACAAAAGAGTTTGCAGGGGCTTGCGACCATTCATCTAGGTAAATAGGACACATGGCAATAAAAGAGTAAAGGACTGTCGATGGAACACAAGCGCCCGCTGAAACGCCACGGGATCCGAGAGAAGAGCGCTGTCCCCCTGCTAGTCAAGATGTTGCACTCAAGGCGAAGAGGGCGGCAGATGGCTTTTCTCGATTCAGCCGCAGCTGGATCCCGCTGTGGAAATGTACTGCCCTTTTTTTTCTTTTTTTTTTTTATAAACTCAGAGTTTGAATGGAAAAAAACCAACAAAAGGATACATAATCAGCTACCTTTTCCATCAACAATGTCCATCTTTAAACACCCTCGTGAAAGGTCATTGCAGATGGAGGAAATTACTCCTTTCACAGAAAGGTCCCAATAGATCAATATGTCATTTAGTTTAGAGTCATTCTGTCCTACTGTTGATCAGATGGAAGATGGCTGAACTTTCATGGTCAGCCATCTTCCATACCTCTCCCTATTCCCAACTTTTTGCTGATTGCACGGTATTATATTGTCTATACTGTTTATACTGTTCACATTACATTACATTATCTGCTCTCTTGTTTTAGCTGTGTGTTTAATGCACAGCATGTTTGTGTCACGATGCAGGGTGGTGGTGGACCCCAAAAAGCAGGCAGGAGGGAGGAGCAGGGTGTATTTGCAGAACTGTATTTAAAACAAAGAAAACTAAATCCAAAACAAACAAAGTCCAAAGTATCAAACAAAAACCATGACTAAAGCTAAAACATAACAATGAACTAAACATGACAGAAACTAAGAGCAAACAGCAACACACATGACAGTAGCAATAAGCAAACAATGACCCGACCACCTGGACCCCGCAGGTACTAAGGACTGGTCCCTGTTCCACCATGTGCCTGGCGGAGCGCGTCTGCGGCCGACACCCCTTTCCCCTTTCAGGCAGCGCTGGGGATGCGGCTGTCCTGTTTTCGTCTCGTCAAGCCGCGTCTAGGGTGGGCCGAGCCCCGTCCGCGTCTACGTTGAGCCGAGGCTCGTCATGTGTCTGTTGGAGCTGAGTTCCAACAGACATGTGTTCGCATGTGTTCCTGTTTTGCGGCGAGGCAAGGATTGCCGTCGCTTTTAGTTCCTGTTCCCCGGCGAGGCAAGCTTTTGGACAACTTTGGGACGTCTGGGATCCGTCCCTTGAGTGAGGGGTACTGTCATGATTCGGTTTATCGACCAACAGGTGGCACTGTAGGGCTCGCCCGGCAGCTGCACACCTGTTGGCCATTTGGTAATTAGTCGTATAAAAGGACTCCTGCCCGAACACTCGGTGTCGGGTCATTGTTGCTTCTTGCTACTGTCATGCGTGTTGCTGTTTGCTCTTAGTTTCTGTCATGTTTAGTTCATTGTTATGTTTTAGCTTTCGTCATGGTTTTTGTTTGATACTTTGGACTTTGTTTGTTTTGGATGTAGTTTTCTTTGTTTTAAATACAATTCTTCAAATACACCCTGCTCCTCCCTCCTGCCTGCTTTTTGGGGTCCACCACCACCTTGCTACGTGACAGTTTGCATGTTTGCACTGAGGAGGATTGAGAGGAAGAAATTTCATCGATGCTGCATGTCATACATAAAGCATATTTGACAATAAAGATGACCTTGACCTTAATGATTGTTATCCTCTCTGGTTGCTTTCTCGCTCTCCTTTCCCACTAAGACCAATGGCCGAGCAACTGTGAGCTGTGCGATACATTAGACACGCTTGAAAATGAAATGTAATAGCAAATATGAACAATTTCAAGTTCATTCTTAAACGCGACCATTTTGATGGAACTCAAGCCCTGCGCCTTTGCCAGACATATTCTTGCAATTTTGCCGAGATGCACAACGTTCGCGCGTATTTTTCTCCCTTTCCATGCAGCATGTCGCCATTTAATAGCAACCCACCGTGTGCAATTGCAAACCAATGATGGCTTTCACGTATGTCAAGGAGATGACATTCTCAAAAGGACATTCAATTCTAATTGCAGGCTCACTTTGGGATTTTCTTGTTCCCCAACCATTCAAATTTATCAGGACAAGTGGCGGCTCAAACTGGGAGGTGACTGCGCCATGCTGCGATGGAAACGTTTTGCTTCCTGATCTATGACAGCCAAACACTTGGCAAAAAGCCACATCAAATAAGAATTCAAACTGATTAGTCATGTGAGTCCTTGATGAAGTCCAGATGCCCTTTAAAAATAATTTCCACTAAAACACAGGCCGTGTTTGAGGCTCCTGCCATCCGTCCCAACAAAAAAGTCAAGTCACAGTTATTGATGTAGCCCTTCATCACAAATAGTCTCAAAGGACTTGACATGCCCACAGTGGACGCATATTAACGGCATTCACTGGTCTTAACCCCCAGGAGGGTGAGGAAAAACTCAAAAAAACCCTATCTGTGGAAAAAAAATAGAAACCTAGGGAAGGGGCCACAGATGGGAGAATCCTCCTTCCAGGATGACCAGCAATGGATGCCGAGTGGGCAACATTTGACACAATCTTGTAAAACAACACAAGTTAGAATGATCAAAAAGTCCATTTAACAAGATGAAAACGCTGCAGGGAGATACCTTCGGGGGGGGGGGGGGGGGCTCCCCCTCTGAAGTTGGTCAATGGCGAACTCTTCATAGCAGCGCCTCCGAGTGGTCGACCCGGCTCTTATCCAGCTCATTCGGTGCAAATCACGTGCACATTGATCGGTGAAGAATTCATCTCGCGGCATCCAATTGGGTCATCAATACCTAGCCCCCTCGGAAGGGGGGGGAAGGACAAACCGAGGAAGCGGCAGTCAAACAGGCCATGCAGTTGACCTCAATGCATGAGTATACAAATAAGATAAGATAAGATAAGAAAACCTTTATTAGTCTCGCAATGGAGAAATTCCCGATTCACAGCAGCAAAGTTATGAAAGGAAGATGTAGAACAACAAAATATAGGAGCTGCTGGAAAGGCAGCCACTCACGCGGCGCCATTTTGAAGTCAAAATAACAAAAATAACACAACACAACACATAGGACACAGACAGTCGTGCAATAAATGTGTCTTAAGTTGGGTTTTCAACATTTCAACGGGGTTGGTTGCTCCGATTTCCATCGGTCTGGCATTCCAGAGCACTCTCGGGAACCAGCGGGCTTCTTTTTGGATCTCGGGATCACGAAAAGAGTTCGCGGCAGAACATACGGTGTCACCAAGCCAACGAGATAAAGGTGCTCAGCCGTGTAATATTTTATAAGTACGTAGCAAAACCTTGCGAGTTGACGAGTACCGGGGGGAATGTGACCGAACTTCCTCATCCTCGTCAGGAGTCCGGCGGCAGCATTTCGTAGCAACTGCAGTCTTTTAACACTTTAACACAGATATGAGAAGACCAGAGAGTAATACGTTGCAATCATTGAGGCGAGATGCAAAAAAGCTCTTTGGAGTACTTTCTCTTCCCATCTTCGTTGTGAGCGATCATATTCGCCATGTGCGCTGCAGGGCCGCGGTCCCTTGGGAATTCTTGAGTGTTGACTTTTGCTGCACTGCGTATTTATTGGCAGCTGAGCTAATTGTTGTAATAATAAATTCTATTTGACCTAAACGTGCTAGTTCACGTCATGATTTAAAAAAAAAAAAAAAAGTTCACAAAGCGTTCATTGCATGAATTATTTTCTTTTTGGACTAACGAAATGATCCCGCTTGTATGATCGCACGTACTCCGCCATGTTCCTCTAACCAAAGTAGCCTTTTCAGCTGCACCTTAATTGTGTTTAATCTCTTGTGCTCCGCGGCGAGGCGAGCCGGTTTTCATTTGTCTGGGAGTCAAGTGTGCTCAACTTCAAGGAGATGTGCAGCGTTTGATGAGCGGGTCCAATGTTGATGCTGATTAAAAAGAGAAAAAGCGTATTAGAGCGCGGCTGTTATCCGCCGCCTCCCAAGCAGAGAGGACGGGAGGCAGAGCATGAAAGAAATCCTTTGTAAGTATAACCTTGGCTTACCTGTGTGAAGAGCGTCTTGATCAGAGGATCTGTCGGATGGGGTCCTCTGACATCACATGCTCTATTTCTTTCACAACATCAGTCGTCTTCATTAGAGTCGAGACGGTTCAGCTCAGCCTTGAGAGGGCCAATAAGAGTCAGCTGCTCCTCCTCGCGCATTATTCGCTCAGGTGATGTCACAAGCGACTGCAGTCAGTATTCTTTGTCTCTCTCGGGTCATGCTTCTTTTTTTTTTTTTTGCAGGGGGGCAGTGGGGAGGGGGGTATTTTTCTCACTTGGCTTGTGTATGCTAAGTGGAGTGTCCATATATAGTGCTCAAACTGCTCGTGTGTTGAATGTGTCTCGCTCAGCAGTGACGGGCTCATCACATTCAGCCTTCGCGATATAAATCATCGTCAGCATGTTTGTTTTTGTGACATGTTTTGTTGTAAGCAGTAGAATGCCAGCGACGCCATAAACAGGTTCTGACGTCAATAGATGCGCCAAGAGTGAAAAAAAAATAAAGTTTTGCCAATATTTTCCACATTCGCAAAAAACATTGGCAGGGAAATATCATGCAGAACAGTTTGCCTCCAAAGAGTTTTCGCTTCTCACCTGTTGGTGAACAGAAATCCTACTTTTGCCTCGCACCCCCCACTGGGACATAAACCTGGCGCGATCAGAACCCCACGACACAAAAGTGATAATGTTGCAAGCCGCCCTCGGGCCAAAGAGAAAGACCGCAGACACCCGAGGGAGGCCCTCAAAAGCCGTAGTTACCAAAGATGATCGTTTGTGAAAGGTGACTGTTGTTCCAGAAGAATGACAAGAGGCAACAACACGGCCATTCCATTGGGATCGGGTCCATCAGAGAAAGGCATTTTCAACCAACACACGACTCTGATACACTTGCAACCTGTTAGCACCCTGAGACGAAAACCGGTGTGCCCCCAAAGGCCGGGCACCTCATCGACAGAAAAACAATCTGGTACTTGCTGTCAAGTGCGATGACGAATGCTGCATGTAGAAGGTCGATTGGAGAAGCCCAGCAGGCACATTTCTCAACATAGACAGAGGTCACCACTCAGCCGCCTCAAATTGAAACGGCATCCTTTCCAGGACAAAAATGTACATCTTCTGCCCGGGGAAAACAGATGGTTTGAAAGCGCACTGAGGAAGGGCAACTATTTTGAAAGTGAAAAGGCAGCACAGGAGGCGGCTCGCGTCGGATCAAAACCTCCTATGTCACCATTTGGTCAAGTTGAGATTTTTTTTCTTTTGGTCAGTCCACATGCGTGGCTTCTATTTGTACACATTCTTGCCCAATCTCAAGTCTTGAGAAACAGGGTATTCTCTTTGACCATGCAATGCTGTTTTGGGGCACTCCTGAACAGTGACCATTTGGGAGGTACGAGGATAGTGAGATGATCGATACGAATTCCGGAAATCTGGAATTAGAGTGGATCCCACAAACGGAGACCAAGATAAATCCATCCATCCATCCATCCATCCATCCATCCATCCATCCATCCATCCATCCAGACATCCATCCATCCATTTTCTGATACGCTTATCCCCAAGAGGGTCGCGGGGCATGCCGGAGCCTATCCCAGCTGTCTACGGACAGTAGGCGGGGGACACCCTGAACTGGTTGCCAGCCAATCGCAAGACACACATTGGTGAACAACCATTCGCGCTCACACTCACACCTAGGGACAATTTAGAGCGTTCAATGGGCCTGGCATGCATGTTTTTGGAATGTGGGCGGAAACCGGAGTACCCGGAGAAAACCCATGCAGGCCCGGGGAGAACATGCAAACTCCACACAGGAAGACCGAAGCCGGGTTCGAACCCACGACCTCTGCACAATCACCGGGCCACACCAAGATAGAGCCAATGACGAAAATGTATGAAAATACAAGACGAAGCCGACAAAGTAGAAATGATGACGCTGGTCACGATGAACCAGGAGAAAATGCCAAAAGGCAAAAAAACGAGAACATCAATTCACATCGAGCCGACTCCAGACCTTTGAAATGAATGACAGTTACTTTCCTTTCTGTGTTTCAGGGTTGATCTGAACAGAGAAATCAGACTTGGGTGTTGCGCAAAACGACCCGTACAGTTCCGAATGAACTTCACGCGTTAGGTTGTTGCCCAACGTTGAGATGAATGAAACAATCACGTTTCACACCAACAATGTCTGATTGAAATGTGCTCGTACAGCACTCAAGTCAACACCCTTATTTCCATCGCGCCGCCCACCCCCCTTCCCCTTTCCGTCGATCAACTTTTGCTTTGTTATTCGATTTTAAATCAACATTTTTAAAAAAGGGAAAAGAGGCAGATGAGTGTTTGCAACATCCTACTGAGATGTTGCCTCATTTTCGATGATGTCCTAGAAACATAAATCTCATTTGAATTTCTCACATCAAGACAATCAACTTGCTAAAAAAAAACATAAAAACACCCAACACTCTAAAATCAGCAGATAGAGGAAAAGGCAAACAACTCCAGAAGCATCCATATGCATGCAGTGCTTTTGACGAGAAGAACAAAAAGCCAGAAACAAATCGGTGTGCTCTGAAATCTTCTGACATTTTCCTATGCAGCAATAATGATCAACATTGTTGATTCGGGCATACAAAGAACTCTGTGTCGTCCTTTTTCGGCATTTGCACGTTTGTGTATTTTGCACTTTTTATGCTTCATTGTTTGCTGAGAATCTCAGCTATCGCTCTTTTGTGTTTGGAAAGGATTTCTTTGGACCCATCTGGTCCACTCTTGTGATGCTTGTTACTTTTAACTCACTGGTGGTGTTGTGCCTCTTGTTATTATCGTAGATTATCTTCAAATTTTCACTCTGTGTGGCAGGGCTTGGTCCAGATTTGTTTTACGTTTGGCCCAGACAGAAGCGTATTTCGCTCTGCTCCACCATCCACCCATTTTCCGACCTGCTTTATCCTTACAAGGGTCGTGGGGGGTGCTGGAGCCTATCCCAGCTGTCTTCGGGCAGTAGGCGGGGGACACCCTGAACCGGTTGACAGCCAATCGCAGGGCTCACAGAAACAAACAACCACCCGCGCTCACACTCACACCAATTGGAGTGTTCAGTCAGCCTGCCATGCATGTTTTTGGAATGTGGGCGGAAACCAGAGTACCCGGAGAAAACCCACGCAGGCCCGGGGAGAACAAGCAAACTCCACACAGGAAGGCCGGAGCCGGGATCGAACCCACGACCTCTGCACTGTGAGGTCGATGCGATAACCACTGGACCACCAGGCCGCCCTCCGTGCCGGTGGGGTGGTAAGGGCGGGGGGCGCGGCCGCCTACCCGCCCGTGGGGCTGTGCTCCACCATTCATCTTAATTGATTTTTTAAAATTTCTGGTTGCTTCCTAACACAAGTTCACGTGACACTATTTTTTTTTCTTTGCATCCGGATCTATAATTATGCGTTATGAATAATGAAGGTTCATTCCAACCTAAAAATGTTCTTTATTCTCCAACCATATCCGTATTATCAAGTTGTCATGGCCTTAATTTCATTTCCTCCATTGATGAATGTGGAGTCATTGGGGTTGGAGAAGCGGAAGCTATTTTGATACCTCATCCAACCGTGATTCCTCTGGAAAACGAAGTCGGCAGCGTCATCGCGCTCATAGCAGCCCGTAGAACCAAAATTCATTAATCAGGCAGTCCTGGTGAATGGAGGAGGAGGGGCGAGCGCTCTTCTGAGCCTGCCTTGGGTGTACCTCCTTTGTACTGTTTACAGTTGTCTTTTCCAATCCGCCACCAGGGTAGTTTTGGACCAGGCTCAGCGGTAATTGCGATGCATATTGTATGTGGTATACACAATCAGCTTCAACTCGCACTACAACACTGTGTGGAGAAACCAGACAAGTCACGCTGTGATCAAAAATACGCTATACGCGGGGCTGCTGTCACAAAAGATAGATTTCAATTCCAAACGACAGATTATAGAAAATCCCTCTGGAGTCTCACATACTTTTCCCAGACGCCTATGTTGCACCTGTCACGTCTGTGCGCAGTGGTCGTAGTGGATCCAAAAAATGCAGAGAGGCAGGGGAAGCAGGGAGTACACCGAACAAAATGTATTGCACGAAAACACTTGCATGGGTGCACTGGAGCAACTCCATCGAAAGCACGAACAAAGTCCTGAAAACCCCCAAAACCCAGTCACAACAAAAGACGCCACGATGACAAACGTGACAGCAACAAAATCCTGAATAAACCAAAGAAACCAAAGTCCATGACAGAAGCCCAACGATCCAACCGCGAGTGTTCGGCGTTGGGGTCCTATTAACTGAAAATAACTGATGGCATGATGACCAACAGGTGCGACGCTGGAGGAGAAGCCCTCCAATGCCACCTGTTGGTCACAAACGGAACAGAAGCATGACAGTTAAACTATGAAACCGTTTTTAGGGTAGCGCCTTGGTACAGTGATTAGAACAAGTGCCATGTAGTTCTGAAGCTCGAGGTTTGAATCGCGGCTCTGGCCTTACTGTACGGTGCTGGTTTCGCCTGTGCACTTGTGTGGACTTTCTCCTGGTAGGCTGACAGTGGCTTCCTCGTAGGCTACGATCCATTAAAAACTTGCTCGTTTGGCTAATTGTGATTCTACGTTGTTCCAGAGGTGTGGGTGTGAAGGCGTATTTGTCGACATCTCATCCTGGCTACCAGTCCAGGGTAGATTCAACTCTCTCACCCGAGAGCCGAATGAAGTCAAGCAGTGTAGGCGATGGTTGGCAGCGGATATCCTCTCGCCAAAAAAAAATAAAAAATAAAAAAATAAAAATTACGCAGTCTTCAGCTTTTTAAGACAATGCTGCAGCTGTTTGCCTCTGGACAAAGTCGACATATTGACTTTGTTTTGAGGGCATGATTTGTTTCAATATGCTAAATGGCCTGGAGGTTCATTGTTTGCCATTGTTCAGCTGTTTTGCGGTCACTTGGCATCCCACTGCATTTTCGTGGGCAAATCGTTGCCACTCATTTTATTTGCGACAGCAAACAAAAGATCTATCGATCAAGGTAACTTTAATGTATCCCAAATGAGGTGACAATGCATCAATGAAAATTTAATTTGTGTGGATGAAATATGTTCTCTGAAATTCAACTGAAATTGCTCTCAAGACATCATCTTACTTTTATTCCAGTCATATCCTCGCGAGAGGGAGGAACAATGCCAACTTTAAAGCTTTTCAGAGCCAGGGATAATTCCAAGTGACTTAATGCTCTATTTATTCAATCATAATAACGTCTCATCCGTGGAAGTAACAGAGCTCCATCAGTCCCTGCCACCCCCTGGGGCAACAGATGTTTCACGGCCCATATGGTGCCTTAATTTCTTTCATGGTTTCTCTGAGTCTGTGTGTCTGTAATCTCAACATTTGTTGCTGGCTTGTTCTTAACATGAGAAAAAAAAAAAAGAAATGAGGAGAGATCTGGAGAATGCTTGTGGGCAAATAGTGCGGCCCGTCGCTCACCATAAGTCAAACAATTGCTGGCCCCGCAATCTTATAGAGAAGAAGAGTGTGTCGATGATGGCTTTATATCGCTTGGAATCTTTGCGCTGGACATTATTCTAGTCAAACGTCTGTTCATGGGGTTCATGCGTTCCAGAGTACGATGCGAGTCAAGTGGAGTGCCACTTTCCGTAAGGAGTCGAAAGTGAATTACCGTGAATAATTGATCCTCCACAAAAAGGGATTGTCAATGGCTTTTATTAATACGTTTGACCGAAAACCTCAAACTGATCCCAAAACATCAACAGAATTTCAAATGGTTCCAAAAAATGTTGTATGTCCCTTAAAAATACAGGAAAGAGCTAACAGCTAAGCCCACGCGCACACAATGGAGAGTACTTGCACGTTGGGCCGTATTTGTGATGATGATGATGATCAGGGTTTTGTACGCTGGCTTGTTCAAAGTTCAGTTCAGAATTTAAAAAAAAAAAAAAAAAGAACTAGTTTAGTTGTAGCTCATAACTCAAAGTTCACCGTTCCAAAAACGGGGCTGTATCTAGCCCGGGCAAGGACGACGCCTCCATCTGATGTCCAAAAATCGTTTTCTTTTTGGAACACTCTGAAAACTAAAACACATTTTAAAGAACAATCAACATGACAATAATCTCTTTGACAAGACATGAAATAAATAAACACCAAAAAATAACATACGGTGTGCACCTTGGTAAACCGAAAGTAGCTCATCTAGAATACAGTCGACCGAATGGTGGAGGTTCGTTTCTCCCGCAATGTCTCTTTCTCGATCTCTCTGCCCCTCATTCCCTCGCTATTCGCCACACGTGATACTGAACCGGAAGTGATCTTTGAGAAAATATTCAGAATACTTCTTGAAAAGATTTGAAGAAAAAGCATCAATATCAAGGTTCATATGGAAACATAAAACACTTTTGCAAGACAACCTCAAACAAATGAGATCCTAGTTGTCATGGCAGCCAATCGACTCAATACTGGCCCCAGCTACAGGGACACTTGCTTGTTTTTATTTAGTCACACGCGAGCAACCAGCTGCGACTTTCATACTATGGTCTCAAAAACAGGTAAAAAAAAAAAAAACGTGTGTCAAATGGTCTTTATTTTTCTTCTTCTTCTTCTTAGTGAGGAATTTATCCCAAAACAGGACTGTAGTCCTTCATGTGCAAACACACAATGAGGTAAGAACCAGGCTGAGGTCGGAAATGAACACCAGAAAAGTCCTTTGTTTGCTCGATTGCTGTGTATCAAAAGCAAAATGCCTTTTTTTTAGTTTCTTTGTTCTGGTGCGGTTCATATTCACCCTGCGCTTTTTGCAAAGGAACTATATTCTGTAAACACGTGACCATCGGTGCCCAGCTCCCTCCAGGTACTCGTGTCTTGTCCATATGTACCTGTACCTCGTTGTCAGATGGTTTAATTCCCTACTTCTTTTTTCTCCTCTAATTGTTGGGCCTTTGTTAGGATAGCATTGAAATATTCCAGTGTGTCTTGTAGTGTGCCTTTTTTTTCTGTTTTTGAAAATAAATCCTCTTTTGAGACTCATACTGCCTTGCCACTCTACGCCGGGGTCCTGCGCGTTTGCCGCCATCACCTCGTAAACCAGTCAAACTTTGTCAACTCAAAATTCTCAGCACATTTTCCGATCAGGTCACAAGTGTTTGATTCTCGTGGTTATCATGTTCTGGACGGACAAAACCAAACCAAACAAACATATATTGCTCACCATTATTTCACACGGAAACGCCACATGAATAGGAAGCGGGCATATGGCGTCAGTTGCAGTGGAGCTCTTTCTCCAAGAGACCCATTCAGCTCTGCTGCCATAAACATTTTATGTCCTCCTCTAGTCAATTTTAATTTGGATAACGACTCCCCACCATGTGTAAGGTGACCATTGTTGGCATGATGTACACGCACACATGCAACCATTTGTATGCTCATTAAAAACAGATATGTGCCCTAGTATTCATTCCATATGAGTGATATTACTTGTAAGAAAACATCTCAAATTCATTTGCTGCCCGTACATGCAAATGAATAGAATTACTGCGGGTAGCGCCTTTGATTGACTCCTTCTCTATGCCGCGGCATGTTTGCACGGTCGTGTTGCTCTTCCCTTGTCGTTATGCATAATACATAGAAATGTATACACATAGCATCATGTGACTACCTAACCTCAGGCTGTATTGTTGCAAGATGCAAATGTGATTCAGGTGTGCGCATCTACCAACAACTATGCGTGAGGAAAGTGGACCTTGCTGTTCTCTCTGTGACCCTGATGCGGAATAAAAGATTGTGACCGAACTAATGGGAAAGGTGGAAGTACAGAGAAAATAAAATGGAATGTTGAATTTAATTATTACTCTGTCAGGTGGGTTGCACAAAATAAAATCAATTGGGTCTGGATTTTTTAAGCCTTTTAAGTCCTTAGAACTGTTTTATTTATTTATTTTTTCATGGAACCACTTTTTTCAGCGTAGCCAAATATGGGGCATGGTTGGTTTCAGTCACCGACTGGCCCCCCAAAAATATAAACAAACACACAATATTGCATGTGTATTGGTTTCACACTAAATGTCACATGATCAAGAGTAAAGTTGAGTTATATCATTATTTTATTCATAACAACCAGTTAAGTATGAATCTGAAGAAGGTTAGCTTATACGCAGTTGAGTCAGTTAGCTAAGTCTGAATCTGAAGAAGGTTAGCAGATACCCAGTGGAGTCTGTTTGTCATGATTCGGATTGGAACCAACAGGTGGCACTGAAGGGCTCTCCCTGCAGCTGCACACCTGTTGGTCATTAGGTAATTAGTGCTTTAAAAGTACTCCCAGCCCGACCACTCATTGTCGGGTCATTGTTTGCTCTTTGCTACTATCATGTTCGTTTGTTTGCTGCTGCTTTTTGCTTCTGTCATGTTTGTTTGTGGCTGTTGGTATGCTACGGTCATACAATACAATACAATACATGCTGATTTATATAGCGCTTTCACAACAGCGGCAGCTGTAACAAAGCGCTTAACAAAACAGTTAACATAAAGTAAAATAATAAACACAACACATAACATGTCATGTTTGTTTCAGTCATGTTTTGGTCATGTTTTTGTTATTGAGAGTTTTTGGTTTCTGCCATGGTTTTTGTTTGTTACTTTGGATTCGTTTTGTTTTCATGACTTTGTTTTGGATTTAGTTTTCTGTGTTTTATCAATACACTTCTTCAAGTTCACCCTGCTCCTTCCTCCTGCCTGCTTTTTGGGGTCCACCACCACCTCGCAACGTGACACTGTTAGCTAAGTCTGAATCTGAAGAAGGTTAGCATATACCCAGTTGAGCCAGTTAGCTAAGTCTGCATCTGAAGAAGGTTAGCATACACCCATGTAAAACAAGAAGTATCAAATATTATAAAAACTTTTAAAAATAAAAAGTCAACTGATTGCTTTAATATTGATATGACAATAATAAAGCAGATTATAGAATATGTGGTGCGACCTTTCACACACATATGCAACCTGTCATTCAAAGCTGGTATCTTTCCATCAAAAATGAAAATTGCTAAAGTTATTCCAATCTATAAAAGTGGAGAAAGACATCTGTTTACAAATTATAGACCAATATCACTACTACCACAATTTTCAAAAATATTAGAAAAAGTATTTTCTCGCAGACTTGATAGCTTTATACAAAAGCATGCGCTGTTAAGTGAGAATCAATATGGCTTCAGGGAAAAACGGACCACCTCAATGGCAGATATGGAGTTTGTGGAAGCAATAGCCACTAATATAGACAACAAAGAATTTACTGTTGGGGTTTTCCTAGATCTAAAAAAAGCTTTTGACACAATAGATCACAGTATATTATTGAAAAAAATAGAAAGATATGGCATTAGAGGTGTAGCTTATAAATGGATAAAAAGTTATTTAGAAAACAGATATCAGTACGTGCAGCTCAACAATAAAAAAAACGAATCAACTGAAAATCACTCATGGAGTTCCTCAGGGGTCAGTGCTTGGTCCAAAACTATTCATCTTATATATAAATGAGATCTGCAAGGTGTCAAAACAATTTAAATGTGTCCTATTTGCCGATGATACAACTTTCTACTGTTCTGGAATAAATCTGAAACAGCTCCTGACAACCGTAGAAAACGAATTAAACAAATTAAAAACTGGTTCGACAGAAATAAATTGTCACTTAACCTGAAAAAATCGAAGTTAATTGTTTTTGGCACAAGACCAATCAAACACCAAGCTAAAATTATGGTAAACTCAATTGAGATAGAAAGAGCGTATGAAACCAAGTTTCTCGGATTAGTAATAGACTCAAAACTATGTTGGAAGCCACATATCGATAACGTAAAAAGAAAAATAGCCAAAACCGTAGGGATCCTCTACAAAACCAAGGAAGTGCTAAATAAGAGATCTTTGTACACATTATACACTTCATTATTATTACCATATATGACCTACTGTGTGGAAATATGGGGAAATGCCTGAAAAACAAACACACTCCCTATTCTAAAACTACAAAAAACATCAATTTGAATTATTAATAGATCAGAATATACGGAACCCACAAATCCACTATTTATCAAATTAAATACGATGAAATTTTATGACCTGGTTGACTTTAAAATCGCCCAATTAATGTACAAAGCACACAATAACCTGCTCTGCCAAAACATTCTGAAGTTTTTTGAAATTCGAGAAAGCAGCTATGATTTAAGAGGTACCAATTTATTCAAAAAACTCAAAACAAGAACAAACATCAAGCAAAGAAGTGTATCTATCAAAGGTTTTAATCCGTGGAATAATTTCGAAACGGACCTGAAAAATGAGTAAATCGCTTGCTGAGTTCAAAAAACAAATTCAAAAAAATAGTACAAACAACCTACGTCAATCAGAGTTAAAATGATAAATTCTAAACATTAAATATAATGATAACTCAGAACTAAGTTGATAAATAGAGAAAGGTATATAAATATCCATAATGAATACAAGAGAAAATTGACACAAGAGTGCCAGGGTGTGGATTTATATAATCCCGATACAAACCAAAAGTTGTAAAAATATCACGGTTAAGGGTAAAGTATGAGCCTTAATGGAGACTTCTTTCTTCTTACTTTTTTTCTTTTCTGATTGATATAAAAATGATTTATTAGATATAAGCACATAACGGGGTAGGACTAGATACGTTTTATTACTTCTTCCTACTCCCTTGAACATAATAACTGTGTTGAATGAAGACTGATTTCTTTCTTTTTACTATTGTATCTACCTTATCTTCTGTCAAATTATTACTGTATATGTTTTATGTTCAATAAACAACAACAACAACAACATTTGAGCCCGTTAGCTATGACCATGAACATGTTGAATGACTATTTGTGGTGAAACTCCAAAATTGTCCCTCACTTGACCTACCTGCCCGACTACGTCAAAAGGCAGTGCGTTAGTTGTTTCTCAAGTGCTAAGTTTCCGCATCTCATATTTTCAACCCAGATGTGGGATCCAAGAAAAGTTAATCACATCCATCCTCCGAGCGTCAGCATCGCAGCCGCACTTGTCATTGCAGTGTCCCGCCGCCTCGTCATCTCGTGACAGTTTTGTGCAGTGAATTTTCTTGTCACGGTCGCTTGTCTACAGATCCCGGATCTAAACACCTGCCATTCATCTCCCGGGATATCAGGCCTTAGTCGCCTGTCACCGCTCGGTAGCCACCCCCAGTGGGATTCTTCTCATCGCAGCCACAATAGCTTTCTTTTTTGTTCTTTTTTTTTTCGTGTGTGTCAAACTGGAAATAGCCTTGATTCCATTATCATGTAATCCTACCTTACCTACATTATGCAGGAGGGGAAACTGAACATAGCCTTTCTTTGTTTGTTCACACGGCGTGAGGAGTCCATTTGCAGATGCTGAGATCTTTTGTTGTAAATGCTTCCACAGCGCCTCAAGCTCATCCGAGCCAAGAGTAAACCACTCCAGGCTCGCTCTGCAATCGCCACAATCCTCCTGTCATTAGAGACAACAATGCGGAAACCTCGACAATTTCAGGATCATTATTGACAACAGCCCCCATCCATCATTTTCCATCGCGACAACACTTGACACGTACACCGCGCCTGATAACGCAGACGCTCAAATCCAAATACTTCGTCTTGACAGAAAAATTTCCAACGTTGCAATCAGGCCTCTTCTTTGTGATGAATGCGCGCGTCCCTCTAGGTGGAATTTGTAAATTATTTGCACCGCATTTTTGTCTTGATTGCCCCTCCTAAGCTAGTGCGCGAGTAAGCTAATCTTTGTGAAGAATAATGTGACCACGCTCGGAATAAGTTATGGAGGTGTTCAACGCAAAGCGTCGTCTGCCGATTTCTTTAAAGAGAGTTTCTTTTTTTTTTTAATGAAGAATTGTCTCAAGATAAAAGAAAACCACACGTCCCTTCCTGCATGTAGAATACTTATAATCAAAAGTCAAACACTGTTCCCCTTTCTTCAGTCAATTCTGTTGGAATTAATTTTCTGTGTTTCTCGGGATCATGTTCCATTTAGTCGACCCGACCAGGATAGCTTTAACCCCATTCCCTTCCTCTCATCGCCTGAGGGCAAAAGGTAAAGGGAGGTTTCTATCAGTCTAAAGCCCAGAGCTGCGAAAGGCTTTCAACTCCCACCAATTGAACCTACGAGCGAAGGAGCTGTCAAGCCAAGCTACTGAGCCATGTGAGAGAGCAGCGAGGGGGGGGGGGGGGGGGGGCAAACACCATGACTGTCTGTCTATGCCCACAGAGGAGAGAAAAACAGGCAGAAAACAGGGTCATTGAGCAAAACGGGGCGGAAATTGTGCTCTGATCCAAACTGAGGAATCCTCATCAAGGAACACTGACGACGACGTATCATTCGGGGCAAAATACGTAGCCTGCATCGGGAATGGATCTTTCAAAGCATCCTGTTTGAATGTTCTTGTCACGTATACGTTACACCATTTCAGTCATCCTTTTTTTTTTCTCGAGGAGGAAAGAAAAAATATTGTAATCTGGAATGTACAACAGATGCATGTTGGGCAACCAGGCAATAATGCGCTCAGCTCACTTTATCCAAGCGGCTAAAGGAACACAGCGGGAACAAATGGGAAGACTGAAGGTTTTATCATGCGTTGCTGTTGAATTTATGGCTGAGCAAAATCAAGCTTTCTCATTATTTCTAATTATTAGCCGGTTAGATAATCGAGCTGTCTGAATGATTCAACCTTTGTTGACTCCCAGGTGATGACGTAGGCGCTTAGTATTTTGAATCAATTGTAACCCCCGGATAACATAGCGTGCTCTCGGAGATACACGATAGATAAGTACAGCCTTTGAAAGTTAAGAAACAGTTTTTATCTCTTTCAGATTCATGTAATAACTTGCAAAAACACAATTGCATTTGCGGTGGGGGTGTTTGATCCCTCCAATTTCGGAACAGTGAATGGCAAGCATTCATATTGGGAAGATGTCGGTCGTTTTTCTTCAAGTACCGCTTGTGGAGTGGTTCTCGAGCAGACGGCATCAAGTGAGGGTTAAATTGCAATTTATCTTTGCGAATTGAGATTTTTGTGATAATACGCTCATTTGAATAAAGCACCTTGCTTGTTGAGTTAATCTGTCAAATGTTGTCTTCGGTGATGGAGCGGAGAGTTCCCGCGAGTCAATCTCGAAATGCTGCAATCCATCACTGCTACTGTCGAAGCACATCTCCCAGCCCGGAGTGGCTCCTCATCCTTTTGAAAACCCTTGGAATGATCTTTTCACTAATTGCTGTGGCTCTCTCGGGTGATCTTAGGACTCGGTAGTCATTAAGGTGAGACCAACACGTTTATAAAAATCTTGTTTTAATAAAGTCGAGGAGGAATGAGAGAATTATTTTTTGAGCAATTCCCCTTTGTGAGTGTGTGTGTGTGTGTGTGTGCGTGTGTGCGTGTGTGCGTGTGTGTGTGTGTGTGTGTGTGTGTGTGTGTGTTTTGTTGTTTTTACATGCATCGTGTTTGTAAATCACGTATTTAAATTGCCCAACAATCACACCAGGGAATAAATAAGATATGAAAATAGAAATTGGAAAGTTACGTGATGAAATTCCATTTCGCTGGCCGTGAGGAAATGAATGCATCAGAGAGAGAGAGAGAGCGAGAAAGATCTACAGTATATGTATAGATATAGATATATTTCTATAATTTTATAGAGCAATCTCATAAGACATAACAGAGTCCGGCATTTGAGGTCCTTGGTAGGGAAGGCGCAAAATCGGTACCAAACGGCCTGATCAAGTTGATGGGTACCTGCCCATATCCTGGCAGACAAAAGACAACAACAAAAACCTCTGGCTATGAGGCAATAAAATCTAAAAGAAAATCAAAAACTGAAGCATTTGTTCCAAAAATACAAAAAAATAATAATAACACCAGTAGATCAAAACTAAACAAAAATAAAATGACCTTGATCATGTTGACGCTCTTGTGTAGACATTCAAGTATCTGCGGGATCTGCTCTGTGTCAAGCCACACTACAACCCTATTTTCAACAAATACTGCAGTGGAAACAAGATTTCACGGCGGCGCCCGCCTTTCATTTCACCCCGGAATAGTTTTGCCGCTGATGGATACTTTCAAGGGTTCTGAGGAGCAAGTCATATTTTCAAATGGTGGCACGCATATGTTGCTAGTTGAAAAAAAGAGAACCATCAACGTGAGGAAATTCAGTGCTCAACAGTTGGTGAACGTGAGAGTCCTCGTCTTGTTCATTTTCTCCAGTTTATGATGATATTGGCCCACCACCTAGCGAAAATATGTGTTGAAATGTATATTCCACCGATTAAATAATCAACGTCATTCATCACAGAAAGTGACAGACAGACCACGTTTGCGTTCATGGTGCCTTGCCATGACTGCCCTTTGCTTTCTCCCACGAGACTCAATTTTGATGCCCAAAACCGATTGTGGCGACGATGTCGTTTTCCCTTTGGCAAACTCACAAAGACGAAGCAGACGTCATACGAGAAGGGGAAACAAGAGTCACCGTCTGCTCTCTGCGCCCCGATTTCTCTCAACACTACACTTGACAAGAGTGTGACAGCAGTGCTGGTGAAACATCAATTGTGGCATGTCTGAAAATGGCGCGCTCGCTTCATGTTCTGGCATTCAGATGACTGACATCATCATCGCCCATTCTGCTCCAGTTGTGGCCACAGAAAAGGCTGTGATTCTGTTCTGTCAAGTGAGAAAAATCATGTGTCACAGCATTCGTCGCTACCAATCAATACCATTTATATTGTTGTTGCTGTACTTTTAAAAAAAAATACAGACATTTAATGAATCGTATTTCTTTTAAACGGCAATACGTTGGAGGCTAAATTCTCTGCAGTGCTTATTTTGTCCATATGTCACATGAAAATGACACAACCAGTCGGAGACTGCTGAGCTAACCCTGAGCAAAGTGAGAAGCTGGATCTCCTTCACATCCCTGCAGATGGTGCCAGTCAAAATGGACAAGGAATTCCATTTTCATACAGTTCATTGTCAGCGCTAAGTGATTGGCCTGCGCATTATTTCCAATGAAGGCTTTTCTTCCATTTCCGGCCTTTGTGTGTGGCTTTTCTCTGGGTACACATTCCAAAACCACGCATGGCGGGTTGATTGGACACTCGAAATTGTCCCTAGGTGTGTGTGAGCGCGAATGGTTGTTTGTCTCCGTGTGCCCTGCGATTGGCTGGCGACCAGTTCAGGGTGTCCCCCACATGCTGCCTGAAGACGGCTGGGAAAGGCTCTGGCACGCCCGCGACCTTCCTGTGGATAAAGTTGTTCAGATAATGGATTGAGAGGTGGATGTTGAGAATGTTTTGCTCCATCTGAAAATTGTACCTTTCATCCCTTATATTATAACATTAACATCAGTCTGCTCTACCCAGCCAATCGCAGACAGCGTGACGTCAGCCAAGCAACTGGCAGCCTGCCCCAGTTCTTTGCGGCTTCGTCCCATCTGTGCAACTTGTCCGGGGCTATTTAGCTAATTCGGCTTTGCCCTTTGGTTTCCATTTCCCTTCCTTTGTTTTTGTCGCATTCTTAATCTGTTGCATTTTAGTCACGTTACGAAGATGAAGTCGTGTTACCTGACTGCCATTTGCTGCATTGAACATAAAATAGTCAGTCCCGCCTCGTGGGGACGGTCATGTGTGTCGCCGCAGCTGCATTGCGGTCACAGCTGTGAGCCAAAAGACTTGCGAGGGTCAGGGAGCAGATGAGGAAGAAAATCCAAGGGAGAAAATGTGCTTTTTATCATTGGCGGACAAAATGCAACGCGGATCATGTGGGGCAGTTTGAGGGTGTGAATTCAGGAGAATGCAAAATGAATTTCAAAACGTCAGCTTGGCGTGTGCTCGAAACATTCCAGCTATCCTTTGAATGATTTGTATTGCCTCAAGACCAAATAGCGACATCCCAACGACTGAATCAAGAAAAGGAGAAGAAGAGCATTGAGTTTATCAGGTTCACAGGCACAACTGCTCATTCCTACCAAGTTCAAATGAAGACGAGTCCTGGCCATCTGCGAGAGCAAAAGTGAGCACGGTGACCTCCAAAGTGCTCCTCGCTTTGAGGCGTAAGATGAGCTGGCTGGCTGAGGAGCTTAACAAGGTGATGCGAGGTGCCGACCCCTCGCTGCTCTCTCCACCTGGCCGGCACAGCTTGAGTTTTGACTTGCAATGGCCTTTGAGCTTCTCCAACCGAGCACTTTCACCAGGTGGCCACTGAACCAAACAAAACAACCTCGGTGGGATCGTCGACACCATTCACAAATACGGCATGAATAGAAACATTTTGGGACAAAATAAATGTCAACAGGGCAGCACTAAACGCAGATTAAATGCCAAGCGCGGAGGTTTAACGACTATTCGGCATATCCAAACTGATTACATTTCTTTTGAAAGATTGAAGTACGACTTCCCACTTTTGACCGCTGCAGTTCACCAACCATCAAAAAGATTTTTTTCAAGCCAAATATCAAACTCGCGAAGAGGGGATGTGTTATGCGGCTGTCGTGTTATTCTGTGTTTGTTTACACACTTCATTTTAATGCGGGTCTCAAGGGGTACAATGAGCCGTGGCACAATGGGTGAGTGAATAGCACATCCAACTCATAGCTCTGTGGTTGAGGGTTTGAATTCTTTCTGTGTAGACTGTAGGGACGTGAGTGGATGGATGGATGGATGGATGGATGGATGGATAGAGCTCTCGTGTCCTCTAGTCCTCGGTAGAAAGGCGATGTTACCGCACATAACAGCACATAGCATTGAATAACGGAAGAAAATGGAGTGGAAAAGAAGACATAAATGGGGGTTGCCGGGCACAGTGATAATAGGTTGCATTAGCCACATCTGCAGGGAAACGGCCTGCAGAGAGCAGACTTGCCCAGTGAAGTGTAATCTTCAGAGGCCTGGTCCCCGTGAGAGCCGGGCGCTGTGAGTGGTTCTGGGTGGGGCCAGTGAACCCTTCCATAAAAGCAATGACTTTCATGATGGCGGGGGATAGAAATAACACACACTGAGCATAAACACAGAAGGAGCTCATCAGACCATGCAGGAGCACCGACTGAAAGGTAGATTTCGCAATGATGTGGAGAGAAAACCCGATGGTGGAAAGGGGACTGTGGGGAAATTGGCAAGAGGGTGTTAATGGGTCTGAAGAAAATACTAGGCAGCGAGCGTAAACAGAGCCGAAGATGTGGAGAGGCACTGGGAGGAAAATATTGCACCGAGAATAAATGGGCCACACACAGGGAGACGATCCGGCACAGTGGCACTTGTCACAGCAAAGACGGGAGAACTCGTCAGGCCGAGACTCAGCTGTGTACCTCTCACCTCAAAGAGGAGCAAGCACTATTTTGAGGACCAAAACGGACATACGCCGCACGGAGAAGATGGATGCCAGAGAGGGGAGTGAAAGAGGCCATCGACGTCAAGGTTGACAAGCCGTGTCAGAACACGGCATATGCGATGCTGTCCTTCCATCCCTTCTGAAAAATGTAGTTACTTTTGGCTCACAGCCGCCTCTCTGACCATTGTGACAAGTGGACGGAAGCTAACGACGGTGATTCCAGCCAAACGACTGGCGTTTCCTGGCGAGGGCGCTCACTAATGAATCTTAACAACTGCCATTTTGCATCCCAGACAAGTGAAAGCATTTTTTTTTTATTTTTTTTGCGCCAGTATCCTACCTAAAAAAGGACAAATACTTTGGTCGGACAGGAGCTGTCAAATTTTTAAGCATCAACTGATGAAGCGGGCTCCAATCGAATTGTTGACTTAATGCGCAATGGTTTCACTTAAAAAGTGAAAACACTTGCGTCTGACAAATGTATTATTTTTAATTTGAAGGAAATTGGAGAACATTAAAAGTTTAATGCTGTATTGCTGAGGATGAAAAGGATAAATACGATATTAGGACAACTATGTGCGTGCGCGCATCCCCATTTGCTAATACAGGAAGGTTGCTAAGCTATGGGTGGTTATCTTTTCAGATTCGGATTCAGAAAACTTTATTTATCCCCGTGGGGCAATTAGACATTTTGGAGCTAAATGTTAGCCTAGCGTGACTGTTCTAAGAAGATATCAGCTCGTTTGATGTTACATTGAATATTAGACACTGCGAGTTTTGTAAAACATGTAACCGTGTAAAACATGTTTCTTGCTGAGCAGAAATCATTGACCTAAGAATGAAGTGACTGTAAATGTCTCATTTTATTTCAAGCAAATGTAAAAGACTTCATGGACCTGTTTTTCCTTTGGAATGTACTGGAGATTGTACGCACACGTAAAGTCTGCTGAGGAAACAGCACGCAGTGGCTGTCGTGATTATTTCTGCCTGTTTTCAGACCAAATTTAGGGTGCAACATAGTGAGAGGGTAACTCAAAGACATAACTGTCGATATCTGGGGTACTGCTGATCCGGCCGGGGCACTGTCCCTAGCTGCTGTCATTATAGTTGGAAAGGGGGTGGGGGGGGGGGGGGGAGTCCTGTCCAATCTTCTGTCCAGCTTGCGCATGTATCTCATTATGTCCTTTTCATCAAAGTGAGATGTGAATTGACTTGGACGGAACGTTGACGAGTAAACGTTGGTTTCATTGCCGCTCGTCAATGTTAGTCGAATGTGCCAATCTGCCAATGTGACTGCGTGAACAAATGCGTGCGGGAATTCTCGCGTGAATAGTCAAGCGCTACACAAGACAATATTGATGTGCCGTATGTGTGAAAAGCATCGGGTCAGAACTGGAAAATAAAATGTTGAAGGCTGAACACTTTTCATTTGTTCTCAGATGTTGCTCACTGAGGAATCGAAACTTATCAAATGCATCAATCGAAATGGTCAGATGAACAGAAACGAGCCCTGACAACAGCACAAACCAAGCATAAAGTGTCCCCGCAATCTCAATTATTCACCAGATTTCTCAGCTTGCCTTTCTACCGCGGAGCCATTTCATTGTCTGAGTTCCATTGGTGGAGTCATTCAAGTTTTAATGTCACTCAGTGCACATTAGTGACAAAGATGCAATTTGCAGCCCCTCTCGCAAGTACGCATGCACGCAAAAGCAAAAAAAAAAAGCACTCGGAACGCAATCAAATGATACGCCGCGTGCCTGAGCAGATGAGGCAGCCATTCATCCGTCAACGCAACATGACGATTGAAGATGTTGATCGCCGCCGCTTCTTCCACTTGACCGTTTGACTCCGCCATCGTGTCGTTTGTCTTTCGTGTTGCGGTTGGAACGCTCACAGCGGCGCAGGCAGCAGATTGAGTCGACTTCATCCCCGTTTTGCACATCCACCTCTCTTCACACCCTCGCGGGTGCCTGGCCTTTAAAATAAGAGTCTGGTGAAATGAAACCGGCAGATAAACCGAGAGAGGCTCAGGAGACGTGCACACCCCCAAGGAAGATGGGCAAACTCGTCCACACAGGAAGGCGAGGCACTTGAAAGCAAATAGGGAGCAGGATGGAAATAGAGGCGCATCAGCAACTGTTGCCTGCAGCGGAGAGAGGACTTTTTGCGTGCGCGCCGCTCAGGTGGAAATGTGTGCATGGCCTGGCGTGGTCGGTGGCCAATGTGTTTGTGCGTTTAATGTGACTTGACTTTAAAAAGGGGCAGTGGGGGCCGGGGGCGGGACAAGGTTTCCTTGACAGAAATGTTTGCTTTCACTGAAACTCCTGCCCAAGTGATCAGGAAAGGGGGTTCCACAACAGGCTCTAAAAAGAAATGAGCTTGGACTGTCATTAGTATGGACAGGGCAAGTCGTCGTATTTTTCAAAATAATGAATCTTGCACAGAACCCAAATTGCTGTTGGAATGTCCCTGTGAAGGTGGTTGAATTGTGGCTTTGAATTGAAACTTGAGAAATATCATAAATAACGGAAGCAAGGTTTTCATTGACTGCATAATTTATTGTTAGATGCAGAACTGAATGACAATTTGGTCTGTTTTTTTTTTTTTTCTGGACTGCTGTTGTTGCTCCTCACTAAAATGAGAATTGAACCAAAACAGTCCTTCGAGCTTACCCTTCCAAAAAGCAGAGGTGCAGGAACACGTATCATATGATCCAAGTTACTGATTTTATGACTGTCGACGTGGCGCAGTGGTTGGCTGGTTAGCATGTCCCCCTCACAGTGCAGAGGTGCAGGGTTGGATTCCAGTTCCAGCCTTCCTATGCGGAGTTTGCATGTTCACCCCGTGCCTGCGTGGCTTTTCTCCGGGTACACATTCCCAAAAACAATGAACAACACGGGGAGATACAACGGGGAAACTGTCAAACAATGTCCATGTTTTCTTTGATGAAAAAGAGAAAGATAAGTCGGGCAAAGGGAAAAATACAAGTCCTGAACTAAAAGGGAGAGCACAGTGTCGGTTTGGAAAAAAGTCCTCAACAAAAGGCCATTTGAATACAAGACAGAATTGAGAGAACAAGACAGTCTGAAAGCACAGACTCGAATTCTTGCGCAGGCGGGAACTGGGTCGGGGGATATCGGGCGGGTGACATTTGAGTCCAGACGCACTGAGCGGGCGACCACAACCTTGTACATGTGTAACGGAGTGACACATGAAGTTTATTAAATTATGATACCTGAAATATGTGAGCTCAAATCTCAACAAGATCCTCCATATTTACGTCTCCCTTTGTGTATATGTGACATCTTTGTTTGGAATTGTTTCGGATGCAAGACATGTGGCTTGGCTCAACTCATGTTTGGAGCCATTGATATGCACGGTGTCTTTTAATTCTTGAAAAACAAACGTGCCTCTGCTGTGTCACAGAGGCAAATGCAAATGCCAACATGAATGACGCTGCGGCGTTGTTCTTGTTGAGAAAAATCAGTTGTCCTCATTCAATTGTTGTACGTCCACGACTTCATTTTCAAAGGCAAGTGGTCCCCGAAGAGTTCTCATCGATATTAATCACCAAATCTAATGTCTGATTTATTTTGTTTTTGTTCCCCCGATGCTGTCAGCAATGTGAAAAGGACACGCCTCATCTGGCTGATGGATGGGCGCAAATGTAGCTCAGGGCCCGAGAGTGGCCCGCGAGACAAATGTACCTCCTAATTTACACACAAAAATCACAAACATAGCCTCCAGATGGTTTCCCCTTGGTGAGCGCTATGTAAGATCCAATTATGCATGTCTGCATCGTGTGTTGGTGTGTGGAGGCCGGAGACGACAATGTGAAGAGAACAATCGCAATGTGTGGCCTTTCACAGCTTTTTCAAGGCGGCGCGGTAGCCTAGCGCTTAGCATGACCGCCTCAAAGCCGAGGTGGCAGACTGGCGCAGCACCTCCACTAACTTTGTCTTTAATTTGTTGGTATTTTTATTAGTTTTTTTTTAACGTTTTGGCCGTGACATTCTTTGGCAGAGAATAGCAGCACTTGTTGTGTGCGCCTGTGGAATCGGGAGCCTGTTTACACATTTGAGAGGCGGACAGGACAGGGGATAGTCAGCGTTCCTTCTGTGTGTTACTCAGCGACGGAGGAGCTGAAGGCTGTTCGAAAACAGCAGTTGCTGTTGTTTGCCTTCAAACTTTAGCTCACAGCCATCACGTGCCACGTGAGCTATTGGAGGTGTGTTACAAGATTTCCACGGAGGCGAGAACAATTGTGACGGTTGGCCAAGGTCGAAAAGCGCGCGTCCGCGTCAGAGTTCGGCGGCGTTCCTTCGAGGTCGCGAAATGTTGGCCAGATGTTTGCCAATGGTTTTAGTGTTGTTTTTTATTATCACAAGGAAATTTTGAACAAAAGGGGCTGGGGGGAGGGAAGTCTGGGCTTCCCTCCGCGACCCGACCTCGGATCAGCGGTAGAAAAACGGATGGATGGATGGATAATTTTTTTTTTTTTTAAAGTACAGGCAAGCAGCTGGCCAACATTGGTGACCTTGAATGAACCTTCACAAACTCTGACGCGGACAGGAGCATGTGGGTTATAATATCACCAGTCCCGACTAGATGGCAGGGCTTAGTTGCACTTACAAGGGGTCTTAACCTGCCTTATACGACAACATAAGCAGGCCTGCCTAATAATTCGGGTCGGATTTGAAACGACACGCTGAACAAACATGGTACCTGAATAATGTTCAAATTTTGACTGAGTTGATTTTGTGAAAACAATCAGACAAAATGCGTCCTTGCACTGAATCTTGCTTTGCAGTTTTTGTGCCGTCCTCGAACGGTAGTTATTATGCAAAGGAACCCATTGCAATGGGGAACAAAAATACCTCACCGTAGATTGTTCAAAGCCTTTGTTATTTGAACGATGGCTCTTTTATACGCACGTTGAATATCTTAAGATTCTTTGTACATTGGTTTCATCAGAAACAGATGTGCATGTTTTGGTTCAAATTTAAAATGGTGTTTTTGTCGTACATCTGCATAGGAACTTGTGTGGTCCTACGCCCCCACAAGTAGCACCGATGAAAATAGATTTTAATCACGTCCAACTGGAAATCGAGTACTTTCAGTGTAGTCGTGCAAATACCTTTGATGACGTCATTCTTCGATGCATCTGCATCGCCCCGTTTTCATTCGTAGTAATCATCGTCTGCAAAGTCAGGCAGGTGACCGCGTCTGTCATTTGAGTATCCCACTTAATTGAGTCGATGCTACCGGTGAGTATATTATTAAGATGAGTACGAGAATTTGCTGTGATTTCGGTGCGTCTGGCGCTGCTTCAGCACACAAGTTATGACAAGTCAGGTCATTTTATTTTACAGGTCAAGGTTTGTGTGTTGTTGCTGTCGTAAAACAGTGTAATTTGCCGTCTAATCTTGCGCTACTGCATTACAGCCTTTTGTTTATAGGACATTTATCTTTGGCTTTTGGGATCATTTATACAAACACGAGCTTTATAGTGCGGCAGATAAAGAGGACAGAATGAGATGCCGAGTTTTGTTATTATACGCCATAAAGTACAGTCGCTTTGTTGTGTCGCCATGGGATGTGAGCTCACATGCTCGAGACTACCGGCATGCATGCACGCGCTCGTGCTTAATGGCCGCGCCGGTAGTCATCTGGTCCACACGTGTTTGAAATTCAACGATAGTCGGGACACCTTGCCGGTGTAGGAATAACGCGCCCTGTCGAGGGAAAGCTTGGAATAGGCGGAAATTGTAAAGGACAAATGTCAGAGACAAGTCGAGCCACCGTCACCGTCCCTTCTCCCACCTCGGAGCAGTCTGAAAGCACAGGGAGGTCGGAGATGAACAGAAGTCCCATGTGGGCGGGCTTCAGCACTCTGACCTTGTTAGGGCCTCATCCCGCAGCGGTGTCAGATTTAAGACAAAGCCCACAGGTCAAGTATGCAAAGGCATGCAAGGAAAATGGAACTTGAGAAGGTGAAAGAGGACAGGAAGTGATTTGAACGAGTGTGGAAAGGCCAGAAGTCGAGGACCGGCAAATGGGGACAAAGGCGCGTGCGTAGAAGACACTTTCAGGACTTGGACGGAGATGAGTTTCATTTAGCAGCACACCGCAGGCCAATTACAGCCCTTGCGTCCCTTGCTTCGACTTCTTCCTCCTCTTCGCGGTCCCCTTCCTTCCTTCACTTGGCTTGTCCTCTCAATTTCCTTTTCTCACCTTCCGTTTTGTCACCTCACACCTCCTCTCGGCCTCCTCTAAGTATCCATGTGCTGTCAGCGGCAACCGATCCCTAAATGATACCGGCGTGCCCTGGCAGGTTTTTATCTTTGACTGCTACAATAGGAAAGACGGATCTGAAACGAGATAAGATCGAGCCACCGGCGGCGATAATAGCGAGGCACCGGGTGGTGAGCCGCATTGATTGAGACGGTGCTTCACTGCCATCTACTGGCGGTTACAACCGATGCAGCTTTTAACGACAGCCTGCTGTCGTTGCCTTTTAGAATAGGTCAACCTTTAGCGGTTATATGGGCTGGATGACTCCCTTTCATGCCATTTGCATCACGATACTATTATGAGGCCCCAATGGAAAATGCCCTAATGTACGGCATTTTCTAATGTCGGCAAACACTAAACACCACAGTCTGTTCATTTGTAAAACCCAAACGTGCACCTGGTGTGTGTCAAATGAATATCTGACCGCAAACGCACACCATTTTGTGTATCTAGCTCGCAAGGAAACATATTCTGTAATGACTAAGTCACTGCTTTGTAACGAGTGTGCGTTGAGTGTTGAGCAGGGGCGGTGCTACATGATGACCAGGGATGACTTTTGCCATCTCTGGTCACTCGCTGTCCACCCCACAGGCCACCCACGGACCAAGGGTAAAATGTTGATGTTTGTCATTTTTCAGCGTTTTTCACACGGATGCAGTACTCTTACCACAAATTATATCTATTGACTGCATACGAAAAGAATACACGTGCAGTTGTTTAATTGCAGTTGTTTGTAGTTCAGTCATTGTCTCTGTGTGTCAGATAGTGTGGTTTTTTTTTTTTTTGGTTTTGTTTTTTGGTGTGTATGAGTTTATGTCAGTGTGTATGGCCATGATGTGAATAAAGTTGTAGCGTGTTTGAAACATCAAAAATATTACAATCATAGGACCGCAGCAGAAATCATGGGACATCTGGTAGAGACATCTGGAGCCGGAGGACTTTTAGGAGCTTCCCAGCATCCTCTCACCTTGCGACTAAATTAGCAAAGTGAGGAAATATGGTGGGGGTAAACGATGCTGACAATCTAACAGAGGGAGGATAGTTGCGACAGGCTGCAGGGGCATTCATCATTTGGAGGTCTTTTTTTGTTTTGCTCTCCCACAAACAATGCCTGATAAATAATGGCCAGTGAGGGTGTTGCTCGGAGAATGTGTGTTCACGCAGATGTTTGGGGGAGGTAGACTCTATCATCTTTCTTCCATTATAATTTTCAAGTCATGGTACGCTGCACACTCTGTACTCTGAGAAAGGGTCAAATCAGAAATGTTTCAATGGGGTGGCCAGGTTGACACAAAATCTCACCGGGAGGTGGCCAGAAGCCCCTGCTGTCAGTGAGAAGTCATTGTTTATCACGTCATCCGCATTCAGGGTTTCATGCAATAAAAAAAGCACAATTATCCAGAACCTTGCTCAACGCACTCATAATGAGCAAGTCGAAATGAAAAGCAACATTTTGTTAAGCTTTACCAGATAATCATTTCACTTGCAGTTGCTTTATTTGTATGTACTGTACTGTCTCATAGTTTGCTTCTCTCTTGTGCCGATGTGCTAGCTGACAGCCAATCAGAGTCATAAATTGTTATTGACTGCAGATACCATTTTGCAGACTGCCATTGATGGCCCATTGATTCAAATCGTTGTGAAAATGACGCAAAAGTCACGTCGTTCTTCACAATTCTAAATGTTAAGCGACTATGGTCAGTTCCTGCTTGTATTATGAATGTTTATGCCAAGATTGTTTTTTGTGTGCATTGCGTGACTGCGGATAAGATAAGATAAGAAAACCTTTATTAGTCTCGCAATGGAGAAATTCCCAATTCACAGCAGCAAAGTTATGAAAGGAAGAAGTAGAACAACAAAATATAGGAGCTGCTGGAAAGGCAGCCACTCTCGCGGCGCCATTTTGAAGTCAAAATAACAAAAATAACACAACACAACACATAGGACACAGACAGTCGTGCAATCTTCACCACTTTTCTGCATACGCTTTGTCGTCTGAAGCAGTTCTAGATGAAAGAGGAGAGGATCAAAGTGTCCTTTCACCAGTGGATCAGAGACGTCATGCTGAAAATGTGCACACGTCTGCTACAAGCTAAGTTTTGAAAGCAAACACAAAGCTGTAGCGTCCATTGACGAAAAGATAAGATAAGATAAGATAAGAAAACCTCTATTAGTCTCGCAATGGAGAAATTCCCAATTCACAGCAGCAAAGTTATGAAAGGAAGAAGTAGATGTGATCAACAATGAGTTCTTAGTCATGTCGGTTGCTTGCATTGGTGTGAAAGTAATTATTTTGATTGACAATGACGATAAGAATCTTACCAATTCAGCACTGGCCTTCCATTCCTACTTAAAAAAAACAAAAAAAAAGGAAAACTTCTTGAAGTCATTTTCCATAATGGTTAAAAAGTTTGGTTGTGATATACTTTTGCAGAGCTTAAGGGTCACTGCTTATTTTATATCCCTCAAATTTGATATGCCAGTAAAAACAGGGCATCAGTAAAAGAGTCCCCGGTGGCGAAAACCGATCTGGAGCGATGCGGCGCTTTTATGCGAGTACACACACCGATGGGTCAGCACGTGTCACAGGGAGAAAAGTGTCAGCTGTGACGTGTGCTTCGCTCTCCTTGGCTTCAACGTAAGGTCACAGTGGAAAGGTGAGACGACAAATAGACCAAGGCACTCAGACAGATTGACCCTTGGGAGAGAACGCACCCTGTCTACCCAATGCTCCGCCTCCCCAATGCCCTCTTCCTTCTCAAAACTCCTCTCCTCTTCCATTTCATCTGGTTTCATCTCATCATGTGTAATTCATCCGTAACCTTTTCTCTTTTCTCATGTGCAGAATCACCAATTGCGGTGCAGGACTTGTCATGTAAGCCGTCCCAATTCAACCTCACTGCTCGCAAAATTAGGTACACCCACACAGTCTAACACAGGAGGTTTAGATGTACGTGTAAAACAATGATTTTGAATTTGTCTGTATAGAGCAGTATAATGCATGGACTGAGGGGGGAAAAAAAAAAAGGTGTGTTGGATTTACTCACTTTTATTTTGTCAAATGGTTGCACAAAATGGGCGGCCCGATAGTCAAGTGGTTAGCACGTCGGCTTCACAGTGCAGAGGTACCGGGTTCAATTCCAGCTCCGGCCTCCCTGTGTGGAGTTTGCATGTTCTCCCCGGGCCTGTGTGGGTTTTCTCCGGGTGCTCCGGTTTCCTCCCACGTTCCAAAAACATGCATGGCAGGCTGATTGAACACTCTAAATTGTCCCTAGGTGTGAGTGTGAGCGTGCATGGTTGTTCGTCTCTGCGTGCCCTGCGATTGGCTGGCAACTGGTTCAGGGTGTCCCCCGCCTTCTGCCCGAAGACGGCTGGGATAGGCTCCAGCACCCCCCGCGACCCTAGTGAGGATTAAGCGGTTCGGAAAATGGATGGATGGATGGATGGTTGCACAAAATAAAATCCTCTGGATCCGGATACATTTTTAATTAGATGTATAGTCGTGATTGGAAAATGAAGTTTCAAATTTGCTTCAAGAACAAGTTGTTTTTCACTCCCTTAGATGGCACTCTGTGTTTAACACAGACACTACTTCTTAAACTCTTTTATTAAAAAACCAAAACAGTTCCATCTAGGGAAGTTAAAAAAAAAAAAAAAAAAGGTTCATGAAGCAAATTTGAAGCTTCGATTTCCCATCCTTAACGTGTTGTCTATTTAAAAACGTATCTGGATCCAGATGATTGTATTTCCAACCATTTGACGAAATACAATGAAGTAGATTCAGAAAAAAAAACAACTTTTTTCACTGCATATGCCGTACACCACTTTCAGTTTCAAAATAATCAACGTGCATTACTTGCCTCTCGCTGGTGGCGTACATAAAAATGGGGTCTTTTAGTAAGAATCTGGCATTGGATTCTCAGAGCAGTCGTGTTTAATATTGTGGTGATGGGGCGTATGGAAGCATGCACACTTCCCGATACAAACTCCTACCTCCGTACTTTCTTTGGACTCGAGTGTCAAACCAAGTAATAAAAATGCCGTCGCAAGGACGCCCAGAAATTCATATTCTTCCTTTTGTTCCACTCCGCTCACAAGTCTCCAAAGGGTATGACGACATGCAGCACCTCTCTGGGTGACATAGAATTATATTGGTTTTGTATAGCTTGTCCTCATGCACAACAACCTCATGCATACACAAAGAGTGAAGTAGCCTGTACCATACGAACAAGGCCGCACTCTCCGTCTCTGGGGATCATGAAAGGATCTATCTCATCCTAATCAAAACGACACGGCAAATGTATGTTTGAGGTCCCCACTTAAGGGAAGGAGGAAGGAGATTCAGAAGAGGGCGTGCGGCATTTGTCCTTCCTTGGGCTCCCTCAGCCACAATCTGAGATGCTGTGCCATGTTGTCTTGTCAAATATGTCCTTGAGCGAGTCCAATGTATGGCGACATCGACGCCGTGCTGTCAAATTGGACCACTCCGGCAATGTGAGTAAAAAACAACACGACAGCAGCATCCTAATGATGTTGCACTGAACAACGGTTGCATTAGCAAACAGCGGAGGAAGGTTTGTCATATCCAATTAAAGTTGTGCACTGATGTCTTCCCTATTAAACGCTTGGCTCCGTTTAGTAGTTGCAGTTCATCATCACAGGATATTGAATGACAACAACTGTTGCCATTTTGAAAGCCAAAGTATATACAGTATATTTATTTAATAACTGATATAATAAATGGCTGACACCTCACCTTCAAGTTTCGGTGGCCGTAGTAGGCAACGGTGTAGAACTACGTGCAGCATACCACTGAGATATGTTTGTATTCTCTTGCCCATCCGTGCGGCTCTAATGGTCATCGAAATGCAACCGCTGCACTGTTTGGGATACATCATGCTCTATGGACCAGCATGTTGCTTGCTAACTCGTGTGTGCCACTAACTGTCTGTTTGCAGAGTTCACTACTGTGATTCTTCTTTTTATCAAATTGAAGGGCAAGGCGCATACGCACACACGCACACACGCACACACACACGCGCACGCACACATATGCTCTTTTGTTCACAATTCCACACTCAGCTGAGTGATAATGCAGCTTCTAGGAATCTTCGTGACTGATGGACCTTGGTTTGCCACGTACAGTATTTGTATCAATGCCTGTGTAGGTTTTGTAATTCTACTTCACAAAACGGTAATTAGCATGTAAGCCCAGGGTCAGACACAGGACATTTTGTCTTTCAAAAATTGCCTTGACAACACAGTGCCATTTGTTGAAACAAGTTTATTCTCGGGCAACCCCGCCCATTTCTTTTTTCTCTGTTTTAAGATAAGATAAGATAAGATAAGATATCCTTTATTTGTCCCACACTGGGGAAATTTACAGCCTCCAGCAGCAAGAATGTAGGCAGACAGAAGAAGAAAAAAAACAAACAACACCGTTCAATTAAGTGCAATATAAATACAAAATGGATAAATCGCAGTGCTATTTACAGTTGTTTTCCACATCATTTAATTATTATTAATATTATTGTTGCTATTTTTTATTCAGCAGCCTGACAGCAGTTGGTAGGAACGAGCGTCGGTATCTCTCCTTCTTGCAGCGCGGGTGTAACAGTCTCTGGCTGAAGGAGCTACCTAGTGCTGTCAGGGCGGGCTGGAGAGGGTGGGAGGGACTGTCCATCATAGCTTTTAGCTTAGTTAGCATCCTTCTGTTGCCCACCTCCTCGGTTTATGTATGAATCGGAGCAAAAAAGAAACAGCAGAACTATACTATATCAATATAGTCGTGATGAGGAAAATGAAGCTTCAAATTTGCTTGATGAACCAGTTGTAGTTTTTTTCCCCTCAAGATGGCACTGTTGGTTTAAAAAAAAAAGGGGCTTAAGAAATGGCGAGTCAATGTGCTTTAAGCCCGATGTTGAACAAAGAGGGCCATCTATGAACGACTGCTTCATGAATCATATTGAAGCCTCACTTTTCCATCACTTCAATATAACGACAAAAGTCTATTTCTCTTATTTTACGTTCACGGTCCACAATAAGCCTTTGAAATTCTCAGTAGCCGCTCTTACAGGCCACACGAAAATGACATGGAAGCGATCTTTCTTCATTGCAGCACGCTTCACAGACGGTGTGCCACGCGTCGTCCTTTTTGTGTGACATCATTACTACAAATATTTCGATTCTCCGGATTAGAGATTCAGTTGTTGACATTCCCACTGAGCATAAACAGAATGTACGGACTGGTAAAAAATGATCAGTGAAGATCCTGCCAATATGATACAAAATTCAAAATCATCCAAATAAAGAGTCGATACTGTCATTGGCTGTGTCTCTCGTGTTTCCATTTCTTCTTGTATCAGACTCTTCTCGAGACATAAAAAAAAAACAACAACTCTTAATACACTTACTTTCTTGTAAATTCCTCCTTTGAAATTTACCATGCTTGTCTTACACAATATGACTAAATGTAGTCCTGCCAATTAAGTTGCAGCAAAGCGATCCTTGATTAGCAAAAGAAAAGTTGAAAGTTAACAATTGGTTAAGCAATAAACGCATTGCATAGTTCTGCCTGACCTTTCACCCTTGCAACGCCAAGGGGACACGATGTCTTTTTAAATCGGGTCGGGCTCTGACAATTGCTCTATTGTAAATGCAAGACCAACATTGAAACTCTCTTCAGCTTCAATCTGGCAGGAAGGGATTTAAGTAAATTGTTGGGTGTGTATAGAATATAATTCAAAAGTACAATATGACACCCTCTCAATTCTAAGCTACTTACTTTGTCTGGTATTTTTCTCCCCTTCCATCTGCCAGGTTTAATGAGCCAAACGAGCTTTGTACTCTCCTGCTGAGAGTTGCACAACAAAACGAGCAAATTGTGCTCACATTCGAACCTCCCCAATGAGCATTAAAATTCGAAACGCATCGAAAGCCTTTGCGAAAACAAAAACAGAAACAGAAAACGCGATCAGATTTTCTATTGAGCCAGATGAAGCTAAATTGGACTTTCTTAAGTCATTTACAATTGCTTTCCTTCGGTAATTGACAACCTGCAAGAAACATTCTTTTTATTTATTTATTTATTTATTTTAAATGGAACTAATAATGCGCTCGAAAACTTTAAATGAAAACTTGGAAACAGTTAGCAGACAGAAACAAGTACCTATGGTGGACCCAGTCAATAGAAACTTCATTACCGGTCCACCTGGCAGGTAATCTTCTTGGCGACCGCTGTGTGAGAGATGTTTTGCACTGAAGCGACTTTACCCAGGCAGGGACGTACCCAGCATGCGCCTTCAGTCACAGAGTCACAAGAAAAAGCAGACTCCAGTCTCGACCCGGCCCGTCTGTCAATCCAAAACAATACAACCAAATGGATTGACATCTCTTTCTGTTGTGTTCTTGTCAAGAACACGTTTGGCATTTGACAAGAACCGGAGATGAGGCGAAGCCCGCTCGCTCTTCGCTAGAAGATGTCAGAAGACAAAACATATCACCGGATGCATTTCGGAGTGAAAATTTGTACGTTTTTAGGAGTTCGTCTCTTTAAATATCCGTCAACGCAAAGCTGTCAATGCTCCAGAAAAGCATTTTTTCCTTTTTTTTTTTTTTTTTTTTTTAATCCCATGGTTGTCCTCCAACATTAGCGATGTATATAATTGCAACCAGCAGATGGCAGGAGAGGAGCAAATCAATTCAATCCATTTTCAATCGCACTGGCTGCGTTCAACCGCCATGAACAGGTCGCCAGTGCAGTGAGTCCTCTTTCCACGAGGACAATTTTGAGGCGTCACCGATGTTTTTGCAACGTCAGCATGGGGAGAACACGGAAACTGTTGTGAGCGGTTGAACTTGTGACTCTGTTTTGGGTTCGGCCCTTTATTTTGTCACCTTTCCTTTGTTATCATGGAATTTGCCCGCTGTCTGTCAGTAGTTAAAAGCGCCATTTGCTCTGTGACGCATCTCCGATTCTTGATGATAAAGATCTCTCTGTTTTCCCGCTTCTGGGTCCAAAAACTCCACATAGGGCGTATTTTGAATCCAAAACATTTCGAGGCAGAACCCACCAGTGACTAGACAATTCATTTTTAAATATCTTTGTTCATCAATCAGTGCCAGCGACTTGTCGTGACAGAGATGGCAGAAGGTGCAATCAACTTGTGCATTTGCCTGTTGCCGATCATACAACAAAATAATTCATGCCTTCCTGCGGGTATATCAGGCCTGTATTTGATGAAACAAGCTTTGGTGTGACATTAAACAAGCCCATTTTCACCCTTTTTCACCTACTTTGCACCTTGGAGAACTCCTTCACAACCCGTGAGTCTTTACTTTCTTGATTGAATAAAAAAACATCTCAAATATTTTGCAGGTTTTCATATTCATTTGCAGAGTTAGGAAGACGTGTGTGTGTATGTGTGTGTGTGTGTGTGTGCGCGTGTGCGTGTGTGTGCACAGCTATCAGGCTAGCTTAGCAGCACTTTGATTAAAAGAGGAGACCATCGTTGATAAGACATCTGTTTGGAAATCTGGGAAGAGATTACCCAGCCTCATCTCACACAGGATCAAATGACGTAAAGAAGTAATAAAGCCCTCGGCAGGATTGAAACTTCCTTATTCAACAAACCAGGAGTTTCCAAATTTTTCACGTTGTATTGTACCGTATCACTTCCAAGTGTAATACATGTATTTGTACGTAAACAGTTTCCAAGAAATGCAAATTTTCCTCATGCCGCTTTTAAGCAGTTTGGAGAGTAACTGAATCGGAACATTTTTGCATCTGCTGTGTTTGGATTGCCAAGTATTTGAATCCTTTGCTTTCACTCGCTGGATGTACTTAGGTGTCAACTTTCAGAACAGACCGTGTTTTAATTCGCACATGTTACAGCGATTGAGCAGTGGCATTTTTTCATTCTGTGATTGCCCTTGAATGCTGTTGTCACTTTGATCGCAATTAGGCCCAGGCTGCACGGCCAGCCACAGGTGGAAATACTAAAATACTGTCACACAATATTCAGAATACATTCTTGCAGATTCATAAAAAAAAATGGAATTAACGTTGCTTTATGTTTAAAAACAAACATATGGTTGAACATGTAGAAAAACATTTTTCCACAGAAAAACAAACATTGGATTTCTGGGTGGACCATCGGTGCGTTGCAACTCTTTTGCATCTCGGATCAACTCTGCAGTCACATTCCCACACGTTGACAATCGTGTTTTGGGTTTGCGTGCTTTGCTAAAAAAATGTTGGGAGGAAAAGGGATTTATCGATGATCAACATTTCTGTAGTGCGGCGCGCGCATGTGTGTTTTTCTGATGGTCTTCAATCATCATTTTCTCTCAGCAGTATGTTTCCAATCCCAGCAAACAGCTGGCCGGGCATTTAGAACACATGGGGATTAAGGGGCTGAATTATTTAAAGGCTCAATCCAGAATCAGACCATATCACTATTTATGATGCCAAGATCTGCCTTCTGATCTTTTTTTTTTTTTTTTTTGCCATTAATTTCGTGAACAAAATGGCTGTTCTAATGCCCTAATCATATGAGCATACATGTGCCCCACCTATGCTTGTGGTTTTGTTTTCAGATCATTCTAACTCACATCAATCTCCCATGTCAGGACATTTTATATTTGGGCAATTCAGGCCATTTCAGACAAACCTGTTGCAATTCATATGGCCCGTGCTGCACATTGCATTGAGGAGTGCGTCGCGAAAGGCCAGGCGTGCGATGATGTGTGTGAATAGCATGTGAAAAGCAGAGTCTGTGAACTGCAGACGCCTCGGCGGACGTTTGGGCTCATTGGTTGGCATATGGGACTGATTTGCATGTGGTGGGAGTGTCCTGAGCCAGCCCTGGGATGAATGAGTGCTTCAAGTCAGACAGCAAGTCGGCTTTGGACTAAGCAGACATCTGCATGGCTCAAAATGCCTCGCCTCTGTCAAATGCTACGCCTCCTGCTATAAGTGGAAACGGCTGGAATAGGATATACCATAAATATGGTCGAAAGAAAACTCCTTGGACTTGGCCCGAGAGGGGAAATATGGGTGAGTGGGTTTTTTTTCCCCCTCAACTATAGAGTAGAAATTGACAAGCATGACAAGAAACTACATTCGCAATTTTGTTTAGCTGTAGAGCATGATTGACAACATGAACTGGTCTTTTTTTAAATATAAACACTGCAATCATGTAAATATATATATATTCACATGTCTCATGGTTATGTTGCAGGTATTTTTCATCCTTTTGCTTTACTCCGGCTCTCCGTCCTGTTTTGCAAGCTTCAGTCAAGCAAAAGAACTCCTCTATAGAATAAAGGAGGGGTTACCAAAGGGGACCTTCATAGGATCCATTGGAGTGGACTTGAATTTGGATTTGACAGTTCACCCCCCCTATTTTTTCAGCGTGGCTCAAAGGAGGCTCAGCGAACAGTACGTGACACTCAATAATCTCACCGGAGAGTTTTTTACGTCCGTCACGGAGATTGACAGAGAGACACTTTGCCCTTCTAACCCACACGGACACGGATGTTTCCTCTCAGTGGATGTGTTCGTGCTTCCGCAGCAATATTTTCAGCTCATCAAAGTGAAGATGATCATCGAGGATATCAACGATAACAGACCAAAGTTCCCCGTGGACGAGATCGTGATATCCGTCCCGGAAAACACAGCCATCAACGCTCGCTACGCGGTGGAGCAGTCCGCAGTTGACCCGGACCTGGGTCTTCATGGAGTGCAGACCTACTGGCTCGTGAACGACTTTGGCGTGTTCACGCTGGACGTGGAGGAGAACGAAGGAGGGGAGCTGACACCCTTCGTCATCGTGACCGATTTTCTGGACCGAGAGACGCAAGCCGAATACATCACAGACATCATTGCAGAGGATGGGGGGACCCCTCCTCTACTTGGTGCAGCCACTCTCAAGATTGTCATCTTGGACGTGAACGATAACTGTCCCCAGTTCGCAGAGTCACATCTCAATCTCACTCTGCGCGGCAACTCCACCAAAGGGACACATTTGGCACGCCTGCATGCTTTTGACCCCGACATCGGGGCAAACGCTCAGATCGGCTACGCTTACAGTGAGCGTGTGCCAAGGGGGACCAGAAGCTTGTTCCATTTGAACCGAACTACAGGCGTGATCAAATTAGCAGGGAAAATAGACGCCGCGGCAGCAGCGTCTTACAAACTCACCGTTCTGGCCAACGGACCAGGTTGTATTCCCGCTGTCGCCACCGTCGCTATTCGTTTGATCAAAGTTCGAATGGGTCCCCCTGCGGTCATGGCCAGATACATCGCCCAGGAAAAAGACGGGGTGGTGACCATCAAGGAATCTGAGCCAGCGTACTCCCCTATTGCTTTTTTTACGGTCAAAAATATCGATGCCGGTCACGGGGTGGACTGCCGTTTGGAGGGGACCGGTCCTTTCAGGATTGGACCGTACCAGCTCGTCAAAAACGAATTCCTGCTTGAAACCACAGAGCCGCTGGACTACGAAACGGCTCAGGAGTATGAGCTCATTGTGGTTGCGGAAGATAGCCAAGGGCTCGTCATCGAGACCTTCCTCAAGGTGCAGATTTTGGATGAAAATGACAACGCCCCGGTCTTTCAGCAGTCTTTAGTGGAGATATCTCTTGACGAGAACAATCCACCCAACACCTATCTCACGCAGCTCCAGGCCACAGACCAAGACAGCCAAGCCCAAGGGGAGGTCATCTTTCTCCTCGGAGGCGACGCTCCCGCCATCTTTGTTTTGGATCGGCTGACGGGTATCCTGAGCGTGACCACGTCGCTGGACCGGGAGGAGAAGGATACGTACCGCTTCATGGCGAGAGCGGTGGACCAGGGAACCCCACGGAGGGAGTCCATTGCTACCGTGGTGGTGACCGTGCGAGACCGCAATGACAACAGCCCACGGTTCATCAATAAGGATTTCACCTTTTTTGTGCCTGAGAACTTCCCGGGTTACGGCGAAATCGGGGTGCTCTCGGTGACCGATGCCGACGTGGGGGAAAACAGCTGGGTGGCCCTTTCCATCCTCAACGGCAGCGACATCTTTCTGATCGACGCCGGCCGAGGCACGCTAAGGGCCAAGATCTCGCTCGATCGCGAGCAACAGGGTACGTACCAGCTGTGGATTGAGGCCGTCGACGGCGGGGAACCTGCGCTCTCCTCGGTCACCATGGTGACCGTGCTGCTGTTGGATGTCAACGACAATCCACCCGTTGTCCTCTTCCCTCAGTCGAATCAGTCCTACATGTTGGTTCTGCCCAACACTCTGCCAGGAACATCCATCACAGAGGTGTACGCTGTGGATAACGATACAGGAATGAATGCTGTGATTGCATATAGCATCATTCAAAGAAAGGGAGGGGAGCCCGGGTCCTTTTCCATTGACCCAGAAACGGGAAATATCACTTTAGAGAGGGAACTCAGCAACCGCGGTCTCCATAGCCTTCTGGTAAAGGTCAGTGATCATGGTCAGCCGGAGCCACTCTACTCCACAGTCAGGGTGAACTTATTTGTGAACGAAACGGTGAGCAATGAAAGCTACATCCAGAGCTTGCTGACAAGGGAGGCTGATACTGAAATAGAGGACAGACCCTGGCAGATTGGCCAATTGCAGGAGGGACCCGAAAGGTATGACACGTTTCCGTGTCAACCTGCCCTCATTGCCCTTTCGGTGACATGCGTCGGGCTCTTCTTCTCCCTTGTTACACTAACAGCTTGTGTATGCTTGAAAAGATTTCACAAGCAAAAGGCAAAATCCGAGGTTGAGTTACCTCTGAAAATGAAGACGGACTCTATGCAGGCCAATAATCGGAAGTTGGGGCACGTCTCAAACATCTGACGTCACATCACATGTATTGACTATTTTAAATAGTCAATACATCTACTGAAAAAAATTATCTCGATCCAGACGATTTCGTTTTGACCTAATACCAAATGGAGTAAATTCAACATTTTTCTTCAGTGTACAAACCCTCTTAGGCCACTTCATTCGGAACACAACGAAATCCAACATATCACCACAAGTAGGCCGATACAAAGACGTTCTCTTTCTGAGGTTAAAACGTAATATATTACATATTTGTTACCGTACTTACATTTTTCGGTGGTGCAGAATTGCACTGCATCATACTGAGAAGTATTTTTAACATTTTGTCCATCTGATGCAGGGGCGCATGAGGACAACATCCAATTTTGATGGAGCCTTTTCGGTGAATCTCAATCTGTTAGATTGTGCAAGTAAACAAAATGGATCTGCTCAGTGAGTGTAGACGACTGCTTGTAGTTCGATTTTCTGAAATTCCCACATTTCTGTCAGCGAAGGAACAGAAAACGAAAATAAGAAACGCTTTGAAAATGATGTCATCATGTATATTTTGCACCTTTTTTTTTCAACTTCGAATGCACAGCTGAAAATTGTCTTATCACTGTTGGAGACCATCCGCATTATTGTCAGAGCTGTCACGCTAATATACAAACACAATCTTTTTTTGTATCAATGTGAAAATGTTTTTTTTCTTGTAATATTTATGATGTGACCATGTATTTTGGACGTAACAGCCTGCAAGGAGTTGGTTACCTTATGTATTTCCGCAGTCAAATGTGTGAGAGTTTCCCCAATCTTAAAATGTATGTAATGGCACCCCGTTCACAAATGCCATTTAAAAGCTCTCTCTCGATGTCATACATTTGTCGACCGTGCAAGAGTTTGAGAATCTTTTGAAAATTGAGGTGTTTTTTTTTTTTGTTTTGTTTTTTTAATGTCCACAAGGAATTTGATCCATCCATTTCATCGTGAAACCTGACCGAAAGGTCCGTTTGGATTTGGACGTGTTTGCAGACATTTCAGGCCTCAACCACGAGGTCTGTCTCTTCAGGTTTTGTTGAACTTCAAACTGAAACCTGTTCTCGCGGATCATTTCAGGTGCCATAGTTGGCAAGATACTTTTTATGTTGACACAGAAGTCTTCATCGGACGCCATACGTGACACCGAGGCATTCAGTTGGCCTGTGTTCTCCTACGAGACAAATCACCCTCCGCAAGCGTGCAATTCTCAATGTGTCTGTGAATTTTGACAATGTGTGAGCGACAAACATTAAAAGTGCTTTTTATTTTATTAGACATGACCGTTTGGATTCGTATTTGCAAGTTTGACTTTTTTTTTTTCCGTAAACGGATAATGTAAGCATGTGACATCAACAATACCATAAATATTCTCTTCGGAAACCCTCAACAAAAAGCCAAAGACGAAAATCCGGTTTGGCTGTCATTACCTGCTAAGGTGAGGGCTGGGCTGTTCACTTCCAGTCATGCATAGAAAGAAAACAAAAACGCACGCATTCTTGCCTTGATTATTTACCTCTATTGTTTTTACAACATATGAAAGGGAAGGTGAGTAAAACAAAGAAAACTAATTGGAGACTCATGTCAAATGTGCACCCTCCCAAGTAAGGAACTCAATGGTACCACATGACTTTAAAAAAAAAAAAAATCTTGCTTGGGTTTGGCTCGAACAACAACAACAGAAAAATGCAAACAAACCAGTGCTGGGCATGCACTCACACACGTGCGGCGTCACAAATTCCAAACGACATTGCAACAGCGGCAGCAGCGGCATCAGCGCATGTCATGTAAGCACGGAGCACATCAGGAGCAGCTCAGGATAATCCGTCCTAATCACCTCTGGCCACCCACCACCCGTCACACATAGACTGGGCTATGATATTCATTTGACACACAAAATTAAAAAGTCAAATGGCAAAAAAAAAGAAGACAACAACAACAAAAGTGCAATAACATTGACAACAACTCTTGGCAATCTTGACGGAAGAAGGAAATGTTTTGTCAGACCAAATGTCCGGACAAGCCTGCCAAGTCGAGTCATTTGGCAATGGGAGATGCATTCGATTTCAAAGCAAGTTTGGTTTTCCCACAAATTATTTCTTTTTGTTTATTTAGTCGTGTAAGTGACTGGCAACCAGTTCAGAATTCAGCACACCTTTTTCAGCAGATTTCCCATTTTAGTTTCTTTACACTTAAAATCATTTTGCCGTTGGTTCTAAAGGGGAGAAGAAAAAACAAAAAAAAACCCTATAAATATCGCTTGCAGCAGCAAACTATGTCAATAAAACAAACTTTTAGCCCTCAGAGATCCAGCCTGCGCCTAAATTGTGATGTTTTGAGTATACAATTTGAGACAGCACAAGTGTAATTTTGTGATTTTTTGAAAAAAATTTAAAAAAATTCTCTGACACACTAATATATATATATATATATATATATATATATATATAGTACCCTGGCAGACACTGGGGTAAATTAGCAAAAGTGTTTCTTCCGACTTTCGGGGTTGAGTGAACGCTGGCGCGTCTGGCTGCCGCTGCTCAACCCGTTCTGTGTTTTATTGTTTTTGTTCCTGATTGTAAAGTGTCCTTGGGTGTCTTGAAAGGCGCTTATAAATAACATGTATTATTATTATTATTATAAAAGACTCCCAACAGGCATGAAATGGGATTAGCCGCACGTCGCTAGCTTTGACTAGCCGGGTCGCCGCTAGCCTGAGATTCGTACCTGCGGCACCACAGAATGTAACAAAAGCGAGCGATGCAAAGTGACGCTTCAGTGCCAGATTGTTTCAGTGTGTCTCAAAATAGAAGGGCTACAACTGCGTGTCCCTCGTCGGTGTTTTGGGACAATGCACAACAAGGCACTTGACTTGCGCTGCGCCGTTACTTTCGTAAACGCTTCACTCGCCATAAGGCACCTGAGCGCCATTCATTCCGTCTAAAATCCTGCGCAGCTCAACGTGACCTCATCCTGCCATTACGCTTCCGACAAGCATCTTCAAACCGTGCAGAATATACTGGACAGTGGAGGTGCGACTTTGCTCTCTGTGAACTTTAGGACAAGACATTTCTCCTTCTCACATAACACAGAACATATTTATGTATGTCCTGAATCAACACAACCAAACACTCTTTGCAAGCGCAAGAACTTGTACAGCTGGTTCCTGTATAAAGGTTTCCGCTTCATCCATGAAACAAACAGCTGGATAAATAGCCCAATGCCCCCCCCCCCCTGCCCCCTTCTCCCGCACCAACTATCTGTCCCATCTGTCTCTCCGGCAATGCCCATCTGAAATTACATTAAATTGTTAATGGTGTTGACAGACAGTAATTACTGCACTGTATTATCTCTCCGATCCCATTTTGAGATTGACTTGACTGTAAATTTGGCTGCCATGAAACTCACCAAATAAACGCACAATGAAAAGAGCCAGGTCGCGTTACACCTGTTCCGATGAATAGGAAAGGCCACGTTTCAGAAGTTCTCATATCAAATGTGGTCCCCACTTCTTGGCATGCAATACTGTACACACACACACACACACATACACATGCACACACACGCATGCGCACACACTTACACACACTTGCAAAGGCTGATAAGATCAAATGGTAAACATTGCTGTGGTGGCACACAATATACAACGTTCTTACCCTTGCATGATCCCGCAATGCATAATTACTTCCTTAACTTTGCATTGTTGTTTTGCAAGTTGAATGCATTCCACCCCAGCAGCGCACACAGATGCTAAACAGATTTATTTTGGCTTTGACTTGTGATTTTGTGTCTGATTCATTCTCTCATTGTCCCCAGTGCCAATTAGTCACGAGAGTCATCCATGTACAGCGAAGTGGTTCATTGAAAGAGGTTCCCCCCCCCCCTTTTTGTCCTTCCCTCACCAATAATAATGACGTGAATACTAAAATAATGGACAGGATGTTTTCAAACAGTCAAAACTGCAAAAGAATAATGCAAACTCGTTTTAAATGGCGTGTTGTGGATAATACAAGTCAAGCTAATGATTTTCAAACAAGTTACAGTAAGTGACCAGCTACAGACAAAGCGGCATTTGTGGAAAATTGTATTTGAAAAATCATAATCTGTCCGTATCACTGAGTCAAAAACATCGTAAAAATGCTCACATAAAAGCAGCACTTTTTTTTTTAATTAAGTCATCACAAAGCAGTTTTGAAGTTAAGTAAAATTAGTTTCAAATAAATCTAAAAGTGTTTTGGAATCATAGTTTGGGGTATATTTACATGTTAAACTATTTGTATTGACAATTGAAAAAAAAAGTACATTTTCTGGATTCACAGAGGATAGGAGCAAATGTCAACCGTGAACAGGCATCACTTGTATACGCTCATTTCTACACTGAAAAGAAAAACGATTTTTGTTGAATTTACTCGATTTGATTTCATCAATTGGTTGCACAAAATAAAATCAGCAACGTTTACTTTAAATAAGTCAGCTATAAGTAGAATACACATCCAAATCTGGGTCAAGATGATTTTATTTTGTGCAACCACTTGACAAAAACATTCATCTTCCGAACCGCTTGATCCTCACTAGGGTCGTGGGGGGTGCTAGAGCCTATCCCAGCAGTCTTCGGGCAGTAGGCGGGGGACACCCTGAATCGGTTGCCAGCCAATCGCAGGGCACACAGACACGAACAACCATCCACGCCCACACTCACACCGAGGGACAATTTAGAGCATGGGTGTCAAACATACGGCCCGCGGGCCGGAACCGGCCCCCAAGGAGGTTCAATCAGGCCCGCAGGATCATTTAAAAGTGAAAAAAATGCATAAAAGACACGGAATGAATATTGTTAATGAGGTGCAATTCATGGAGTATCCGCAAGGGGACACACTGTTTTGATCAGAACAAAGGAAAGACATGATATTTTGGTTATTTATAGCAGAGTATGGTATAATTTTAATGCTCCGGCCCACTTGACATCTACTGAGGTCGTATGTGGCCCACAATGTGAATCGAGTTTGACACCTCTGATTTAGAGTGTTCAATCAGCCTGCCATGCATGGTTTTTGGAATGTGGGAGGAAACCGGAGTACCCGGAGAAAACCCACGCAGGCGCGGGGAGAACATGCAAACTCCACACAGGAAGCCCGGAGCTGGAATAGAACCCGGTACCTCTGCACTGTGAAGTGAACGTGCTAACCACTGGACTACCGTTGACAATCCCGTGTCATTCGCATACCTAACAATGCCATTTAGAAAGTTGCCCCTTTATCTTTTTACGCTTTTTTCGCTTTAGTTTCGTATACGTTTTTGAAGGAGGAAATGTATGCACGACAATGAAAGAAGACTTTTTTTTTTCAAACATCACACCTCGCTCTTTGACATGCGTTGTCTTCTGTCATGCCGTCAATGTTTGCTATGTGGAAATGTCAGCAAGAGCCAAACCCACAAGGAAGTCAAGCAAAGAGCTACTGAGGCACATAAGCCATCGATGCCCTTTTCCATCCGACCCTTCTGGGGAGGAATAATAAGAAAGATGCCGTTTATGGTCCGGCTGTGGGGCTGAATTCTCAAATCACGCCAAGTGTCAGATGAGCGCTCCTTGTTAATATTAGCCATTCATGCATTTCAGGAATCTTTTCTCTCCGCCAAGAGGAACTGAGTGCTTGCACCACATTTGGCAAAGAAAAAGCGCCGCACATTTTCAGGAATAATTTGGAAACATTGGGATATAATAATTTGTCCCCCCCGCACACACACACACCTTTTATTCTAATTTATGTTGATATTCCTAAAAAAACAATTCTCATACACCATTCAAGTTTATTTGGGCTTTTGTCTGTATTTATATTCATATGTAAAATGAGGTCTTTTCTGATCTCGTCGGCACAATCTCTTCCTCTGTTACGGGTTATATCATGAAATTATTTTGTTGCCCGTGTCCAAAGTAAATAAATAGCGTACAAACAAATAAACCTCTCCGTGAGCCGTCACCTTACCGTGGTGGAGGGGTTTGTGTGTCCCAATGATCCTAGGAGCTAAGTTGTCTGGGGCTTTATGCCCCTGGCAGGGTCACCCATGGCAAACAGGTTCTAGGTGAGGGACCAGACAAAGCACGGCTCCAAGACCCCTTATGATAAAAAAAATTCAAGGATCTCAGTTTCCCTTGCCCGGACGCGGGTCACCGGGGCCCCCCTCTGGAGCCAGGCCTGGAGGTGGGGCTCGTTGGCGAGCGCCTGGTGGCCGGGCCTACACCCATGGGGCCCGGCCGGGCTCAGCCCGAAGAGGCAACGTGGGTCCCCCTTCTCATGGTCTCACCACCCGTGGGAGGGGTCAAAGGGGTCGGGTGCAATGCGAGCTGGGCGGCAGCCAAAGGCGGGGACCCTGGCGGTCCGATCCTCGGCTGCAGAAGCTAGCTCTTGGGACATGGAATGTCACCTCTCTGGCAGGGAAGGAGCCCGAGCTGGTGTGTGAGGTAGAGAAGCTCCGACTGGATATAGTCGGACTTGCCTCCACACACAGCCTGGGTTCTGGTACTAGTTCTCTCGAGAGGGGTTGGACTCTCTTCCACTCTGGAGTTGCTCATGGTGAGAGGCGCAGAGCAGGTGTGGGCATACTCATTGCCCCCCGGCTCAGTGCCTGTACATTGGGGTTCACACCGGTAGACGAGAGGGTTGCTTCCCTCCGCCTTCGGGTGGGGGGACGGGTCCTGACTGTTGTTTGTGCATATGCACCAAACGGCAGCTCAGCATACCCACCCTTTTTGGAGTCCTTGGAGGGTGTGCTGGAGAGTACTCCTGCTGGGGACTCCCTTGTTCTGCTGGGGGACTTCAATGCTCACGTGGGCAATGACAGTGAGACCTGGAGGGGCGTGATTGGGAGGAACGGCCCCCCCGATCAGAACTCGAGTGGTGTTTTGTTATTGGACTTCTGTGCTCGCCACGGATTGTCCATAACGAACACCTTGTTCAAACATAAGGGTGTCCATATGTGCACTTGGCACCAGGACACCCTAGGCCGTAGTTCGATGATCGACCTTGTGGTTGTATCATCGGATTTGCGGCCGCATGTTTTGGACACTCGGGTGAAGAGAGGGGCGGAGCTGTCAACTGATCACCACCTGGTGGTGAGTAGGCTCCGATGGTGGGGGAAGATGCCGGTCCGTCCTGGCAGACCCAAACGTATTGTGAGGGTTTGTTGGGAGCGTCTGGCAGAATCCCCTGTCAGAAGGAGTTTCAACTCCCACCTCCAACAGAGCTTTTCCCATGTTCCGGGGGAGACGGGGGACATTGAGTCCGAGTGGACCATGTTCCGTGCCTCTATTGTTGAGGCGGCCAATCTGAGTTGTGGCCGTAAGGTGGTTGGTGCCTGTCGTGGCGGCAACCCTCGTACTCGCTGGTGGACACCAGCAGTAAGGGATGCCGTCAAGCTGAAGAAGGAGTCCTATCGAGCCTTTATGGCCTGTGGGACCCCAGAGGCAGCTGACGGGTATCGACTGGCCAAGCGGAACGCAGCTTCGGTGGTCGCCGAGGCAAAAACCCGAGCGTGGGAAGAGTTCGGTGAGGCCATGGAAGCCGACTTCCGGACGGCTTCGAGGAAATTCTGGTCCACCATCCGACGTCTCAGGAGGGGGAAGCAGTGCACCACTAACACTGTGTACAGTGGGGATGGGGCACTGCAGACTTCGACTCGGGACGTTGTGAACCGGTGGGCAGAGTACTTCGAAGACCTCCTCAACTCCTCCAACACGTCTTCCTTGGAGGAAGCAGAGTCTGAGGACCCTGAGGTGGGCTCTCCTATCTCTGTGGTTGAAGTCACCGATGTGGTTAAAAAGCTCCTCGGTGGCAGGGCCCCAGGGGTGGATGAGATCCGCCCGGAGTTCCTCAAGGCTCTGGATGTTGTGGGGCTGTCCTGGTTGACACGCCTCTGCAACATCGCGTGGTCAACGGGGAGAGTGCCTCTGGATTGGCAGACCGGGGTGGTAGTCCCTCTTTTTAAAAAGGGGGACCGGAGGGTGTGTTCCAACTACAGAGGGATCACACTCCTCAGCCTCCCTGGTAAGGTCTATTCAGGGGTGCTGGAGAGGAGGGTCCGTCAGGAAGTCGAGCCTCAGATTGAGGAGGAGCAGTGTGGTTTTCGTCCCGGCCGTGGAACAGTGGACCAGCTCTACACCCTTAGCAGGGTCCTCGAGGGTATGTGGGAATTCGCCCAACCAGTCTACATGTGTTTTGTGGACTTGGAGAAGGCGTTTGACCGTGTCCCTCGGGGAGTTCTGTGGGGGGTGCTTCGTGGGTATGGGGTACCGAACCCCCTGATACGGGCTATTCGGTCACTATACCACCGATGTCAGAGTTTGGTTCGCATTGCCGGCAGTAAGTCGGAATCGTTTCCAGTGAGGGTAGGACTCCGCCAAGGCTGCCCTTTGTCGCCGATTCTGTTCATAATCTTTATGGACAGAATTTCTAGGCGCAGCCGAAGCGTTGAGGGCGTCCGTTTTGGTGGCCTCAGTATTGCATCCCTGCTTTTTGCAGATGATGTGGTGCTGTTGGCTCCTTCAAACGGGGCTCTCCAACTCTCACTGGAGCGTTTCGCAGCTGAGTGTGAAGCGGTTAGGATGAAAATCAGCACCTCCAAATCTGAAACCATGGTCCTCAGTCGGAAAAGGGTGGAGTGCCCCCTCCGGGTCGGGGGAGAGATCTTGCCCCAAGTGGAGGAGTTTAAGTATCTTGGGGTCTTGTTCACGAGTGAGGGCAGGAGGGAGCGAGAGATCGACAGGCGGATCGGTGCAGCGTCTGCTGTGATGCGGACGTTGTATCGGTCTGTCGTGGTGAAGAAGGAGCTGAGCCAAAGGGCGAAGCTCTCAATTTACCGGTCGATCTACGTTCCAACCCTCATCTATGGTCACGAGCTATGGGTCGTGACCGAAAGAACGAGATCCCGGATACAAGCGGCCGAAATGAGTTTTCTCCGCAGGGTGTCCGGGCTCTCCCTTAGAGATAAGGTGAGAAGCTCGGTCATCCGGGAGGGGCTCAGAGTCGAGCCGCTTCTCCTCCACATCGAGAGGAGCCAGATGAGGTGGCTTGGGCATCTGATTCGGATGCCTCCTGAACGCCTCCCTGGTGAGGTGTTCCGGGCATGTCCCACCGGGAGGAGACCCCGAGGAAGACCCAGGACACGCTGGAGTGACTATGTCACCCAGCTGGCCTGGGAACGCCTCGGGATCCCCCGGGGAGAGCTGGAAGAAGTAGCTAGGGAGAGGGAAGTCTGGGCTTCCCTGCTAAAGCTGTTGCCCCCGCGACCCGGCCCCGGATAAGCGGTAGAAGATGGATGGATGGATGGACAAACAAATAAATGCAAAATACAAGAACGGCCGGGAGGAGAAATAAGTGGCAATCGTGTGGCTTGCTTGGTGTCAGGTTCTCCTGATGGACAGGTGCTCATCTGCCATATGGCAGTTCGGCGAGTTCAGACCGTCGATTCACTCTCCGAATTAAAAGGGTACACAAAAGGATTTGTTGACCAGCCGTGATGGCGTCTGGCTGCTTTTGTTTTAGCCTCGTAAGCACACATCTCATCAGAGAATAAAGATGACGTCAGGGAGACACCTCTTGCCTCGGGACTTTTGTCAGGGTAACTTTTGAAAGTTTTCAACATGTCTCATCTCCAGAAAATGATCCAGTCACGTGCCTCGAGTGGTGTGTTAGGGGCTACGAGTTGAACAGATAGACTGCTGTTTTTTGTGAAGTGTAAGTTGTTGTCTTGTCAACCGCAACGTGTCCACGAAACCAAGATGAATAAGGATCTGGTTAGGGTCCTCTATAACCCCTTTTCCACCCAGAAAAAAACTTGGTGCTCATACGGCACCAGGGTCCATGCTATGCTTCGTTGGTGTTCTGACGAAGAACATGTTTGGTTTTCCATCGGCAAAGAGCCAAGGAGGAGCCACGTCATGACGTCATCGCAAAGCGTCCAAACGTTACGGCTTTATGTCGATGTTTACCCATGAACGCCTGTGCTATGAAAAATAATAAATAATAGTAGTAATAATGCGCTGTTAGCATCTGCTCGGCAATACAGCATAGGCTTAATTATACTTGAATGTAGTACTATATACTTTCTATAACTCGGTGGTGGCCTCGGCCATCCATTATGGCATTGTCTGCTGATCAGGCAGCATCTCAGCCCGGGACAGAAAGAGACTGGAGCGACTGGTCAGGAAGGCCAGTTCTGTCCTGGGCTGCTCCCTTGACACTCTGGAGGAGGTGGGCAACAGAAGGATGCTAACTAAGCTAAAAGCTATGATGGACAGTCCCTCCCACCCTCTCCAGCCCGCCCTGACAGCACTAGGTAGCTCCTTCAGCCAGAGACTGTTACACCCGCGCTGCAAGAAGGAGAACCGACGCTCGTTCCTACCAACTGCTGTCAGGCTGCTGAATAAAAAATAGCAACAATAATATTAATAATAATTAAATGATGTGGAAAACAACTGTAAATAGCACTGCGATTGATCCATTTTGTATTTATATTGCACTTACTTGAACGGTGTTTGTTTGTTTTTTTCTTCTTTCTTCTTTCTGCCTACATTTTTGCTGCTGGAGGCTGTAAATTTCCCCAGTGTGGGACAAATAAAGGATATCTTATCTTATATCTATACTGTATCTTATCGGGACGGATCCACGATCGCTCTTCTGGCATGACACAATTGTGTCGGAGTTCACCGTTCAACACTTCCGTGTGGCCATGGAGTCATTCCGCTACATCTGCGATCGTGGTGATGACCCCGCCCCCTGACGTAGTTGTCATGATTCGGTTTGGGACCAACAGGTGGCACTGTAGGGCTACTCCTGCAGCTGCACACCTGTTGGTCATTAGGTAATTAGTGTATAAAAGGATTCCTGCCCGAACACTCAGTGTCGGGTCATTGTTGCTTTTTGCTGCTGTCATGTTTGTTTGTTGCTGTTTGCTCTTGGCTTCTGTCATGTTTGTTTCAGTCATGTTTAGTTCATTGTTATGTTTTAGCTTTAGTCATGATTTTTGTTTGATACTCATGACTTTGTTTTGGATTTAGTTTTCTGTGTTTTATCAATACACTTCTTCAAATACACCCTGCTCCTCCCTCCTGCCTGCTTTTTGGGGTCCACCACCACCGCGCAACGTGACAGTAGTTGGTGCCAAAGTCTGGCCCAACAAATAATTGGGGCCCATCTTTTAGCACCAGTTTCAAGCACCAGAGCTAGAGCCAATTTCGGTGGTGGAAAAAGAAAGAACCGGTGCTAGCCTGGCCACTGGCCTCGAACTAGCACAAGCACAAGCGCGGTGAAAAGGGGCCATTTGTGGAGCACCTGCAAGTGACTGACAAAACAATCTGGATTGTCATCTGCCTTTTTTCCACAGCTCAACAAGGTTGGGGCTCAATCTTCTCCGCAGTCCTCGAACAGGATTAATTTTTCTCTCCGGCATATGCTTCTGTAAAATCCATATGCATTTACAAAAAGGGGTAAATCATTAACCTTGTTTGAAAAAACGCTTTGTAGAAGAGAATTGCCATGACACCATCCTCTCTGTTGGTGGTAGTTTTTATTTATTTATTTTTTTGCGTGTGCACAAAGACACTCGGATGTCCAAAGGTTAATCCTTCTGTGCTTCATCACACAAAGGCGATTAGTACAAATGACACACTGAACCCTAATTGGGTGTGCATGGACTATTTTTGTTTTAATATATATACGGTAACTTGTTTCTCTGACTTGTAAGTTTTGCAGGCTTCGCGATCTAACTTAAAATGCCTTAATTGTTCCAGTCTTCACTGATATCATTGAGCTTCACGAGACAATAATATTCAATGTCCGTGTCTAGTGCAAGTCCAGCGCAAAGTGCAGTCTAAATGTGCGCATGGGTGTAGTTTTTATCTTTTGGTATTTTCACGGACGAGTTTGTGCCGTTGTGGGCGTGAACATGGACAACTAGCTTGCCGGCCAATGGAAGCCCATCTTTCCCGTTCAAATCAGTGCAAGAGAGGTGCATGGTCTCTGACAGTGCAGAAGCAAAAGTAGACTCGCTGGAGCCCATGCAGAAGATTGAAGCGCGTAAAGCACATTTATAAAGAACTTGGCCAAGGCAAAAAACGATCACCGCTGTGAAGTGGGCACTTGGAGAAGCGGGTCCTACTTTGCTGTAGGTTTTTAAGTTCCTCCATGAGGTCAGTGGGTCGGGGAAAAATGCACCAAGCAGCAAACTCTGGTCCTCATTTGAGAACCATACGAAATTTATGTGCAACCTTGACTATGTAGGTTTTAAATCATTTAAGTTTGAAGACTTTCCCGCCTCAAAGGAGAATAAAAACGTAAACTGTCCTTGAAAAAAAAAAAAACATCTCCAAGAGGCCTCCGATGGAGACATGAGCCGATAGGATTTCTCATCAGAAAATATCAAAGCACCGAATGGTGGATTTACTGAGTAAGTGGCAGAAAGCAACGAAACTCCGACTGGATAATCTGACAGTGAAGCCGAATGCTGAAACGGGTGGCGGAAATAACAGCAGAGTGACCAGCATCGAGCTCATAAGAAAATAGAGGCAACGACTACACTCATAAAAAGACAGTGAAACAAATCTTGTATAGGTTGGCAGCCTTCCATTTGGGAAGCAACACTTCTAAAGACAGTCGATCTGCTTTCATTTAAGTTTGTCTGTCACTTCAAAAGCGCAACAGGAAAGGCGATATTAATCACAGATGCTTTCAACAAAACCGTCTTTGCCATGCCCATTACTCTAGATGCAAAAAAAATAGTCAGAGAATTGTGCCCCGATCTAATTACCGAGCAGAACCAATGACCTCCATACCTTCACCTTCGAGACTGTTCTGTGGAAGAATTCTCACATCCCTTTGATCAATCAAAGGGGTCACAGTTTGATGTGTCGTGCCTCCTTGGCTGCTGTGAAACACACAAACCAGATGCTGAAAGGCTTACTTCGTGGAGCAAAACAGACGGAATGAAAGATGGCAGGATGAGTCGACAATGGGAGATAAAATGCTGCGTACCATCCTCCACACCGCATCGTCTGTTGCAAACAGTTTGAATCGTGTTCAAACACGGAGTGATGAACTCACTCACTGGCAGGTGACCAGGCGTGCAGACTTGAGAATTTATTCTGCTGCGACCATCAGAAGTTACAGAATCTGCCAAACGAAGAAGTATGCATACAGAAAGATGCAAACAGCTAGTGGCGGGTAGATGATGCCTCAACGACTGAATTGACACATTCCATAAACTGTGTTGACATCGTATTGATACTGTGGTGGTCGGTCGACAGTGAACTCTGCTGTGTGTCGAAAATCATTGCAAGTCAAGCCAATGTGCATCAAACACATGTTGGCTGGATTATTGTAATGCACTTTACTTTGGAGTCAGCCAATCCTCCATGAAGCGTCTCCAGTTGGTCCAGAATGCCGCTTCTAAGAGGGAGCACATAACTCCTACTCTGTTTCTTGAGTAAAAAGTAGGCTGAGGAAAAAACAAACAAAAACAAAACAATACTCCAGTTGAGTTCAGATACCCCAAATTTCTAAATAAAAAAAATATTACTTAATGACTTGACAGCTCTTCAAAACTCAATAGAAGCAGAATAAGAGGATTACCAAGATGTCATTTGCAGTGACATATCAAAAAGTGTTGGAATGGGGAGCTGCACAAAAACAAACACACACTAATGACAACAAGCAACAAAAAATAAATCACACCACCTGGCCTCAGTAGTTCTTGTTCATGTGGCGCCGGAGCCATTAAGTGTGGCAACAGCGGGACCATAAAAGTGACTGAAAGGTGCTTGACTTTGTTTGCGTTGCCGCGTCGCGCATCATCTTGCAAAGGCGGGGATCGATATCCAGCTGCTGATTCATCACTCAGCTTTGGTCCCCACCGTCTACGATCAAACGAGCAGGTCCTGTCTGACCACAATATTGTCTTGTGTTATGAGTAGCACAAGATGTAGTTGGCAACAAATGGGGGCAGCGTGTTGGAGGAATGACCCGTGTAGGCCGCGGACCCATGCACACTGAAAACATCCATTACCGCTTGACAAGCAGCCAGTACTTTGCTCATTATGTGCTGAATCTCTCTGCTGTGGAAACACAGACATTTTAAACCCCGCAAAACTTTGGCCATTTATGTTCTTCTTGCAGCAGTCAGTTAAATGTTACGGAGGCCCAGGCATGACATTTGGAGGGGAAAAAAAAGCTTTGTACACACCAATTACTCCCACGTGCGCACGGACTATTTGCGCGCGAGAAACAATTAAAGTGTGCACACGAAATAGTTACAGCGTGCACATGTAGTGCTGATCCCTTATTGGACAAGAGGCAAAATATATCGAGCGCGCCTTCATAGACTCGCTTCATATCACCTGATTATTGCCTTAAAAAATCCACAAATGATTACATCTGACGTTTTTCTTTGATACCAACATTAAGTCGCGATATTATGACAAAATGTTTTCATTTGGTACACATCCACCGGTAACCACGATGCCTCTCAGAGTGTGGCAGTTGCTGAACAATAAAATCTGTCGGCGTCCAAGTCGTACCTCCGCCGGTAAAGCAAGCTAGCTCTCTACAGTCTATTCAAACGTTGCTCGGTGATGGCGATTCCTTGCAATGCCAGGCTTTTCGGGATTTCCTTGTAACTCATCCCGAGCCGAAAATGAAGTTCGACCACGCTGTACCTGACCATGATGTCGCTTTCCTTCGGCTTTCAACATTGAAAGATGGTGCGTTCGCTTTACCCTTCAAATGACCCGCAAGGAGCCACGGCTACTTCGTGCGCACTTAGAACAATTTTGTGCATACGATGCAGTAGTCCAGTAATAGTTCGTGCCCACAAAGTAATTCCTTGTGCATACATAATAGTTAGGGTGTGCACAAATTTGTTGTTGTTGTTTTTTGGCTATGTCAATGTCTGGGGCTCTGTAAAATGTCTTTGATGGGATGGCACAATGTTGAGAAAATACAATAATGTTCATCAACATTGTGTATGAATGATAAGTGGATTCACTTGACAATCAATGCAAACAAAGACAATGCAACAAAAGTATCAAAACAAATGAAATCTCAAAATACACTCTGAACTGGTTATGCCAACTGTAATAGGAGCTTTCTCTGACCCTTTGCTTATGAGGTGATTTTTTTTCCCCTTGAAGTCATGTAAGGATTCCAAATAATCCCTGTAAGCACGGTGATGTTAGTGTTGACCAAAGTTGGACTCCTTTCGGCAGTTAGAGGAGTGACACGGGGTCAAGGGGCAGATATCATTCGGTGTCTCTCAACTTGCCACCCATACGTTTCAAACCAAATTCAAACAAGACCAACGACCGACGTGTGCCTGGTCCGTGCAACATCAGGTTACTTGGATGCAAATCTTTCCGTGATTTGTCACACATGGCGTCCGGAACAGCGTTCACAGTACGAGTGACATTTTGCAATTCAAATAGCATTTGCCAAGGGAGATCAACAAAGCAGTCAGATCAAGTCACTTGTTGACATGTGATTCCACGCGCATGCTAAGAAGGTGGCTGGGCTTTCTTGTTGTGGATCGAAAAGTTTGCATGGACTGTGTTTATTTTGCATTCATGAGCACTGACACACACGCACACACACACACACACACACACACACACACACTGAAGTGATTTTGGTAATCTAACTGAAGCAAAACAAGTTTAATGTGGTTTCTTGCCAGACAATTACTACACTATTTTCTGTAGAGCAGCGGTCCCCAACCGCTGGGCCACGGACCGGTACCGGTCCTCGGCGCATTTGGTACCGGGCCGCACAATAAGAATTTAAATTAATTCCGTCGTATTTATTTTGGAATACGAAAGAGTTTTATTTTGAAAGATTACCGGATTCTTCGTTACATCTGGCTGTGTCACTTGACACACGTCAAACCACGCTTCTCCGTCACGTGACTGATTACGCTAAAAACAAAACACCAGAGCTTGTTAAATGAGTAAAATAAACTGCTCGGCGGCCTCAAAAGTACGTTCGAGATAACAACTCTGCTGATGTTCTGGATTCAAGTTATGGCTGAACACTCTGAGATCGCCACAATAGCACTGTTGCCATTTCCGACATGTATTGTGTGAGGCGGGGGTTTTGTGCAGCAACGGCGACTAAAACAAAATGACGAAGTAGACTCGACATGAAGCATACACTTCAGGTGTCATTGTCTCCTATTACCCCGAGATGTGACCGCCCGCTTGCAGAAAATCAAGCTCGACGCTCGCACTGATTCAGCATTGTGGTGAGTTGAGATTTTCATACACTTTGAATTTGTGTTGGATCGTATTTTGAAGGCATTAAGACCGTAGCGATCAGAGTGTTGCGGCCAAATTGGACGCTCCTCGTGTTTATCTCGAAACCCCCCCAGTGTTCATGCAGCTCTTAGCATATTATTTTGTAGTATTTATCCGCCACACCTTAAATGCCGGTCCGTGAAAATATTGTCTGACATTAACCGGTCCGTGGGGCAAAAAAGATTGGGGACCCCTGCTGTAGAGTATGTAACCTGATTTCAACTACATATTTTGAACAATATACAGAAATTGGTAGTTGACAAAAAATATAATAATAATAAAAAATCCAAGCTGCTCTGCAATGAAGGTAATACAAAAACTCGACCCTACAGCAGTTACTGTTTGAGCAATCAAGCTTTAAATGTGCGAGCAAAAAAAACAACATTGATGCAAAGTTGTTTCTGGTCGACTTTATTTCTCTCTAGAGAAGGGACATAAAGGTTTGTGTTGTTCGAGTTGATGTAGAAATGATCTAAGAAAGGACACATTGACCGGCATTACAAGGTTCAGATATCACTGCCACAAAAGGTACCATGGTGGGGATTGGAGGGTCAGGTAAAACCAAAGATAATGGTCATTGACGATGAAAAGTGACATGAGAGGAGGGAAGCGGGTGGGAGGCAAGCAGGCAGAGAAAAGGGCATGTTGTTCTGGGAAAGCAGGCGAGTCTCCTCTCGTGGGGCGCAAAGCATTCCTCGGGTTGCGCTGAAGGTGATCATGTTGCAGAGCTGATTGATGAAGATACAAAGATGCAAATACACCAACTACAGAAGACTGTTTTTCATGCACCACCTTATAAATACTCGGAAACATCAGTGTCAATATCAGATTAATTAGACCAGTGAAACCCTTTTGTTTCGTAAATAATTACCAAGGGTTCTTTTTTTTCAGTCAGGAGTGGCACAGTGTCAACTTGTTAGCACGTCCGCCTCACAGTGCAGAGGTGCAAGGTTTGATTCACTTCCTGTGAGGAGTTTGCAATTTCTCCCCCTGTGCCTGCGAGGCTTTTCTCCGGTTCATCCCACATTCCCAAGACATGCACGGCAGCTTGATGCAACAGTCAAAATTGTCCCTCGGTGTGTTTGTGAGCACGAATGGTCGTTCGTCTCTGTGTGCCCCGCGATTGGCTGGCAACCGGTCCAGGGTGTCCCCTGCCGACTGCCCGAAGACGGCCGGGATAGGCTCCAGCGCGCCCTCCTGTGGATAAGCGGATTCGAAAATGGATGGATGGATGGATTTTGTCTGGCGCTTCGGCCTTGCTCGGAATCAGAATCCCTTTATTTTTAAACCACGTTCACATTAAATTCAGGTCCCCCTTATCTTATTTTATTCTAAACTATTAATTCAAAATGAAATGAGAGTCCCTTTTCAAAATATTACCATCTGATTGAAAATCTGTCCTTGATGACTATCTGGACAAATGCTTTGAAGAGCTTCACTTTCGGTTCCTCTTGGATAACTTTCCATATTAGCGCATATTCATTATTCATTGGCGCTCGCCTGGCGCCTCAGTAGGAAAATAAAGCAAATCTATTGGACTCGTGACACAGTAGAGCACCGCAACCTCAACTGAGCCCCCGTGCATTGTCCATTTGTCTCCTGCCGCAGGTGCGGGTGTAATTGGAACCCGGGCGCGAATATTTTGGGACGTGTAAAACTTGTCCCTCACACAGTGCAAGTGGCACGTGTGCGACGCTTGAAGAGCCATCCCCTTTTGTAATGTGCAAAATGATATCTGTGCACTGCAAGCATCTCAATTTCAGGGGGAAGGGATTGTTTTACACGGCGGGATTTGCTTCAAAGAACAAGACAAATGAGCGAGGGGCTGCTTGCCACCGACGACGAGAAGCCAAAACACATTCAGGTTTTCGCTTGCTACATTAGTGTCATTTGTTCAATCAAAAATGCAACAGATGAGCTAGCTACATCAGGTTTTATTTCAACACATCCTTTTAAGAAACCTGCATTATTACAGTCATATCCAAAACAAAATCTAGTGCTCAGTGTCAGTTTTTGCTCCTCCTTTTTTTTTTTTTTTCCAGGTCGGCATGGCTCACTGGAAGAGTGGTTGTTTCAGGTTGGTGGTTCGATCCATGGCCATTTGCGAGCATGTCCAAGTGTCCTTGAGCAAGATACTGACCCCCCCCCCCCGTTGCTCCTGATGCTGCGTCATCAGGGGGCGAATGAGGTAAGAGTGTAAAGCGCTTTGACGACCCGAGGTAGAAAAGCGCGATACAACTAACAGCCTGTTTACCGTTGCCATTTTTGCATTGTAAGCCCTTTGACAAGCCCTCCGGGTCCCAACAGTGCGCAGACATCAGAGATGAGGGAACACTCGCGGGATTGATGAAGACAGTAAAAACTTGACTGAGAAACACACTTTTGAGTTCAAGCTAATTACCGCAATCCAAATGCATCGAAGAAGGAGAGCTTCAAGGAGAAGGAACAAACATTCTATATCCAATGCGTGATTCCAGTCGTCAACTTTTAAACAAAGTTGGGTTTTTTTTGTTTTTTTAATACCCTGTAAGATGGGTCGTGTTAAGACGCAATAAGACAAGGTTAGAAAAATGTCTTTGAATTAATGTGATGCTGAAAGATTCTTTCCTTCATTCAGTCCAATGTTAGAGCCGAGTTCATACGCAGTTCATCAACGCGGGCATTTACGGAAGGACAATCATAGCACTGAGGAGAAGACCCTGCCAACTAAAAATAAATTCAGCCGCCAGACTAAATGGTGCCATCAATCCCGTGCCCGGGGTGGCTGGTAATACTGTTGGGTTGGTCTTGTGCGCCTCGGCTGTCCATCTCCACCACGGCGAAACTCGAGAGAACTGTCATAGTAGCCATCATCTTCCTCCTGACATTTGACAAAGTTGAGGGTCCTTCAGATTAAATGTCAGTCACATTTCATTCTTTTTTCCATTCCATTGTAGCTTGGGATTTCCATTCAACAGGCCCGTTTGTTTTCATTTCTTGAGAATAATACGACCGCTTATTTCTTTACTTTTTAATGTCTTTAACTCCTATGTAACTGCTTTTAAATATTGGACTTTTAAGTATGTGAAGCACATTGAGTTAACTTGTGTATGAAATGGGCTTCGTGAGTCAAGGTGCCCAGGGCATTTTGCCCTTAACAATTGGATACAGTGCAACTACAAAAGCCCAGTTATCAGTCATATAGTGAAAATGAGTGGGATAAATATTTAGTTTGTCATTAATGTGTCATTTTCAACCTTACCAAGATGTCAGCAGTAACAGGCTTGAGGTTATGGAGGAGGACCTCTTCGCAGTTTCCATAATCGCTAAACACGACCACGGCTGTGGTGCCTGATGGATGCACGGCATCTATTCTGGCATGGTAGAACTTTTCCGCATGTCGAGACAAGCCAAAGTGTCAATGCAATGTCAAATCCAGAGCACTCTATACATCTTCACTGCTATCCTGTATGCACACGTCATTTAATTGCACATTGTTCGATCCTATTATATCCGTTCCTTACACAGCTGTAAAAGAAAAAATGTTGAAACAAAGTTCAATTGCAACTTTGCAACCTATTTTTTTTCATCTCCTTGCATGCATCGCACCATCAGTATCAGTGATGGGAAAATGCCAGTTTCAAGATGCTTCATGAACCTTTTTCTTTGAGACTCGTCTCGATGACTCTTGGTTTCAAGAAAGGGATTTAAGAAACGGAAAGCCAGAGGGCTTTCAGCTCAATGCTGATCAGAGAGTGCCATCTAGGGGGTTCCATAAACAGTACGACTGGTTCATGAAACATCTCGAAGCCTCTTTTTCCCATCACTAGCTGCTATCATAATGTCTGCATCAGTGTGTGAGGTTCTAACGACTGGGCGCCAATACATACCTTACTGTCTTCCCAGTACAGAGCGAGACACTGATCTCCAGGTTTCCATGTCTGATCGACATTCGTACTTTTCATCGCCCCTCGAGGACCTTGACCTTTACCTGGCCCAGACTTTCTTTTGGGTCCGAAATTATTATGAGAGTTCCGCTTAGGAGGCTGCTCCCTGTAGGTAGGAACAGTTGTGTTGGTAGGCTTGATCGGACCAGTTCTTATGGGTGCCACATCTCCGTTTTGGTAATTAGATGGACCCCCTGTCAGGAATTGTGAATCCTGAAACATTTGGACTTCACAGGATGTTCGGAAGCTCCCTCCCTTTGGTGGCACACCATCCTTTTGACGCACAACATAGTCAGGTCGGTCAGGTTTTGCTTTTCGCCTGAAGTTGTTTAGGTTAGGGTTCTGGATTACATCATTTCCTGAAGGATTCGGCGGTTTGGATGAGGGCGCATAGTCCTTTGCCCCTCTCCGAAGAAATGGGCCAGCCGTGTTCCCACCATCATCATTTCTTGACCGCTGCGGAAATGATCCAACTGATTCCACCTGCTGTTGCGTTTCCTTGGAATGAGTAAACGATGGTGCGAAGCAAGAGGCAGTAATATGTTCATCATCACTCTCTTTTCGGTCATTCGGTTGTCTGTCTGGTGTTCCCCGTGATGACCTATCTTGACCTTTCCACTGTTGGACTGATGAAATTTGGGAGGTTGTACAGTCCGAAACGGGCTCCTGTCCTGGTTTGGGAAAGTCTGCGTCCCTGTGAAAGCGGGGTGGCCTGTCATTCTTTTTTTGCCGATGATCATTATGGGAGGAGAACTTTGTGTGAGAAGCTTCTTTGGAGTAATGGTCTGAGCCATGCCAATTACTGTTCTCATGTCTCTGGGGGGGCTGGCTCTTTGGCTCTGAAACACACACAAAAAATGGAGCAATCAAATGCAAACATTGAATGAAACTACATAGATATTAAAAACTATGGAAAGAAAATGATTGAAATCATTCTTGAGTGCATAGATGTGATAAATGTTTGATTTGCAATCACTATTTGCACACCATAAAGTCTTATGGGTGCAGAAATGTGTTATATATTAACAGTACAGATGATCGAAATACATCAAGATTCCCTCAGCTCAATAGTCTTTGTCTATGCATGTTGTATGCGGAGATTTGAGATCAGGAGGCAAATCAGTCCACTTTACCCACCATCAATGGAGAAAACACCCATCTTAGATTCCAGGAAGTCAAAAAGAGTACTTGGGCCAGAGGGCCTTCCTCCAGCCTCCTGGTCCTCATCATTCTTGAAGCGGCCTCGTCCCCTTCCTCTGCCTGAACAGGGCGCCACAAATGCCAATATAATATGGACATGTTATTTCTTTCCCATTCTTGCTTGATGTACAACTTCAATTGTTCAACAGTTCGGGACTCCATTTTGCGCTTCACAATGCGCCACATAGTTTCAATGGGAGTCAGGTCTGGACTGCTGGCAGACCGGTCTAGTATTCACACTCTTTTACTACAAAGTCACACTGTTATGCAGAATGTGGCTTGGTATTGTCTTGCTACGCAAGGTTGTTCCTTGTCACAGACAAAAAAAAATGCAACTTATACTCCAGAGAGACTTTTTTTTCCCTTTTTGTTGTCCTTTTCCATGCTGCATTTTTGTGACTAGTGTGGCTTTACACTCCTGGACGATACGGTGTGTGAGTGTGTGAGTGTGTGTATTTAGTATATATCACAAGAAGTAAAAATTCAGTTCGTGTTGCCTAGATTGAGCAAAATTTACAAGCAGCCTGTGTGACACTTCTCATCACCAATGTCTGTGCAAAAGTAGTTGAAATGATAAATCGCATTAGGTGTTGATTACTGTAATGTTTTCATCAATTATAGTTAAAGTGTGATTGATTCAATTGTTGGATAAAAATCCTCAAGGGGGATTTTAAGGACTTCAGCTCAGCAAATTGGAGAGTTTTCACACCTTGTAGTGGATGACAAACAATTCTCAACCCTTGGTAGCAAATAGTAGGCTAACTTAAACTGTTGGATATTTGTAACTGATATCAAAGGCAGGAAAGACCAAGTGGCCCAAATTTCAAAATTCACCTTTTGTCAAAATTGAACTAAAGTATAGACATGATCATTTGGGTATATCAATTACAAACCTCGAGGCTGAGGCTTGTCAGCGACCGCAGAGTTGGATCTGCTACTCGAAGGCCCCGTGAGAAGACTGTTGAGTGCCAGCTCAAGATTGTTGTTGTTATCCATCAAGGCCTGCCGGGCTGCCTCCTTGTTAAAACCCATATCTAGGATGTCCCTGAGGGCACGCTCATCCACCTGTGCATAGAGTAAGACAGAGAACAACAATATTGTTTGAAGGAGGTACACAATGTTCATTTGTGAATCCTCTCTCTCTCTACCTCCCACCCTCCTTCCCTCCCTCTATATATTTGCGAGAATATCAAGCTACCTGAACAGCGGCTCAAGCACCACTATAGATAGGAATTAGGCTCTATTAGTAATGAAATTAACACACATGTAACAGTCTTATTTAAACAGCCCTAAACATTTGACTGAAATCAAGTCCTCTCACCAGCTCTCGAGAGGTTCCCTCTTGTCTGTTGTCATGTCTATCAACCCAGTCTTCCCGCCTGTGCTTGTCACGGTTCCGTGAAGTCGTGGCGGATAAATTGTTCCCTGCGTTTCCTCCTCCACCAAATATACGGGGAGCCTAATGAGGAAAACACGGAGCAACATAAGGAAACGTGCTTGGGTGAAACAAATAAACACAATCAAAAAAAAACAAAAACAAACAAACAACAACAACAATGCAAATACATATATGCAGCCGGGTCACCCAATGGACTCAGATGGGTATTCGTGTCTGTGTATGTGTGCCGTGCGATTGGCTGGCAACCAGTTCAGGGTGTCCCCCGCCTACTGCCCGAAGACAGCTGGGATAGGCTCCAGTAAGCGGATTAGAAAATGGATGGATGGACATTAGTGGTGCACAGGTACGCACATGCACTGAAAATATAAGGACAACCGATTCACACCATCCGATTTCTAAACCGCTTGCCCAAACGAACTAATTTTTTCAGTGAACGTACTCGATGTATGTTTTGTGTACAGAGCTTTGGTACAGCCGCGGCTTTGGTCAAAGCACTACCTCAATAATGTTGAGTGGAGAAACCAGTCTGAGACTGCTGCCCTAGAGAACTGCATAAAATCTTGTCGTCTGCAACAAGCCAGTCGATGCAAGTCAGCATCCGATTGAGAATTGACCTACCTCTTTGCCTTTGGCCACCTCAGCGATGGCCGCCGTCCGCTGTTTTGCAAACTCGTCATTCTCATCAGCAATTTTGACGACGGTCTGAAGGGTTTTTCTCTTGTCAAGCGCTTCACTGTCCATTTCATCTTTCTTTGTGTTCTTCTGCAGAAAGACGCCGCATCAAATTGATCTTCGTAGATCATAAAGCATTAGTCATTGCAACTCTATTTTCAATGTGGTTAAACGCATATTGTTGAGCCCTTGAAAAGTAGCCATGATGAAGAACCAGAATACTGGAATAGTACTTAAATTTCGCTGGATGTTGCGGCTGGTTAAATTTTGTAATTGTTTTTACCTCTAAGGGAATGATCATATTCAAATCAAAGATGAAGCCAGTGATGGCACTTACCTGGCCAAATGCCAAAAAAGGAGGCGGCCCACCTTCTGCTCCGATGTTGTTTCTGCTGTGTTTAGCCAGACTCTAGTGGAGTAATAACTTGGTTAGGAGGGTTTTCAAAACTAAGACACACAAGATGATAGACAGCCAGTGTTTATTTCCATAAACGTGCGTTAGGATTTCTTAACCACAAAAGCTGAGACTTAATTTAAAAAAAAGAAAAATTAAATCCTTACACGTTGCAGTTCCCATTTCTCCACCATGTGTTCGACTTCTCCACCAAGAATAGAAATGTTTGAGTCATCAAGAAGCAAAAACCCATTTCTAACCAGAACTGTACCCAGGAGCTTAATTTTTGTTCCGGGGGGAGTATTAAGGCTGAAAAGAAAGCAAAATGAGACGTTCGTGCACAAAAGCAATTTATACATTTGCTGGTAAGCTCATGAAATGGTTCACTTTAATTGTAACTCATCCTATTGGAAGAAATTGAGCCAGTGGGATGTTTTTTTTGTTTTGTTTTTTGGGAGGGCAATAAATCAGTACATTATAATACAAATCCAAATAATTCCAGCACTGGTGCGACACAACCTCCTTCACACTAAACATTAGCTACGAACTTTTGTTTTTTATTCCAGATGCCAATCTTAGCAAAAAGAGGCAGGATTTATGATGAACACTGTCAACCGAAGTATAGAACAAAGTGAGGGATGGCTGTCACTGACGACCTAGTTGTTACAAAATCCAAGCCTTGCAATGATCACTATTTGAAATGAAAAGCGCGATGCCTCCTTGTCATGTTCCTGAAGAGTTGGACTTGATATTCACAATAAACTAAAGGGGGGAGCTGGTAAGACATTTTTGTCTTCTGTTATCCAGAGGATATCAACAATTTGAGTGAAAGCACGAGACAGCTGGAAAAGTTTCCAGCATACTCAGAGATATTCTCACTGTTTCGGGAAAACATGCCGAGTACAATTTATTCCCTGTACATGTGTCTGCGACTTCTGCCGTTCCCATCCACATTTCTTCATGGCATGGGCTAAGGCCAGTGGATTAGGTATGCACGAGTTTAATTTTCAGATATACTGTACAGTATATTTTTAGCTCACTTTTGTCAAATGCATGTTTATGGCCAGAGGAGTCCAAAAATGTTGCCCACGTATGTAAAGAGGAGACTCATGCTACACTTGTCTCTCTCCCCATCAGGAAGTCAAAGCCGCTCCAACTGTACATGCAGTCTGGTCACCATGGAAGCAGTCACCAAGGCCACCAGTACTTGGCCAGAGGAATAATTCAGGCCTGGAATTGTTAGATCAGCAGCCACCACATGGAAATTGCAGATAAAGGGAAAACAGAGCCATGTGCGCGGGCGACAAGCGTTGACGAGGAGGTTATGTTCACTGTGGGCAGAATTTCACATGTGCTTATACACAACAAAGGTGCAGGTTAATGTGGAGCAGACAAATATGCATTCTAATTTTCTATTAAGACGGAAAAATAGTCAATGTCAAGCTTAGAGTATTCTGTGCAATAAATGGAGCACAGTTAAACTCAACCATGCATCCATTTTCTAATCCGCTTATCCTCACAAGGGTCGCGGGCGTGCTGTAGCCTCACCCAGCTGTACACCCCAAACTGGTTGCCAGCCAATCGCAGGGCACACATAGACAAACAACCATTCACGCTCGCAATCACACTTAAGGACAGTGTCCAATCAAACCTGTCCTGCATTTTTTGGAATGTGGGAGGAAACTAGAGTACCCGGAGAAAACCCACGCAGGCACGCAACTCCACACAGGAAAGCCTTAGCTAGAATCGAACCCTGCGCGTTTGCACGGTGAGGCTGGCGTGCTAACCAGTCGACTACCGGGCCGCCGTTAAAAATCAACCGTATTGATAAGAATGCAAGAAGCGGTGACTGCCGCACCTGATTTTGGTCAAATGTTGAAATTCCAATCCAGCACAGGTGGTGTGGCCATCTGTCATTTGCAGGCGCAGCATTCGCAGCCCTCCCTGGGACTCGATATCTTTTGGTGCAGAGATATTCCTTAACTTCTGCAGCTGCAGAACACATGGACCTTCCAGCTGGCCATATAGAAAGAGAGAGACATTGGCGGGAACAAAAAGTGCTGCAAATTGACAGCTACAACAAAGTACGAAATACATTTCATTCTTCGTTTTCTTTCAGATACATCGCATTTGGAGCAATTGGGAAGATGATCACAACAACGGAGTCCGTTTTTTTAGTCCATTCACTTGCAGAATGGCTCTCAAACAAGCAATTCATGCAAATTCATGCCGAAATGGGTGAGGAAAGAAAGGTGGGAGGAAAACCTATCACCTGTATTTTGCAGGCGGAGTTGGCATTCACTTAACAAGAATCAATCATGCAAACTGCATAGCCAGCATGCCGCGTGTATGTGTGGGTGGTGGTGCAACACATAAAATTACGTGTTGCTCTCCTGACGGCAATTTGAACATTTCCACTTGTTTGACAGTCGGAGCATGAGAACAAAAGCGGATGCATCTCTCCTATTTGAAGGTGTGTTGGAGCCATCTAGTGACATGTAGAAGAAATGCAAGCCAGCTCATCTGTGCAACTCACCTTTTCAACCCTTCCACTATTGATATCGGATGGCAGAATTTGTCTTCCAATCGGTCTGAGATCCGTCTGCAAAAGAAATGTTGCTTAGGTGCAATAATGGAGACGGCTGACACCAGCAACAAATAACCTTTGCTCATCTTTGAATGATTTGCTTTCACTGGAATGTGTACGAGAAGGACAACGATCTGCTTTATGCAAACATCAACCCCCCCCCCCGCAAGTCTTTTCTTAAGTGTGATGCCACAAGATTTGTGTCTGGATGTACAGAAAGGTAACCTGAAGCCACTGCATCTGATGTCTTGGCTGTGTGCTAAAACTCTCACAACTTCAGACATCTCTTGCATCAAGTAGAACTAATCCCAGAGCACCAAACTCAAAACAAAACAATAGGTTTAAGGTCGGTGAACACCAAGTTTCAGCTAAATCTATGCAATATATCCCAAGAAATGGCGTTACTTGAAATATATGAAATATTGAAACGATACTGTTTGTTCTGTTGGGTTGAGGTGAAGTTCATACACATTAAAATCTCTCACGCATGTCTTGATGGATGTTGCTTTGTGCATTGGTGCATCAATCAGGAAGTTGGGAGCATGGAGTTCCAGGAAATCTGAAGGCTTTTGGCATGTCAAGAGATTTTGGGTTGGGGATGGCAAACTATCTGTTCCAACGTCCTTGCCCATTGTAGAGGGATCGATTCAGACTTGGTTTCAGAAGATGTGTAAAATTAAGTAACTTGACTCTGACTCGAGTCCAAAAAACTAAAACAAAAAAACAACGATGTGATCGGAACATCTGTGGGAAATATTTATACAATCGAACTCACATCAAGTGCAATGCGAATAATATCCTTATGTGTCATATTCTCAACAGATCCTTTCAGTTCAGCAATGCCTTCATCACTGAGGTACCTGCGGAGTAAAAACAAAAACAGCCTATGAGAGAAACAAATAAGCCCATCAACTTAGTGAAATAATACTCGCTCCTTATTAAATGTCATACATTTTCTATTGCTGTGAGCAAGGCGAACCCGCAGTCTTGAAAACTTTCACCTCATGAAACTCTTTTATCAGCAGTAGCTATTATCGATAATAATCGATCGTACAGTAACGGCGATTTTTAACGAAATGGGAAAACTATATATGCTGCAAATGGGCCGTCACTATCATCCCCGTTACTATTAATATTTTATTCTGAGCATTATTATTACTAGTGATAGCAGTAGTAGCATTGTTGTTATCATTGTATGACGTAATCACGAAACCCGTGAAGCTGTTACTCCAACTGCAGCGATGTTCTGAGTTTCAAACCGCTGCAAATTTTCAGAATTACACTTTGATGGTGTTCTGATGAGATGTGCTTTCTGGTGTTTTTCAGCACGCTTGATTGCGCACTATTTCTTCCCAGACAAGCACAGCGGTTAGCCTTCTTGTAGTTCCGCGGTACATCGCTAAAACGTTGTGGTTCCCCTTTCGCTTTGAGGCCAAGACTATATTTAGATATACTAAATGTTTAATTGTCGTGGGTGTACAAAAGCAAGAAGTCCAAAACAACTGGACGCCTTGGTCATCGATTTGTGAAGCAATGTTCGCTACCATGCGACTTACCAGCCCTCGTTGGCCAGGGACTCCACCAAAGTGGACATTGTTGTCCAAGTAGACGTATATATGACGACTCAAATATACCCAAACACACACCCGAAAAAAAACCCTCAAACAAATCACGCTATACTCTGGTGCACATATCCTTAGGTAAAAATAATACTGTAAAAATAATACCCGCTACATCGAACAACTTCAACGTCACCTACGTCACTATTATGAGACAGGACGGCGTGCCAAAGAGTTCAAAACAGTGGCCACATTTTCGTTTTGTATCAAAGGTGGCAGGTAGTAAGGCACGGCACATAGTGAAATATTTGTGTTTGTTATTTTCTCAATGAAATCGGTTAAATACAGTAATTCAAATCAACGGCATTTCAACATAATGCAATTCTGAAACCCCATTTTGGAATGTTGTAAAAACGTTGTTGTAAACACATTATTTACCATTAATATTCAATGTGACATGCTATCAGACATTATGAAAGGGATTTACTAGTTTCTTTTTCCCAGTTGTTTACTATGATATGATACACTACCTGCAACATGTTCCAAAAAACACTTGACAAAAGTCGCCTAATAAAGCTAAGTTGCTCACAAGCAAAGCGAGTTTTGGCATATGTTTCACCGCTTTGTGAAGTAAATTGTATGAAAGAAAAGAAAGTGATCCAGCACTTTCAACAGGGTGTTTCTCACTGTACAGTTGCAAGAAATATACGATGTTCATCACACTGTCATAACATGAAAATTGGTTGAACACATTGAATGCTCATGACTTGCATGAAAAAAACAACATCATTGTATGAAGATATAACACCATGAAGTTTGTGAACTCAGGGTTGGTAGGAGACTGACTTGCCTCATTTCAGACCTGAGTTTAAATGAAAATGTGTGGATGCATCATGACCTGCAAAATGCAACAACTGAGACCCTAGTAAAGAATTTGGGGTCGCACATCCAGTAAGTATTCAAAAAAAATCATCCATAAAGCTTCAAGAATTAGGGTCCACGTTTACTGTATTGTGTGTTTTAAAGGTAATGTAATACTGTGGTAAACACATTCCAGTTCCAATCAAATTCTAAATTTGTTCATATTAAAAAAAATACAGATCAAATAATAATTGTGAAACGGATTGAATTATCAATAGGTTTGCATGTCTGACGTACATGCAGGTAAGTGTTAAGTTCCCACTCATTTTTGGCGTTACTTAGAATGTGTTTGTTGTCAAGAGTTTATTCTGCCTTTGGCCCCAAATCATCGAGGATAGGCCTCACTCCCCTGGAATGTTGAAGATTTTAAGTCTGGTATAAATATAAAATGGAATTCGAAGTTTGAACACATCTTGTTGCTGCAGTGTGTTGAATACACACCGAAAACGTTTTGCAGAGCCTTGAATATCGGCCCTAATTGGATACCTCATTGAAATTGGGCTTGCATGAAATATCGGTTTCCGTTACCGCTTTCACAAAGCACATATTTAATCTTATCCAGCAGATGGCAATATATGCACATCATGAAAACAATACAAAAACAAACAGACATAAATCCAACACAGCCCCAAAAGAACAAATCCACGGGTACTTCCGAGAAAAATAAGAATCACCTCTCGAAGAATAAGACATTTTCGGTACTGCTCATCCTGCTTCGGGGTTGCAGTGAGCTGAAGCATCTAGATTAGTGTTTCCCAGTGGCATGCAGCCAGGGCCTTCAGTCTTTTCTATTGGCCCAAATACTATCATAAGCACTGACCTATATTTAAAACTTAGTTTAATTGCATTTCCAAAAGTTTATTATGATCATCTCTTAGCTTGTGCCTTGGCTGCCCAGCTTTCAGACCTGTACAGTAAATACTTTTTTTTTTGTCCAATCAGATTTCGGTTTCCATGTATTGTGATGTGAATGTAATCAGCCCAAGGCCTTCACAATCCCAACTGCTGGCTAGGACACACATAAACACCAAAAATGGCTGTTTTTTCGGCATTTTTCAGTCACCCGATTGGTGCAGCTACCAACGATTGAGTTAACAAGGGAGGCCGATTTCGGACTGCCTTAAAATACCATTCTCATGACACACTTACAGAAAAAATGCACTATCACACGAGTGATGGATGGCTTCTTTAAATTTGTTACAGACCCATACCAAAATGGAATAAATACATTTTAAATATTTTTGAGCTTTTACCTTGCAAATAAATGTTACAAAAAGACAAAACGCCCACGTACACACGCTAGTGTTTTTAAAACAAGCAATTCCATTGAATGTTAGTTGATTGGCAACATTCCTAACCAATTGAATGCACGCTTAACGGAAAACGGGAGGAGTTAGTCCCATGATAGTTTCGCCTGCACTCTTCGTTGAACGCTATTGGTGGACTCAAACAGGATATTTTTTGCACGTCTGAGCGCGGGTCTGTCCAAAACGCTGGAATGAATTTCTGTGTCGGCAGCATTTCAGCTAATCGTTACAAGAGTTTCCCTACTTGGACATAATCAGTGGACGTAAACCATATCTACAGAGCGACTACATGTCCACCGCCTTCCCCAGGTTAGTGGAAAACTGACACGTTCACCCGACAGTCCACAAATTGGATTAGAGCTATGTAAAGCCACCTGTAAATGAGGTTGGAGCCAACTTGCTAGTTGACAGCCACACTGACAGTTGCAATGCACGAGTTATAATACGGCTTGCTTTCTCAATGAATCTGGTTCAGAATTATGTGACTGTATGCAATGGACCGCAACCCCTGTATACGCCTCTTCAACAAAGGCAACTTTTGGGGGGGAAAAAAAACAAACAAAAAGCCTCTTGTTTCAACAAGTGTTTGACAAAGATGTGTGGTAATTGTACACTCAGAATTTAGATGTGCACAAGTTGAGTGAACGTCATGGACACCTACGGTCAGCGGTTCGAAGCCACAGCGGGACGGGACGGTAAATCTCATAAGAAGAAGCCTTCCGCCTCCCACCTTGGGACGCCATCCTCCGAAGACGGAGACCGCAAGCCCAAGTTTGTAAGTTTCACTTCACATAACGGGGACATTTCTCTCCACCGTGCTGCTTTTGCTGTCCTCTTATTTGTGGCAACGACTGTTCCTATAAAAAGAAACAATGACAAAAGATAAACGACAGATGTGCACCTGAGGATATGTCTGAATTCAATGGGCACTTATCATTCTATATTATATTTACCGGTATTTGGCTTCCTAGTTGTGGTTATGGCACTCGAGTAAGAAACTAGTAATGCTTTGTGAACAAAATACACAACTTTTAATGGACTGATTTAGGGCTGTCACTAGCGAATGATTTCAGATTCTCATTATTATTTATTTGGTATCGTCTAGTACTGAAAGGTGAAACTGCCAATGCGCAGGAAACAGTTGTGACCCCGCTATGTCGTTCAAACGTACTGCAAAGAAGTTTGAATGTATTAATGAAACCGTTTAAATGCATTGCCAAGCGATTCGAACATCTTGATAAAGTCGTTTGAACATATTGGTAGAACGTAGGTGAAATGCTAAAAATAATTGCAATTGCATTTTTCCCCAGAATTGCACAGGGTATTCACATGCACAATCGGGCACCACATTGTATCTGCAAGCGCTCCCAAAATGACGGACATACAAATTCTTTTGATTTCTCAATAAATTCTGACACTGACAATTTATGATGCAGAAAACTACAGTCAATTTTAGCAACATTTTCTGTAAACAATATTTCCTCATGTAATTTCCTGTCTTGTTGAGCTTCATCCCGTCCACCTGTGAAGTGACTGTAGTGCACAATTGCACATGCACAAATCATTACTCCGTGGGGTTATGGGGAAAACCCCCCAGAATGTTTTCAGCATTTAGTCTGTTTGACCACAATGTTCGAACATATTCAAATCACTTTGCAGTATGTTCGAATGACATGGCCCAGTCAAAACTGTAAATGGTATCACACGAGAGGGTCTGATGTTGTACTTACCAAGATTTTATTTACTTTGCGTTCACAACCATTTAAGTTACCTGATTGCTTTCTATAAAGGATCAGAGATTAGTTTTATACATTCCAGTTGTGGCTTGTGTGCATGGCAGAGATGCTTCATGAAGCTTGATACTGTTTTTGTGTGTCCCCTATTCATAGCATCTACCATTTAGAAATCTCACTGATGACATGGTAAGATGTGAACAATGGAAACGGTTCTTCCATCTTCTTGGCTGCAGACTATCGACTAACATGACTAAAACAAATGTATTCTTTGAAATTCTGACCATGATTGATTCCCAAACATCACATTTACGAACAAACGGAAGCCTTTCCCCATAAGTCAACATATTTGTCAATATTTCTTTCAGCCTTTCTAATCACATTTATGCTTTTCTCACAATATTATTTTCCCAACCTAGTATGCAATGATGACTCCACTCTAAGAAACATTACCCGCTGTATAAACTAACACCCACCGTAACATGTTGCGTCTATTTACTTAATTTTGATTGTTGTCCTTCTATCCTTTTCTAGCTGGACAGATTTGCAAGCATTCGGATCCCGGGTAGCAAAAAGGAGCGGCTGGCCGTACCTCATTCGAAAAACAGTACCAGCGATTGGTCTGTATTTTCGTCATCCAACTCCCAATTTGAGGAACTTTCATCGAAAATCACTTCAGAAAAGGAAATACTGGCATTGTTTGAAAAGATGATGGTATGCAAGTAATATCATCCGTTCTTCATATCACCCTTTTGCCCACACTCTTTTTTTAATCGTTTTAATGAACAGCTAACTTTCACTGAGCTAATGACTCCTGGCATCAGCATCTCTTTACATTTAAAGTAGACCAGAGTCCATCCATCCACAATTGAAATTCTACAATTAACCCAAGATACATGTTTTGGGTTCGGAGGTGGGGCTTGGTGGCGAGTGCCCGGTGACCGCGCTGACACCCGTTGAGCACGGCTGGGCATGGCAGGGATCTCGGTACGCTAACTTTTCACCTGGTAGCACTCGTGCTAACAACTTTCGCATTGACAGTGACCTAAGTTATCCATAAGAGGGTAGGTATGGATCATTTCGCACTCTCTTATGCGGAGACGGTGTCTGAATAGATCCTAAATGATACGTCGAGGGCAGAGGTGATTTTATCATCTTCATTATTTTTTCAGTCCGGGTGTACTTAACACATATTAGCGTGCCAACCACGTATACACCAGAGGAACGAACACAAGTATCAATGGACATCTGTTTTCGAGAAGCACCTATATGAGGCGATCTGCCAATATTTCCATCCAATGTTTCAAGAAACACAGGAGGCGCTGTTATTCATGTATTTATTTTTGCTTTAACGGGGTCGCCATTTGGATTATAAACGCACATGTTGACTGTGTAGCCCTGACGGGGATGCGTGGACCAGTGCACATGCGTGGATTGCTTACCAACGTGTTGAAACAGCCTGTATGTTTGCCATCTGCTTGCAAATGTGCCATTGTGACCGCCCAGCCTCAGAAAAGTGGCATGGAAAAGCAACCACGCAGGGCGGAACCAGGTTCTTGTTTTTATTTATATATATATATATATATATATAGCCAAGAACAACAACATGCCAGCTTGGTGTTGAGGAGTTTGGTGTTTCCTCCAAGGAATTGAACAACATTCATGCTTTGTATTTATTGTCCACTGTGCCACGCATTGACTGGGGGAAAAAAAAAAGATTGAAATTTTTCACACTGAGCAATATTCAAACGCATTAATGAATGGGCTTCGAAAACATAACAAAGCAAGTGTACTGTAGCCATACACGCCGTGTTAATCTGTTTTAATTTTTGAATATTCGACTGATAAATACGACAAAAGTCACGGCTCCTCTTGATGTTGAGCCCACAATTGTTTCCCAAGTTTTAAGTTCTTCTCATACGTTCGAATGTCACATTGCCTTGGGCTTGTCAACAACAGGACAGAAAAATACAGAAGTGGAGTGTAATTCCAACTTTGTCCATTTTATATTAGGAGGACATGAACTTGAATGAAGACAAAAAGACTCCCTTGAGAGACAAGGACTTGAATACGAAGAGAGAAATGGTCATCCAGTATGTCTGTACTGCATCAAAAACGGTATGTTTGATATTTTATTACACAGTGATGCTATTGTTATGCTGACATTTGAAGGACCACTGTTAGTTTTTCACTTTTATGTGTTAACACTTTGGTACCTGATGCTAGGGATGGCCAAATGAAATCTTCCTTTAGGACATTTCATCTCATTTCTAACAAATGGTTTCTATTGCCATTTTGGCTACTTAAAACAAAATTTGAAAGTTCTTTGATTTCAGATTGCTTCTGATATTGGCTCAAAGCAATTTTTCAAACTGGCTGCCAAAATCCCCCTAAAATGGAACGTTTCCTTTCCAAATCTGTTCAAATCTGTGAAAATATGACTTGTAATATGTCTAAATAAATTTTAATTTTTTTAATAGTCACAGAGCACAAAAATAGATAAACCAGATACATTTCTTGTGGTACTGCGTGATTGTCTTTAGATATCCACCCAACCAATCCCTCCAGTGTCTTAAATATGCTGATATTTGTGGGGGCGGCACCTGTTTTCTGGGTTTGGTCACGTGACGTTTCCAGGCTGAGATCGTGCGCACTGTGACATCACTCGCCGGTGGCGGTAGCGGACAAAACGGAAGCCCTCTGAGGGGGATGGAAACGGGTGGATATTTCTGCTTCCAGTTTCACAAACGCAATATTAATCAGCATTCTATGCTTGGACTCGTGGGCACGCAATACATTTGTGACTTGACTTCTGCTTGAAGTTACGTTCACTGTAAGCAAAGGTGTTTGTACGTGCAAGTTAGGATCAACGCGGTGAAACCTGCAGCGTGGTTTCGAGCCATACTCTTTTCACATGGTATGCCCGAAGGCTTCCACTCATATAGTATGTTCCACACTTTGTCAGATTCTGTTTCTCTTTCTTTCCACATTTTCATGTCAAGTCTTTTTCTTTTTTCTTACCTCAGGGTAGCCTGAAAAGCAGCTCTCAGATATCTCCTCAGGAATTCCTGGGAGAACTGAAGTCAGGGGTGATGGAAGAACGCCTGTTTGCTTGCCTGGACTCACTGCGTGTCTCACTCACGAGCAATCCTGTCAGGTACCGTTCAACAAAGATCATTAGGCTTGCTCCTATTCCCAATTGTTTTGATTACAATTCAACGTACTGCCTGATTGAACTGTTCTATCATCAATCAGTTGTGATAGCCCACGTTTGCTCTTTTCCCCAGCTGGGTACAGAACTTTGGTCATGAGGGCCTCGGACTCTTACTTGACATTTTGGAGAGATTGCTGGCCAAGAAACAGTAAGTGTTTAATTACAAATTCATGTGTCGATGACTGGCATTTTTCACTCACTCGGGGTTACTACGCAAGTGTGGAAAAGTACGGAATTTTATTTAAGAACTTGTCACGTCCGAAAAAGCGTGGAAAATAGAAACTAAATATTACCTAGCTGTAATGTTGTAGAAATTATTTGGTGACATGATGCCAAATAAAGAATGAGAATGTTACACTCACTCAAATGTCACAAATTGTTGAGAAAATAAAAACAAAAAAATGCATATATTTTTTTTTTACCCAGAAGTTTGAAAATTTGGGTTGGAAAAAAGTTATGACATTTTAAAATCTCAAATCTGTAAGAACCCTGAATAGTGTTGACAAGGTCAAATCTTGGCTAAATCGTTCTCTGCATCTCGCTGTCTGGGATTGAATAACTCTGAACGCGGGATTTACCTGTTCTGCTTTTGTCCCAAGTCAGCTGAAATAGGCTCCGGCTTCTCTGTGACCCCGAGCAGGATAAATGCTACCTAATGAATTTTGTTCGTTCCATTTCCGTAGGCAGGAGAGGATCGACAAAAAGAACCAACATAAGGTTATCCAGTGTCTAAAAGCCTTCATGAACAACAAGGTAAATACACCAGCCACCATTTCAGAACGTGTCTATGTGTACTCTTATACGTAAAATGAAGAAATGTCATACAGGCAATATGAAGGCTGTTTCAAAACATCCATCCGTTAGTCCTTCCATTTTTCTAATCCGCTTATCTTCACGAGGGACGTAGGCATGCTGGGGCCTATTTCCCCCCCCCCCCCCCCCCCCCCCCCCCAGTTATAAAATAAAGAAAAGATTACATATAAAAATGTGTCACATTTTTAGGCAGAGCAACGTATTTGAAATTGTTGATTAATTTCAGAATAATATTGCATCCTCTCTGTTTGTTTGTTTTCCGTCATACCCATTTTAGAATACAGCAGTGTTCGCCAACTTGAACATTTGGAATATAAAAAAAAAAGGAACATTACTGATATGGATGGAGATATTTTTTTCATTTTCATGAACCTAAAGTATTGAAAATGGCTTCCTCTCTTGAACGATACAATGTTAGCAACTCAAGAAACTTTTTATTTTGATTTTTAAGTGATGGTTTCGTTGATATGAGGATCCTGCCTGACATCATCACTGTTGTACTGTGCGCACAGCTGTCCTCCCTACTTCCTTTCCTCGAGTCCTAAAAGCCCGCCGCCACCCCCCCCCCCCCCCCCCCCGCCCACCCCACTTGATACGCAACAATGACGCTTAAGTCGAGCAAAGTTAATGCAAGCGCATTTACATTTGCAAAATTAGACTTTGCCTTGGTGCAGTCATTTGAAAACAATGTTAATTATGCAGTATTTAATTTGTAGCACGGCGGCGTTCCAATTTTTTTTCGTAGCCCCCCCAACTATAGGATGTGTATCACTAAAGCAGAGCAGTAATGGCTTGTGCTTTGGCTCGTTGTTTTAGTAACCTCACTGAATATTCTACCGTTGCATCCGATTTTGCAGATGCGTTTGACATTTGTACATGTTTGCAATTGGAATGAAAGAAAATACCGGGATGTGTCATCGTGATGGGATGCTGAAGTTGATCATTCGCAGGGAAGTTGGAAAGCCAGAAACGGAGGCACAAATGAGGGAACCGAGCTAATGAGCAAGATAACTCAAGTGTGAGGAGCTGAGACACTGTCTTATTGTCTCTTAAGACCATTGCACCAGCTCCATAATGATCCCTCTGTGAGGCATTCTTTTCCCGTCGTCTTCACACCGCTTATATGCAGAGTGAAAGAAAATACGGGTTGCACTCACTAATGGTCAGTAGCTGTAAGGTCAATTACGGGCTCCATTTTTTTTTTTTTTTTTTTTAATTAATGCCAAACGTTTCGCATGTAAAAATGAAAGGCCACTCTAACCACCTCTTGAAAACTCGAGCCATATTGCGGTTTTCTTTTATTTCTTCTTTCACTCTTTTAATTTTATTTCTGCGATGATGTGAATTTGTTGTTAAGATTTGAATTTCTCAATCGAGATGAAAGAACACATTCTAAATGTTATATTTTGGTGGTACAAGTGCTTTCATTATGTGCAGCAGCGAGATGATGAACTGCTCCCTCTCCAACCCCAAAAATTGGAGAAATGGTGCAAAATAGGCGCTTGGCTTGCTTTTCTTTTGAAAGGTGAATTGGTGACCCAAAACAACTTGAACCCAAAGGTGGTGGCATCATCCGCTCACCTATGCTCAGCCTAGAGTTGTGCGATCCAACGATATGTACCATAGGTATAATTTAACATGTCCATCGTATGATATAACGGTATATTGTTTACATTGCTGCGCTGACAAACTCGTGCTGCTAAAATTCAGCCTTTGCAACGGTTCATTTGCGATCCCTTTTACAGGATAAAAATATGTGGCGCGCTTGAATGTTACTTGAAGCGCCAGGTTGTATTTATTTGAATTCTTCACACTTTACTGCATTCCTTGAAAAGTGGTTGCATGATCAGATGGTTCTGGTATTTACAAAGCAATGTTTTTTTTTTTTTCATTTCATTGTGGTCTATGTAAATGATGTCGGCTAAATGGTGAAGACAGCCCAGAAAATGGTTTGATTTATTTGAATATAATTTGAAGGAAAAATACAATATTGGGATGTATGAACGTTGTCTGTATTGAGACATACATTTTTTGTCCAGATTGCACACCTCGAGCTGAGGCAGTTGTAAAGTCCTCATGACCATACATTTTTGTGCAATAAACACTTCTCGGGCATAAATATGAAGCGGTTACATCAAAGCATCGCAATAACAGAGTGTGCCTTCTGGCCGTGTGACATTGTATTGTTACATCAAGCGTGAGCTAGTTCAAGGTCAAGGTGGACCTTATTCAACCATCATACAGAGCGGGATTTAAAAATACAGACGAAAACAAAACATTTGAATGGGTTCGAAACGAAAGGGCGGAAGCAAAGATGAGGGAACAAAGCCCTTCTACAATCCCGCTCATTTCGTTGTGCGACGTCCGCCTTGTATGTGCAACTGTAAATGAAGTCAAAATGCTGTCTTGAAAGTCATTTATTGTGTGAATGAAAAGCTGTTTCCACATGTGCCTGTGTGTTGCAGTATGGCTTGGATCGAATACTCGGGGAGGAGAGAAGTCTTGCGTTACTGGCAAGAGCAATTGACCCCACTCAATCTGCGATGATGACCGACGCGGTGAAGCTGCTTTCGGCCATCTGCATCGTCGGCGAAGACAACATGTGTGTTCTCGTTTCCTTTTGGCTTTTAGTTCAAACAACAGTGGCAATGCTTTTTCTAGTGTTGCCATTTAAACCAACAATTTTAATATTGATTGAAAACTCAATGCCAAGGACATTTTTTTTTTAAGATTCCAGATTTTCAATCCCAAGTACATCTTTATATAGACTTTTTTTTTTTTTTTTTTTTTTTAAATGTGGCAGGGTTAAGAAGGGTCTGAAAATGGCTGGCATTGAATGAGTTCAAATGAATGATGTATTGTAGTATAAAATGCTATAATCTGTTATTGACGAGTGATTCAGTGCCCACCCGGTACTGTCTATCCACTTGTGATCAAGTTACAGAGTAACTAAGAATCCTTTTGAAAAACATCATCATCATCAACCCGATCTCCACTCACTTGTTCCATGTTTTCATTTAGTTTGGAGAAGGTCCTTGAAGCCATAACCACCGCCGGGGAATGGAGAGCCATCGAGAGATTTAATCCCATCGTGCAAGGGCTACGAGATCGCTCGGTGCAGCTACAAGTAAGATGCACAGTTTGAATTTAGTCTCGAGATCAACTCATGCAAAGATTTTAATCTGATACAATGCTCGTCCTTCAGCTCATTGAATATCCCAAATGTGGTAAGGACGTCAGTCATTATTGCTGAAGTGTAAAGTGCGTTACCGGTTGTTTAATGAATGCCTGCCGTAACTGTTAAATTTGTGTTTGCACGGTGTAAACATGAACTGTGACTTGTGGGAAATACAAAAAAAACGCCCGGCTCGTGAAGTCACACTTAAAGCTGCGGTTAAGGCAAATATTGCACAACGTTTCCTAAGTCGTTGAATCCAAGTGTTCTCGCTTGTAATCGTTTCCTTGTCGAATAGAGATTGTGTGCCTGGAGCACTCCAACATGATGTCTGCCATCTGGTGGTGAACAATATTATTACCGCTTAGAACTGAAGCAGGAGAGGAAGCACGTGGGTCATGTTCGTAAAACACTTGAGGGGCCACTCCGAGTGCGGATGCGGGTTGCACACGTGCTGCCGGTTTGCCCGTCCCTAATCTGGATGTTGGCCTGTCTGCTAATAAAAAAAATAAATAAAATTGAATAACAAATCATTATAAATCTATAGTAAATAAATATCACTTGATCTTTTCTGGTTTTGCTACAACATTTTTCATAACACGAGTGGATTGCTTTGAGATTGCTTTTTGTCAAGCCGCGGGACGCAGCAGTCCCACAAATAAACGTGGGGGGACAGTGAAAACCAGCTTCCAAATGATCCAATTTTCCCTTCGATTGACGGTTGGTTTTATGTCTGCGGTTGTTGCATCAATATTAAAATCAGCCCTCCCCAGTTGGAGGCGGCAGAAAATAGACTTGCATTAGTTATGTTACTTTTTCTTCCTGGGGATCGAGCTCATTTAGGATGCATGTCAGCACGCTCATCAGCTGCTGGAAGAAGGATTTTATTTTCTTACCCTCATGGCATGAACTCAAACCTGCAATTCAAACCTGCAACCCTCCCCCCAGGATCCCTTACACAGGCACACATTCACACACTTATATTTCATATTTCAGGTGGCGTGCATGCAGCTAATCAATGCGCTCGTAACATCACCTGATGAGCTGGACTTGCGGCTGCACATCAGGAATGAATTTATTCGGTGTGGCCTGAAAACCATTTTACCAGTAAGTGCAACCCCAGTGACACTTGCAATGCTCAAGTTGCTTCCTAATCTTAATACTTTATCTCCTTGCACTGTCTTTACTGTATGTGTGTGTGTTTTTTAAATACATATAGCAACTGTCATCTTTGAGGAATGATGCCCTTGACATTCAGCTAAAGGTATTTGAGGAGCACAGAGAAGAGGACATGATGGAATTCTCTCATAGGCTGGAGGACATCAAAAGCGAGCTGGAATATCCTTTATACCGTTTACCTCATGTTGTGACCGTCCGCTCTTAGTAAATGAGAAATACACGTCACACACTGAAGGTGTTACAAAGTGTGACACTCTGAATGCATTCATCGAAAGGTACCAATGTTTTTGTTGTTGTTGTTGTTGTTTTAATGCTGACAAAAAAATTATCTCCATTTATCTGCGAGTCCTTGCCTTGACTCTCTTTACTGATGCAGGGGACGTGTTCAATATCTTGCTGAGTATGGTGAAGGACAGCAGTGCAGAAAACTATTTCATCTCCATACTGCAGCACTTGGTCCTCATTCGCAATGACTACTTTGTCAGGTCTGTCGACAAAGGGTGGAGGAAGTAGAAAATGACAGGAAATTATGTAGCGTTTCTCATAATTTGACGTTACCTATAATTGGACCTTTTTGGGGGTTTTTTTTGGACCTCTGCCTGGCACTCGGCACCGGTTGACGCATTTTAGATGACTCCTTGACTACGGTACTCTTCAACTCAGCGTGTAATGGCCCTTTTCCGCCGCTCTTGTGCTAGTGCTACTTCTGGGCCAGTCCCTAGGTTCGCACACGTTCTTTCTTTTTCCAACACCAAAATTGGCTTAAGCTCCAGTACTTGAAACTGCTGCTAAAAGATGGCCCCAATTATTTGTTGAGCCAGACTCTGGCAAAAACTGTCGACGTAAGCGGTGACGTATGGACGCTTTATGTGACGTCATAACGTTGCTCTTATTTGGCTATTTGCCAGTGGAAAACCAAACACGTTCTTCATCAGAACTTGTTCAGCACCAACGAGGCACAATACAGGCCCTGGCGCGTTTTTTTTGGGGGTGGGGGTGGAAAAGGGGTATAAGACGACCCGTGGTAACAAGCAGCTTCCTTTTTTGCTTCATACTCAACTGTATTTTTACAGCACTTTAAAAAAAAAACACAGATGTATCCAAAGTGCTGTACATGGAGCAAAAATAATTCATACAACAACAACCAACAATAAAACAAATTAATAACAAAGAAAGGAGAAAGCACAAAAAGAGTCCAACTAAAAATCGAATACATGAACAAATTCCCGGTAGTCCAGTGGTTAGCACGTCGGCTTCACAGTGCAGAGGTACCGGGTTCAATTCCAGCTCCGGCCTCCCTGTGTGAAGTTTGCATGTTCTCCCCGGGCCTGCGTGGGTTTTCTCCGGGTGCTCCGGTTTCCTCCCACGTTCCAAAAACATGCATGGCAGGCTGATTGGACGCTCTAAATTGTCCCTAGGTGTGAGTGTGGGCGTGAATGGTTGTTCGTCTCTGTGTGCCCTGCGATTGGCTGGCAACTGATTCAGGGTGTCCCCGCCTACTGCCCGAAGACGGCTGGGATAGGCTCCGGCACCCCCCGCGACCCTAGTGAGGATCAAGCGGTTCGGAAAATGGATGGATGGATGAACAAATTCCGTCTGAATCCCATCAATCTTGTGATGCATGTGACCTTGGAAGCACTTATTGCACTTGGAAGCACTTATTGCACTTCAAAGTCTTCGGACTATAACGCACTTTGATTTGATTTGTGGATAGTTGCTCATCTGCTTTATTATTTTTTTTAAATGGTGTCTTTGGTCAAGTTTTTATGACACAATCCCCCTGTGAGAAAAAGCGGTACGGAGAATGCATGGATGGATTTACTGTGACCTTTTTTAATCTTGCACAAAAGAAATATCCTGGACAGTGGAACCGCGGTTTAATGGACTCATTGGGCAGGGGGGGGGGGGGTCGTCCGTTGAGGCCACGCAATTAGTGTGGCACCCTCCCAATGTGGGGAAAAACAAAGAGAAAAAAACCCAGTTGGACCCACTGTCACTGTATTTGACTTGCTGACAATCGTTCGTGGGCCGCTCATAGTCTGCGAATGGGCCCGTTTTGGTCTTCTGGTGCCCATGTCTGCTTAAAAGGCTTTGAACGGCATCAACTAACAGAGAGAATGTTGCCTCTTTCATCTCGTAGCAATCGAGCTTCCACGGCTCAAGAGTATTTCCCATCTTCTTTTATGGTACTTTTCAAAGTCTTTCGTTGGGTTGGCTCACCCACAGCTGTGTGAGCCTTGATCAAAGTTGACTTGATCAAAAGATGGAGCAATAATAAACAACAATTGTGGCTTATTTATTAGCTGCCGTGTTATTTTATTTACCCGGTATTTATTTTTTACAGCCATAACGTAGTATTTTTTTTCAAAACGTGTCTGGCACAAACCCAACACTGTTTGAACCTCTATAACCTGCTGAATATCAGCGCCATTATGATTCACTGAAGATGTTTATGCTTGGCCTTCATTTAACAGCAGTCTTTCGAAATTAAAAGTAAAACCGACTGGAGTCAAATTTGTCAGCGCAGGTTCTTTTTGTCCCAGTGAGTGCAAATACCAAAGTCGAATTTGGTATCATGACGACGTACAAACTTTGCTGTGCTCTGCTTTGATGAGTTGAGGTGCCGCTTTTGTCACCATCTTGTGGGACGACTAAATTACTTGCGATTAACATTTTAACGTCTATCGCTATTACATTTTTTAAAAAAACGACACACATCTTTGATGTGGTTTGAAAACATTTCCGTCTCGAGTGTCTTTATTTCGTCTCACCTGCAAAGCACGTTAGAGCATTTGAATGAGAAAGCTCAAAAGATGATGTTTTAGCTTTCTTGCAAATATTACTGCAGACATCCAAATTTGTGTTGACGTTGTTCCGCGCATCGGCACACCTCGGCCACCTTCCATCAGGCTGAATGCATTTCTCATCCCAAACGATCGCAATAGGGATGCGTAGGAGCAAAATAGTTTTTCGTCACTTCTCCTCCTCGCTGATGTCACTTGGTGTCACTCTCAGGTCTCAGTACTTCAAGATCATTGAGGAGTGCGTGTCTCAAATTGTCCTGCACCGTAGCGGAACGGATCCAGACTTCAGTTATCGGAAACGTCTCGACGTGGATTTCAGCCATCTCATCGGCAAGTCAATTTCTTAGTGGAGTTATTTTGCCAACTTGAACTGAATTGTGTGTTTTCCTTTTCAGAGGTTTGTGTCGATAAGGCTCGATTTGAGGAGTATGAGCAAAGAGCTTCAGAACTGGCAGAAAAGGCAAGTGTTGACCCTCAGCATTGTTTCAACCACGTGTGACATTATTATACTTGGCGGCACACTCGAGACGGGAGATTAAGCTCAGCAACTGACATGCCCACTCTGAAATGAGTGATTCTGTGCTCCTCAAGCTTGAAGTATATGCAAAAAAAGAAAATTCAAAAACAGTTTCGGGAATAATTTGGGTATTTCTGTTTCTAGCTTGATGAAGAGTTTTTAAAGCGACAAGAGGCCCAAGCTCAGCTGGTTAAGGGTGAAGAAAAGATAGCCGAGCTTCAAGCCGAGTTGCAGGCCTTCACGTCCCAGGTATGGGAGGTGGTCTTTTGACGGGCTTCATCTGTGTTACATGATTAAACCTTGATTGTAAGACATCTTCCACTCACATAATTGCTCTTTTCTTTCAATATTACGGTCATCTTTTGGTAGATGTGTTTCATTCTATTATTTTAATGTTGTTTTTTTATTTTATTTTTTTTATTTCTTTTGTTCCCCACCCAAGCCGAATGTTTTGATGGCGCTGAAGCTTGTCTACTGGTAAACTGACACCGTCTAATGACAACTCAGGCACCCGTCGACCATTTCTGACGATTCCATTTGAGCAAATCGTTTTAAAAACAATTTCTTTTCACAATCCTCATCAACTTCAACTCGCCTACTCCCCCTGATCTGCAGCCTCAGAGGAGGATTTTCATTGTCTTTGCTTGATAAATTTTCAATTTGACAGCAAAGAACACAGAAGGAGTACTCAAATAGCAGCGTTGTTTCACTGGCCGTGGCAGGTTTACGAACGGCCCTTACACACCATCTGTCTCGCCACTTTTATGAGCCTGAATAATCCAACTCAAATGCTCACCGTGAATTCGACCGTAAATGACATCCGATTAACCGAAGATTAAGGCTGACCCCCATCGTGCATCCTTAACCCAAAAAGGATTGTAGGATCGATGAACCACTTGTCGCCGTCACTGTTGGTGTCATCAGCATGTTTGGGACTTAACTATTGGAGACAAAGAAGTCCAAGTTAACTAAATATGGATTTACTGCCAGACCAAACTGCAATCACTACAATTAATAGTTTAGTGGGGTTTTATTTTATATTTGGGCTATCACTTTCACTTTATGTGCTTACATCGATTGATCCATGTATCCAGAATGGAGTTGTACCAGCGGTTGTGTCATCTGGCGGCGGCGCGCAGGAGTTGTCTTGTTCTTCTTCGGTACCTTGTGGGGTTTCACCCTGTAACCCGGCATCGAGGTTGCCGGTTCCTCCTCCTCCTCCTCCTCCTCCGCCACCGCCTCCTCCGTTACCTGGTTGCCCGGCACCCCCTCCTCCACCCGGAGCGCCTCCTCCATTCGGTGCGCCTCCTCTACCCCCACTCGGATTTGGATGCGGTTCAGGCTTGTCCGCTTGCCTTGCGCTGCCTTACGGCCTCAAGCCTAAGAAGGAATTCAAACCTGAGAATTCCACCAAGCGCCTGAATTGGTCCAAGGTAAGTCCAAGTGTTAAAACGCGGTTAAATATAAATACATCTTCATTCTATACATGTTGTGCTAGGTTTAAAGTTTCTTTTTTTCCCCAGACAAATGTGTAGATATCGCCATAGCGCCAAGTCAGACAAGTTAATGCTAAACACTCAAAAGCGGGACATAACGCGTAACATTTGCAACGAAGCATGGGCCTGTTGTTTAAAAGGCGCGCACTCGTCAAGCAATGCCGTTTGATTACCGGTTTAAAATATTCTACCGTGTATTGATAGCGACAGCATCTACCGGTACTCCTCATCCAGTCTTGATAAAATGAGTAACCAAAAGTTGAACTTGAATTCAGTGCCCCCTTTTCTCCACTCTTCACTTTGTCCCTGACATTTATTGGCAGCAACACACTTGTTTTTCCGGGCCTGAACAACAAGCTTCTGTGCGAAGACGGCAATTCTTGAAAATAACAGATGATGGCATGCTTCTGTTAGATCCCACTGAGTGGCACCGCGACGGATGTTGTTCCCTACGGGGCGATATTGGTTCACACTGCAAGTGGTGTTAGTTTGTGCCGTGATTAATTATTTAATGTCAGCTGTACATATGTACAGATGTTCGACAAACTGAAACATATGCTTGAAATTCGAAAGCAACATTTCAGGAGGACATGATGAGGGCTGCATCAACCAGCCACATGGGATCAAACTTTTTGAGATATTGTCAAAGAATCATTTCTCCTTGCCATGAAAATACAGTGTACTGTATACAGTACCGGTATGTACAGTACAGGACTTTAATGTCTTTGATTTTCCACCTGCTCGGTGTGATTTGGTGGGTTGCTGCTTTCGTGGACGACCACCGAAATCTGTGACTGTTGAGAGTTCTGAAATTTCTGAAAGGATTTGGACAGTTTAAAATTCAACAAGTTCTCGAAAACACGAATTGACTAACGTGTGATTTGGGGATTTTTATTTTGTTTTCTATCCAGATTAATCCCCAAGAAATGTCAGAAGGCTGTTTCTGGGTGCTCGCCAATGATGACCAATACGCCAAGCCTGATTTGCTCAGCAGAGTTGCTCTCACTTTCGGTTCACAAAGAGCGGGTAAGACATTTGTGTGGTCATTTTTCTTTGTGTCGCGGGACCCAATCTGCCAGTTGTGCTGCATTTGTCACTGTGCAGATCGTTGTCACGTAGAAACCATCAAGTACCGAGTTGCTTAACAGACATGACAAAGATCCTCCTTCGAGGCTCTGTCAGACGCCTTCTATTTTTGTGAACTTTTTTTCTTCCCTATCGAAGTGTCATTTGCTTTAAATGTGGCCGTTTCAGTGATTGTCTAAAATTAGACTAAAAAGGGTTTCAATGTTGCGCATGGGTGTGTGGCTGCTTGTTCTTATTCAGTCCACATGTGGACGGTGTTTTCGCATATGTCCGTATTTCCTATGAGCTCTTGAAACTTGGAAGTGAGGCAGGAGGTTTAGTTGGGGGTCGGAGGTTATGACTCTCCCACAGGCACAGTCGTGCACACACACTTGAAGTTCATCTTTCATTTTCTGCATGTTTTATGCACATCACGTGAACAGCATCGCTTGATGATGAGCACGAACCCAGTCCTTGTAGATGATGCAATGACGATTCTCAACAATTACAGTTGACGTTTTTCTTAGAACTATTTGGCAGTGTACGTTTAGTCACATTGTTTTTCACCGTCTCCGTTTATTCATTTGTCAAGAGCTTTCAGTAGTGATGGGAAAATGAAGCTTCAAGATGCTTCATGAACCAGTTGTCGTGTTGAGACCTCTTGATGGCACTCTGTTGAATATAGGGCTGACACAATGATTACCGTTTAAACACCTGCCAAAAAGCGAGAGAGAGAGAGAACTTTTTTCTGGGGGGGGGTGATAATATTCACCGTAGTAACCCGGCATTTCAAGTTTTTAACAGATTAGTAAGACTGGCAAAGTCTGAAAGAGGTCTTGTAAAAGCGAATATTGCTCTTGTGCCCTTCCCATGATTTTATTCACCGTTCACCCCATGTGTTTTCTCTCCTTCCCCATCACTGACTTTGCAGTATTTTTCATCCAACTCTTATCTACCTGTCAACTATATGCTTCTTCACTCAAAACAACCCCCACCCCATCACAACATTTTTAATAGCAAAAGTACATTGAAAAGTTCAACAGATATTCAAGCTTGGGGGAGAAGCAAATACTATCGGCAGAAGGTTGTGCTTTTCTGTTTGGGAAAGGACTCAAACTTTCACGGCACAATCAGAATTTTATCTTCCCGCACTCCCTTCGCATCTTCAGAGAAGAGAGGATCGCGAAACGCGCTCCATCAATTGATTGCTTGTTTTGCATTACATGCTGCAGTTTTACATTTGGGAAGGAATGCATAAAATATGTTCGCTCTTCCAGATGGTTTGAGGCCATCTCGGTTGTTTTCCTCTTGTTTTCTTGCCATCCCACTGGTGGTTGTAAGCACAGCATGACTGATTCATTCAGCTGTTAGAGAGACTTGCTGTTGGTGTGTGTCACTGAGTGTCGGTCTACCGAATGTGTTTGTTGGATTATTATCACAGTGTTGCCGTCTCATTTAAGAACAACATCTGGATTGTCATTAAACATTTAGACGGACACCATATGAAACAGTTTTTCCTCATCAAATTTTCATTGACATCCTTGTCCTTTTATGACATTAGGGTCCTTCCTGCTGTTGACTTAGACCGGGGATTTTTAAGCGTAGGGCTGGGCAATTATGGAAAAAAAAGTCATCACGCTAATTAGGATTGATTTTAATTAAAATTATTCTTCGTTGACTGTGAATGGCTGGCAACCAAACCAGTTCAGAGTGTACCCCGCCTACTGCCCGAAAGACAGCTGGATAGACTCCAGCACGCCTGCGACCTTTGCGAGCATGAGCGGATTCGAAAATGGATGGATGTATTATTTGTTGATTTAAAAACATTCATCTCGTCAAACTTAACTTTAAATATCACAAGAACAACCCAGAAATAAATTGAGACCAAGTAAAATATTTTATTCAAATAACATTAAATGAATGAATAAATAATAAATACCTGCTGTGTGCACCTTGGCCTCTCAAGGGCAGTGTCGTGCAGCGCATGCATGGAGACTTGTGCTTACATCCACACCAAACGAGTAGAGGGAAAAAAGTCGATATTTAACTTGATTATTAGTCGTTATTCACAAATGAGGAAGAATATATCCTTGCGGCTGTGAGTTTTCTTACAGTTCCAGTCTGTTTGTGTGAATACAGCGTTTGTGTGAGAATATTCATTCTTTGAAAGTAAATCTCCTCTCATTTCAAGTCTTGAAACGCAACATGAGAAGTAGGGGTGTGCAAAAAAATCGTTTCACTCAACTATTGGAATTTTAGTTACCAAGATTCAATCAATCGATTTCAAAGTTCAGAATCGATTTTCATGATTTTTCAAAACGCAAAGGTGAAGCTACCGCTTTCCTCCAGCAGATGGCAGTGCGCAGCCAATTTGTTGTGGTGGGTCAGTGGCCTTCATCATTCAGCAGAGTCACACTAAGTCATTTGAATGAGCCGGCGCCTGAGTCACGCAGTCGGCTCTTTCTGAAATAAATGTGACTGACTTTCAGCTGACTGCATTGATTTAAGTACATGATTCAACGTATGTAATGCTTATGGTTTATATTGTTTAGAATTGTTTGAGAAAAATACCAATGACCGTGATATTGAATCTCAAATTGCAGCATATAATCGCAATGTAAATCTAATCGTCACACCAGTATTGTGATCTGAATCGAATCGGGAGGTAAGTGAATCGTCCCACCTCTAATGAGAAGTGGTTGCCGTCTCTGTGAACATGGGATGCCCACTTAAAAATGCCCCTAAAATCCTCCACAACAACTAAATTCTTGACCAAACAATTGTACTGCCCACACTTCATCTCACGAATAATGGCCCATGTGCGCTATTGAGCAGGAAAAGAACTGGCACCCATTCAAGGAGAATTAGAACAAGGGAAAGAAAGGCTTCAAGAAACTGAGTAGTGGCTCGTCTTTTCTAAAATGACTATTTTTCGGACAATTCTTTCAATGTATAAACATTCTCTTTGAAAACAATTTCGGTACCTCTTGTGTCGTCATCTCTGTTTTTTCCTGTGACATTTTTAAAGAGCTCCATTAGCTCTATAATGACCTTGGATGGCTGCCGAAATGTTCTGTCATTATGAGAGCGCTCATCAGATGCGTAATCGCGTCTGATGGATTGCTACTCTTTGGCTGTCTCTTTCTTAGAATGGCCTTTTATTTATTTTTTAAGTAGCATCTGGAGCACTCGAATCTGGACAAAATGGATGGACCTCTGAATTGGCACTGAAATAACTTGAAACGGAATGCCCAAATGCATATCGCAAAGATATATGGTTGCGCGCGTAATCATGATACATGCGTCAGAAACTGATAACGACCTACGGTGAGCCATGGAGGCGCTGAAGCACGGCAAAGAGCACATTCCTGACATCGGCTTCTTTGAGCCCCGATCTAAATCCTACTTTGGTGAAGGCACCGTTCCAAATACGAAACGACGGCATCATTTTGTTTACCCAGTCTTGGCGAAATGACTACGTGTTAACAGGCGACAGAAGTTTCATGGAGAGTTGTAAAAAGTGTTTGATTTTTGCGGTTGCCTCACAAAGTTGTGCAACAAAATATTACCTGAAGGATGCCATCGCTTTTATCCAGGCCAACTCCAGGAGTTTGTTTCATAGTTAATTATGGTGGCGCGCAAAAAGGAATTCGTGGATCGATAGCTCAATATTTTGATGTTGTGGTTTTATTTCTCTAGCAGAATGCTTCCAACAAATTTGTCTGTGCACGTAGTTTGATTTCAGGCAGTCGGAGCAAGAAGAATTAATTGATTGTGTAGTTCACACTATAGACAATACTTTCACATGCCAACAATAGTCCTGACAATTTGTTGCAATAATAAGCGGCCAAAGACATGCACAGAAACGTATTGTTATGGAAAGCCAATGATACGTGCGAGTTAGTCCATATCATTTCAAGGTTGCCAATTTTGTAAGCGACCCGGCATTTTCTTTGGCCCTGGTTTGTATGGTCGTTGATCTCTATTTTTCCGTAGCACTCTTCTCCATCATCATTTCTCTGTTTAATTTTGGCCACCACCGTTTCTCAAGCCTCAGCGTTTCAATTTCTTCCCAATTTGTGTTTTTATGTCCTCACATCACCCAAGTAATGCGTTGGCTCCTTAAAAAGATATTTGCGTTTGCAACATTTTTCCTGTTGTGATTTTTCTCATCCAGACTTGTGATTTGTGTATTTTGGGGTTGCTAAGTAGAGACAGCCGGAAGCAGACTTGCTTCCATCATCTGCATGAAATGGGCAAATGACTTTTGAGATGAGGGTGATTTAGAATTGCCTCGATCCACTAAGAGACTTGGGAAATGTTAGGGTGACGCAGACGGAGCTTGCCATACATTTAACATTTCAGAGAGATAGTCATGTCTCCGAGAAGAGACACTGTTGCCCGACCGCTTATGGCACTCACATTAGAGCGTGCGCGCGCGTGTGTGTGTGCGTGTGCGCGTGTGCGCGTGCGTGTGTGTGTACACAAGTGACCTTTAGAGGGCACTACTTCACTGAGAATAGAGATGATGGCCTGTAAAAAGCCTTTAAATTGTGTCAATTTGTGTGCAGCCCACTATGACGTCGAAGAGTGATGTTTATGCAGAGGTGATATTCCAGTCGTTGAGAATTTAAGGCAATCCGGGCACAAGAAGCCAAGAGAAGCTTGATCAAGTCTGTTAATTTGCTGCTATCGGAATTAAAGTCTGACAGTAATTATGGCCCTTGGTCATCGGGTGTGAATCGCAGGGAGATGTGGCCTTGCATGGTTCACTTTGATTATCTCTCCCACGGAACAGCTCCTCACTCCATTATTCTGATCGCCCTCTCCCGCCTTCTCCTCACTCATCTGCTGTCCCGTCCCGTCAGTATTATTCAAGGTGGTTGATGTGTGCGTTGAGCCCATAGAAAGGGATGTTGACTTGCTGTCAGGGTGACTGAGCGCCAAGACTTTGCCATAGCAGAAGAAAAAAAAAAACGGTGAGTCAAACGGAGCAGCTGCTTTGACAGATGTGTCGGAGGAGTGGATTTCATCACTTGTTGCGCATCACATGTCTGCTGGATTTTGCTTTGGGCAGAGAGGTGTGCGTGTGCGCTCCCTTTCTTGCGAACATTGATATCATACTGTTAATTAAAAGTCGCAGGTATGAAGGAAGGCTCCGCTCCAGGCCGAATAACGGTTGCCGCATTAAAATGCACGAACGTCTGTGACGTGAGAATACAGTACACAAGTGATGAGTCATCTGGAACAGTGGTGCCCAACCACCGGTCTGCGGACCAGTACCGGGCCACGGCCCATTCGGTACCGGGCCGCACAGAGACAGACCACCGAGCTGTGAGCATATTTGCTCCGTGAGACGTGGCGGAAATGTGCGCCACTCCAGCCCATCGGAGTCCTCCTTCTAACATTGGTTTGCAATTTGAAATAAACAGAATGCGTCAATCAATGAAAGAGGAAGCTGTAAACAGAAAGTAATCGAAATACAATTGCCCAAACGTACGGCTAAACTCGCAGCTGCTCGGAAGACATGACTTCTGAATATGACGCTATTTTGACAAGAGAAGTTCCTCCACTAGCGACGTGGAGGAGGAAGCTGTTGTGCATGCTATGTCGTCAAAAACAAGGCGATACAAGAAACCTGTTGAATCTTTCGAAGAAGTAACACCCAAGAGATCGAGTGGAAAGCTTGAAAAAGCGAGCAGAGTTTACACACCTTGCCCACGTAAACATTTGCAGTGCAGTCACTAATAAGTAGCCGGCAGCCGCCGGATGAAAGCAGCCAGTCAAACGTGTCATCTTTTGATCCATCACATATGCAAGTAGTCATGATGGTAACGTCGTAACCTACAAATGATTACGTTGACATATTCAGGTGTTTTATTATTCCTGATTGGTCCATTTCCGAGTAGTTCACTGTGTTATTTTATTGTACATATTTTATATTAATATAAAAGTAAAAATAATACATATTTATTTGTACAGCAGAATAACTGTTTGAAATGAAAAAAAGGGGGGGGTGGAATCAGTGTTCGTGAAATGTTTAAAGACTCTATAATTATCTTTCTTGGCCATACCAGCGCCTTAAAACTGGCAACATAAAATGGTGGCCGGTCCGCGAACAGCATGTCCTTGTTTCAACTGGGCCGTGACACAAAAAAATGTTTGGGGACCACTGATCTGGAAGACAGAATACTCTGTTCTTTGCTAGCAACACCGAATAAATGTTGGATAAAATATATCTGGCCAAATCAGCACACACGTCTCACACTGTTGCCTGATTAGAAAACACTGAAAAGATGCAATGGATTGAATTTAAATTTAGTGTGAGTCGTGTGCAGGCTGGACAGATGGAGTATTTGGTGTGTTCAGTGTGCGCGTGTGTGTCTGTTTTGTGAAGGGCGATTTGAGGTGTGACGTTGCTGTCTCTGAGGCCTGCCTGTCATGTACAGCATCAGTCATGCTCTTTTGCAGCAGTTTTATTTCCGCCACCGTTCCCCCTTTCGTGTTTTCACAGCGCAATTTAGTGATCCAGCCTTGTGGGAATTTTGTGCTGGGGGTTGCCTGTTGCCAAAGCTTTGTCATGGACCTTTTTGCGACCTTTTCATTGGACTGGATGGTTTCCTACGCAAAGTTTCCAAAAATTGTGTGTGTCCTTTTCAACTTGCCTTATCTGTCACCCCGCATCAAATGGAGCAGTCCAACAAACCTTGTTTGTTTCTGCCCTCTCCTCTGTGTACGTTACCGCCCTTACAATTTTGAAAGAGTGTGAAGAGAGTACGTCAACTGAAGAGCCACGTAAGTACACTCTTGTGTGACTGTCGGTGTGTTTCTGTAGTTTGGTGTGCGTAAGTAGCAGTGCACGCTTGCGGACATCCCGGCACGCTTTTCAATAGGAGCTCATGTCACAAGTCGCGTCTTCACTTCATCGTAAAATGTAGCAGCCCTTGTAAGGGCGGCAGGTTAAACAGTAGGACAGTCTCCCTTCCCCGTCTCTCTCTTTGCTTTTACTAGGTTTTTTTGTGTGTGCAAGTCGTGAGCAGCAACCTGCTCATCTTTCCAACGACCTGACAGAAATGAGACACAAATGGTTTGTTTCATAAAATAGTTATACGAGAAAGGACGGCTCATTCCTGAACTCGCTAGTTTCTCGTTGACAAGATTGTTGGCAGTTGCGCTGTTACTGTCAAAAAATGGCAAGAATTTTGGGGACAATCATGTCCAGTCCATCTTCTTGACTTTCATGACAAATGTCTTTATTTTATTTTTTTTTTTTGGTAAGTATGGAATCATTTAAAATGAATAAGCAACTTCCTGTTTACTGAATGCTGAGGAACATTTGACATTTTCTCGAGTACAGTATTGAACAAATAATTTGGCTTCCCCTTTTAAATTGCATGCCTGTGGGTACATCACGCACACCTCATGTGTCTGAACTGGGAATAAAGATAATACAGTATAATAAACCTTTGTTAGTGAGCAATTTGCATTTGTCTGCAACAAAATAAACATCGGGGTGTGCAGTTATTCACCGTATTGGTAGATCACCATTTCCTGTTTGTATGTTTCCAACAGCCAAAAGAGAGGAGGAGGATCTGGATGATAAAAAATCCATTAAGAAGCGAATTAAAGAGCTGAAGGTGCTTGATCCCAAGATTGCGCAGAATCTGTGTAAGTATTGGTTTTCTTCTACACACCCCTCGCCTTCTTCTCTTCAAAGAATTATATGTTTACATTTAACTATCAAGCCTCTTCTTTCTCAAGAGCACGTTGAAAAAGTAATTCAAGCCTTCGTCAAATCCCGGCTGGATTACTGTCATGCACTTCACTTTGGAGTCAGTCAATCCTCCATGAAGCGACTCCAGTTGGTCCAGAATGCTGCTGCTTGCCTCTTGATTGGTACTCATAAGAGGGAGCACAGAACTCCTACGCTGGCGTCCCTTCAGAGAGGATCGAGCCTTTTCTGTTGCCGGTCCCTCTCTTTGGATTGAATGTTCGGCAAGCCCCTTCGCTGCCCATTTTTAAAACTCGTCCAAACACGCATTTTTATTCTTTGGCTTGTGACTCGACATGAGACGTGATTTTAAGTGTGACTGTTTTTGTGCTTTCTGCTGTCTTGGTTATTAGTTAATTGTTTCATTATTTGTTGTTGTATGAATTATTTTTCATCTACAACACTGCAGCTCCATGTACAGCAGTGGTTGTTATAAAGTGCTTTCAAAATACAGTTGTGTTGATTTGCGATGTCTTAAAAAGAAATGAGCGTAATCAGCCCAGAGACGGTGATAAACCACCTAGCAGCAATTATGGAATTGGGAGCCGGCGGTTACATGGCAGTGGATGAGGTAAATAAACAACTACTGTATGAAAACATTGTATCCAAGAAGGAATGTTTTCAACATTTGCAGTGTTGTTTTAAATTCTTCTTTTCAATGGAGGATTTCATTTCAACAGTACATTAAAGTTACATGCATTCTATTTTTAGATCCGTAAATCAGCCTTACCATTCCTTTTTCTCGACTGTGGATCTATTCCGCTGTTATGAATGAGATTTATTTATTGTTTCCTGATTTCTACAAAATGTCCCAAGGCTCGAATATAACTCTTCTTTCAGGAGCACTTTTTCTCATCAACGACTTCATTTGAGGAATAACTTTCCAATTTTGAGGACCAGGTTCATCCCAGTGACCGGACGCAAACGTTTTAGTCACCAACCTTTTTGTTCATGCAAACACTTTGTTTTTCTTCCTTCTACCCCCCAATTTTGCTGCTGTCGACTGTAAATTTCCCCAGTGTGGGACAAATAAAGGATATCTTGATCTTGATCTTGAACATAACATAGCAATATCGCAGGGGAGGTATCGCAATTGAATATTTCAATATTGCAGTGTCCTACTGAAAATCCTCTCGAGTAATTGTGTATTGACAATGACGAGCTAAGGCACTGTGCTGCGCCAGTGACATTGCAAGCTGGCCGACATATCCAAAGTGCCATTAGCGGCTCGTGCATTGATGAAGAACGCAGCTAGCAGCGGCGGGAACTAATGTCAGTTGCACGACACATTGAACATCGACATTTTCTGCCGGGTGATATGCTTCATTTTAGCACAAGGACTCCTCCCCGATCGGTTAAGAGGGACCCAACGTGTCTGATGCGCTCCCCGCCTCCCGGGTCCCCCATTTGCTGCTGAATGGAAGCATTTTATGGAGCAGATCGGAAAACTCGAGGCACTCTGTGGCAGCCATATTTTTAAACATTCAGCACAATCGTGGGCATTACGAGTTTGGCAGCTCTGTCTTCCCACGTCGATGCCCTTTCGTAGTTTGGCTTTTCAATGTTTGATTGAGCTGCGAAATGCAACGTCTGCTTATTTTGAGCCTTGGGAGTCCGACGCTGCATCTTTTTGAGTGGTGGCCTGAGCTGAGATGGGGAGCCCCAACCCCGTACATTCATGAGGCACCTTTATGCCCTCTGTGACATTTATCAATTTCCTTTTCATGTCTTGGTTTCTCTGCAGCCATTTTCCTGGGTTCTTTCCGCATGTCTTACAAAGAAATTCGTCAGATGATATTGGAGGTGGACGAAGAACAGCTGAGTGAACCAATGATTCAGGTGGGGTTACTTTTGGATCATGTTTTGTCTGACAGCGAATTGTCTTGGTGTTTTTAACTCAATGGCGTCTACACTTGGGGGAAACGAGACTCCTCATTCGTCTTAATCAATTTCGGGGGCTTTCATTTTTCGACTCTGGTATTTCCCGCAGTATAAGGCGCACCTAAAAGCATTCGATTTTCTCAAAAGCCAACAGTGTGCCCTATAGTCTAGTGCACCAAATGTAGAGTCAGTAACTCTCTTTATATTCCCCATTGAGTTGTTTCCCTGTTAGCCTTTCTATGCCATCTACTAGTGATTATTAGCAGCAACCAATTGTAACCTAAAAGGGTTTGTTGATTCAATTGTCTTCATAACTTTTGTCTTTCATTTATTGTTTGCCGTGCTTGTGATCAGTTCTCATTGTTACAGCTGCAGCGGTTCTGAAGGCTCTACATAAATAAAGCTGAATTGTATTGTATTGTTTTCCCTTTAGCGTCACAACACCATCTAGTGGATGTGTTGTGCAATCGCAGCCACTATTTTATGCGCCTTATAATGCAGTATGCGCTCTCCAGTATATGAAAACCGTTTTAAAATAGGCCATTCATTGAAGGTTCGCCTTATAATCCGAAGCGCCTTATAGTGCAGAAAATACGATATTTTGACAAGAGCAGATTTTCGTTTGTCCTGGCCCACTGTGGTGGTTGTATATTGAGCCGGCGGCCTGATGGGCCAAGGAACAGATTAATCTGGCTTTGAGCGCCCAACAAAATTGCATGAGGCATTTTTTTTATTATTTATTTTTTTTACATTTTTTCAAGGCAGAAGGGTAGTTAGGTTTTCTGCCAGAAATGTTGTCGTGTCAGATTTTTGAGATGGAAAGCCAGAAAAAGAACAAAGCATGAGAGTGAGTATCGTGTTCCAGAAAGCCCCAGCACTACTTTTGTTTGGAGATGTACGGAAAAGTGAATGTCTAACGTCACCACCTTGCTGGGCGCTATATAATGTTGAAAGCATCAAACCTCCTGACCCTACACAAATCTTTTTATTTATTTTTTAATGTGTGTTTCGCTTTTTTTTTTTTCCTTTCTATATTTTTCCCCCCTTCTCATCTCTACCCCGCCAGATACATTTATTCCTTTTTCCCCTCTTGTCATTGCAGAACCTTGTGAAGCACTTGCCTGAGCAGGAGCAGCTGAATGCTTTGGCCAAGTACAAGAATGATTATCCAAATTTGTCAGAGCCGGAGCAGTTCGGGGTTATAGTGAGTGTCGATGCAAACAAACACACGCAAACAAACTCGCAAATATAATATTCTTTTTGTACTTAATCCAAGGCAATTCAATTTCTACATCACATCTGCAGTGACTGAGGGTGCATTTGCACAGGAATTAAACGACTGAAACCAGATTTTTTTTTCTCTTTGCATTCATCCAAAGGTCTCTGTCTGTATAGACGTTTTTAAAATGCTGACACTTTTAGGTATGGGAGTCGCGTGCTCCCGATGACATGAGGCAATCAAAGGCAGCTTTCTTTATATTGTGCATTTCATCCACAATGTGCTTCACATCAGTTACAAAGACAACATTTAAAGCCAACGAATTTAAGACATTAAAAAAAAAAAAGCACTGAAGACATTTAAATGCAAAGCAGAGAAATAAAAAGTAATTCACACGAATCGCTAAAAGAAGAATATGATTTGGGAAAAATTGATCGTTGAAATGCTCTAAAGTTAGTGGGAACCATGGCAACAAAGTTTGAGCAGTGTCATTATCTTGCAGAGCGTACACTTAACAGCGGCTCCGTGTTCCGCCATTCATGAATGCATACTTGTGAATGTGCATATCTTACTTTTCATATCGTATCATATCATTTTTATTTATCCACCCCCACGACCCCATTGACAAGCGCAGACGCGCTGGACGACTGTTTTTTTTTTTCATGTCCGCCTCATGGTGCAGAGGTGCAGTGTTCAATTCCGGCTCCGGCCTTCCTATATGCAGTTTGAATGTTCACCCCATCTCTCCGGGTGCTCCGGTTTCCTCCCACATTCCAAAAACATGCACGGCAGGCTAATGAAACCCTCGAAATTGTCCCTCGGTTGGCTGGCAACCGGTTCAGGGTGTCCCCCGCCTACTGCCCGAAGACAGCTGGGATAGGCTCCAGGACGCCCCGCGAACCTCCTGAGGATTCAGAAAATGGATGGATGGATACTTGACAAGCCATTTGTCAACAGCCACTGAATTCAACAAGAATGAATTTCATGCCCTTTTTTTTTCTGTGAAAAAAAATCGAATCGTTTCACAGAACGTGAACGTTCATAATGTGAAGACTTACCTTAAATGTACATTTCCTCATGTGGCAGTCATACACAGCGGCACTTTCAAATGAATATTCTCAGTCACAGCTTTTTAACATTCAGTCTTTTTGAGCCTTAAATGACACCTGGACTACCTCCTTAATTTATGCACTTTTAAAAAGAAACACTGCTATCAATTTCTTAAAGTCTTTTCAAATGAGGCTTGTGGAGAAATTTGCATGAGGAGCGTGTCACTTTTTCAACGTGACACGTCTCCTTCAAGCAGCACGTTTACTGTAGGTAAAATATATATATATATCGATATATATCTTACCATGTTTTTACTACCCAATAGGGACAATTGAATAACTTAAGAAAAAAATGTCGATCCAACTGTATATTATAATTCCTGTTGGACTTGATAATTGGACTTGGCTTCAGCTTGGTTAATATCCATATTTATTTTACGAATAACCCCCACTCGTGTGTAGTCAGCTCATGACTGGCAGCGTTTTGGATTAGTCTTTCATCTGGGATTTAGATTGTTGTTGACACTTCACACGGATGCATTTTACAAGTTGCCAAAACATTTACTCCCAAATATGTTCTTGTACAGTGCTTTATGGTCCAAAGTATTAAAATGTAGTTCTTTACATTATTCGGGTTTTTTTGTTTTTGTTTTTTTTAATCCTTTCACTTTTGAAAGAACACACACACACACACACACATACGTACTGGGATAGTCATTTGATATCTTTGCACTCGCTGTAATTACACGAGATGGAAAATCAAATTGCACAGCCAGCTGTCTTTTTAACCCACCACGCATCCACAATCACCGTTGTGTCCAGGTCTTGGGGCCCAACGCAATATTTTCCAATTTGCTCTAATTGTGTGAGAGTCGTAATCCAAGGCAGCCTGTTGTGTGTATTCCCTTCACCTTCCCTATATGGACACTAACTCCATAATTAACTTAACAGTCCCGGGTCCCAAATCGAATCAATGCCAGCATCTATTACACCTGCCTAGCAACACTTTTGAGCATGATGTTCGCCGGTATGTTTCTGACGTTAAACTCGCTTGGCAAGAAGGTATCGGCCTATCGGGAGTTGGTCATTTTCGGGAGATTCATCTTTATTTATTTCACCTCACCTCCCTTTTCTTGATCTTCCGTCTGTGTGTCGTGTCCTAGATGAGCGGCGTGAAGCGACTGCGCCCACGACTCAACCATATCCTCTTCCGACTGCAGTTTGACGAGCAGGTCAACAACCTGCGTCCAGATATTTTGGCCGTAAACGCTGCCTGCGATGAAGTCAAGACGAGCCGCTCCTTTGGCCGCTTGCTAGAACTTGTGCTGCTGCTGGGCAATTACCTGAACGCGGGTTCCCGCAATGCCCAGTCATTTGGCTTTGACCTCAGTTCCCTCTGCAAGGTGAGCCTTGACCCTTTTTGTCAGAATTTCAAATGTGATAAAGCAAAATGGCCTAATTGAGATTTAGGCCCATCATTTGGAGTGCGCTGTCATTTTCACTCATAGGAATTAAACAAATCACAATCATCCGGCAAGGTCAAACGCAGGGTCGGTGTTAATCGTGGCTATTACTTGTGTAGCCGGCGCGTGTATTTTTGGCCTTTGTCTAGATCAGTTACAGGGGGTTCACCTTCACTGCGCTCACATTAGCAGATACCTGATATAGAACTGATTTTTATCCGCATCTACAATCAGGTGGTCTCAAAATATGCAATTTCATGTGCGCCCCCCCCCCCCCCTCTCTGTCCACGCTGACGTGATGCATATCTGCTGAGAGCAAACAATAAAATCCGTCCCTTCAATTGTGCAGTGTAAAACCAAGCTGGATTTCTTAATGGTTGGTTCGGCAGCAGCTACTTTATCAGGATTGGTTTTGGGATGACTGGGTCTGAACCTTTAATTCCAGCCACAAAGACACAAATAAGGGGGACCCCCCCACCCCCACACACACACACACACGCGCGCACAATACCAGTCTCATATCCAAATAAGTCATTTGTTTGCAAAAAATATGCACTTTATAATTTTGTAGAGGTTAAACTATATCAATTCTCGTTTCCACAACGGTTGAAATCCTTTCAAAGCGCTGAAGAAAATGCAAACAGAAAACTAACCCTGGCTACCACAAAATTAATCAATCCAATCTAACCTTAAAATCACGTATGCGGACCTCATTGGACTACCCTTGCTTCAGGTGGCAAGGACTCGGCTAATGGCTGTGCATTTTCTATAGCATGAAGACGAAACAGCCACTTTTTCTGCACAATAGTGATGATGACAGAGAGTAGAGTGTAATCCTTGGGTAGGAGACTCATCCGTCTTTAGCTGCATAACTACCAAAGCAGCCATTCATCACTGACAACATTCTGCCCTGTTAAACTTGGGCTTTCAATATTACGTTCCGATAAATAACATTTATGGTATGTGTCTACTTGATGAATTGGGTGAACAGTGGTACAATCAACATGAGAAAGTGTTGTATTTTTTTTTTGGGCGGGGGGGGGGCGGTTCTTCTTTTTGAAATATGCTGATGGATTCGGTGCACATTTTGGATGATTGTATCACCTTTGTGGTGGGTACGAGGTAGATGCTGATATGAAAAGCTGATTACTGCAAACATTACCCTTCTGTTTACATTTGACTTATTCCACAGCGCACTGCGCAGCAAACAGAATGTTGAGATTGTCAACTGTGAAAAATATGTGGTTGTATTAAGAAGCTCCCGTGAGAATTTAAGAAGGAAACAAGCAAGCGATTAATTCAATGGATAATTTGGTGGAGGATATCATCATTATCCAGAGCTGCCAACTGTTACGATTGTCCTTATTTTGTGACAGAAATCATTGCACGCTAACTCGTTACGCCCATAACAATGATTGTTCCGGATATTTAAAAAAACGAATCACAGGTCACATTGCTGAAACAGGGCGAAAAGGAGTAAAAATGAGTCATGTGTTTGACAACATACCAAATGCAGAAGAAATTAGCACCTGGAGTGTTGAAGTGCACACTGTCAGGAAGAAGTTAAACCAGCCGCAGCAACAATTGTTGCTGCTTCGTATGACTGGAACATGCCGCCGACTTCAAAATAAATCTGACCTTACCAAATAACATATGGACATTAATGCCCTGCAATGCTTTTGTTGTGAAGGTTTTTCCGGCAGTGTGTCACGGCATGACAGCTGACATGAGTCATCTTCCAGACTGTGTTTAGGGTGTTTGTATTGCCGTCACAAACTCTTGTTACCAACATCAAAAACGCATAGTTGTCCTGAAACGTTCAAGGGCGCTTAATAAAAGAAGAAAAAAATCAAATATAGACTGAATTGATAAGCAAATCAGATAATGGATGGATACACTGACACTGAATTACGCCTGTTGCCTGGCGTGAGCGGAAAGCTGCGCTTCAGCGCTTCAAATTGTCTGGCGAGAGCTGTCGGCGTCTGATTGTTTTTTTGTTTTGTTTTTCATGGGTAGTTCAACAAACGCGAATGACTATGAACACTTTGATGTGCTGGCCTGACAGTTGTTCCTGCCGATCACTTTTGAACAAACCTGGTTTACTCAAGTGTGTTGTAGCTGGCAAAATTGCGACTGTGGTTCTCGTCTTGTGCTGTGTTAAGACTAGTGGGGACGCATAGGAGATATTGTTTATTTTATACTTCTCCATTAAAAAAGTAGCTTTGTACCACAAGTCACATTGATGTACTGTGTAGTCATTCAACTTGCTATTCGGGGTTAAACAAAAGACTATTTTCTGTATTGATGGGTTTAGGTTGGAATCTGAACTCCCTCTGTGCAGCTTGACAATACTAACGTCGATATTGTTATTAATGCTGACAGGTGTGACGCTCATGACAATGAAATGACAAATAAAACAACTGCAGTTTAGAAACATGGCTTTTGGTATTTTGAAAAATAATACAGTGTAATATGAACATTCATGGTTAAAATGATCACAAGAAGTAGCATTTAGTTGTTTATCTGATTGTCTTTGCGTCTTTCAGTGAACACCATGGTTCCTTTCACATTGGTCCACATTTTAGTGCTACTTGAACACGTTATTGCCACCCCTGTGAATGTATTTTTAATTTTTTATTTTTTTGGTGGCTCTGATTTAAACAGCTGAAGGATACTAAGTCAAATGACCAGACGACCACGTTGCTCCATTTCCTGGCCCAAATATGTGAAGAGGAATTTCCAGATGTGATCAAATTTGCTGAGGACCTTCAACATGTGGACCGAGCAAGCAGGGGTAAGCGTCATGCAAATTCACGCTTGAAACACCTTAATTTTTCCATTTTACAATTTCTACAACCATTTGAGAAATCAAAGTACACTGCACTTTACATAGAGTCAACTAACTACCTGCTTGCAATTCATGACTGTCCTTGAGCGTGGTTCGAATAATCCTCGTGAGCAAATGCGTCCGTCTGAAATAACACATTTGTGCAAGTAACCGTTCATAATTTTCTTCTCGTTATTTTTTTCAATAATTAATGACATACACGGATAAATAGTAATATGCAACACTTTATTCCTTTGAATCTCATCTTATTTCTGTGTATCTCTGCGAGTGTTTACATTTTCAAATCTTCACTTCTACAATATTCCAAGGCACTCACAATGTCCCATCATCGGTGAGCTCTTTGTAGAACTGGCCTTCGGGCTACTCGTCGGGGGGTGGGGGGGTGTCCTTGGGGGCCTCCTGGTGCCCATGGGCACCACGTTGGAGACCCCTGCACTATAGTTTGCCATTTGGCCAAATAAATAAAGACAAACATGTCTGAGTCGAGATTGTGATATCAACACACCCACACACTAAACTGAACACTGACTGATTAACAACGAAATTGTACTCTACATTTAGTCTGTCAGTTTAGATCGGCTTTTTATGCTCCCAACCAACCTGAAAAGGACAAAAATGTTTGGATGCATGAATTGATGGATGCTAAAAAATTTTAATTTTTTGAGATTTTTACCTGACAGCAACAATACATTTGTTTTATTTTACTGATTGTGAGAGTTGTGCAAAAGTAGAATTTAACTACTTGAATTGCACAACCAGAAGCATTGGGATCTCTTTTGGTTTTATTGGGAACCAGCACCCTGTATTTTTGGACAGACTCCAAAAAGTCTGCAAGGTGGATTTTAATTATTTGTTCAAAGTAACTTTCGCGGGATATTCTATCAGCAAAAACTCATTATGATCTCGACAGGACAGAGAAAACACTCGGCTGGGAAAGTGGCATTAAACTTTTAACCTAAAAATTAATTTTTGTGAAGAAGATAAGCAGTAAATGGTGTTCCCTCCAAAAGACCTGACAAAAGTGCCTACCTGTATAACTGGTGAGGTGATAAAAGGGAAATGAGAGTGTTTTCTTATTGAATTCAAGGGAAGTGGACTCTTTCTTGTTGAAGATGTTTTACGAATTCAAAAATGGGTGCCTGTGTTGTCAAGCGATGAACATTTTTTAACTAGTTCATCCTACAATTTTCCGTAATAATCGCAAATTGCGATTTTTCAACGTAACCTGTAACAGATATGTACTTAATAAAAAGAATAAATGTAAAATCATCAAACACAAAGTATACATAATGTGTGTGTGTGTGTGTGTATGTGTGTATATTTATCCATGGTCTTTGTGAATGTCCAAATAGCATGTGTTAGGTTAGTTGCATTCTATGTGTTTAAAATCTGGCTCACATTCTTAAGTATGCTTCAGTGTGTTTGCTGTCTGTGTTTTCCGTCTGAAAGCATAATTGCATTTTCAGTCCCTTAATTCCCAAACACAAAATGATCAACTGTATAGTGGAGCTCTGTGTCCTGTGCCCTGTGAAAGTGTGCGCAGAGACGTGTGCTACTCATTCCTATTTATCACACAGCGGGTTGGCAAAGTAGTAAAACCGGTGTCAATGGGGGATTTGACCCCCGCAAATGTAACAATTTTTATTCCTTTAAATCGTTCTACATCTGGCAGCAATCTCTCTGCCACATAGCCGTTCAGACTCCAGCGCCCATAAAATCACCCTGGCTTGTACACACAGAAGTAAAATGAAGGGAGACACAAACATTTGCTGGCACTGAATGACTTAATATGCCTCATAGGTCCATACCACCAGATTGGTTAATATTGACTAAATTGTTGTATATATGTTGTAGATCCAGCTAGCTAACTAGCTAGCTTGCCAGCTATCGCACTATATTCCTCATACCTGTATTCCCTTCTCACTAAGTATTTGTACCAATGTACATTTGCTGCTACTTCAAAATAAGGAGCCTATATTTTTGGGGGGGGGGGGGGCAATTACAGTCTAATCACGGTAATTTATGTCATAAATTATTTTTGAGACTTTCCGGAATTGGCAGGCATGGCCATCATAACAGAAAGTGTGGCTCATTGCTTCCTTTGCTTGACGATGCAGATTCTCTCGCCCTGACTCATGTTTTTTGCAGATTAGTAAGGATACAGATGATTTGGATTTGACAATTGGTGGTTGTTTTAAAGTGCTCTATAAATACAGTTGAGTTGAGAATTGCATCTGTACATGAAGTGTAAATCTGTTGATACTGATGTGTGAGCATCTCTGTGTCTCCACTTTCACTTGATGTTTTTTACTTCATGTAAAACATTATCTGGGGTAATATATGACTCTTAGACTGTCAACATTTTAATCATATCCCCAGAGTAGCGTCACGTGTTTAATCACACATCTGCAAATACAGTTAGTCAAATGTTGTCCATGAACGTTGACTCAGTGTGTTTTGTGTTTCTCCACCTTGTGCAATAGATTCATATGAACAACACATATGCCTTTTGTCTATTTTTCTCTGTCTTTTCCACAGTACGGTACAGTGTGGATGTATTTTGGCCACTTTGATCCATTTAGACCCTCAATCTAGTAATGCATTTGATGTTTGAAATAACTGTGTTGTCCTTTCTGCTTCTTTTTCCTCCAATTTTGTGGGCATGGCATTGTGTGTTTTTTGCACTATTATGACTCTGCGTGCGCCTGAATGCATGCGGATGTGTGTTAGTGTCTGCAGAGAATTTGGAAAAGAGCCTCAGGCAGATGGAGAGGCAGCTGTTGCAGCTGGAGAGAGACCTTGAGACTTTCTCGTCCCCTGATGACCCCAGTGACATGTTTGTCAATAAAATGGCAATATCCTTTAAACACATGAAACACTACATGGCACACTCAATAGATTTTTTTTTAGATATACAGTGGTGCCTTTAGCATACGAGTGGACCAATTTGAGACATTGCTTGAATTGTTTTTCTTTTTTTGTGCAGTGGCAGGTGTCTTAACTCACTTGACAACAAATGGCAATTTACCGGTATAATACCGGTAATCAGTAAATGCTCTTTCAAAAAGAGGCTTCAAGCTGCCACCCCCCCCCCCCCCCCCCCGCCCCACATTCTCAGATGAAGGACACTGTCAAACAACCACTGAGCTTCTGCTAGCTTGATGCTAATAAAACAATGGGAAAATCCAGGCACAGAGTTGAACAATTTGCATGGAGTTGATGTTACCGAAGGAAAACAAACAGCAACACACGTAGACAGATAATATAAACCAGAGTGTGCATGAAAATGGTTTCTGTTTTGTACCACCCCCCCCCCCCCCCCCCCTCCGCCCTCCCAAATCCACCAACCTCATGGATTAATGTCACTGAAAACCTGGGCAAAATCGGGCCCACGCGCCATATTTCACCAATATAGGGAATGTTTGTGATTCTTATTAATTCATATGTTTGTTTTTGTTTTTCATTGGCGAGTTGCACATTGGCCTCAGGCTGTGATGTCAGACATCTTATGCAGCTATGTGATACCGTTGTGCCCTTTGCAGCCGTGGATATATAAATACTGTAGTGTCTATGGATCCCTCAAAAGAAATCTTGTTTTAAAAATGAAGGCCTTGATTAGCTTCTTGCTATACTGCATCTGCCTTTCGAGATTTGACAGATTTCAAAATTTGTGTTTTGGTGCAATGTTGAGCAGAGCTGAGCAGAACTGTCAGCATTTGTCATCAATCATTGCGTGGGCAATTTCTCCTGATAATGATGAAGGAATCTCAACTTGGAACGGCTACTATGAGTTTATAATCGATATTCAAACTGTCAGTGCACCGTGGGCATGTTTTTATACATTTTGTCGATATGACTGCTTGCCCACATACCTTATTTCCTAATTGTAACAACATGTTGTATGTCTACAGAAGTAGCAGCTCATCAAAGCAATACAATTTGCTGCTTTTTAAAAAAAAAAAAAAAAAAGACACGGCGGCACATTCGTGAGGCCCTTGACAACCGCTCCAGTTCCTTACAAGACCTTTTTGCCAATGTCATTGTCCACATTTCCTCTTAAATGTTGTAGACGACAGAGTATTTTCTGGACCGCTTCAATTTGACATGTCAATTGCTGTTTCGGCTCACTCGTAAGCAAACTGCTCCATTACCTCGGGTTTGATGTGTGCCTTCTGCAGACTAACTGTGTCAACTCCACCAGATATTCAATGGGATTTAGAAACGGGGCACTTGTCCAAACTTTTGTTCCCAGCCAATCTGCAGTCTTATCTTCTGGGCTGTGAAAATGTAGCAACATTTTTTTCCGTGTGTGTAAATAATTCCACCCCTCGCCAGAATTCGCCGTGACCATATCATTTAACTCTGGTAAAAGGTGCATTTTTCTTCCTGGTAACTACAAATTTGATCTTCTAGTTTTAAATTTTAAATATGTTCCCGGAAGTCGCCGACAACCTCGCGCCCCCGCCCTTCGCGCCACCCCTGGGTAGCCGCAATATAAATAACATCAGGTTAATCCTGACCTTTCCCTTTGAGCCTTTCAGGCGACTTCATGTACTTGCGCTGCTAATATGCTGCATGCATAATGAATTTGTGCTGGACCTTGACCAACACCCTCACAGCTTCAGCAAGGTGGCACGTGAGCAGTATGGCAAACTTGTGACCATGCACAGCAGCATGGAAACGCTTTACCTGAATCTTTTGGAGTATTTTGCTGTCGATCCAAAGAAAACATCGGTGGAGGAGCTCTTCACTGACCTCAGCAACTTCCGGACCATGTTCAGAGTGAGTACGCTGGGATGCGTTACGTGCACTTTTACTTGCTGCAATTTTTTTTTTCTGTTTCATTCATGTTAAGGGCCGTTATGGCTGTTCGTCACCGTGCCGTGCGTGCGTGCTGATGTCGACAAAGTCAAATGGGAGTAAATGTGACTGAATGTTAAATTTGCATATCCCATTGGTTGTGTCAATACATATTTTCCGTTTATGTTTACGATATTATCCGTGGGCCAATTTCTAAAGCGTTACATTTCATCATCATCATCTCATTGGCATTATCGAAGGGTCCCACTGAACATTGCCGTCAATGATAAAAGAAGAAGCAAAGCATTGTAAGGACTTTGAATATATGGTCAGAACTCCCCGTGCGGTCATTTATTCCACTTTAATAGGCCAAGGTGCAAGCAGCTAACACCCTGAGTCATTTGTTCAAAAGGTGCCTTTCCGCCATCATCCTGCTGGAAGCCAAAGTGAGGTCAAAGAATGCGTTCACGCACTAAATCTCAGCACAGTCACCTCTTGGTCACATCTGTGTCAGCATATGCACTGCTGTGCCAAGGTCCATGCTAATAGGTACATGTTGGAGACCACTGCGTGTAATGAACTGGGCCTTAAACCGCAAGTACGTGTGCTGTGTTCTGAAGAAATGTGCGCTTGTTTGTGTGTGCGTGGGGGAAGGGGGAAGCTGCGCGGCTTTTCCTCGACAAAAAAAAAAAGCAGCGAAATGACAAGTGCATACAAAGGCCTACCCAAACAAGCGCACACACATGCAGCGCGCTCAGTCACCCGTAGGAAGGAGACCCAGGGCGAGGCCGCACATCTGACAGGAATCCAATTGAGCGTGGCTAATGGCAGACATCCAGGAGAAGAGGCAGGGGGATGTGGGAGGGGGAGGGGGGGGGACAGACTTGGAGTGATGAGGAGAGCTGAGGGCAGTGTCTCACTCTCTCTCTCTCTCTCTCTCTCCCTCCCTCTCACTCTGCATCATCACTCTATTAAGAGTTTTGTACGCACAATATGGCATGACTCCTGACATTTTTGGAATGACAGAATAGTGATCTTAACTTTGATTACTTTGTTTGACCTTGTGCTCCTTCAAATCTAAAAGACAAATTCATTTTGGCCTTTTGTTCGACACATTTCCCCTTTTTCCCTCTGTGATTATTCATTTAATTTACTCTCCTAAAACATTGCTTTCTTTTTGCTATTGGCATCAATGAAGACCCCCCCCCCCCCCCCTCCGAGAATCTGCATCGCAATATAGATCCATGTCCTATTACAATGACCTTTCATCAAGTTATGTCTAATTACATCTGGCATTGCTTTGCAGGACAGCAGGGAATTTGGTTGAACCTAAAATATAAGGTTAGCATAAATCTATTCAAATCTGTGACTTAATCATTCATAGGTCGTTGCACAAGTGAGCACGTCATAACCTGGTCAATTTCATGCCACAGTTTTAGTGTTACAATTTTTTATTTTTTATTATTATTATTTTTAACTCTATTTACCTTTCCTTTTTGCATTTAAGTTTTATTTGCCATGAATTGTTTTTGATAATCCCAATCATGTGTTTTTATTGTTTTCTCTGCGAGGGTATTAGGATCAGTGTTTCCGACTGCTTACAAGTAAGGAAAGTAGGCTTTTGAGGTCCCTAGAATTTGCGAGCTGATCCCATCCACCAATTTGCATAAGAACCCCATTTGCATGTTGTTCTAATGGATGCTGTAGGGGGGAAAAAAATCATGTTGCTGGAGATACACTATAGTGAGTGAAAAATAACGGAATGTTTGGACCTGCAAATGAACAAAGGCTGCGAGAGAGGACGCAGTTGTATTATTCCTGTAAATACCCATCTGGTTGCCTGATTTGGATTTTTAACATCAACCAAGCACTCAACATGAGCACTTTACGCATTTATATACAAAGGTGATATTGTTCAAAAATGAATTCAAATTCACGTCACATTGTACCTTCTTTGTTCCCTTCACACTGAGGGCTCTATTTTGCATTTTAAAACGGCGTCATGATTTCTTCGGAGAACCATGTTATGAAGTGAGTACTTATGAGAATTGAAAGCCATGTCCCTCAAATTCTTGTCTTTGCCATTTTTATCCTCAATTCAAGATGGCAAATTTTTGCCAAACCTTAGCTGTGAGGTACTTAGGGCGGGATTGTCCAGGTAACCCACGTTACCGTCCCTCCATTGGTTTGTGGGCCACAGTTTGTTCTATTTCCAGTGCTTAACTTTTCTTCTGTCTCAATGAGCTCCTTTTTTACTTGTCAGCAAAAAATGTTTGTGCTGTAATGAGTAATAATATCCATCCATCAATTTTCTGAACCACTTTATCCTCACAAGGGTCGCTGGGGGGTGCTGGACCCTATCCCAGCTGTTTTCGGGCAGTAGGCGGGGGACACCCTGAACCGGTTGACAGCCAATCGCAGGGCACACAGACGAACAAGCATCCGTGCTCACACTCACACCTAGGGACAATTTCGAGTGTTCAATCAGCCTGCCATGCACGTTTTTGGAATGTGGGGGGAAACCGGAATACCCGGAGAAAGCCCACGCAGGCCCGGGAAGAACATGCAAACTCCACACAGGAAGGTCGGAGCCGGATCGAACCCATGACCTTTGCACTGTGAGGTTGGCGCGCTAACTACTGGACCACCGGACCGCCCATGAGTAATATAACTTATTCAAATTAACCGTCATTTAAGCACCGCTCTTTCAGATGGTAGACTTCTTACTCCTTAACTCCTTGTACACATATGAGAATATGGTTATAGTGAATACAGTCCCGTCCCAAGTATTTGAACATCAGCAGGTTTTCTTCAAGCAAAATAGTGCCTTTTTCATTAATAAGGTCTGATGCCGGACATCACGATGAGTGAAATGTTTTTTATTTGGTGAGTAAATGAAAATAATTTGTATGACTCGACCTGTATCAAACTCGCATCCACCACTGTAAACCTTCCGACGTCATCTGAATACTGCAAAAACCTTTTTTTTAATTTTTTAAATCCCACTGTTCTTAAATGTTTTTTTTTCTTCTTACAGCAAGCGCTCAAAGACAACATGAAGCGTAAAGAGTCTGAGGAGAAACAGAGGAGAGCACAGGCAGCGAAGGAAAAGGCTGAGCGTGAAAAGCAAGAGAGACAGCAGAAGAAGAGCGCCTTGCTTGAACTCAACGCAGGTAAAAACCATTTCACATTTGCCAAACAACTTTTGCATGCGGTTGCCGTTCCCCATTACATGCCTGTATGCACCTTCAATCAAGGATCGAGGTCTAATTTTTGTCACCCGGGCTAGTTTGACACAAGCACCCTTCAGTGAGTTTCATTAAAAACTCCTCCCTTGTGGTTTCAGTTCAGTTGGATAAGGTGTGAACACTGTCAACAAACGTGTGTGATGCGGGCCAACTCAAATCGAAAAACGTTCGTGTAAGTTCGGATGTGATGTCAAAAACATATGACTCTAGCCTGCTGCGGCCTGTATGAGCGCCTTGATTTTGACCCGAGACAGCTCCTCTTGGCATTCTGTGATTAGTAGAAGTGACGGCTGAAGCGAGGTGGCTCCCACCATGCTCAAAATGACTTATGTTGAGGTCATGACATCCATCTGTCCATTTTTCAGTCAGCGCCTATTTTCCGTTTATTCGTAGACTTTTACTTTCACCAGTTAAGAAACTATCATAACAATGACAAGATTATCTTTGAACTGCTATGTCAGAAATATCGACGATCATTACCGTTTAGTGTAGTGTGTATTATTACATTTGCATATTTAATTGACGTCACCTATTTATGTGCACTTACTACTTTAAAAAATGTCCATGACTGTGCCCTTCAGTGATAATTAAACTAGAAATTAAGAACATGCTTCAAACTTCCAGTTGTTGTTTTTTGGTTTGTTTGTTTTTTTTCCCTCCCCCCCTTTGGAGTATTGCGGATGCCAAGAACTTGTTCAACAACACAGCCTGCAGACCTATTTTCAATGCCAAAACTAAGACTGGCAGCAAACGGCCCATCACTCTCAGCCCCATACTAGCATCTATAGCTAACATTTGCCAACTATTGTAGCTTGCCTGCAGACAGAGTGCACATATAAAACCACCGCGGTGGTTTGTGCCAACGTGCTGTCACATGTTTGGCTAAATATAATATCAAAGCTTCCCTTTCCCTCACTGTAGGGTGGCACACTTGAACGCAGATCCACAGACATTTTGACAGGCTTTATTAATAGAGCACAAGGTAATCAGTTAAATCACATTCTGGTGGATGTGATATGTCACGTGTCACTCTTTCCAGTTGTGTATAGAAAACCTTCTGCCTTCCGTCTGTTTGTCACCTGAAAAGAGAAGAGGGGTAAAAGTAAAATACTGCGATTCAAAGGTATAATGTTAGCCAGCCTTGTAGATCTTCCTATTCACGGTCCTCCACAGGTTCTCAGTTGGGTTAAGGTCAGTGCGCAATGGTGGCCACGTGATGGGTTTTTCTTGTATTGTATGCAGCTTGGGATGCTGCATGGTCTTGCATGAGATTTGTTTGACTGCAGAAAGCTTATCGATTTCATTCAGGGGTGTCCAAACCTTTTTCTCCGAGGGCCACAGAGAGAAAAATTGAAGGATGTAAGGGCTACTTGGATTTTTTTTTTTTTTTAACTTCAATATATCTAGCACACCAAAATAAATACAATATGTTTTATATATTAGTATTAAAACTGCTACTTGAACAGCTTTCTACAAAGCAAATTGTGTTTCCCATCTTTATACTGTCAGTATAAAGTATAAAGATACTGTAGTAAAAAACAGAATAATTTGTCGTAAGGTGACCATTTTTCAAGAAGTTCGTTGTGAATCATTCATGTTATATGTTCACAATTTGGACCGTGACACGGCGCAAAAATGGAGGAAACCATTTTGGCTTGGAAAAATGAATTTTCTTTATTCGCCACAGTTTTAGGAAGAGAAACGTCACCAGTTTGGTTGTGGGTAGTTAATTTGCATCTCTGTAGATGTAGAAAAGCACTAACAGTACATGAAATTAATTTATTTGTCGCAAAGTCGAGGGCCGCTTAAAAATGGCGGGCCACAAATGGACCCCGGGCCATATTTTGGACACCGCTGCTTTAAATCCTTTTTTCCAGAGGTTATTTTGACAACTTTAGGCACCCTAAAAACACCTGCGGTCAGGCTAAAATGATCAGGCCAGCAACTCCTTGCGGACTTTGCATCCGCGTTTGGGACAATGGTGGCCATCCGTCAACCATGTAGATCCCCATCCAGCCTGACCCCATTAGCTGAAGTAAAACTTCCGACATTCATCTTCATGTATTTCCGAGCTTTATGCATCAGCACAAGCCTTGGGATGATTCTGTAGTGTGTATTCAGTGTTTACTCTTGATGATGTTCAAATAAAGTGGACGGGGAGTGGCGGGGGGGGGGGGGGTGAACTTGGCAGCATACACAGTAGTACATCGTTTTTTTTGGCAGTGTATCGCGACGCTAGCAGACATGCAGTCGAACCCCCGCACACGCGTGCACAGATTGTTGGGATGAAATTAATATTTCGCAGTGATTTGGCATTTTGCCACCAACCTGGAAAGCCAGTGGGTGCTATCACAAACTCTCTTGCTCTTTCCGTCTGTCTCAGACCATATTTATGAACTAAAGAGCTTACACTTTGTTTGTTTGGGAGGATTGCCCTCAATGGGGATTTTATATGTAATCATTCCATCATCCACCAATTCCCTAAATGCCCCAGAAAGTCTGTTATCCACATTATGTTGAGGGACACTGCACTGAAATAACATGAGATCATGAAAAAGGGGGAGGTTTTCTTAACCACATTTTTCAATGGACCTGGCTTGTTTTTTGTTTTTTTTAACCAAGTTGTTAAAAATGTATATATTGCATAATCATCACATTATAATGTGCACACTGACATTGGGTATTGACACCCTGATATTCAGAACATTCTCGCCATCTGCAGTCTGAGTGAGAGCGTCATCGTAAATCCATTTGTGTAGAGCCTGACGGAGATTGAAATTCAGATTGGATTGTGTTTCTCCCCCCCCCCCTCACCCCCTGGTAACTATTCCTGTGTATGACAAATCTGTAGCATTAACTCCCAGGGTAGGCCAGGAGCTGGGATGTTTGTGCTCAGACATGTTACACAACGGCGCACTATTTAACACTCGTTGTATGGCTCCAAGCTACAAACTATTCAGACATCAAATAGAAAAAGAAGCACAAGTACACCTCTGCACTGAAAGACTAAAATAATACAGAAAATGATCATATCTGATTTTAGTGCTTTCAATTCTGAGTAAATAGCCTCCCAGATATTCAAATGCCACAATATTCTCTAATTTCGATCCATTTAATCCTTCACACCACTTCTGCTCACCTAAAATGTTCTGCTACAAACGCTGAGTTGATTAAAAAATGAAAACACAACAGAAGCAAGCATCTGCAATGATAAAACCACATCCGATAACAGAGATGTTTACTGTAAATAAACCACAAACAAGACTATTAGATTCTCAATTGTATATTTGTTAGAGATTGTACTTACCTGCAAATGGAAGGTTATCTTCTGATGTCAACCACAAATATTTCCAGTCTACTGTTAAAAAAAAAAGAGATGAACCTCACTGTTCCAATACTTTTGGAGGGCGTAAACGAGCCCTGCACTGTGAATGCATCTTTTTTTTTTTTTTTTTTTTTTTTTTTGTTTATTGCAGTTGGACAACTGTTTATAAGAGCTCTGATCCCAAATGACGCTTAAGCACGAGAGCCAGGCAAGTTATGCGCATCAAAGGACCAATCGGTTTGTTGTGCTGCCAGAGCTGGGAAAGCACTCCTCGCTCTCTCGGTCCTCTCGTGTCTTGATTCTCCAGCCAGATCTTTCGGTGCCACCTTTCATGCTGTAGCCATCTTCCAACCATGAGCATGTAGCTCCCAACAAGTGCTAACCACGTGACATGTCTGCTGATCCCGTTCTAACTTTGCAGGCATATGGGGGAGGTTAAAATGTTCTGTGACAGCCTGTCTATATTTTTATAAGTCACTTTTTTTTTTGTCTGCGAGTTGTGATAAATGTCTGCAATTGGACTATTTTTTTTTATTTTTCCACAATAATGTTAAGGCTCCAGTTCTGAGGTTTTTGGGGGTTTTCCCCTCCCCTTTTGCCTCCCCTCGAGAGGCTCCCGAAGTATTTCATGTATCCGTCCTTTGGAGGCAAGTGGGCCACGACACATGACGGTACACACTACAGGTTTCAGTTGATTTATCTGCTGCGGTTTGTTTGTTTGTTTTCTGCATTCTCTTTTTGATGGAAAACATGTAGCGGGAAGTGTGTTACTGTGTGCAACACTTGCTGCCCGTGATGAATCGTCTTGGCAACCAAGACAATTTTAGACGTCAAGGAGCGTTGGGCCTGCTCCGAAATCCATGCTGCTTCTCTGTTCTGAGTAATGATGAAGAACAAGGCGCAAGATTGAGCTAAAGCTGACCTTCAGTTAAAAAAAAAAAAATCACCAAAAAATGCTGACATGTTTGAAGCATTTTGTTTGTTTGAGGAAAATAATACTCTGTCAAAGCTGTTCTTCTTGTAAGCTGTCACACATTTGATTTAGAATTAAGTTTTGATCACAATTTGTCAGCGTTTCGTCCTTTACTCCGTCATTCTTCTGATATTCTGTCAGCAAATTGACAGCAGAACCATCTAACTTGGATGCCCAGAATATTGTTCATGAGCAAACACCAGCTTATGTTTTTGTGACAAATAGTTGCGATATGCGAGGCGTCTGTGTATGTTTGATATGCTGTGCTCTTCCTTTTCTCTTTTGTGTCAGCTCAAAATTGTTTGCAACCATTATGTAAAGGCTCCCAACTATACGGAAGTCTACCTTATCTGATTTTCTTCAATCTCCCCTTATTCTTCTTTGCTTTTCAGAGAATGATGAGACGGGTGTGATGGATAGCTTGCTGGAAGCCCTGCAATCGGGAGCTGCATTCAGAGACCGCAGGAAGAGAGCTCCAAGACCCAGAGGTAAATCTTCGTCCCTTTCGTTTACACACACGCACACGCACATGCTTAGGGACCCACATTGAATAGAACAGGGTTGTCCAAAGTCCACCCCGCTGGCCAGTTACGGACCGCCACCTGTGTTTTTTTTCCCCTCCCCACACACCAGCTCATGGCAAATGCTAAAAATAACTTTTAGCATTTCCAAAAATGCTACAACTCTTTTTTTTTTTAGACTTCATCCACATGCGGTACTTTTGAGCACCGTATTTCTGACTCCAACGTGTTCTTCTGAATGTTCCGACCTTTCTGACACTTCCAATATGCAACCGCATTGTGTGTGAACTGCCTCCTTTGCAGACAACCAGAAGCAGACCATCAGTCCCAGCTCCTACCGTCAGGTTCTAAAGCCTGTTAATCACGGTAACAATCATCTATTCAGCAAAGATCTTGGGCATGGTCAACGCTATCTACTTACTCTGATCAATCACCTGAAGCCATTTCCTCCTTTGCGTGTAATGGGTTCCTTGTGCCCTCTTGCCTTTACATTCATCTTATGGTGATCCTGTGCACGCCGCACACTTTGTATGCTTGGCTACTTTTTAGCAGTGGTGTGTTTGTAACGGGGGAGGCAGTGGGCCTTAAGTTTGAGACATGTGCTTTACACTCTGTGCAGTACTACTTAATCGCGTTTTTAGCCATTCTCGTCTGTGGTTTTGCAGCTAAAAATATATTGGATGAATATTTTCATTCTGTGAAATCTTGTAACTTACATGAAGGCCTTATTGGATGTTCTGTGCACTTGCCTTGGCCAATTGCAAAGCCTGTGTTTGCAAAATACTCAGCAGAATGGCAAAACATACATGTTGAGTCAAAGTGCTTGTACATTATGTATTACTTAATATTAATTATTACTTAATATTACTAAATAAATATACAGATATATCTATAGATAGAGGTAGATAGATAGATAAAATCTCCCTGTTGGCTTTTAATGGCTAGGGCTGTTCAAGTGGCTTTTAAGCATAGCAAACCTCGACGTCTGATTACTTTCTCTCAAAGGTTTTCCACAATCATGCCTGTGCCACTTACGCTGCGGCCCTTTTGCCTTTTATTACCTGTAATTGAAATCCCCAATGGCTGAGGTACGGCACACACACACGAATAAAATTATTCAAGCTCAGTCCGCCCACATCATTGACGGCAATGATAAAGGGCCGTGCTCAGTTGTGCTGCTTTTGGAAAGCGATGAAGGGCTGGGAGATATACGGTGTGGGAGGAAAAAGACAGATCAACGCGGCTGCAGCATCAGAAATAAAGACAAATTGTGTGAGGAAGAAAGATTGAAGCTGTTGGTATGTCTACAATATCAGCATTCTGGGACTCTGGGCTGTGTGTGTGTGTGGGGGGGGGCATGCATGCATGATTGTTTTTGGGTTTTTTTGGACAAAGATTGCGCATGACAGAAGTAGGTATTAACGTTGTGGTGACGACAAATGCGGCTCACAAAGTTACCGTTTCGTAATGCCTCTGATATGAACTGTGAGAGTAATAAGCACTCGCAAGTGTGCTTGGACCAGCTTAGCCAGTCGGTAGGTGCAGGCCTAGCGTTCAATGCGAAGGACCCAAAGCAAACCGCTAATTACTTTTCTCTGCCCTGCCCAAACACCAGCTCAGCCCTCTCAGTGCCCATTCATCTTAATTTCCCCCACTCTACCATCTGCCTCCTAAATAACACTCCTCCACATTTCCCTACCATCCGCGTATCCCTGCTGTCTTATGCGATACTCTCACGGCCTGACGGTGGCCCACCCCAAACATAATTGCCTGTTATTGGTATGAAGTCGACACTTGTGCCTCAGCCCATCACTCATAATTCCCTGCCCACCTACCTGACGAGAAAATCGGGGGCTTTTATCCCCACGCTTTCCTTTCAGTGAGTTAAACCTAGTCATCGGTCTGCTTTCGCGGCAATGTTTATGCAGCGGTACGGCTACCCAAACAGCGACTTTTATGTTCACACCGCTTAAATTGCAACTTTTTTTCCCAGAGATTTTTGTAATTGATCTTATGTGGGCTGTCACTGCACTCCGGTGAAGCAGCAAAGAGTCGCAGAGCAGAATCTGCGCTTCCTGAGACTGCACATCGAAGGAAGGCTTCTTGAATGTAAACATGACGAGCCGTTTTAAGTATGGCGCAGCACTGATTAACATGAACGGCATTGTTTTCTCGCCAAACGGCATATTGAACGGCATATTTTACCCAACTCTTCTATTCTCTCATCAGTCTCTCTTTCCTGAAAAACTACAAAAGACCCCTATTATGATGATGATGAACCATCATGCAGTACTGTATGAAAATAACTCTTTTTTAATAATACTGAACTAGATTTACAATTTCATTTCAATCCGTGGCTAAAAAGCAAAGCAGGGAAAGTATCTTGAACCACAGTGCATTTTTCAAGTAAATGAATTGAGCCGTTATTGCCAAGAGCCTTACAGATACTGTATCCATCCCCTGTCCAGTTTAGCATTCTGTCGCGTCGCTCAGAGCGCGCCTGCTCTTTTTTATGATTTTATTTTTATTTAGCTGGGTCTGCACACATACAAAAGTACACAGACACACCCGACTCGAAGGGATGAACGTAAGCAGGCTTTGTGGTAGGTGCGCCTGGGTTAGGATAAGGCTTTAGGGCTCTGGGGCTCCTTGGCTTTCTAAATTGGATTGGGCTCTACAGAGTGATGGATCGATGGTGGTTCACCACACGGGTGTAGGAGACTTATTGAATCTATAAAGCAGTCATCGCTTTTTAACAGTATCCCTCTGAAAACGTCTCTCCAGGCACTGTCTGATCATTTCATTACTTTTTGAAAGCCGTTATTTTAAGGTGGTTGAGAGGTGGTTGGTGAAGGTATACACTCTGTGGTTAAACTGGGCTACGGTTTAAAATGTGAAAGTCATTGGCAGTCGTATCAATGGCTTTACCTCCTGTCATATTTTTCCCTCATAAACCATCAACAAAGCCATGCCAATTTTTCCGCTTGATTTTGCTAAGCATATGCACTTTGGAATCAATGGAAAAAGGTCTTTTTACAAAGTCATGTTGATGAGATCAAACAAACAGCTGAGTGTGGTCTTGTTTTGTATGGCGTGTCTCTGTGGTGTCAAATGAAGGCAGTTTCTGTTCAAATGTAGCGCAGCTCTTACATGTTCTTCTTGGTCGATCCAAATCATCATCCTTAAATGTATCTAAAGGTGCAGATGTTGTGTTGCAGAGAGTGATTTCTATTAGACTAAGTCGAGTTGAAAGTTGACTTGCAAGGCACAAGTGGAAATGATCTCTTGGAATCTGTTCAGATGGTAGACGTTTTGTTTGGATCTCTTCTAGCAGTGGCGGGTCACGTGAACCGAGCTGTGCCAGAGGGCCACATCGAAGACAAAAAGCTACACTCTATAGAATACTATTATTAGGGAACAATTATTTAGGGTGGGGGTCTCAGACTCTGGTCCTTGAGGGCCACTTTCCTACTCCTCAGCAAGCTCTGCAGGAGTCTGATAAGGTTCCTGATCATTGGAATGTGTTGCAGCAGGGAGAGATGGAAAACATGCGGGAAAGTGGCCCTCTCGGACTGGAGTTTGACACCCCTGCTCTAGTGACTGCAGGCTGAATAGTCATTTTGTTTATTATACTGTATTAAATTGAACTCATTTCCTCTAATGTATTGCTCATTGGCTGCTTCGGTCAAAGCATGAAGTGGCTTCCCAGAACTGGTTTTTCGTTCGGGTGAAAATATTTTCAGCTGCTGCCTCGCTAAAAAGGGGAGAGAAAAAAACTACTTGACATTTCTCTCTCCTCTAGCCTGTGAAAACTAAAAACTGCTTTCAATTCCAGCTGAACCCATCAAGCCCCTTTTTCATGTCCACTGTATCCACTGGCCTCTCTTTTGCCATGGCGCTTTTAAATGTCAACTAACCATATTATGGATCACAATACAGTTAGAGGACGAAAAGAACACAGCTGGCTGTTAAAGGACTCATTTTAAAAATAAGTTAAGAAGTGAACCGAGCTTGACTTTGGGTAACAATGTCGCTGCTTTCAAAATACTTGAGTTAGAAGCTTTTCAAAATGATTTTAATGAAGAACTTGTGAATTCATGAGGAGCAGGGCAGCATCTTTGCACAGCAAAAGAAAGTTAATGCATCAGTTACTTATTGACGGGGGAGCGCCGAAATCGATGAGTGACGGCCCGCCACACATAAATAATGCATATGTGGAAACCACCGTTTGACTTTAATTGACTGTTTTAAGTTTATCGTCGCCGTCGATGGGTCGGAAAGGGACCACAGCACAAATGTTGTGTGCGCCCCTGTGTATACGTGCTGGACACCAACATTTCAATATCACGAGTCATGCGTAAATATGCCACCGTGTGCTATTTCTTTGATCACGCCTCTTGCTAACGTGATTTGATCAAATTTATTAAGCTGTCATCTGTCATCAGACGAGACGTCGAGCCATTTGTCTGCCGCGCGGGTTCCTTGTAACACACACAACAACAACAACAAAAATAGAAAACACCAAATAAAATGCAGATAAACAGGACAAGTTGACATGGATATAAACCTGGTCTGTTAGATACTGTTTTCTATCTCTCTAATCAGCTCTCACTTTGAAGTCAGTCATAATTGCTCCACACACAGGGAGCTGCACAATTTTGCCATGTCCAAGTGATTTTATTTTCCTCTAAAGCAGAAATGTTTGGGGGGGGGGGGTTAAAATCGCATGGCAGTTTGGCTGTGCCCCAGTAAAGCCCCTTTGCATCCTTTGCTCATTCTCAACATATCCCTTGGCTTGGCCCAAAGGGACTCACTTCATCGAGAGAGGGTGTTGTTTACCAAAGGTATATTCCCGCACCTATGAACTAAGCGGCATTTCTGTAGAAATTTATGGTAGAATACGTAGAATTGTACTTGGAACTAAGAGCTTCTCTGTACATCCAGCGATAACATATTTTTCAGCTGTCGAGTCAACGCACGCAGTTGCTTCGTTTTTCTTCACCACATCCATGAAACTACCACCTGCAGTAAAAATGTTTTATTTTTTTTAAAAATACATAAAATGTGCTGTCAACCCACGATTGTACAATTGCCTTAGCTCACAGGATAAGATAAACAATCCATATCTTTTAGCGTGGACATGAGTAGGGGACAATAAATACTGAAAAAATATAAACACAAATGTTTGTTCATATCGAAGAGATTATTGCCACCCGTATTCTGAAAAGTTGATGAAATGAATAGGTATGTAGTTACAAATAGGTGTACGGTATGTAGTAAATTGTGAAATTATTTATTTTTGTCAGTGTTTATTTATTTATTTTAAGCTAATACATAACACATCAAGCGATTTCCGGGGCCATAATATTGTACTAATGGGTACCAAACCTCCAGTGTTTGTAAAAGTAAAAAGGGGAACTCAGTAGAGAGGATCAGAAGCCACACTTGAGGTGGCGCAGGCATCACCACCGCTTTTCATATAATTCTTTTTTTCGTCTCTCAACTCCGTGTTAAAAAAATTAATGGAGTGCACGGGCTCTGTCTTAAGTGTGAGTGCGTTGATGAACAAGGCTGACTTATCTAGGAAGGGTTTCGAGACGGAAGGAGCAGGCTGCCTGTAAATCACTCGTCCGCCTCTAACGCGTACACACTGAGCTGCGGCTCCGACAACGGAAGCTGTTTGGGCTGCAGCCGAGGCGACATGATTTATCAGTATGGTGAGTGATTATAGGAAGCCTCTGTACGCGCCAAGCAGATGGACCTAAAAAAAAAAAAGATCCCTTGGCGTTTCATGAAACATGCAAAGAGTCGTCCGTTGAGGCCTGTGAAAAATAGACGTATGAAGACATTGCGAATCCTGTGAATAAATTTAATACAGCAATTTCAGAAAACGGAAAAGGAAATGTGTGGTCCTGTAAACCAGGAAAATGATTCCTGATGGCAAGATGCTCTTTCCGAGCTAATTGTATGTAATCACTGGCCTTCAAGCTTGTCACTCCACTGTGTCATATTTAAAAACAGCCCGAGGTAGGAAATGACAAAACGCAGGACCTTTTTCATTTTTAATGGATAATTATCTGTCTAGGTCGTTGCAGAGGCGAAATGATGAGCACCAAAATAGATCAAGTAAAATCAAGTGTCTGTGATCTCTTTCCCTGGCAGTGAAGTGGAATCAAGTAATGAAACACTTAATGTTAAACCGCTGCTCTTTTTATGTGCAAATTCAGCTTCACACCATGACAGTTCACACAGACGCGGTTGATGGACCCCCCCCCCCGTACTTGTCATGTTTTTATTAAATGTGAGTCATTACGTCTTTGCTTGGTCCCACTTGCCATGACGGTGAAAGATTCATACTTTGATGAAAGAGGGTAAAGGAGTTGACACCCATTTTAATAAGCTTAAGTGATTCTCTTTGAGGATGCAAATGCCGTAAATAAAAATCAATACAAATAAGTACAATCACAGGCTCGCAGTGAAGGTGGTTGACAGACACACGATAACATAAAAATAAATAAGGAAAAAGAAATTGGAGCAGGTGACGGTATTTAAGTGCAACAGGGGGCGGGGGGAGGCATCCAATGGGAGATAAATGAAATCACTGAAAGAATCAGTGATTCAGCATGGCAGAACTCTCTTTCTCCCGTTGCAAAATTGTTTTTCTCCACCTTGTCATGCTCTTGGCATTGAAGAATTTGCTCTTGAATAAAGATGGTAATTCCTTATGAAGATTTTTTTATTATTATTATATATATATATATTTGTGTGTGTGTGTGTGTGTGTTTTGTTTTGTTTTTTCCCCAAAGAGAGCGAACCCTTGAAGGTTGACTTTGTTCTGATGACAATTTAAGGGGCTTCATAAGAAAAGGTGGGATTTAGTAAAGAAGCGGGCACATATTGGGTTACTTGAAAAAGGTAATTTCAATCAACTTGTTAGGTGGCAGCCATATTCAGACCTTTCATTGCTCGACCACGTGGGGAAAAAAAATAAAATTAAAGACGTACCTGGAAATGAATGCTTGGTTTCTTAAAAACAACATGAAAATACATCTTTGGCATTGAATGAGTTCATGACAGTTCTTAAAAATAATTAAGCTTTCTTGCTACGAGTTGGTTGCATAAATGAGGGGAACAATAAGCATGATGTATTTTTTGTTGTTCTTGCTGCTAAAAAAATTATGCAGTAGCCGTTGTTTGTTCTCAAGTTACTTTAGAATACTGTTCATGAAGTAAAGAATAAAAGTAAAAAATAGTCCTCCAAATGATCGCCAGAGAAAAACGTATTCAATGAAAAAAAATACGCAAGCACTATGTGATGACGTGGTTCGATCTGCAGAGCGCACGTGTGTCCGTGCAGCTGGTCAGGACAGACGCTTCGCGGTCACCCCCCTTCCCATTCATCCTCCCCCTTATTACATATTATGTCTTGTGACTTGTTGTAACTGTCATATGCTTATTTATGTGCTAGGGTCTTTTTTTATCCTGGACTTAAATTATCCTCAGAAGAGGATAGTTGGAGCATGGGTTTTTTCCCTCTCCCTACCCAGCGTTTTCCTTTCTGAATTCTGATTGTAATTTCCCCATTGCGGGACAAATAAAGGATATCTTATCTTATGAGTAGTTTCGGATTTATTTTGTGATTGTCAAATACACTAAAACAATATTTTAAAAAACAGGCAAATTCGGGCCACATAAAATGGGTTTAAAATAACATTTTGGCAAATGCAGACTGAGATAGAGCCTCTCATATGTTTCTCAAGTTTCATGGGGAGTTCTTGTAGGCTGAAATGCACACGGAAAATAGAGATATTTAAATATGGATGGCACGGCTCTTTTTTTCCACGAACAGTTGAATCACTTACTTCATTTGAAGAACATTTTAATTTTGAGGAGCAGATTTTTGCTGTTTAATCCCAGGGAGTTGAAATAATGAGAATTAATTTAACAGTAGCGGCCCGGTAGTCCAGTGGTTAGCACGTCGGCTTCACAGCGCGGAGGTACCGGGTTCGATTCCAGCTCCGGCCTCCCTGTGTGGAGTTTGCATGTTCTCCCCGGGCCTGCGTGGCTTTTCTCCGGGTGCTCCGGTTTCCTCCCACATTCCAAAAACATGCATGGCAGGCTGATTGGACGCTCTAAATTGTCCCTAGGTGTGAGTGTGGGCGTGGATGGTTGTTCGTCTCTGTGTGCCCTGCGATTGGCTGGCAACTGATTCAGGGTGTCCCCCGCCTACTGCCCGGAGACGGCTGGGGTAGGCTCCAGCACCCCCCGCGACCCTAGTGAGGATCAAGCGGTTCGGAAAATGGATGGATGGATGAATTTAACAGTATAATATGGCAATAGAAAAATTGAACTTTTTTTTTTTTTTAATCAAACACTTTTGGGAGCATTTCCGACAAAACTTGTCCTTCTGTTTGTTTGGGTTTTTTTTTTTTTTTTTTTTTTTTTTTTTTTGTTAAACAGTCTTCCCACAACATCCTAAGCAGATGGGAAGACATATGGATGCTTTTTACCACTGAAGTATACATAGGAGCACAAAGCTGACTTTCGACACAGTTCCTACCTCTCCCTCTAACTTTGTACCTCGCTTTCAGCTGATCAAATTTGCAGTGATTTATTAGAGCCGTTAGTAGCAGGCGGATCACACTGCTGGTTTGTCCCTGTCAGAGCCGAGTGGAGCCTAAGGTTAGAGAGCTTTGCCGATCAATCAACGCTTCTCCTGCTCTTCCCTCATCGCCGTCCAAATAAAGCCAATTGCTTTTCAAGCGCAAGACCATGAATGTTTTGCCGTGTGATGATGATACCCCTTTTCCACCTGATAAAACTTGGTGCTCATCCAGCGCCAGGGCCCGTATTGTGCTGATTTGGTGCTTAACAAGTTCTGACGAAGAACATATTTGGTTTTCCACCGGCAAAGAGCCAAGTAGGAGCCATGCCATGACGTCATCGTAAGGCATCCAAATGTCGATGTTTAGAGCACCTGTGCTATTAATAATAATAGTAATAATAATAATGTGCTGTTAGCATCTGGTAGGCAACATAGCATAGCATCGATTATACTTTAATGTAGTATATAACAGTCAGGGACATTCAGTCAATACACAATCTTTCTTAATCAATGTAGATGATCACGAGGCTGGTTGCGAGTCAGAGATCTCATGCTATTTAGGCACAGCCGCGATCACTCTTCGGGTGGGACACAAGTATGCCGGAGTTCACCATTCAATACATCTGTATGTCCAGAGAGTCATTCGTCTACATCTGCGATCGTCATGATAACCCCGCCCCCTGACGTAGTTGGTGCCAGAGTCTGGCCCAACAAATAATTGGGGCCAGCTTGAGCACCAGAGGCATGTAGCCAATTTCGGTGGTGGAAAAAGAAAGAACTGGTACTAACCTGGGCACTGGCCAGGAAATAGCCCCTGCCACAATCGTTGTGGAAAAGGGCTACGCGATGCAGAGATCTGGTCAAAGCTTTAATGTATTATTGGCAGAATTGAAAGAAAAATATAACAATGGCTTCAAATCTTTAGCTGTGCCCACTGTGTTCGCCTGCTGGCAACATCAAATATTTGCTTCTCAATTTGCTAACAGTCTTTCTCCCCAAGATCTTTGTAGTAGCACCTTTACCCGGAAGGCTTTGAACAGTTTTAAATAACTCACAGTTGCACAATCGTAAAAATCCAGTAATCCCGCATTCAAGATATTTTGCACCATATTTCATCATTTGCCTTTCTTCACATGTAACAGCGGCATACCTTGTTGGTACCTCTCTTTTTTAATTTCGGCTGAAATCCTTCTTCATTTACACTCGCTGAAAATGACACACCGAACTGTCAAAAGCACCTCTGACAAGAAATAAACTATGGCTAATAGGAAAATGTCTTGGAAAAAAAACATTGCAGCTACCATTGGCAGCTTTTCTGTAAACAGTGAAACCTTCAAAGACACAATCCATTCCATGAGACTGGTCCACTTTCAAAATGTTCTGATTTCAACATTTCTTGGAAGTGAATCCATTTCTTGCTGACTTCCGAGTTAAAGGTTAAAATGACTCAACCACTTCATCTTACCGACATTTAATGGAGAGGAAATAGTCAAATGTTAGCAAATGACCGATAGTTATATTCTAGGTATTGTTAGTTTAACTCATTACCCATAGACGTTTTTAAACGTCTTTTCAGACTTGGCCTAGAATTGGCTGGTACTGAACGAGTTAATAACAAATGATGGATATTGTACTTTCTTGTCTTTCTGTCTGTAGAAAAAGTAGAACACACTTAAAATGCTCAGTTGCTGTTGTGTAAAAATGGTGCTAATATCTCCAGATTTTTAATGGAGCACGTTCTCTCGCCTTTACATCATCCCGTCACCCTTCAGAAATCCCCTTCAACCTCGACACTTGATTGCCTTGAACCAGGAAATCATACGAACAAAACGTGTGCTTGTCTTTTCTCCCTTTTCTCGCTTGTGACTGATAATCAGACAGCAGTGTTGGCCAGTTCGTTCTGGACCGTCTGGCAGCCGGTGTTCATTCAACATTTGGATCACACCTCGCTGTGTGGGCACATGGCTATCGGTGGCTGTGCCTTTACGCGTTGGCAGCAGACACAAAGCAAAATAAAGATTTCTGTAAGTCAAATGATTTGCTCGTGTTTGTATTTTAGGCTGCCAATCACTATAGGACATATTCTCCGCGCTTTTGGCTCTGTGGATTCTCCCGTCCACACAAACGTGTCACTTATGCGCACCCATGCCAGATACGCACAAGCGTGGGCGTTCCCTGGCCCTGCAAGCATGCTACACACATTCTCCTGTGGATTTCAGCACATTTTCTCTCTGATATAAGTATTCGCTGACCGGAATCTTGGCCTTCTTTGTAGCTAGCTAGATGGTGCCCGACTGTCTCCCATTCATTCTATCGCGCCTGCCGTCGCACTCCGGAGCAAACGCCTCTTTGCACGGGGGGATCGTCTCTCAGTACAGACGAACCTCGTTACAACGTACCTCGACATCACGAATTTGTACGCTGTAACGTTCGTTCGGTGTAACCATTTCCAATAAAATGGCCGCCGACTACAATGTATAATACAATATGAACATTTATTGATGTAAAAACGTCAACGTGTAACACAGTATAAACATGTCCATTACAAATGTGTGTACACGGTATGTAGAAAACATTCAGTCAGCAAATGAAAAGTGCCCTCTCCGGTTCAGGATGTGCCGCGCCCCGAAGCCGTTTACGATGATCTTTCAATCTGTTGGCCTCGAACTCTGCCATGACTTTGTTGCCATTACGGATGATTGTCAAAATCGTTGCCTTTGCCAATTTGTAGTCTCGGCTGAGCGTCGTCTGGGAGACTCGTTTACGAAAGCGAAATATACAAGCACGTAAATCTAACAAAACGGAGCATTTTGTACATTTTAAAAAGCAAAAGTCCATTGTTTCAATAATGCCTAAATTAATATGTGTAATGTAAAATACATTTGTGAGTAAGACGTTGTGGTTCCAGTGGTGTTGCCTTCATTTCCATTTTCAACTGGATTGAATGCTTTCCTGACACTATTCCATGATCTTTTGACACTGCCTCGACATCCCTGTTTTGTTTATTCATGTGTTCATTTTTTATTTTCTCCAGTCTCAGATTTGGAATGGAAATATTAGAGTTCGAATGAAATTTAAAAAGCTAAATCAGCTTGCTGGCTATTGCCTGGAAAGAAGTACAACTTCACTGATTTGCTGCAGACTCAGGAGTGTTTTCAATATTTTTCAAAGCCTTTATTTTTGTTGTTTATGTTTTTACTTGCTATTTTATGATAATACACTGTTTAATCTCTTGACAGTTTTATCAATGCATTTTCTTCATTCATTGTAATTGGTTGCAAGACAAATGTGTCAAACTTGATATACTCCATTTAGTGGAACCGCCTTTACGACCAGCAGTTGCACGAGTTATTGTTTCGCCCTTTAGATTTGTGCCTTCTGTCAAATAAAGCAGGATAGATACACACGTGTATTCTTAGCATGCAATTTAAAAAAAACAAAAAACAAAAGTGGAGAGCCATATTGATAAATATGAGATGACAGTGAGGGGGAGGAGGGAGAAGGAGAGAGGGAGAGTAATGTAACACGGCCAATCATGCCCCAGTGGTTCTTCTAATCGCACAAACAAGGTCACTGTGCTCCAGAGCCAAACTGGCAGACTTGCATCTCGGGCTTGCTGCTGTCTCGCCTTTTCATCCCGTATTTCCCTTTTGCCATCATTGTGCTTGTTTCCTTCATTCATTTCATGCATACCAAACAGTGCAGACCAGCAATTGATGCTCTCGCTGGGAGGTGTGCGCTACTCTTGTGAGATTGCTCATCACTTCAGTGCATGTACATATGTGGATAAATAAGTATGTTCCCTTCTTAAACACGCACTGCGTACAAGACGTTAGCCACGGCTCCTACGATAGTAGCTTGGCTTATATATATTGGAAACTTAATATTATTGGTTTGATGTGGTTGTTGTTTTTTGACAAAGAACAATAAGTCACAAACTGCCTCACTGTCGTCTGGTGTTCCACAAGGCTCAATTCTGCGGCCTCTGCTGTTCTCGCCGTATCTGTTCCTATTGGGTTCCATCTTAAGAAAATATGTTTGTTCCTTCCACTGCTATGTAGATGACTGTCAGATCTGTGTGCCGCTGAGCAGAAAAGACGCTTTCTCATTGAGGCCACTGTTATCCTGTCTGGAGAAAATCAAGACCTGGATGACACTACATTTTTGGAAACTAGAAAAATGATTATTTGTCCATACATAAGCATCTCATTTACCTTGAACACGACTCAACTAGTCCAGATGAAGTTCATGACTGCCATTTCGACTTTGCTTAGAGGCGATCCCTTGGATATGTGCTGACAGCTGTTTGCCAAATTGACCTGCACAAGTCAAATATCTCTCTTCCCCTCTGGTGGTCACACACCTCTGTTCATCTTTCTATTTTTCTCGCTTTGTCCAAACTGCAGTGGTCTTCTGTGCCAAAGCTAGTTCATACTTTCAGTGTCCACACGTTCCGTGTGACGTAAAAACCGTCAGCCGCCCTTGTGCGTGAGCACCCGCACATACACTTATACATTCGACTGCGCATGGCACCATTTTCGTGACTGTGCATGCACCAGAGAAATGCATAAAAGTACGCAAAGGACTGGCGATGCTTCTCCTCGTAGATATCACACATTTCTTGCAACAGTGTGAATATGTGACACATATCAGATTATTTATTTATTTATTTTCATGCACTGTGCAAAGTCCAATTCCAATTTCTTTCCCATCCAACCTGGGCCTTTTTAAGGTATTTAGCAATGTATGTGATGCTCATCCGTACACACCTGACCTATACGTCATTCAAAGCCCAGCATGCGCTCGGTAGACTGGTGACATTGTCCGTGAATCTGCAAATGTTTTGAGCGAGAGTTTTTATCTTTACAATTGAATCCCACTTTGAACGTGAAGCATAAAATGGATATTTGTGGTGATGGTAGTACACGTTTCCATGAAATGAGATCAAGGAGTATTGCCTCGTATCCCCAAAATATTTTCACCTCCTTCCTCGTAGCTACTCTGGCGATATATGATACGATAAAATGAGGCCTATACGTGGTGTGCATATTAACTGGGCGCACATCACTCAACATCTTGCTTTGTCCGCTTGTGTGTCATATCACTGACGTATAGCGTAAACGTTAGGAGTCGCCTGTGTTTTTGTAATTTTGTAGTAATTTCACTTTTTAAAAAAACGAAATGGGCATCACGCCCTGCAGTGTGAACAAAGCCTTAGTCAGAGGTCAAAGGCACGATGAAGACCGCCATAACTGTCACTAGTCAATAGTATTAGGAAATATTGATTTGCTGCATATTCCAGGTCTCATGCTCTGTTTTTGTGGGAAAACACAATTAAAAAAAATAAATAAAGGCACTGCGTCTTCATGGCTGACACCTACATTTTCTGTACCACGACCACTTTTAGCATAAAAATAATAGCCCGTAGTCTATCTGCTCTGAGCTGGTCCAAACCTAATGTAAACATCTTCCAATGTTATGGTAATGTAATGGGTTTGATTTATCAATGAGACATCACATCAGTTATGCAAAAATCCTGGACCACGGCTTTCATTTCATCCTGCCCACAGGCTTGTGCATGCCTTTGTCATGTTTATTCATCGTAGATTAAATATGAGCTCAAGTGGGAATAAATGAAGCATTTTGTGGACAGAATTTTAAGTCCCTTGTGTCCATTCTCTTCTTTTTTCCGTTTTCAGTCATACATACTGTCACTACCGTTTAAATTTTTCAGAATTGCCATCAAATGATAATTTTGCAATATCAATCAGCAGCATCCATCTGACACAATTGCGCTCCTGCAAATCAGATTTTAAAAAAAAAGTCAATAATGTGTATGCTGTACATGTAGGTATACAGCCCCCACCATATTCAGCCTTGGCAAAAATGGAAGACGCCATAAGAAAATATCAATGAAAATTCTAAAGCTGCAGGTTGCAAATGCTGTGTGGGTGTTCGGGGAGTGTGGGCGTGATGTTAGCAAAGGCCTCCTGGAAATGGCACCGGTTAGAGCACTTTTTGAAGTGGGTATTATTATTTGGGCCTGAAAACGCCGTAATTGCACGAATGATGAATTGCTGTGTATGAAGATGCTCATCAATTCAGCGAGCAAGACACTTGTGGCAGACAGTGTTTATTTCTTGAGAAGATGAGCGCATGCAAGACATTTCATTAATAGCTTCGTTTATTATTCGCAGCCATTATCACTGCTGTATACTTTCTGCATGAGTGAAAATAATGTATTGTGGTGATTGCAATTGTCCTTTGGGAATACTACGTGCGAGCCCAGCACCTTCGCAAGGTAGTAGTGCGCTTCTCTTTCAAATAAGTATTATCTTGTACATTATGTCATGTTTCACCATTTTTTAGCTTGGGGAAATTTCAATTTAGTCCCGAGAGAGAAATCAAGGGTGTGTTGTACTTGCTGCTTTAAGACACAAGGTTGAAGGACAGCTCAAGGCTCGTAAGAGAGTTACCGGAGCGTTCCATCCAGTACCCCTATTAAAGGGGAAGAAACGGAGCTCCTGAGTGCGAGAAGGAAAAGGGTCACAAATGAGAGGCAAGGAGGAAAAAAGTTGTTTGAAAGAGAAAGAGGGCAAACTCGACGTCGATGGAGACAGCCTGGTTACCAGATGGGTTTTGTCAGAACGAGGGGGGGGAACAGGAGAGCAAACTGATGAAGAGACGCGGGGCCGACGTGGCTGTCTGTAATGCGATATGGCAGATGCGATTTTATTTTTAGGACACAAGGCCCCAGAACGATGGGTTTTATAGGGTTTTGAGTGGGTTGATCTTTTTAAATATTCAACTTCAATGAAATATAGAGCATGACTCCGGGCCGTTTGGAATTCATAAGTCTGTTTGGCAGGACTGGCCTTGCATGTTGAGATCTGTCAAGCAGCCTGAGTGTTAAGCACAACCACTCAACTGGCACTGGAAAACAATGGCAACGAGAAATACTTCAAAGCAAAAGGGCATGACAAACATCTATAGGAGGCGTACGTATTTACTCAAACTTCCATTCAAGTGGAAAATAGCACTTTATTGTGTCTTCTTTGTATACTTAGAGTAAGGGCGGCCCGGTGGTCCAATGGTTAGTCCATTGACCTCACAATGCAGAGGTATGGATAACCAAATGCGAAAAATTCCCCGGGGGGGGACAAGTCCTACTTTGCGGTTTTTCACTTTTCGCGGGGGGGAGGGGGGGGGTGTTCTGGTCCCCATTAACCGCGACAAATGTGAGATTTTACTGTACATCGTTTAGGAAGCACTGTCATAAATATCCACCGTTGACGTGTGTTGAATGACATTGACTCCCATTACCACATTTCGAAAATACATGAAATAAAACTCAAGCTTTCAAACCTTACCTTCAAATTAAGTTTCACTATCACATAATTACACGTGTGTGTCCCCGAGCAATAACAGTGTTTTGTCTGTGTGAGAGCCGCACAAAGGTCGCTTGCCAAGTGCTCAGTCAGTGTGACTCTTTCTGTTCTATTGAATATGTATTAACGCGCTCGCTGATGGGGGGATATTTACCAGCGGTAACCACATAAATAACAACGGGTAGCGGAGCCTGAAACCAAGAAATGTTTAATTCAAGCCAGAGGCTGTGAACTCCGTCGGCAATATTTTACCCGCGAAACAGCCAGAGTTTGATAGAAAAGGTGAAAAGGAATTGCATGCCAGTCTGCGGGCGGGACGGAACCCGAGACAGACCTTTTGGAAAGTGATGCCGTCCCCACGATGAGGATCCGTTCTCAGTCTATGACCCTGCACGTCGATGTCATTAGAGTAAAGCAAAGTAGACGAAGGGCCTCGGTTGCGATGCCATCTGCCAGCTGTTTCTGCTCTTTCTAACGTCTTTTCATCGCTCACTGGATTTCACAACACTGACTGAGTTATGCCATGAATTAAAGAATGCGTTTTGACAAATTGGGCTGGCTGAGTGACAGCCCGAGATTATCAGGTTACTCATTTTTCTTTGTTTGTAGTTTTGTTAGCGGAGAATGAAAGCATCCCTCACAAAGTGGAGTTGCTTTCGATGCGCTTTTTATTTCTCAGTTTTTCTACTTAGTCAGTCTTTGTTTAACCAAATAAGGCAGTTAAGAAGAGTTTCTCATTGTCGATGCAATGCAATATTTCCCTTAAGGCAACGGTGTGATGACAGTTTGTGGATGCTAAATAATAATAATAATAATAATAATACATTTTATTTGAAAGCGCTTTTCATCACACTCAAATACACTTTACAAGAGCTTAAAACACAGGATAAAAATGTGCACTTAAAACAAGCATACATAATTTACAAAAGCACATTTAAATGAACAAAAAGCAAAATGGGTAAAAGAGATTAAAAGGTATTAAAAGCATTGCGGAACAGGTGAGTTTTAAGGGATGATTTGAAGGATTGGAGGTCAGTACAATTGCGGATGTGTTGTGGTAGAGCGTTCCAGAGGGTTGGGGCGGCGACGGAGAAGGCTCGGTCCCCCCAGGTTTTGAAGACCTAAAGAGCTCGCTCATAAGGGGAACATCCAAATGTTACAAACCGCACTTTACATTTGATCAAGACACAAAATGTGTGTCTTTGTGACTTGGCAAAGGGTCTCCGAACCATCCCGAACTCTGGGGAGAACGGGCCAGGGTAGCGCTCGTGGTTGGGGAATCAGGTTCAATTTTGAGGCATTGTTTCACATGGCAAAGCGTGCAAACGCAATGTTATGCTTCAGTGCCGCTTAACAGCGAGCCGCCGAGCTTGCCGTTCTGTCTCCCCCTGTTGGTCATTTTTTTCTTGATGTTCCTCTGGATGGCTTGAAACTGGGAAAATAAATTCCTTGATTCCCTGATTCTGATATCCACCTATAAATTGATCGGGCTCTAGTTTGAGCACTGCCATTCGCTGAGTCTTTGCCCGATAAACGGGGTGATCTTAAACTGCAGCCATTCTAATTGGCGACTCGCTTTCACCTCTTCTTATAGTTGACTGAGATTCGGTGACATCATAAGATGTCCCATATGTGGTAAAAACAATCGACAAACGCTTAACTTGTTGTTCGGTTCGAGTCGGAATTGACTGTTTTGAGTCTAAAAATACGAGATCAATAAAACAATTTTCATTGGGCGGACGATCAACAAACCGTTCCGGCGGTTGCGGTATTTGGTGTTCATATACGTGCCGTAGGTTTGATCCCTTTAGCTTTAACATGTTGTGTCAATCACTCCACAGGGAGAAAGTGCATATTTTTATAAGTGTCGGACGACTTTCTTCTTTATGTGATCAAATGCTGCAAACTTCATAAGAGCGGCGAGATGGAGAGCGCGAGAGTGATGAGAGGAAAGGCTCATCTGCATCCTGTTTGATGTGGCAAATTCAAATGGACCAAATGATCTGATGAGGGAGGGGGGGAAAAATGTGTGAATTCTTCCTTGCAGCTATTTGCAGATGGGGGGGGCGGGGGGGAAGCATCGACGGGGCCTTTTGCGTTTCTGCAAAATACAATCTCATCCGACATGCATACATGCATGTTTACCTTTTCTTTCCTTTTTTTTTTTTCCTGAACAATAATTAGTATTTGATTTGCCCGGCAACATATGCTGAGAGCTCAAGACTCGTCAAGCAAAATTGAGAGAAACACTTTCTCTCCCCCAAATTGAGTCCCTCCATCGAGACGGACTGAGAACGTGAACAATTCAACCTTAGAGAAAATTGATGGCGGAAATGTAGGTGTTGCTGCTGTACAGTGAAGAATTGAATCACACCACAGGTTTTCGAAGTGCCGGATGTCGAGTAATGAAAGCAGCAGCAGAGGTTGGCGAAAACATTTCAAGGGCTAACACGCTATTTCCCTTCATTTAGTTTGAGGCAAAGTGTATGAATGGGATGCAACTTGAGAGGAGTACCAAATACGGTTCGTTTTTGGGTCAGTACTGCCAAGCGCCAATTCACGTGACATCGCACGGTGCCGTGTCGCGGTTCTGAAACATGTCTTTCGACGTTGTGGCGAGTAGAGAGTAGGTGAGTTGTCGATTTTTTTTATTTTATTTTTAATTTTTTTTTGTGGCACACTTGAACGCAGTGGCGGAATTCACCGCTCAACAGTTTGCGAAAAACTTGCGCGCGTCGAGGGAGTCATTCTTGGACAACACATCCTGCTCTTCCGAAATGCCTCGCTGCACTGAAGAATTCCAATTCAGGGGAGGCCCTTAACTCTTGCCTGATTATTTATTGATTAAGTGGGCGCATCAATACTTAGGCCCCGCCGCCGTCGGCCGAAACACACTCGAGGCTTGGTCCGAACAGTTAGCGGCTGGCGACTTGCGCTTGACTTGTCCTATCGGCTCTCGGATTAAATTAGCAAACGGGAGACGACACGCACTTCACATCTTTCAGGCTTGCTTTGCAGCTTCCGCGAAGGCAAACACTGAGCAGCTATTTGACTTCAAAGCAGGGGTGAGCGAGCATGTCGCTGAATGCCAGCGTGAGAAGAAACTTAACCTGAGAGCACTTTGATCATGTTCGCCACTCGAATGCTTGAAGGATCTCGGACAAAAAAAAAAAAGCGAGATAAGAGGTCATACTTTACTTTGAGCTTATAATCAATATATGCCCCCATCTTTTTATTTTTTTATTTTTAATTTAGAATCATTCCCTGTTGCAGCAAAGAATTGTCAATATTTCCAGCACAGCCCAACCTCCAAGCTGACTGACATTCAATTCAGCAGCAGCATGCTGGATGTTGGATGTTAAAAGGCAATTTACTGATAGCGCCACTGCCAATTTTCACATTAGCGCCGAGTGTGTTTCCTAAGAAATATGCGTTTATGAGGCACTGCACACACATCGGGCAGTAAAGCCGTGACCAGGGTGAATGTCGCAACGAGGAAGAACGGAATGATGGAATGGCTCTATGCCGCAGTCGAATAACGTTGTCCTTTGTTTTTCCAAATTCGATTCTGTCCCGCTATTTTGGGGGTGATGGGGCTTTTGAAAAGCAGCGTTGACACCTGTGATGTGATCCAAAGCTGACTTTGCTTAATTTTGCCGTCCGCTCTATCTTGTCTTGTCTCTCGCTCGCTCTCCTCTCCCTATATCCTTATTTATTTGTCAGAGTTTGTGTTCAGGGACGCTCCTTGTCATCCGTCAGCGTGCCCATAAAACACACTGTCATGACTGACTGGCCACGTTCCAAACTCATTACCGATTGGCTGACAGAGGGCCCTGTTCTGTTCTGCTCGGCTGTGTTTGACTCCTTTTTGCCAGACACCTCGTGCTCGGAAAAACTTTCAATGCGCCGGCGTCTGCGCTCCTGCCCGCTCCTTTCCCGTCTCCCTCTCAAGGTCACATGAATATGGATTCACCCTCTCCTGCCGGCGCGCAAATACTGATGATGAAGTCGAAGATCTACTCACGGGGATTATAATTCAGAATGCAGGTCTGATTTGGTCACCGGCTGACTCTCCTAACTATGAAATCAAATGGGAGCGGGGGGGGGGGGGGGGGGGGGAGGGGTGGGGGGCGGTGAAAGACGAGGACGGGAGCGGAGGTCGTGCGGGTGGACTCGGGCTAAATAAGGATGACGAGAGCCACCCAAGGAAAAGGGAGCGAGGTGAAGAGAGTGGATAACGATTTTGAAACCGGCGGCGTTGGGGCGAGCTCGTGTGCGCCGTGGTGGTGGACGCCGTATGAGGGCGGGAAAAACAGACTTGGAGATAGAAAGAAGCTAGCATACAATGTGATTGCGTTTCTGTTGCCGTCGATCGGCCGCATCTATTTTATCGTTTCGCGTTGGCCGTAAGCCTGCCGCAGCAAATCGCTGCGTCTGTTATACGGCACGCGCGTCCGTCCCGACTAACAGTGTCAGGTCAACGGATGCGTGCATTGACTTTGCTTCCCATTACGTGCCTCTCGCTTCTCTTTGCTGTTCTTCCTGTCGCCCCACCGTGCACATTTCCCCACACACTGGCAATTTTCATGTTGTGTTTACCGTGTTTGTCATTTTTGATTCATTTGGTTTGCTTGCACGCATGTAACCGTCTCGCTGCTGACAAATACCGTTTTGTTTTTTTGCCCCTCCCCTTGCAGAAAACAAGAAGGCAACTTTACCTCGGTCTCGCTCTCGGTTAAATGTAATCGCCGGTTCTGCGGCGGTCAAGGCTTCGCCGCCCTCGGAATCTGACAGCAAAGCGGCTTCGGCGGCACCGGCCAAAGCTGCCTTGTGTTCAGATGGAGGACACAGGTACAGGAACACCCCAGGTCACGCTCATGTGTCACACAGCGAAAGAGCGCCAGTGAGGGGAGACTCGAAAGCGACAGAGATCGATGAAGGGGAGCCCCCGGCCTCTCAGACGTGGTCCGCGGGCGCCGTGCTCCCGAGCGCCAGCGGGGATTCTGATGTGGAAGCTCTGTTAGCAAAACTCAGGGCCTTGTAGCAGTCATGCCCTCCAACCCAAATTCTGTCCACCACATGATTGTTTGCCATCTAAAAGAATCGAGTCTTGCACGAAGCTACGCAGAATTAGACGGATTCGATCTGGACCAAATTTGCATACGTGGTTGAAAGTAGATCAAAATGACACAAGTAGGCCACGATTACACTTTGCCATAGGAAACGGACACTGTGTTAACATTAAAGCGTGAAATCTGACCTTTAATGCTGCAGTGTCCAAAAAAAATTTTTTTGTTTCAATCCAGCATGTTATGCGACTCCGCACTTTTTGTATTTATCTTTAACTTACATGTATTTATCTTTCTCGTCTATCATATATTGTCAGCGGGCTCTCAAATGGATTCAGTCGAAAAGTATACTAGATCTTACATTGCATACAGGCGGTTTTTCTGCAAAGTTTTTAAACGATTTTCTACTCGTATCAAAATGCCGCTCACCTACTTTGCTATGAAATCCTTCAAAGTGAAGTTTAGTGTTGCTATCGAATGACACTGCGGCTAAGCTTCGAGATTATATTTTCCTTATGTTGCGTTTTGTATTTTCTATTGACAGTAAAAGTTTTTCTACTTACTGCATTACTTGCGATATAATTTTATCTTTTTAAGGGGCAATATTGTTATTATTTTGTTGGGGGTTCCTAACAAGTGAAATTTGACCTAGTTTTAGCTGAGGGAACATTTACTGTATACCCAAGCAGTGCTTAAAGTCTTAAAATACCATCCCAAATTTGCAAATAAAAATGTTAATGGCTGCATACTTGATACTGTACGCTTCCTTTTCTATCCTAATTTGCAATAAAATATTTGGCTGTGTGACAGATGCTGTCATTGTCTGCATTTTTTTCCCCCCTTGCAACAATCTAAAGCGCCTGTTTGGGTGCAATGTCAAATTGAGTCAAAGAGCGACCGTGGAGCTATATTTATAATCGCGCTCTGTGCAATTTTATGGCACTCTTTATTTTTTCAATCTTCCAATCCTCTGGCGGAATCATTTGTCATCTGCTGTTGATGATGTCAGTTACATTGTAGAGGAGACGAAAAGCCGGAAAGAGGAAGCCATCCATTGCTTTGTCCTTCACAGCGCGTTTGTGCGCTGTGATGCACTAATGCTTCGGCTTGCCAAAAATAATTTTGTGGCTTACTGCCGGCCGGATGCTTCTTTAGTTGTTTGTCTCCTGGAAGTATGTAATTCTTATTCCGGGTCCAAACAAACACAGAGGCCATCGCCAAATGTCGGTCCACTGGCGGGGGCGCTTGGCCTTGTCAAGAAGTCAAACGCGAGTGGTGGATTTGGACTCTGAAGACGGACTCTGGTCTGAGACTGCCCTTTTTCAGGCTACGAGAAGACTTTTTTTTTCTCCATTATGCAAACAAAAGTTCTCTTGAAACTTGGATCTTACCGCTCACTTTGGAAGCTCCCCTGGCCCTCAATTCTGGCTTTTCACTGCTAATACGCTATTTACTCCGGGTTTTCTGAATATTTCAAATCACGTACGGGATGCCAGCTCCCTCACGGGTGAAGGAGGTGGGGGAGAAGAAGACGAAAGGATAATAATGCAGAATGTAGATCAGGATTAAGGTTCACAACATTTTATATTAATGGAAAAGTGATGTTTTGTGGTTGTGAGCTTCGTTTTTATTTTTTTTAAAGTCATATTTGCTGTCTTGGTAAGAGCCAAGATTGATTCGTTTTCACTCTGTCGTCAACTGTCATTCACAGGCATCTGCTGTTAAAAAAAAGCAGCAACTGCGGCAAACATTGCTGGCAAATCGATTGGAGTGGAGCTCATTTGATAATTGACCGCTCAAGAAAAAAATGCTTTGTGACACATTGCTTGGTAGTCTTATCTGAAATGAGTTAAGACTCTTCCCCACAAAGGCTCCTGACATTTACGATGCACACCACTGGTTCATTCTTTCACCACTGACTCATTCATCGAGGTGGGGCTCAGAGTCCAGCCGCTTCTGCTCCACGTGGAGAGGAGTCAGATGAGGTGGCTCGGGCATTAGGATGCCTGGTGAGGTGTTCCGGGCAGGAGGCTACAGGGACGACCCAGGACATTCTGGAGAGACAAAGTCTCCCCGCTGGCCTGGGAACGCCTCGGGATCTCCCGGGAAGTGGCCGGGGAGAGGGAAGTCTGGGCTTCCCCGCTAAAGCTGCTGCCCCCGTGACCCGACCCCGGATACGCGGCAAAGAATGGATGGATGGATGAATATCCAAGACGTGGTGGTCAACCGGGTAATACGAAAGCGAACCTTCCTTTGCTTGTGTGAAGCACATTGAGTTACCTTTTGTATGACACGTGCTCAATCAAGTTGCCTTGCCTGCGATCCAACAACAACAGCATCGTGCACTCATCGTTCTGATTTTAGTGTGCAGCAATGTTTCAAAAAGCACAGGTCTGAAAAGCGAGGCTTCTTACTTTTTTTTTTTTTTTTCCATTTCACGTGCAAGTATTTTTCGAAGGAGAACACTTATTTCTGCCCCCCCCCCCCTTTCAAATTGCACTCTCGGAAAGCTCTAAGCCATGCCGCAAGCTGTCCTACGCTGAGGGTTCACGGCCGCTGAGGGTTCACGGCCGCCCAATCACTTCAACGATGCCACGTTTCCGTCCTGGACCGCAATTATTTCCATTCATCTTTGCTTGACTTTGTCATACCGCTGCGGTTGTCATGTCATCGCGAGGCAGAAAGTCATCCCGAGGACTTTGGCCTTTGGTCGCGCACGGTCTCATTTCGAGTCCCGCTGCGGACAAAATAACGATTGCAACTGCTGGAATTTCCGGACTCCGCTCCGGAGTATAAGTTGCACCAGCCCAGAAATGCAGAATGAGGTCGGGAAAAAAAAGGACATCAGTCACACTGACGTATAAGTCGCATTTTTTTTGCGCATAATTAGAATTTCAGATAAAAAACACACATTTAGTCCTAACCCCGCCAACTTGGGAAAAGAAGCGAAATGGAATTCCCCCCCGCCCCCACCTGCATGGCTGTCGTCAGACTCGGAATCCGTTCCAGTTCCAATGTTTCCATCCTTTCCGAATCCAGTCAGGGTGGTCTTGCTGGTCACTGAAGCCCGCACTTTATGCATCCATCCGATAGCTTGCAGAAAAAGTTGCATGGCGCATGCTCCCGCTTGCTGTCAAGCTTGGCCATCTATTATTTCATGCGTAAGACGCCCGAGAGTATAAGTCGCAGGACGAGCCAACCTATGCGGGGGGGGGGGGGAACTTTTTTTTTTTAAAAGCCGGGGTCGGCGGCAAAGTCACACGCACGTGACGACGAACTGCCGCGGCGCCTTTTGATTCTCCGCGACGTCAATCTTGAAAAAGAAACCCACCTGGGTGTCTTCCATTCAACGATTGTCTTTGTGTGAGCGGCGACAACAACGGCGTCTTTGTTGCATATGAAAGCCGATCTAATTATTTTTGATTCGTAACATCAGATGCTGGCGACCAGATCCCGAACAGACGAGAAGACATTTAGTCGCGCGCCCAGCCGAGACTCTCCTGATGGCGTCTCGGTGTTTACGCCTCTGAAAAGAAGAATTGTTGTAATTGCTCAGTGCGTCAATGCCAGAATCCGCTGCTCTTCTCAAAACTTTTTGCTCCCGACATCTAAGAAATTGGACTTCAGAGAGACTGAGCTGTGTCTTTTTATTTTGTGCGTGTGCGTTTTTTTTCTTCCTATTTCTACTACCAAAGCGTTTCATTTTTTATTTTTTCCTTACTTCCGAGCTATGAAGCTGCAACAAAGAGTCCGACTGGGTGCCAGAATCCCACTGATCTGGCAGCACCGAAGCAGGGGGCTCCTCGACATGGCGCTCAGATCCACAAGGCGACTGTTGGTAAACGAATCATGTCACGGGGACCAGACGGGCTCTTTTCTCTCAGCGGGCCAAAGATCAAGCTGGTAAGCCGCCGACTCCCGGGCTATTATCCCTTCGTGTTCCTTGTACCTGTTTGCGCGCGACTTGCCTTCTCTCTTGTGAAATGGGGCGACCGCCATCTGTTGCGGCAGGTGCGTTTGTGTGTCTTGTTCGTCTTTGATCACCGTCGCGTGACGCCAGCGGAAATGTTTGGCCTCCTTCATGTGTTTCTTTGTTTCTCTGCCCCCGCTGTGATGTTTTGTGGATGTTTTCTTGTTGCCGGCGTCAATCGGCAAAACAATGAGTCGCGTTTAAAGAAATGAAAAAGGAGAATCCCTCGCCGCGCTCAAAAGAAACATGGCGTTTGGTCACCGCAACAGGTTTTGAACAAGACCTCCTGCGGGCTGAACCGCATGCGTTGGCAAAGTCCTTAGACGGCGTCGCGTCCCGACAACACAATTAGATTGGAATGCTCAAAAAGGGCCGTATTCCGCCATTTGTGCAGTCTTTTTTTTTTTTTTATGTGCCTCGTTTGTGCACAATGTGTTTGGGGGCGGGATATGCGGCTGTGACGAAAACGTTTCTCAGTTCACAATCGACTCGATTCAAAAGTCACCGTTGTGCCCTTTATCCGCACGTCTACATTGCAAAAAGCGACAACTATCACTCGACGCCACGATGCCACTTGTCCTCGTCATTGAAAAAAAAAAAAAAAAACAAGGACTCAGCTGGTCAAAATGAGCCGCATGCTTGTCATGACATTTTCATTGGTTGCTGGGATTGGTCAAAACGGAAGTTACCGGATCGCCCAATCAGCGTGAGGTATTGTCGTGATTGTCCCGCCTTTGCGAAGCTGAGAAGATTGAAGCAAGATTGAAAAAATATGCACAAAATTAATTCTTGCATTTAATGTTGGTTTTCTGTTCAGCAGTTTTGTGCCATCCTTGAATGGTGATTTTAATGGAGATGAGCCCCTTGCAATAATAACAAATATCTTTTTGGGGGGGGGGGCGGGGGGGATAGGCCTACTATACTACTGTATGTGGTGCACGGAGAGCCATGTTATTTTTAACTCGCACTTGGTATAAATAGTTTGAGAGCCACTGACTTTAGATGATTAGAAGGTCGGCGTTTGTTTTTCCTACGGCGTGTGCGGGCGCTCGCGTCAGTCAGCCGAGGAAGCAAAGCCTTGCTGTTGGCTTTTCGAAAGCTTGTCATAAGCAATTAGGAACGACTTCTGGGAGGAACGACAGAGAAGCCATCAAATCTCCTCGCTGCCCTTCCTGATATGACATTGACGTCGGCCTTCAATACCGAGAATGTGACAAATGATATTGATTGGAACTTCCTGTGTTTCCAGAATTGGTCACCCAGATGACTTTGAATCTTGATACCTTTCAATGAGGTGTCAAGGCAATTTATCTTGAAGCGGGAAGACATTTCCGGTGCTCCCAAGCCGCCCACAACCGTGCAGATTCCTCTTCAAACACATACCAAGAAGTGAGGGCCACTTCTGTAAAGCAGATTCATTTGTCTCGTTTCCGAAAGCGGAGACGATTTTGAGCGTTGGGACGTGTCAATCTGCTGCAAGTAATCAATCTGAAATCGGTACGCGGAAAGAAGAAAGCCTCTCCCCGGCGTTTGCGCGGTGCTTGTTTTTTTTTGTCACTTTGACATGCTCGAGCGCCTGGCGTTGCTGCCGCCGGACTGTCTGGGTTGTTCGTCTCAGTGTGCCCTGCGATCGGCTGGCAACCGGTTCAGGGTGTCCTCCGCCTACTGCCCGAAGACAACTGGAAGAGGCTCCAGCACGCCCCGCAACCCTCCTGAGGATAAAGCGGTTCAGAAAATGGATGGATTGCACGAAATACAACTGGAAGCATTGGTTACAAACGTGTTCATCGCCAAGAGGTTAAGAAGCTTTTGGTCACGATGATTGCCTTTAGGCGTATCCGGAAACACAAAAGAAAATAGTCGTCGAGCCTCTCGGAGGTGGAGGACTTGTGCATATGAGCTCTCGTGCGTTATTAGGAGAGCAACGGCGGCACAGCGACGAGACTTTCAAGCAATCGGCCACAAAATGTAGCCAAGGAAAGCCAGCAGCGGCAAACCTCCTGGTTGGCCGAGGCCACTCAGTCCTTGATTATAAATTGTACGTCGCGATGGACCGCGGCGATGCTCCATGTGTGTCGACCACCGGGGGTCAGACACCCTGCGGCGACTCCTGCCAGCGCCAATGCGAGGAAACAGCCACCACTCGTGCCCCTGCTTTTGGAAAGGCGAAATAGGACTCTTGGCTTCCCTCATCCTCCACCGGCAGGCTCTCGAATAAGAAAAGACAGTCGAATATCTTCCAATTAGACTGCCGCCATTACCTTTTGCGCTCACTGGTGCACCTGCTGAGAGATTGGGGGTGGTCTCAATTAAAGAGGAACAATAGGGTGCGATTGCTGCTGATTAGCTCGATGGGCAAATGTATTCAGACACCCGTTAAGGGAAACTTAACCCAACATTGACAAACTGCATCGTCACTTTTAGGACATGGATGTTAGCGGTATAAATGTCATCACGCACACGTCGTTTGTTGCCCAGCCTCGATTTCTTTTCGGTGTTTTGACGTACAAACGTTTTCACTTTTTGCTACAATTCCACCGATGGCGGCTGCAACGGTTTCCGTAGCCGACACCGAATCGAATGATGACAGCCATCAGTCTCAACATATGTCAGCTCACACAAATCAACAGCGGCGGGGAAGCTGCGACGTCACTTTCATTCCGCAGCTGCCGATGATTTTTGTCAACAGTTTTTGTCGTTTTTTTTTTTGGTTGTGAATGTGGAGATGAGATCCGCCTGCTGTTCAGTGCAGAGCTGGGATTAATGCGTGAGAGGGAGGGCTGCTGGCCACCCCGAAAATTTGCAAACATTTGCCTGAACACCTTGAACAGAAAGTCAATGAAATCAACTAGACAATACAAACTATCAAATTGCTTTCTTGACTTACGGATTTGAAAGTGGCCCTTTTCGTCAGGTTGCTTGTATTTGGTTCTCTGTTTTTGTTTTTTTTTCCAGTCTTTTGTTGGCTTGTTGTTGCTGTCACGTCGTTTTGTTTCTTCTCGTAGTGATGTGATTTGGATGTCCTGGTGTTTTGTTGTTACTTTGAGTTTTGGTCTTTTCAGGAGTTGATTCGTGCTTTCGATTTCGTTTTTCCAGAGCACATCTGCAAGTGTTTTATTTGCCTTCTCTTTCCTCTCAGCTTTTGGGTCCTCGAGCACACATAAACAGGACACATTTTATTTTGAAAATGCAAAAAAACAAAAAAACAAAAACAAAAAGGAACTGAACTGTACAGCTGAATGGAATTTAGGACTGCAGAGCCTACTCAGGAGAGTTCCACTGAGGACAATCTTCTGTTCATGCACACAAACACACATTTAACGAGGTTTGCAGCATGCCAGTCATATTTAATCCACACAAAGCGACTGGATGTGGTCATGAATTGAACATGCTCTTGCCCCTCAAACAGTCTATGAAAGCATCATTATTTTGGCACCATTTGGAAAAGGGAGCCGCTGCGTTGCTTTTTTTTTTTGTTTGTTGTTATTTTTTTTAATAGTGTGCTTTTCAGTTTCAGTTGATACTTGTTGTGGAGAGTTGTTCAATTGGCAGCTGCATCCCAGTTGGAGAGGAACAGACCGTGGCATCCCAACAAAGTGTCTCTGCGTGTGTGTGTGTGTGTGTGTGTGTGTGTGTGTGTGTGTGTGTGTGTGTGTGTGTGTGTGTGTGTGTGTGTGTGTGTGTGTGTGTGTGTGTGTGTGTGCGCGGGTGCTTGTGCCTCGTGCACACACATTCCCCCGATAGCAGGTAAGCACTCTTTCTCAAACCTTTCCGGACAAAGGAACACCAAAAAGCTATGAAAAGAAGACCACCTTATTTTAATATACGGTTGCAAGAATAAGTATGTGACCCTGGATTTTTTTTTTTTTTTTTTTGCGGTGGTGGTGGGCGCATAAATCGATCCTCAAATGTGTTCTGATCTCTATCGGTGTCATGACTTTCTGTATCGAAACTTTTTCGGCCAAGCGCGGCATTCAGAGAAATCAAAGGATCAAGGACAACTCTGAAATTCTTCAACTTGTATTCATGAAGCATCCTAAAATCAAGTCATCCTTGAATTTATACATTTGAAAAGATCAAGGTGGCGCCGTGGTTGGCAGCCGTCTGCGAGAGCTCTGCTGTTTTGTTGTTTGCCTTTTGCCATATAGCGTTCGTTGTCCTTCGGGTGGATCCGTGTGGACTCTTTGCGGACAGGAGGCACCCCCCATTTGTACTTCAGTAACTGTTGTCTTTATTTGTCATCCTCCACGCGCACATCATTTCCGACAGACAATGTGACAGTTGCATAACATCGGGGTGAGTCCTATCCAAGAACAAGATTTATACGACGGAAAGTTATATTATCTGCAAGTCCTTCCTCTCATGATTATGTATGTTTGTTGCCTTTGAGGCAGTATTGAATGTGCGCACACACACACACACACGATGCATTTTTAATGCGCGCGTTCAGCAAATTGCATTCGTGTTGAAGACGACCCTGACCTCTTTGCCTAATGGATGAATTGAGATTAAAACAAAGTTGAAGGCCAAAAGCTACAGATGCCGATTGCGAGCAAATAAATAGCTTGTCTCGTCTAATTTGCAGATCGTGTAAAGCAGGGGTGCCCAAACTTTGGATCAAAAAGCCTCTTTAAAATGTGTCTGTTTTTTTTTTTTTTTTTAAACACGCCAAAGTCAGTCAAGAAAGCAGTTGTATATTGTTTGTGTTGTTCATCAGCTTTCTGTTAAAGGTATAAAGGCAAATAGTCGAGGAGTTTTCCAAGTTTTTGGGGTGGCCAGCAGCCGCCTATCTCACAGAATAGATCCAGCTCTGCACTGAACAGCGGCCGAATCCCATCTCCACTTTCAGAACCCCCAAAAAAGAACAAATTGTAGCAAGGTGACCATTTTCCAGTGACTTGAGGATCATGAATGTGACGGCTTCCTAAATTGGCCATGGAGCACAAAGTGGAAGAAACTATTTTTGCCTGGAAAATGGAATTCTCTTTCTTCCCACTCTGCCCACCTTCAACTTGCCCACCTTGCGGCCCATGTCAAAAGTCATTTTTAGTGGTTTCTTTTCTTTTTGGTCATGTCGCGGGCCGCTGAAAAAAATGGATGATGGTCCACAAATGGCCCCGGTCCCATACTTTGGACACCCATTGATGTACCGTGTTTTGGAAATCCCTTTGATTCGCGACTCGGGATCAGCAGGTGAATAAATGACGTGTGTGACTTATGCTCTCCTTATTTACATACGTATTATTGCCTTACTCAGCAGGCTCCACCCTATATTAACGACCGGTCTGTAATCCCAGCAAACAGCTCCGAGATGCACCGCAACAAAGATGATGAAGCACCTGTCGCCAATCGTCACCGCCGCTCCCTCGTTTCTTTTCATTTCGGCCATTTCCTGCCAGCGTGAGCGGATGCCGTATGGAGTGAAATGCACTCATTTGTTTCTGCAGACTCTGAGGCTGCGCCGTAAATGAGACGCTGGCATTCAAGAACCAGTCCCTCTAATTGTCCCTCGGGTCTAACGCTCAGGTCAGATAAAGCAACACGTGGCCAGCGCGGGGATGCTCAAAAGCCTCCAAGCGTGTGTTGGAGTCAAAGTTCCACTTGGAACGTTTCCAGTGATGGCGAGGACTAATCATCTTTCATTATGGGTCATGTTATGGTGTTTTCTTGAGCAATCAGCAATTCTATGGATGTGTTTGGGTCCATAGATGGAGTCATAATCTAGGCAGCATGTAGGAAAAAATGCTCCAGAGACTCAACTTTGATGTGTTTCCTAGATTTTTTTTTTCCCTCCCCCCTCTGGCAGATAGCGTTGCCGTTTGATTTGGGGCCGAGGGCTTGGAGTGTATGAGTCAGCTGTAGTTTTGCTCTGGGAACAGTCTGTCTTTCACAACATTTGAAGACGCACTAATATTCCATCGATTTTAAAAACTAAACTACCACAGGCAGAGATGAGGGATCCTCGTGACCTCATTGGTGAGCGAAAAGATTTCGTGTGCATCTAAGTACATTCCGAACCACTGTAGTGTTAGATTCCCACTTTGTTGTGGACCATGTATGCAGATGCGGACGCACGGGGCTGAATGTGAAAGTTGGGCTTCAAGAATCTTAAGGACACCTGACCCTCACCTTGGGCATTTTGATGCCATTAAGAAAAAAAACAGCCGGGTGGCTCCAGTTCATCCATCATACGGATGCCTTTTTCATGAAAAGAAGTCACCAAAATATCTTGAACCTTTTTTTCTATCCGAGCGGCAATTTATAAAGTTCCATTCACCTGCCATGCATGTTTTTGGGATGTGGGAGGAAACCGGAGTACCCGGAGAAAACCCACCCGAGCAAAACGTGCAAACTCCACACAGCAATCCGGGGCCCGGAATTGAACCCTGTACCGTTGCACTGTGAGAGGGACGTGCTAACCAGTCAAGCACTGTGCCGCCACATTTTTTGTGTTAATTTATGTTCACCTGCTGCACAATTGTTTCATCTAACAAACGTGTCAAATTCAAGGCCCGGGGGCCAGATCTGGCCCGCCACATCAGTTTATGTGGCGGGCCATGAAACCAAATCACGTGTGTCAACTTACATGATCCTTACTAAAATCTCTACCAAAATGTGAAATTGTTATGTGTCATAAATAACGTTGAACTTTTGCACTACATTTGTTGCCCTGTCATACACTCACTTGTACAATAATTGAACAAACTACTATAGTCGACTCGACTGATTTCAAAACGAGTCATCCATCAATTTGTTGTGATTTTTAATCAGTCCGAAGTGAAATGCGAACCATGCCGTTGTCATTCTGCATATTCAAATGATATTTTCAAACACTCTTCTGAATCGCCAACATCCCACTTCCAATGAGTTGCTTACATGTAAAGTCTTACATGAAGAGAAGCAAAATTGCTGCTTCTTTCCGTAGTGCCGAGAAGTGGAGTGCCAATTAAAGCAAGAAAGCTTTGTGTTGCTGGACAGGGGGAAAAAAAAAAATAAACGATTTCTTGAGCCGTTTCTCTGTTTCTTGAGGAAAAGTCATGACAGATAAGAAATGTACAGTAAAACACACAGCAAATGATTGGGGTGAGACTGTAGGGCAGCAAATGTATTTCCCGACATACACAACTGATGGATGTTGTCAATGCACACAGAAAAAAAAAAAAAAGATAGTCTTATCTTGTGTTGTGTTTCTGTGCGTAGTCCCAAAAGGCTCAGCTTTCTTTGACATACTGTAGAATGGATTTAAATTGATCGTGTTCACATAAATGTGTGTGCGTGGGGTGCGGCGCGGCGGAGGGGGGGGGGGGGGGGGGGTCCTTCATCGCTTTTGTGATTCAGTTTCTTTCCTTCCCCTTACTTATTAGTCGGTGATTAAAATCACCCACGAGAAAGACGACGGACTCATTTTGATTGACACCTCAAACGAACGAGGAAGCTAACAAGAGTTCAAGCAAAAACAAATGCGTCAGGAAGTCTGATCCTCTGGAGCAAAGGGCCATATTTATTCTTTGTCATGTCATTTATCTCCAACATTTCTAAGCAGTGTGCGAGTGTTTCCTGTACATTTGTAGCCACCCTTAGCTGTCTGCAGGAGCCCAAGTGGACAATGCGAGCAGAATTGAGTGGCCTTCTGCCATTAATGGTGTTTGTCTGCCAACGTGATGGATAACTTTTTGTTTTATACACGGACTAGGACGTACGTTCAAATATGGCCAGTGAATTAGAAAAAATAGTCCAAGTCCACATCGTTGCCAGGTGGGCACCGGCTGCTAGCAGTTGGAGGCTAGCTAGCCACTAACTTTTGACTTGTTCTGTATCGTGCAATGAAGGTAGACCAATTTACTATTCTTGGCATCATTAGTTATCAAATGATTTTGGGATGGTGTGTTGATGTTGGTAGCAACTCTGTCATGCCCATAAAATGTGAGATCATGCAGGCCAAAATCTTGAGAAGGTAAATTAAGCTAGCCAACAATCCACCACATGCTTCCAGGGCCTATGAGTATGTCTCCCGCTTCCTTGTCTAAGTGACCAGTCCTGGTACACCGGAGGCTAAAACTGTGAAGTGCCGGTACTCCGTATGGCTGCCTAGCGGCCCACTTCCAGCACTGCCTTTACCTGATTCCTGATGACAGAGGCAAGCATGTCACAGTTGGCTCAGTGACCCAACTTGAGGCAGGCTGGTGAAGCCAAGTAGGTCAAGCTGGTTGTTAAGGCTTCAGTCCGATTGCATCTCCTGCAAAGTGGTGGGTGGAGGGGGGGGGGGGGGGGCTTCTTCATATGCAACAAGGCTGTCATACAAACAAGTGCACACAGCATTACATTTGGCCATTTTCTATTGCTTTTTTTCGCTGCACAACATTTGGAAACGTGGGAATTGGACGACATACATCGTGAATGGAAAATTTCACATTCAAGTACAGAAGCTTGACTTTAATACATGATTGGTCATTCATGAACAAACGTGAAAACAACCAAAGTCGATCACATTGGTGCCTTGATTTACAAGTTCCCCAACTAATGACTTTTGGGATTTACAAGCCATCACTTGCTTGATTGTATTTATTTAGTTTTGCTTTTATCGTGAGCCAAATTTCAAGTTATGAGCCAGCTTCTCATACGCCAAGTGAAGTGGGGAGGAGAGGGGCGCGGGGAGCCGCGATTCCCATCACATTGTTTGATTTATACAAATAATCACACGCATGTCCAACCTGTTTTTTTTATTTATTTGTGTGTTTGTTTGTTTTTTCTCTGGATCTCCCATTGCCACAGTCTTGATCTTGACTCGGTCTCGGTTTGTTGTGTGGACATTTTGCCCCACGAGCCTGCGCTGACACATACTTACCGTACATATTCCGTTTCATTACGAGTCTTTCCTGATACGCGAGGGGCAAACGGCGGTTGGAGGAATTGCTGCACGACCAGGCGTTGTCAGATAACAGAGGTCAAGAGGAGGGCCTTTCAGATATGGACCTTGTGGGGCTTCCTGGTCGATGCCGAACCCGGAATCCTCAAACTGCGGGCTGATATTAGTCAGAGAGAGAATGCAGATGGAGGTCTTTGACATGATATTGTTGAATATCGTGTCTTTCTGCTTGGCTCTCAGCGAAGGCGGACGCTTCTGCACTGCTCCCTGCCCTCCCACCTTTTTTTTTCCCTGCTCGCCACTTAGTCTTCTTGTGCTGTCTTTTGTCCAACTTTTTCTTTTTTTTTTTTCCCCTAGCCTCCTACCGTGTTTTCATCCGAAGAACTAACCATGAAATTAGTTGGCTGGTCTCTCGATGTAATCAACAAACAATTTTCGACGAAAAGAGCGGACAGTGGGGAGCCTGCTTGCCCTCCGGGGACACTTGCTGCCGGATACGCCCTGGATCCATGGAGAAAGTGGAGACCGGTGTGCCTGACAGTACTGTCCGTGGAGGATGTGGAAGACATCTACATTATTGGCCTTTTGATAACAGGTATGCTGCTGTTTGGTGTTGGCAGCTTGCTGTTCTATCGCAAAATTCAACCGACAGGAGCGGCTCTATTGGAAGTGAAGAAGCTGCCGGTCACTCTGGATGGCTTGGCGCGAATGTCCAACACTCAGACTCAAGCGGTGACTGAGCTCAATCGCAATATTGTTGTGATTTTGGAGCGACTCCGCGCGATCGATAATACCATGGAGACGTTGGAATCCACGCTGCGGAAAAAATTTCTGGATCAGACTGATCGGTGCCACTGAGGAGATACAGACCAAGGACTCAAGGCTGTCTGGAATTGTTGGCGGCCGTCTCTCCAAAACAAACAACGCTATCTGGCCTTTCCCCTGGATGGAAATACGCACGGAGTCTATGGCCCCCACCACCAGCACCCCCCTCCTTCTCGGCCATGGACTGATAAGCCGGGACTGTCTTCATGATGAGCAGACCTCGACGATGCAGCTATGACCTGTACACGCATACACATACACAACTGGACAACCACACGCGCATACACATCCTTGTTATCACCGTCTTCATCGCTCCGATTCTTTTTCCCCCGTTCGTGACGGTGGACCGTGCGGCTGGTCATTACGGCTGCGTCGCGGTTACCCCCCCCCCCTCTCCCCCCCCCCCCCCTTCCCATTCATCCTCCCCCTTATACATGTTATGTCTTGTGACTTGTTGTAACTGTCATATGCTTATTTTATGTGCTAGGGTCTTTTTTTATCCTGGACTTAAATTATCCTCGGAAGAGGATAGTTCGAGCGTGGGTTTTTTTTCCCTCTCCCTACCCAGCGTTTTTCCTTTCTGAATTCTGATTGTAATTTCCCCATTGCGGGACAAATAAAGGATATCTTATCTTATCTTTTTCTTTGACCATCTGCTGTATGGGTATTGTGTAGCTGGTCCGTCTGACAGCTCAAAATGCAAACTGTCTTTTTTTGAAAAGACAGTTTGCATGTGAAACTTGTCACCGCTGCTGGCACAGAGACACAAATAATAGATTCACATTTCGGGACACAAGACTCTTGGTAAAAAAGGAAACTTGTATCTTCGATGCTGCCCGGACGCCCAAAACGCACACGCACACACACACACACACAAAAGAGAGACAAAGCTTCTGAATCATTAATCGCAGTGACATCTGTGTTGCCTCCCATTCCAAATGCCGAGCCACCGGAAGCTTTCTGGTGGATGCGCAAGCTCCCCAAGTGGCATCTTCAGGGGGGGGGGGGGTGTGCTCAATACAGTCGATGACTTCATAATGTATGCGCGCACGTGCAATCTGGTGGAATTGATTCAACATTTGCCATGGCCACACAGTACAGTTCCGGAGTGTTCAGAAGTGGGCGAGATATTTGCTTTGAGATAGTGAAGAGCAGAATGAAAGTCAAGCGCTTGTTTGACTCAACTCATAACACGCGAGAAAAGCAACTCGACATTCGGCCGTGCTGCCTCACAGCGATCAGGTTTCATCTTTTCATTGTGCCGGTCTTGTGTGGAATATAATTACTCGACGTCCACTGACAGTTTCACACTCTGCTCAAGCTTTGTTTTTCCACGCTGGGGAAAAAAAAAGAGGAGACAGCGAGCATTCAACGTGAACCATCCTGGAGGACAAAGAAAGGCGCATGATGTTGCATGACACTCTTTCCTGATGCCAGTGCCAGGCCCCCAGGAAAAGCTCCAGGCTGTGTGCATACTGTGCCGTGCTGGACTGACTTTTCACTGCATCTTACTGCGCATTCTCATGTACTCGTTGGTGTGTAATTGCAAACCGCTTTCACGCTGTCAAAGAGTTGTACTTGAAGGGCAAACGGAACTCATGATAATGTTCAGAGTTGTCTGTGTGTGTGTGTGTGTGTGTGTGTGTGTGTGTGTGTGTGTGTGTGTGTGTGTGTGTGTGTGTGTGTGTGTGTGTGTGTGTGTGTGTGTGTGTGCGTGTGTGTGTGTGTGTGAAATTGGCTACGTAAAGCTGTGTGTGTGTCAAAAGTAGCCACAAAAACATTTCTTGGGCTATTATACGGCATATCGGTGTACATTATTGGGATGAACTCCAAACCTCTGACAGGCAATGCATGTTCCTCAGAAGACAATTTTGTTATGAGAAAATAGGCACGACAGTTGCCCGTAAAGCATCAAATCTCTTTGGGTGTTCTCCTTATACACAACCATTCATACAACAAGCTTTCAAGTAGGGAGTAGTGTGCTTTTTGCTTCCCCACCATCATCTTTTTTGTTGCTTATAGCAATCATGTCTTGCTGCCGCAAGCTTAAAATAATTTTCAAATCAATATACAACAAGGGGTGTCCAAACTCCTTCCGTTGAGGATCGCGCACAGAAGAAGGGAAGGACCAAAAGGCCACTTTAAAATTTGTCGTCTTGAAACATGCTAAAATCAGTCAAGAACGCAACGCTATATTGTTTGTATTATTCATCGGCAATCTGCTCAAGGTATAAAGGCAAATAGTTGAGGATTTGTCCAAGTGTTGGGGGTGGCCAACGGCCCTCTCTCTCACGGAATAGCTCCAGCTCTGCACTTAACAGCGACCGAATCCCATCTTCACATTCACAACCAAAAAAAGAGCAAACTGCATTTAGATGACCATTTTCCATTGACTTGAGGATCATTCATGTGACGTCTTCATAAATTGGTCATAGAGCACCAAGTGGAAGAAAACATGCATCGCCGAGCAAAATGCTAATCTATGAAAGACACAAACGTAAGGATGATAGTAGGCAAAGTACTTCAGGCTTTTCCCTGAAGAGAAGATGCTACGAAACGACCATATGGTAGAGTCCCCAATCCAGTTTAAAACAGCACTTGCAAGGCCCGGCCTCCTTCGTGCTTTGAGTGCTTTTATTAGCTTGTCAAACATGTGCGGTATTTGCTTTAGCTTGCATGCCTCACGAGAGATGTTGGGAAAATAGTTACTTCTCTTCTAAGGCTGAATTTGATGGATTGAAGTATCCCAGATGAAGCGTGTTGCTTCAGTATGTGCTCAAACCCCCCCCCCCCCCACAGCGTGAGGTTTAATCCAATGTTTATTTGTTGACTCAACCCAGTGACCGATATAAGATGTCAGTAGTCTTGACACACAAGTGACAGGTGTCATGATTTGTCTCTTTTTTTTTTTTCTTTCTATGCACCGACTTCGACAATAACCACGTGAGAAGCAGCACGGGCCCCGCACGGGGGTCCACAAATACAGGCTGTCAATCAACCTTTGCTGCAGAAGGGACAAGAATCAAATGACGTCTCTTTTCAAACAGAGAAACTCACATGACTTCATTTGAAATTGTTTATTTCGTGAAGTTTGGATACTAAAAGAAGTTAATGTGATGATTGGACCTTGCCGAACAATGCTAGCGATAGCGTGCGCTCAAGCCAAGTGGGCCTCCTCCCACCTGGAAACAATCAAAGCTGAGGCGCAATCCAATGAGGACTCGCTAACTGGATAGATGATTGAATTACGTGTTCATGTCTCCTCCTCGCAAGAATGTCAGTTATTCTTCTTTTAATGGCTCAGTCAGCCCATTAGCCAGGGCATTTTGCGTGTTCCACCACACACGTGTCACATTCGAGAACCAGCGGAAAAGATTTTTACGTTGGCAAAAACAATCCGTTTTGATCGACACGGTCGCGTCCACTCATTGGGCTCTCCATCCGTTTTGTGGTGTGGGAGAAGAATAGAAGAGTGGAAAAACAGACAAGTAGGTGCTGCATCTTTGCCTTTGGGCTGGAATGGGAAAAGTCGAAAGACTCTCCGATTGAAGATGGAGTAGAGGAAGAAAGACGCCCACATGTGGCGACACGCTCATAGATTTCACAGTCTCGCAATGCCAATAGGAACACTTGAGAGGAAGAACATGTTGGATTTTCCTGTCGTGGTTCAAGCAAAGTGTGGAAAATATTAGACAGATTTTGCCCGGAGCCTTGAAATCAAACACAAGATCGCTACAAAGAAGGATTCTTCTGAAAGGCAATTCTCCTGCTGTCAGGGTCAGCTCAAACTCTGGCCACAAAAAACACACTGAAACCTCTCGAGCTCTCCTTCGGTGTTCTCATTAAGGCCAAGTCCCCCCCTTCCCCCACCCTCCCAAAAAACCATTGTTAAATTCAAAACAGACATATCAAATAATTTAACAGTACACGATTCCGTCTCCCAGCTAGGAATGCTGTGTGCGGCTATTGTATTGAAAAACCTCCTCCATGTCATAGATTTATAATATTTAGCCCCTTAACATGCAAATCGAGAGGATCTATTTTCCAATTTAAGGTAAGGGTCCTGGCCGAAGTTCAATCTGTCATGTTCCGTATTTGGCAGCAGGTGGCAGGCGTTCGTTTCTGCCGCCTGCACACCTGCTGCCTATTTGTCGGTGATTGCACCTGCTATATTTAGGCGCTCCGGCGGTCGACTCATTGCCGGAGTATTGCATGCCGTGCCACTGCTGTTGCCAATGTTCGTAAACATTATTCGAATTCAATTGAGGTTGGTTACATTTTCTTCTTCCCATGGGGATTATTCTAAGCGCATACGTGAACTAGTAATTGTTTAATCAGTTTTCCTTGCCGTTTTTTGCAAGCGTTTTCTGTCGTCGCGTTACATTATTTCCTGGTTCTCGTTTTTACCAGCGTTTTCTGTTGTTTATTAGGCGGAGTTTTTGTTTATAATAAATATTATTTTTTAGAGGGGCGGCCCGGTAGTCCAGTGGTTAGCACGTCGGCTTCACAGTGCAGAGGTACCGGGTTCGATTCCAGCTCCGGCCTCCCTGTGTGGAGTTTGCATGTTCTCCCCGGGCCTGCGTGGGTTTTCTCCGGGTGCTCCGGTTTCCTCCCACATTCCAAAAACATGCATGGCAGGCTGATTGGATGCTCTAAATTGTCCCTAGGTGTGAGTGTGGGCGTGGATGGTTGTTCGTCTCTGTGTGCCCTGCGATTGGCTGGCAACTGATTCAGGGTGTCCCCCGCCTACTGCCCGGAGACGGCTGGGATAGGCTCCAGCACCCCCCGCGACCCTAGTGAGGATCAAGCGGTTCGGAAAATGGATGGATGGATTATTTTTTAGACGAAGTCCTTGTTGGTGTCTGCTATTTCGGGGATCCACTTATTCTCGTTTGCTCTGTTACGTACAAAGCAGTTCCTTTTCCTGCTTCGTGCGTAACGTGACACAATCAACGTAATAATTTGTTCCATCCAGCCGCATTTTCTTTCTTTCTTTTTTTTGCCGGGAGGACACCTAAGGGATCACCCCCCCCCGTGCCCCCCCCCCACACACACACTGGGGTCCAGTTGCGAGAAGTCATCCCTTTAGTGTGTCCTCGTTCTAACCCGTCATTGCATTCCACGTTTACAAGAACGAGGTGACGGCAGTTGACACAAGAATGCAGTTTGCAGAACCACATGAAACAAATATTTCAACTCATGGCCTGATGACTTGGAACAGAACGCTTGGCAAGATGAATGGCAGGGAACGGGGGAAGGCTTTCAGCATCCGTCACGGTGATAAGGGAGAGAAATGCGGCTTCTCTTGAAGGTTAGATTGCAATGCGGCCAGCGTGAGAGTCACAAAGAGGGCAACGCTGTCAAAGTGCACCGCTCGGAAAAATCACAACCGGGTTCCCAAACTAATTTTCAGCCAGGGAGTATAATCGTCCCTCAACTGCTGTCTGCGTGTTTGTAAAAAATAAATAGATAAATAAATAAAAAAGGTGAAATGAACGATCTCAGGTTGCTGCCGCACCCAAGTGTGCAGCATCAGGGGTGAAAATTGTTCATTTTTAATTCCAAAGTAAATGCTCATCCATGAGATGGCGGACGCGCCAACTTCTGTATATAAACGACGGTGTAAAGCCATTTTTTTTGTGCTCATGATTTTCTTTTCTGTCCTCTGCCCACATTGTTGTCAGATACATCAGTTTTGTCCCTCTTGCAAGCTTCCGTTGTTCGTAACCGTCACCATCGATTTGCCACACTTCGGGGTTAAAATTCCATGTGTTGCTTAAAAAAAGAAGTTCATTCAAATTAGAGTTTACTTTTACGAAATGATTTCTGAAAAAAGATCACAGGACAAAAGACAACAAGGTGTATGCAGGAAAGTGGTTAAGAGTGCACGATTGTCTGTGTCTCACGTGTTGTTTTGTATTATTTTGTCATTTTTTTGTGAACTTTTCTTTTGATGCGGACACCCGCAGCGGCTCCTCTTGTTTTGTGTTGAGAGGGAAGAAATTTCATCTGTGCTGTATGTTCCACATACAGTACATTTGACAATAAAGTTTATCCAATCCAATCCAACGAGTGTGATATTGTAAAAAGAAAGAGACAAGGTGAACAAAGTTTCTTCTCAGATGTGCACGCAAAGGCTAAGCCAACACATAAAAACATTCTGAAAAGACAATTAAATAACAAACACTTGCGGGCTCCAATTATCATTATTTCCAAGTTTGCTGCGAGACCTGATATGTGAAAATAGGCGTTGTTGTAGGGTGATTAAATCACGGGTAGGGAAGTGGCAAGACCACTCCTGGGCAAGTAGCACACACTTCACCAGGAAATATCAGACACCAATCAAGGAAAAAAAAGAGCTTGAAGCAAACAAGCCGAGATTCACGAGTGAATCTTTTTGGAGCTGTTTTTTTTAATATATTTTTTTATTTTTTCATCCACAGACATTTTTAATTCCAGAACAAGAAAAAGAGTGGCAATGTTGAGGACGTCGCAGCATTACAGAAGCACTTGAATGGATGTCATTCCAAAGTCAAGGCTTGACTTTGAAAGACAAAGAGCAGATGGTCGGCACGTCGTGTCGATTCCCATCTAACAAGTGAGAGCTCGAAATAGACCGTTGGCCGACACCTTAGCCTTGTTCTCACCAAATATTCCAGTTTGCCACGGAACCCGAACACTGCCTGCAGTGATGCAGACTTTTATTTATTTATTTTTCCTGCACCTGTTTTCGGCGGCCAGCTGTACAGACGCCAGAAATAGACCAGCCATGGCAGAGGTACAACACATTTGGATATATTTTTTTCTTTTTCTTTTTTTGCATATGTGCTTGTTATGACAGCTGGCTCGATATTGTGTTGTGTTCTGCAACAAATACAAATGTTTGGTGACGGAATATAGATATTGTATAGATGATGCTGCAGCATTTTTTTTAAAGGCTGTATCAAAGGAGTAAAATATTTCCGGCCAAATGGAAGGTTACAGCTTCCCAAAATGTAATCGCCAGTGGAACCGTTCATTCTTCACACATGTAAGACTGCTCCTTGACTAAAGGCGACGATATTGTCATGTGACACATTCGGAAAAGTCTCATGAAAGACCTGAAAAAGTCTTCGAATTCTGCATCAATGGTTGATTGCAAGAGACATGCCATTCTTCTTCAAATCTCTTATCACACAAAGTACGAAAACCTGGCTGGCTGTTTCTGCATTCTCGGGCCGTTCATTATTTTCATTTGACATCTTAAAGCTACTGGGGGGGGGACAAACCACTTTCTTGTTTAAGCGTGAAGTGCAAAGAAGTCAAGCGGGTCGATGAAGCAATGATGTCCATGTCAAGTCAAAATCAAAGAAATGATCCCATATCGTCAATTTAACCTCACAAGGGTCCGGAGCCGTTCAGATAATGGGGGCAATATCCACACTTGCATGCGCCACTCTGATTGGCTGTCACAATGTCATCGTCTTCTCTCCCGAGAACTCGGAGCCGCCGGCCACAAAGAACGGTCATGAAATAGCTAAGCGTGTCTCTTTGTCTCTCGCTTGTCTTCAGACCTTCGCACCACAATGATATTTTCAACATTGCCTAAGGTGATGCAGTGGGGTGACCCATTAGAAATGTACTTTATCCGCCAAAACAACTTAATTTGGCTCACTGATTTCACATGCCTCGGGCTGTTACCGCTGACTGGACGCCGTGACTCCTCACCTTTTCCTTCCTTTTTCAAACGTGACCATTTAATGCAAAGTCACTTTGATTCACACCACTCTGCAGTACTTTCGCCCTTTGGAATGTGAGGAGTCCGGGATTACAGATACAGTATATTATCTCCCTCTCTCTCTCTCTCCATATATATATATACAGTATATATACATGTATATATTAGAGGTGTCAAATGATCAAATTAGTTGCGATTAATTCATTACATCATATTTAGTGCGTTATCTTTTTTTAAATCACGTTAGTCTAAATTTTAATCTCTACCTTCATTGTTTCTGTAGGTTGGTTGCCTTTTTCTTATAGCCCTTTTTGTGTGTGTTCGAGTTGTTGAGGGTGGGGAAACAACTGTCAGTCACAGTCTGAAGCGGACGTTGATTAGCTGCCATTACGTTGGGGCTTGTTTAGCCGAAGCTGATAGGCTCCCATTGGAGTTGGGCGGGCTTAGTAAGCATCAGTGAGGAGTGGAAAGGTGAAAATGGAGCAGCATGTGAGAGTTCTTGGCACAATGAATGGAAAATTTACATTCGAAAAACAGTGATATTCCCCCTCGTGGTCGAAAATAAATGTTGCAGGTAGGACTTTGACGAGTCTCAAATACAGCAGAAAGTAAATGGCTAGGACTGCATCTGTCCAAGTCTGCTGAAAAACAATAAAATACTTTATAATGCCACTTTTTCTTTTGATCTGCCTCAATAATGTAATGAATTTAAAATGAAAATAGAGGGGTTTTCAGTAATTTTTAGATGAGATTAAAATATAGATTAATTAGAGTAATTATTTACATACCTAATTATTTAATCACACATTTTTGATCGCTTGATAGCACTTGTATCGCACTTTTGTACCTTGGGTCCTCAAAGCACTTGGCACTGTTGCCTCATTCCCCTAAATAGGGAGTTCAGTATCTTGCTCAAGGATACTTCGACAGTTGCAATGGCCAGGGATGGAACCGGTAACCTCCATGCCGCCCCCAGTTAAAGGCATAACTGTGGTTCATGCTGTGCAGCTGTCACCAGTGGATGCTGGAAACTCAGCCAAAGCGGTCTATGAAGGCAGTGAATTCCATTGATAATGTAATTGCAATAAATATCGACCCTGCCTTTGACAAATAAATCACGTTGTTCCACACTCAAATTGCGTCTAATTGGTCTGCCTGTGTGTATATTTGGCAGTTGTTAAGAGCTGGAAAAAAAGTCGATTCTATTTGTGCAGTCTTCACATTACGACATTAGCAAATTGCCGTCCGCGTCAGCTGATGCTTAACTCTATTTTTATAGCTGGTGTCTTCATGCGCGCCTCACATGCAAATCTAAAGCGGGAAAACGTGAAGACACCTCAATCTCTTTTCTGCAAGTAAGTGTGAGCTAAGGGAGCACGTTTGATGAAGAGGGGATCAGTCTCTGATTACAATCCCCTCACAATCCATTAGACACTGAGTCTAATCACTTCCTTTCATTCGCCTCCCCCACATATTGATGTCCGCACGTGCCTTCCCCTTGGTGTCACTCTCAGGGGCAACGCAAACAACTCCACCCATCTATTAGTCTGGTTTCTTCTTCCCTGACCACATGCCGGATGATCAGACAATCCTTTCGACATGACACGTGTCGGTCGGTCCGTGGGTCTATCTCGCTTGGATTTATCGATCGCTTCCCCACACGTACATATCCGTGCAACTAACCAAGGGAGAACAGCTGTGGCTGTTCTCTTAAATCAACACTTTCTCCGCTAGCGTCATTTTAATTGATGTGTCTCGATTACAACTCAAGCGTCGCCATTTCAAACTGGTTCCTCTCTGCCTTTGTGCTTGTTGAAATTGATTGGACTTTTGAAATTGTCACAGAAAAAAAAAAACAAGTTTAGCTGATGCACTTTGGGAGGTTCTGATTAAAAAATATATTCATAATTAAGTTGCTGTCTTATCTGGTTTGCGGCAGGTGTTACTCGAATGCAGACGGGGTTGAAATTACTTTAGAAAATAAACAAAATGAGGGAGAAGATGAGAGGGTAAGCGGAGAACAAGGAGGAAAAGCCCTGCAGTGCAATCTAATTAGTTGCCTCTGACAGACAAAACGCTATTCTGACATGCCATTTGTCACTGCATCAATTTACTGACCGTATACACACACACACACACGTTTTTGGTTTTCGTGTGTCATGGGGACTGTCTTCGACACACTTTTGTGGACAACGGCTTTCGCAGGCTTTGAGTGCATCATTGTCAGCTGCGTTCTTCACAAAGCCTCGGCCGCTGTTTCCAAAATTAAGTGTAGCATAGAAAGCGCGCTCACGCACTTTGTCCCAACACTTAACAAAAACACACCACTCCAAAAATAAGAGTGCCACTCGCTGAACCTGCATTGAATAAAATTTTCATTGACCTTGTTTTGCACTATTCCAATTGCGTTTTCCTTCTCCTGGCCGGCTTTAATTGTAACACTAAAACCATTTCTGATTTGGCCAGTAAACATTTTACACCCTCAAGCTTTGCGGGCACATTGCAAAAGCCGATGAAACGATTCGTGTTTCCTCACTGTCTGTGAATCCTTTTTCCCTTGTGCCCTTGTGTGATGGTGCTGATGCCATTGTGGCTTCACAAGGAAATGACTCCACGGCGCCAGTCCCTCATTATCCGTGAGCGCCATTGCCCACCGTCACCCCAACAATGGCGGCTCCAAACTCAAGTTCATAGCTCAGGCTCGCTGAATAAACAGAACTCGTCTTCCCATCAGGCCACGAATCAAAATGCTGCGGCAGTTGAGAGACAAGTGATGCAGCCAATTTCGAATCTCTGAGAACGGATGGACAAAATGAATACCATGCACGCGCAGCGGGCCTAACACGTATTTGCGTGTCAGCCGTCATAAAGGATTGTAATGAAATGAAGTTTATAATGACCGGTCGCTCATTGGTGAGTGACACACAGAGAGAAGGATTCCTTCGATTCTCTCTTGTCCAAATTAGTTCTTTTTTAGCGCCGGCTCTCATCCCTCTCCATTTCTCCTCCGGGACACATTCGGCTCCACAGTGGGGGCGTCGCTGCCTGCGGCCGTAGCTCACCGCGGTCGCGGCTCCTCGCGGTCGTGGCATCGTAGACGAGACGAGAAAGTCCAAATTGGAAATGTCCAATTCTGTTTTCCATGACAAGTTTAAAGAAATTGTCGAAGCCGCGATGACATTGAGTGTCTTAACTAGCATGTCAAATTTGATGTATTTATTCATCGGCAAATGACTCCAATTTCTGTCAGGTAAAAGATCATGTCGCTCTCCATATTTGAGTGATCGGCGAAGGACTGCTGTCCAGACCGGCCTCAATATCAACGGTCTTATTGCTTCAAATAACAGCCTCGGGCATGAGCACGGAAGTATCTCTCCAAATGAAAAACTCCTTTGAGGAAATGCGTTTTTGTCCAAAGCGAAGAACAAACGACGACGCCTCTTGTTATTTGCTTGTCCGGGCACGTGCCAGTAGACGTTTGATTCCTTTTCTCCTTGTTCGGGCTTTGCCCTCTCAATTCTTCAAAACCAACTCTTGAGCCATCACCCTCAACAACGCAGTGCCCGTCTCATTATTTCACTCTCCAGCTCTCAAGAATTGATGTTTTAAGGTCATACCGCATGGGACGAAAATGGTCACAGACCGGGTTGATTACTCCGCCGCTTCACTGCACTCGCCTGGCAAATCGTTTATTTGTAGAGTTGGCCGTGATAAATGACAGTTTCTTCCATCTCGCCATCCGTAGTCACGCCCGCCATCAATCCCATTTGTCTAAATGTCCTTAGCCATCCCTCGCCTTCACACGTGTCCAATTGTGGGATACGTTTGAGGAAACGATTCAATTACGGGCCATAGTTGTTAAGAGAATAAAAATGCCAACAGTCAAAAGTGTCACTCGCTATCAGGATAAACCTTCTTGGACCCTCATCTCCGTCTCTGTCTGTCGTGTACGGCTCCGTTAAGAAAAAAACAACAACACCACCAGATTTTGTACAGCAACACATAGCTCTCTGCATGTGCAGTCTTGCATTATTTTGCACTTGGATGCTTGTTTGGGGGATTCTTGATGCCATCTGCCCGAGACTGACTGAGAAGGAAACAACTCCAAAAACATGAATTTCCTAAAATATATGACACGAGAACCCGGCGTGTGATTTGACTGAACGAACAGCCTCTCGACTTTCATTTTGCATGTGCTCCTAGCAGATGGTCATCAGACCTCTGGCCCACAGATGAAGTCCCATCAGATGCTAAATGAAACATGATCGTGATTATGATGACCACGGTAACTCTTGATGCGGCGCATTAGTGAGTCGACTCCGTTCCCCTGGCGAGAAGCAGCAGACCTTATCCTCCGCTTTTCCCTCGATGGTAAATTCGAATGAAAAACGACATTGCAGAGGGCCTTGCACCACTGAAAAGGGGAAAATACGAATAGTATATTTTCGGCTTGGAATCGAACCTGCAAAAATAGACTGTGCGTACAGACATTTTATTTGGTATGCATATTTTTGGGGGGGGGGGGTGAAAACATATTTTTCTCTCTCTTCACTACACTTCAACAGCAGGAAATCACAATGTCCCATGACTGATGAGATATATTTTAACAGGCCCATTGGCGACTCATCGTGTGGTCCTTGGGTGCTGAAGTGGTCTAGGCACAATGTGAAGAGGTCAGCATGTCATAGTATATATTTTTAATTGTACTATTTATTATCAATATTTACAATATTGCTAACTTAGCAATTGCTACCCGGCAACGTTCACAACTTATCATCATTTCAAGCATTCTAATCACACACTTGGGTATGGCAGGTAAGGGTGATATTGCATACACACGTACTTGCCAATAACGCACACAGCCCAACCAAGTTTGAGTACACTGTGAGCCAAATCCATAAGGAATGAGCTTTGTACTCCAAGTTTGCTACTTCTTAACGTCAAAGAATATTGCGCTCATGACATGCCGGCGCAAACATGCCCCCAAACGTTGACAGCTGACTGCACTTTGCACCTGTAGCATAACTACACTGCCATAAAATATTGTATGAGTTGGCATCTTACCAAGAATAGTTTAAAATTTACAACCGCAAACATGTGAGTAATAATAATAACAATATAATAATAATAATAATAATTATAGTTGCTGTCCTTCCAAAAATGAAAAATTTTAAAAAACACCAGTGTGGTGCGCTCGTAAACTCTGCTGATAGGTCCAATGCTGCAATGACTCCCTACATGGTGCAGAATAATCCTCGCTGATTGACTGGGTCAGTGTCATGTGGTTCTTCATATCTTTGGTAGGATGGATGCCACGTGTTGAAAGCTACAGTATATCATCTCTAACAATCAATCAATCTATACATTTTATATATATACTGTATATACATATGAAGAGAGAGTGAGAGAGAGATATTGATATATAGAGATATACCTGTAGAGAAATGTATTCACGCCCATATCACTCTTTCCCTAGCGTATCGCCCACCTCAATGACCCCTGGTGTAGTAACCGTTGTCTTACAATGATGAAAATGTTTCTTTCGTCGACAGGCTCTTTATGCAGATTGCTAAAATAACTTCAGAGTGGCTTGCAACAACAATGTGCAGGTTATAACAGCGCGGCAAATTCCAGGGCCATGCGGTTGTAAATAGGGTACCTTCAACTGCATTTTTCGCTGCATTATGAACATGGTAGTGAATGTTGCTAATCAAAAGGACGCAGCTGGGTACGACATTAGGGGCTGATGTTCTGCTCGGATGCCTTACAAGGATGAATGGAAAACATACAAAAGCAAGAGAAGAAATGGAAGGAATGAGAAACAAAATGTGCTCAGCATGAACAAATTTAACCCATCAGAAGGAGGAGAGCACAGCACAGGACTGTGTTCATAAACAAACTTAATGTGCAGCAAAGTGGTGCAGTGGTGAGCACATCTGCCAAGAGATCTTGGGTTGGGACCTGTGGATGACTCACCCGTTGCACACCTCTGCTCCCACCAAGGGGTTGCATGCGAAGTGCACCCGGAAAGGCCCGAATTGATATTGATTCCCGAGGCTCTCGGTTCAACCAAAAATACTCCACCGAAGTCCACCCGGAAAGGCCCGAATTGATATTGATTCCCGAGGCTCTCGGTTCAACCAAAAATACTCCACGAGATAAATAGTGACCATTCCAATAAACCTATTAAAAAACAAACAAAAAAAGATCAAAGTTGCGTTCGTCATCTTTATGCTTGCTTTTGAAGTAAGGCTGCTGTATATCTCACAGTAGCGCCTACATTAGCCATTATTTGTGTTGATCCGCATGATAAAAAAAGAGGTGCTGTGAAGATGCATCATGTGGAAAACTATGGACTGGGAGACGAGTGCGCACCACGGCTTAAGACATCAAAGTGAACGGGGCGAGAGGAAGATGAAGGGATGTGCACATGCAATGGCTTCAGTAATGCGAATGAAGAAAATCATCAAAACAACCGTAACCATTTAAATCAGGGGTGTCAAAGTTATTTCACATTGTGGGCCACATACGGCCTCGGTAGATGTCAAGTGGGCCGGACCATTAAAATGACACCATACTCTGCTATAAATAACCAAAATAATATGTCTTTCCTTTGTTTTGGTCTAAAGAAGCACAAGAACATTAGGAACATGTTGACATTTTAATGAACATTTTACAAAACATTTTATGAAGCACCTGAGATTATACTTCACGTAGTCAGCCCTAAATATACTGTAGTGGCAGAGATTTAAACTTTCATTAAGCTTCGATTCGAGCCATGTGCCATTTCAGTGCGACAGAGCAAGGTTGAAATCTAAATACAAGAGGCAGCACGCCTTTCAAGTCAAATGCAAGCCTCGCTCAAGAAAAAAAAAAGTCATCAGATATGGCACGAGTCTAAAAAATTCCACCGATAACCTTCGCACTGAAATGTCCCTGAATAAATGTCAAATGTTATCTGCTGTTTGCTCTGTGCAACCACTGCATCCAGTCTGAACGAATGGAGGTGAAAAGCGGCAAGAAAAACAGCCCGGATCTGCACGACAAATGACGCAGATGAGAAATCAGCATGTTGATTGGATCTGCTAATTGTGCAGTGCCCGTGTGGATTTGTGAGATTGTGCCACAGTCAGTGCTCGCAAAGATATTGTCCAGATGAAAAATAGAGTCGGAGAGACGGTGGCGCACGTACTGTATGCATTAGCGGTACGGGAGACATTGCTCCAGGGTGCACATACTGTCACGTCTGAATATTCGAATAGGACGGGCAGAATTCAGGCCATCTCGCCCCTCATTTCATAGACCGTGTGAGGTAATATCTGTCGGCTTTTATCAAGGCCTCCGATGTGTCTGAGGCCACGTGAGGCTGACAGGAGATGAGCATATACATGACTGCGTTTTTGATCAGGAAATTACACAAAACCTTCTTTTGTCACCTCTGAGGCCATTTTATTTTGAACACCATTCATGTCGAATTTGAAGACAGAGGCTAAAAGGAGGGAGTTGGTTATTTATTGCCACGGATTCAATTTGTCAGTCTGCGCGTATCAGTCCTGTTGCATGCTGCTGTACACTGGGTTTTCTTTCCCCACGACGTTATGCTGTGACATCTCACAATGTACTCTTTGAAAATGTTTTGAACCACGACAAAGCCAAATTTCAGCATTGGCACGTGCGGCCCTTTGCCAAAAGGAAAGTGAAAAAGTTACAAACCTAATTAGCAGTCAATGGAAAACAGAGCTACGTCTGTGATCTTCTTCTTGACCTGTGGGCAGGATGAAAAGATTCAATCCATCCACGCCTCCATATCTTATCCTCGCTACGGTCGCGGGTGAGTGGGACGCTATCCCAGCTGACTTTAGATGAGAGGGCAGAGTACAGTACACCCTGGACTGGTCACGGGACCTCTAGGACCCTTAACCTGGCTAGCCCTAACCCAGGAATATTGATGGATAATGAAGTTATATTTTCAGTAGTCAGTGTACAGTGATGACTTTTGGCTCGGTGGCGCAATACCAGAGAAGGCCAACATGCGGCTTGCCAGCTCTTGGACCGCCTCAGTGCGGGTCTTCATCCACATTCATGAACTGTGTAGCGAGTGCTCCCACGAGAAAGACTGTGAATGGAGAGAGATAAAATGTCATTACGACGTATGCCATTGGTTGATTGAACAGTAAGTTTAACAAAGGAAACATAAAAATAAAGCCCACACACAACGGGTGAACAACATCAATCATGAGCATAAAACCATGCAGTCATTCCACTAAAAACAAAGTTGTTGTTTTTTGTTATTGTTGTTTTTTTGGGGGGTTCTCTGTATAGCCCTGTCATAAAACCACAAATGGATTCGGGCTGAAGAAGAATCCGCTTTCACCAAGTGGAAGTGCCACTTCCCCAATTGCAAGGTCACCGCAGTTGATTTGCACCAGCATGGCTCCCAAGATACTTTATGCGACAATAAAGCTCACAACACTCCCATCTCCTTTAATTGAATGATATTTACTCTTATCTGCTAGCTGGAGAAACCTGCGTGATTGAACAAAGGTTCAAGCTTTCAGTCTGATGCAGTGCACTTGTACGCGATTGCGAAATACTCTTGATAAAAGGACATCTGTTTAAAGCGGCCGGATCGGACCCCATTTGGTGAATGCAATGTGGCTTGATCTCACGATTGTTGTCGCGTTTTTTTCTTTAACCTTTTCAAAACAATTGGCGCAGTTTGAGTTTTAATGAGTAGACCCCCTTGCAGTTCTTCAAGCTAGGAGCAGAGCATCACAGCCATGTAATCACTTCCCTATTTGCCTCGCGTTCTGTCAACATCTCGCTGGATTTCTGCTTGAGCAGCCACCTGGACCGCACTCTGCCCCCCAGGATTTCTGCCCGCTTTCTCTTTGGCTGCTGTTGACTTCCAATCACTTGTCCTGTACACGTTGCCAACTGATCTTTAACTCTTGGATCTGGAGAGTTAAGTGGAATAAGATGGAATGGAAAGCAAAGCAGAAAAAAACAAAAACAAAAAAAATAGGGAGGACGGAAGAAAATTTCCGATTAATAAGCAATATGAGGCTGGGACTGGGCCTTGATCCAGTTTAGACAGCTTGTCACACCTGTAGCGTCATTGGTCTGGCACGCACGAGTAAGAATCGTAAGTTGATAGCCATCTGCTTCATCATGCCCCTCTTCAATATGTACCACGGGGATTTTCTTGTCCAGCCTGTGACATGCCAATTGTAGCCAGATTCCATCTTCTACTTCATTATCTGCTCATAATTTCCTCAATTGCAAAGACACAACGGGGCCAATTCACAAAGAACTTCATATGGGTCTTCTCCAATCAATATGTTTTTTTTCTTGACCAAGTTCTCAATAATTGTCTAATTCAGATTTAGGAAATGTTCACAAATTGGAGTTAACATTGGTGTACATAATAACTAGCATGTCATATTGTCAAAGTCATATGTCAAAGTGCAGCTAGGCAGATACACAAACTCCATGGCCATATTATATTTCATTCATGAACACTAGTGATTGGAATATGGAGCTTCAAATTTGCTTCATGAACCAGTTGTATTTTTTTTTGACTCTTCTAGATGACACTGTTGGTTTAAGCAAAGGGTTTTAAGAAACGGCAAGTCAGCTATGGGGGGCTTTGGGGGTCACACATGGGCACGAACGATCAGGGTGGAAAGCAGTTTCCAAATGCCCACTTCATAGATCTGCGATCTCCATGGCCAGCTTTCCATCCATGGCGGTCTGCTCGAAGTCCCCTGTAAACAATAATATACTTTGCGGACTTCAATCATGGACTCTTCTTCCCTCTCCCACCATGTCAAGGACCGCACATTTCATGGTGATTTGAAAGGGAAGGAGAGAAGCCACTTCAATTGGCAAGTTGGCTGTGTTCACGCCCACAACGCCGCAAAATTTCAGTTTCTAGCTGCGCCAAGCGTGCGCATCAGCGAAAATGACAAAACCTAGTTCATCCCACCCCTGCGTACACCTAGATTGAACGAAAATAGAGCTCATTCGCCTTGGCTTGGACACTCAACACAAAAAAGCTTTCACTCTCACATTCAAATTGCCATCAAGGGATTTTGTTCTTTGCCCCTTAAAATCAATTTCAATTTGGTTGTCAGTTTGGATGATTTTAATTACTACCAGGACAAGTGTAAGAACCCCCCCCCCCCCACAATATATATATTTTTAACATTGTGGAAAAGCGAGATTCACCTCAAAACTTTAATGATGCCTTTTTTTTTCTTGTTGAAATATGAATCACATGGTGCTGGTGTGATGAAAGTGACATTCGACGAGAGCATTTCTGTTCCTTTGCAGCATTTACAGACAGACGGAAAAAATGATCAAAGGGAAGAAAGCCACTGTTAGACGTATTATTAGTGGCTCACTGGACGAATACTCCATCCACTATTCATGGCATATATTAATGATTCACCAGACATGCTAGCTTGTATGTGTCATCCAAGTCGCTACACTTACCAAAGAAGATGTCACCCTGAACCATTAGTCACGATCAATATTTCATCCACCAACAAAAAGGTTGATCATGTTGCTTCCCAGATGTTGTAGGAGAAGTATGAGACTATTATTCTTGTGTTTGTAGTTAGCAAATACGTGAGTGAAGACAATATATTTGGTTTGGTGGCACGGTCTGCATGCCGACGCTGCATCATGACTTCTGAGACGTTCTCTTTGTTTCCTTTGCGGCATCATCGGGAGACAGACGCTCATTCAATGGCAGCATGAATCCACCCGCTCCTTGATCCACTTTCATATGGAGTTTGTGGTTAGGAGAGCATCTGCTCATAAATGAAGCAGCAATGACTTAATTCAAGGATTCAAGGAATTGTATTTTCATACCAAGACACATTTTGACATGATATGGCCCAAAATACGATACCAGAGGTTCCAGGATTAGCACAGTAAGTCCCAGGACTTGTGAAAATGAAAGCTGAACATCAAAATAAGTTCAAATAAATATGATGAACAGATAGGGAAATACTTATTCACGGTTTGAACATGAGCAAAGATGCAATGAAGCAAAAGTGTGTGGATGCAGTACAAAGAAAATGCATGAGGCTGGGATTGCCCATGATATTTGCAAAGTCATTTTGGCCTGAATGAAAAGAATAGAGTGCTCAATAATAAAGCGCGGTGTAGGGATGAATTGGCATGGGGGTGGCTGATGTGAGGGGGCTACAAGAGCACAATTGGAGCTTAACACGAACAGTGTCCGGAAATAAGAGCCTCGCGGCACTGTTTCCGGATGTTCTGTAGCCTCCTGCTTAAAGGGAAAAGAGATGGCAGAGAGATTTTCGGGTCCTTGATGATGAAGGGAGCCCTATGGTGAAGATGTCTGAGCAGTAGCCAGGGTCCTCTGAAGAGGCTTCCTTTCTGCAGCCGTTGTGCCACACTGTGATGATGGCGCTTAGGATGCTCTCCACCGTACATCTATAGCGGCTCCTCAAGACAGAGCTCCCCAGTCCTTCCGGAGGAATTAGAGACATTCAGCCTTCTTCAGTTGAAAGGAAGTGTTTTGAGTCCAGGTGATGTACTTGGAAAGGTGGAGTCCAAGTTACTTGTCGCTGGCGACTACGTCCGTAACTGCTGCTCTGGTGCACAGTGGGGTGAGGAGGCGGTCTGAAGTCCACCACCATCCCCTTGGTCTTTCTTCCCATTGAGGCAAAGGTTGTTGTCTGTGCACAAGTCCACAATATGTTCTAAATCCTCTCTGTACTGGATTTTCACAGAGCAGTCATAGGTCAGTAGTGTGAACTGGAGGGGGCTCAGCACGCAGCCCTGGGAACGGTGGCTTGCTAGCCTTTAGCTGAGCCAGCCGTCCTGCACATTTGCCTTGCTTTTGTTGTCACGAGCAAGGTTTTCATCAGCCAGCCGCTCCCTTAGTAGTGCTGCCTCTCTTTATATATTGTATAATTCATCCAAGCTATATTTCACAATCCTTATTAGCATTGAGATGGCAGTAAACCTGATTAAGTCATTGTAAGAGGGCTTATTTTGAGAGCTCAAGAAACCACGACCCTAAGCGGTGCCGCCATCTTGTAATTTATAAGTGGATAAGTGTATTGTTTTTCATACACTGTCACAGAAAGTCTGATTTGTCTTAGACACGTCTGTCATCAAATCTGTAATGGATACACTACGATATTACATTTTCCTCGGGTGGCACAATGTTAAGTTATTGCCCCTTCAAAAATCAATCCCCTTTAAACGTGGCCATAGCAGAATGATAAATCACAATAAACTTCACTTTGATCGAGTGCACGCTACTCAGAAAGGTTCGCTGCATGGCAAGTGGCATTCCTGTGAGTTTACCTTATAGTCTGTTAGAGTCCCATTTTTTTTTCAACTACAGATCAATAATGATCTGCTCAGCAATGATTACGGTTGCCTTATAAAATGAACACCCGAAAGTACAGTACAGGGCTTTCATGGCTCCGTCTAGCCAGCTCGCACCAACCGACAGTAGATCACTCGTGCATACCAGAAATGTTTTTGCCGTGAATAGTATTTTTGCCATATCCTAATATTATGAATATGATAAGATAAGATAAGATATCCTTTATTTGTCCCACACTGGGGAAATTTACAGCCTCCAGCAGCAAGAATGTGGGTAGAAAGAAGAAAGAAGAAAACCAAACAGACACCGTTCAATTAAGTGCAATATAAATACAAAAGGGATAAATCGCAGTGCTATTTACAATTGTTTTTTACATCATGTAATTATTATTATTATTATTGTTGTTATTTTTTACACATGATTGTGTGGCAGCATGAGATTGGACAAAGTCTATTACCGAAGCTTCAAAGGTTGTTTGGATGGGACACAGGCAGTTATTGAGCTGTTGTATAAATAACATTTTTATTTAGTTTTCCTTTGCGTATCTCTTACGAAGGACTGACATTGGATATTGACTAATGCAACACATGATTAGAAAAAAAAAAGGATTTACTTTAGCATCGGTTGAAGAAATGAAGCTTTACTGGTGGGCTGAAGTTTCCTTTTAATTTCATTTCGCTCGTACACCGTAAAATGAAACAAACATGATGTCATGCAGACACTGCTCAGGATTTTTTTTCCACTCGCAATGTTTGGGTCTTTTCTCTGCATGCAGTTTGAGGTGAGTTGTTTTTTTTTTTTTTTGTATCCACAAAGCTGCATGGGAGCAACAAGACAAAGCTGTTTGATTTTTCTAAACAAAAGTAGGACTGACAACACTCAAAGGGATTCTTCGACAGTCAAACTTCAAATTAATAGCGATACAAAACTCATGTGATCACTGTTTTTCCCTATGCCCGGCATGACCAGCACACAGTCGTGACCCCTGATTAAGGCCGCCTACTGAGGCAAACATATGTTTCAAAAAACAAACCGCGTTCTCTCTCCTCCACCTACCAGAGAAAGAGTGGTCATGATGAAGGAATCTCAGTAGGGTAGAAGCAGCGAGGCTCTTTGAAATGCCACAAACTGCCTGGACTGCACACTGTGATCACACTCTGTTCACACCGGGTGAATCTGTGAACAAGCCTCACTAATAATAAGCGCAAGGTTAGCTTCACTGATGGAGTGGATATTTTGTGCCGGAACCGGATGAAAAGCTCTCTGCATATTTATTAACACAGTATGCAACCATCGGAAAGACTTTTGCTTGATGTTGCAGTTGGGAAAGACACCTGAAGACCTGAGAACATAAATATTCATTGACTCTTTCTCTCTCTCTCTCTCTCTCTTTCTCCCTTCATATACATACAGTACATATATACACATTTATATTCATATGTATATGTATGTATATATATATATATATATATATATATATATATATATATATATATATATATATATATATATATATATACTGTATTTATCAATCTATCAATCCTCTGATCGGCTTCTCCTCGCAAGGGCCGTGGAGCGCGCTGGAGCCTCTTCCAGCTGTGTTCGGGGAGTACTGGTTGCCAGCCAAATCTTCATTTTTAGATTTCATTCCCTGTTAAACTGACAATCTTAAGAAGCTCTAGAGTGCAGTTTCTGATTTAACACAACATTTTTATTATTTTTATTATTATCTTCTGCATAGATGTTTGTAGCATTGAGTTATCCAAGCACTTTTCTTCTCTTTTTTTTTTTTAGGTTGTAATTAGATGAAGGAGGAGATTATTTGAAAAGCTAGCTTGCGATACTGTGTGTGTGTTATATCCAGCATGAGATTGGACTCCTCTTCCCATATTGTACCCAAAGTGGTGGTCAAATTTCATTAACTAAAAGAGGTTGGCTTCCAAGTGTCTCCTCGCTGGCACTGAGCTAAGATAAAGATGTCTTGCAAAGCTACATTAAACTGTTTTCTCCATTAAAAATCCAGATCGATGCTAATGATGAGCCCCGCACTGCCTGCAATATATTCCAGCAGATAATTTGGCTATAAAGAATTCAGTGTCAAGATCTGACCACATTGACTAAATTGGCAAAGCAGCCCAATAGAAGCAATAAAAAAATGGTCAGTGAGTGGAGACATAGTTGGCACACTGGGCTATTTAACACAAACTAAACGAAGGGATAACGTTGACAATGTGACTAATTAGGCCAAGTCGTTGCCAACCCAGATACTGTAGTTTGCTGTTTGGCCTTTTGTTAGCTCCCCATATTTTGTCAGTAATTTGAACTACATTCATAATTAGTGGTAATAATGATTCCTTTTGAATGCCTTGAACAATATGTTCATACTGCTACAACATGCAAACTCCACACCGGATGGCCAGAGCTGAGATTTGAACCACAAACCATTTACAAAGAGAGCACCTGAAGGAGAGCAAGAGAGTACGGCTCGGGTCGCAAACCACTCAGTGATGTTTCTGCACACCCTGATGTCATGTGGTTAAGACGCAATAAAAGAATTCTGTGAGCAAGAGTTTGACTCCCTCTTCATTTGAAAGCCAGGACACAAGACAGGAGAAACGCGGGCAGTGATGGTGTCAGAGCATATCCGGTAGAGGGCCATCAGGTCAGCGCAGGGGGGCACTTTCAGCTAGTCAATAAATGTACAGGCACACACACACACACACCATGAAGCATCATAACAGGTAAACCGTGGGGCGCATCGGGTATATTAATGGCGTGACGATGGGCATTTTGCCATAAACAACTCTATTCTTCCACTCGTCTTGCGCATTTGGGTTATGAAAAAACTACCATGTATAGTAAGGCGTTTTGAGCCGAAAAAAAGGACCACAGATAGTAAGGTGCTTTTAGCCGGAAAAAAACCCGACCAAGTATAGTAAGGCGCTTTTAGCCGAAAAAAAGGACCATGTATAGTAAGGCGTTTAAAACCGAAAAAAAAAGGACCATGTATAGTAAGGCGTTTTTAGCCGAAAAAAACGACCATGTTTCGTATTGCGTTTTTAGCCGAAAAAAAACCGACCATGTTTTTTTTAGTAGTAGTTTAGATGGTTGGTTTAGATGAGGGGTGCCCAAACTTTTTGCATCGAAGATCTACTTTTCGATCAACTAACCTCCCAGGATCTACCCTTACCGGCGCGTGCATGCGCACGCGCACACACACACACGCCATGATGAGAAACAGCCTGAAACGGAGGCATGCGACGCACTTTTGCAGCCTGTTAACTATCGTAGCTCACACGTACCGTTTTAAAGTGATAAAAGATAGAGCGCAACAGCTCTGATCACGAGCTGCAATTGCAAACTGCTGAGCGCTAACAACTTCCGGTGACGTAATCACGCGCCACCGTAAATTTAAGATTTACCTGCTTTATTTATTTAAAAAAAATTTTTTTTTGTGAAAATGAGACTGATAAGATGATTAGGGTGCAGTGTGTATTAACACAAAAAATATATTACTAACATGTACAAAGACACACAAATGGTTGTTTGTTTGTTTTCTCCTCGACACTCCTCGGATCTACTTGGGACCTGTCTTAGATCTACCGGTAGATTAGGATCGACCTAATGGGCACCCCTGGTTTAGATAGTTAGGCGTTTTAATAAAAAAAAAAAAAAAACGACCATGTATAGTAAGACGTTTTGAGCCGAAAAAGACGACCATGTATGGTAAGAAGTTTTAACCCGAAAAAAACGACCACGTCGCGTTCGCCATTTTTAGCCAAGAATCACAACCATGTGTAGTAAGGCGTTTTTAGCCCAAAAAAAATTACCATGTATAGTAAGCCGTTTTTAGCCGAAAAAAACGACCATGTTTAGTAAGAAGTTTTAACCCCGAAAAAAACGGCCATGTATAGTAAGAAGTTTTAACCGGAAAAAAACAACCATGTATAATAAGGCGTTTTTAGCCGGAAAAAACGACCATGTAAGTAAGGCTTTTTAACCCCAAAAAACGACCATGTCGAGTTCGCCGTTTTTTGCCAAGAATCACAACCATGTATGGTAAGGCGTTTTTAGCCGAAAAAAACGACCACGTTTAGGAAGACTTTTTCAGCTGAAAAAAAACGACCATGTATAGTAAGGCGTTTTTAGCCGAAAAAAAAAACGACATACAGTATATAGTAAGGCGTTTTTAGCCCAAAAAAACGACAATGTATAGTAAGCCGTTTTTTGCCCAAAAAAACGACCATGTATAGTAAAGCGTTTTTAGCCGAAAAAAACGACCATGTATAGTAAGGCGTTTTTAGCCGAAAAAAACGACATACAGTATATAGCAAGGCGTTTTTTGCCGAAAAAAAACCACCATGTATAGTAAGGCGTTTTTAGCCGAAAAAAACGACCATGCATAGTAAGGCGTATTTAGCCGAAAAAAACGACATACAGTATATAGTAAGGCGTTTTTAGCCGAAAGAAATGACATACAGTGTATAGTAAGGCGTTTTTAGCCGAAAAAAACCCACCATGTAGATTAAGGTGTTTTCAGCGAAAAAAAACGACCATGTATAGTAAGGCATTTTTAGCCCAAAAAAAACGACTATGTATAGTAAGGCGTTTTTAGCCGAAAAAAAGGACCATGTATAGTCAGGCGTTTTTGGAGGAAAAAAACGACCATGTATAGTAAGGCGTTTTTAGCCGAAAAAAAGGACCATGTATAGTCAGGCGTTTTTGGACGAAAAAACGACCATGTATAGTAAGGCATTTTTAGCCGAAAAAAACGACCATGTATAGTAAGGCGTTTTTAGACGAAAAAACGGCCATGTACAGAAAGGCGCTTTTAGCCGAAAAAAACAACCATGTACAGAAAGGCGTTTCTAGCCGAAAAAAACGACAATGTATAGTAAGCCGTTTTCTGCTGAAAAAAACGACCATGTATAATAAGGCGTTTTTAGCCGAAAAAAACGACATACAGTATATAGTAAGGCTTTTTTAGCCGAAAAAAACTACCATGTATAGTAAGGCGTTTTTAGCCGAAAAAAAGACAATGTATAGTAAGGCGTTTTTTGCCGAAAAAAACCCGACCATGTATAGTAAGGCGTTTTTAGCCGAAAAAACGACCATGTATAGTAAGGCGTTTTTAGCCGAATAAAACCCGACCATGTATAGTAAGGCGTTTTTAGCCGAAAAAACGACCATGTATAGTAAGGCGTTTTTAGCCGAAAAAAACGACCATGTATAGTAAGGCGTTTTTAGCCGAAAAAAAAGACAATGTATAGTAAGGCGTTTTTTGCCGAAAAAAAAGACAATGTATAGTAAGGCGTTTTTTGCCGAATAAAACCCGACCATGTATAGTAAGGCGTTTTTAGCCGAAAAAACGACCATGTATAGTAAGGCGTTTTTAGCCGAAAAAAACTACATACAGTACATAGTAAGGCGTTTTTAGCCGAAAAAAACGACCATGTATAGTAAGGCGTTTTTAGCCCAAAAAAACGACCATGTATAGTAAAGCGTTTTTAGCCGAAAAAAATGACCATGTATAGTAAGGCGTTTTTAGCCGAAAAAAACGACATACAGTATATAGTAAGGCGTTTTTAGCCGAAAAAAACGACCATGCATAGTAAGGCGTATTTAGCCGAAAAAAACGACATACAGTATATAGTAAGGCGTTTTTAGCCCAAAAAACCGACAATGTATAGTAAGCCGTTTTCTGCCGAAAAAAAAGACAATGTATAGTAAGGCGTTTTTTGCCGAATAAAACCCGACCATGTATAGTAAGGCGTTTTTAGCCGAAAAAACGACCATGTATAGTAAGGCGTTTTTAGCCGAAAAAAACGACCATGTATAGTAAGGCGTTTTTAGCCGAAAAAAAAGACAATGTATAGTAAGGCGTTTTTTGCCGAAAAAAAAGACAATGTATAGTAAGGCGTTTTTTGCCGAATAAAACCCGACCATGTATAGTAAGGCGTTTTTAGCCGAAAAAACGACCATGTATAGTAAGGCGTTTTTAGCCGAAAAAAACTACATACAGTACATAGTAAGGCGTTTTTAGCCGAAAAAAACGACCATGTATAGTAAGGCGTTTTTAGCCCAAAAAAACGACCATGTATAGTAAAGCGTTTTTAGCCGAAAAAAATGACCATGTATAGTAAGGCGTTTTTAGCCGAAAAAAACGACATACAGTATATAGTAAGGCGTTTTTAGCCGAAAAAAACGACCATGCATAGTAAGGCGTATTTAGCCGAAAAAAACGACATACAGTATATAGTAAGGCGTTTTTAGCCGAAAAAAACGACATACGGTGTATAGTAAGGCTTTTTTAGCCGAAAAAAACCACCATGTATAGTAAGGCGTTTTTAGCCGAAAAAAACGATTAGGTATAGTAAGGCGTTTTTAGCCCAAAAAAACGACTAGGTATAGTAAGGCGTACATGGTCGTTTTTTTCGGCTAAAAAAGCCTTACTATACATGGTCGGGTTTTTTTCGGCTAAAAACGCCTTACTATACATGGTTGTTTTTTTTGGCTAAAAACGCCTTTCTGTACATGGTTGTTTTTTTCGGCTAAAAACGCCTTACTATTTACTGTATGTCGTTTTTTTCGGCTAAAAACGCCTTGCTATACATGGTCGTTTTTTTCGGCTAAAAACGTCTTACTATACATGGTCGTTTTTTTGGGCAAAAAACGGCTTACTATACATTGTCTTTTTTTTCGTTTAAAAACGCATTACTATAATGGTTGTTTTTTTTTGGCTAAAAACGCCTTTCTGTACATAGTTGTTTTTTTTTGGCTAAAACCGCCTTACTATCCATTGTCGTTTTTTTCGGCTAAAAACGCCTTACTATACATGGTCGTTTTTTTCAGCTAAAAACACCTTACTATACATGGTCGTCTTTTTCGGCTAAAAAAGCCTTACTATACATGGTGGGGTTTTTTCGGCTAAAAACACCTTTCTAAACATTGTTGGTTTTTTTCACCTAAAAACGGCTTACTATACATGGTTGTTTTTTTTCCGGCAAAAAACGGCTTACTATACATGGTCGCTTTTTTCGGCAAAAAACGGCTTCTATACATGGTCGTTTTTTTCGGCTAATAACGCCTTACTATACGTAGTCGTTTTTTTCGGCTAAAAACGCCTTACTATACATGGTCGTTTTTTTCGCCTAAAAACGCCTTACTATACATGGTGGGGTTTTTTCGGCTAAAAACACCTTTCTAAACATTGTTGGTTTTTTTCATCTAAAAACGGCTTACTATACATGGTTGTTTTTTTCCGGCTAAAAACGGCTTACTATACATGGTCGTTTTTTTCGGCTAAAAACGCCTTACTATACATGGATTTTTTTGGGCTAAAAACGCCTTACTACACATGGTCGTTTTTTTCGGCTAAAAACGCCTTACTATACATTGTCGGTTTTTTGGGCTAAAAACGCCTTACTATACATTGTCGTTTTTTTCGGCTAAAAACGCCTTGCTATACATGGTCGTTTTTTTCGGCTAAAAACGCCTTTCTGTACATGGCCGTTTTTTTCGTCTAAAAACGCCTTACTTTACCTGGTCGTTTTTTTCAGCTAAAAATGCCTTACTATACATAGTGGTTTTTTCGTCTAAAAACGCCTTACTATACATGGTCGTTTTTTTGGGCTAAAAACGCCTTTCTGTACATGGTTGTTTTTTTCGGCTAAAAACGCCTTACTATACATGGTCGTTTTTTTCGGCTAAAAACGCCTTTCTGTACATAGTTGTTTTTTTCGGCTAAAAACGCCTTACTATATATATGGTCATTTTTTTCGGCTAAAAAAGCCTTGCGTTCTCACATAGGGTCTACGCAGAATGTTCATTACAACCCTATTAGTAAAGTGGTTTGTGCGTCGGCATCCCAATGCAGAGGTGCAGGGTTCGATTCTGGCTCAGGCCATTTGTGTGTTGTCAAAAACATATGTGGCCATGCTTTTTTTTATTCTCTACATGCTCTCACTCACACCAAGGAACAATTCACAAAATGCCTAATGATTCTTAACCTTTTTTTCTGCAAAAATACTCCCTTTTTGGACATGGTCGTTTTTTATTGTGAAAAACGCCTTTCTTTACAAAGAAAAAAAAAGCCTTGCCATGGTGTATTGAAAAAAAAAGTGTCATATGAGACAATGTCAACTGCTCACGTCCAGCCAACTAGTCGAGTGGTTAGTGGGTCTGGATCCCAGTGCGGAGGTGCTAGGTTCAATTCCAGCTCTGGCAATTTGTGTGTTCTCAAAAACATGTGGGGCCATCCATTTTTTTGCTCTCATTCACACCAATTAACAATTCACAAAACACCTGACAATACATGGTCGTGTTTTTGGCTGTAAAAAAAGGCCTAGCTATAAATGGTCCTTTTTCTATTGTGAAAAATGCCTTCCAACACACAAAAAAAAGCTATTCAGGCCTGTATTTTGAAAAAAAAGTGTCTTGTATCGGAACTATGTGAAGCGTTCATGGTGGCCTGGTAGTCGAATGGTTCGTGTGGCTGCGTCACAGTGCAGAGGTGCAGAGTTCGATTCCGGCTCCGGGCTTCTTGTGTGTTTTCAGAAACAAGCGTGGCCAGACATATCTTTCCACTCACACCAAGGAACAATTCACAAACAACCTTCCTACCCATCGTCGTTTTTTTCGGCTAAAAGTGCCTTACTATACATTGTCGTTTTTTTCGGCTAAAAACGCCTTACTATATATACATTGTGGTTTTTTTCGGCTAAAAACGCCATTCTGTACATGGTCGTTTTTTTTGGGCTAAAAACGCCTTTCTGTACATGGTTGTTTTTTTTCGGCTAAAAACGCCTTTCTGAACATGGTCGTTTTTTTTCGGCTAAAACCGCTTTTCTATACATGGTCGTTTTTTTCGGCTAAAAACGCCTTACTATAAATGGTCGTTTTTTTCGGCTAAAACCGCTTTTCTGTACATGGTGTTTTTTTCGGCTAAAAACGCCTTACTATACATGGTCGTTTATTTTCGACTAAAAACGCCTTACTATACATGGTCGTTCTTTTTTCGGCTAAAACCGCCTTACTATACATTGTCGTTTTTTTCGGCTAAAAACGCCTTACATGGTCGTTCTTTTTTCGTCTAAAACCGCCTTACTATACATGGTTGGTTTTTTTGGGCTAAAAACGCCTTACTATACATGTTCATTTTTTTCGGCTAAAAACGCCTTACTATACATGGTTGGTTTTTTTGGGCTAAAAACGCCTTTCTGTACATGGTTGTTTTTTTCGGCTAAAAACGCCTTACTATACATGGTCGTTTTTTTTGGCCAAAAACGCCTTACTATACATGGTCGTTTTTTTCGGCTAAAAACGCCTTACTATACATGGTCGTTTTTTTCGGCTAAAACTGCTTTTCTGTACATGGTCGTTTTTTTCGGCTAAAATTGCTTTACTATACATGGTCGTTTTTTTCGGCTAAAATTGCCTTACTATACATGGTCGTTTTTTTCGGCTAAAACCGCTTTTCTGTACATGGTTGTTTTTACGGCTAAAAACGCCTTACTATGCATGGTCGTTTTTTTTCCGGCTAAACCCGCTTTTCTGTACATGGTCGTTTTTTTCGGCTAAAAACGCTTTTCTGTACATGGTGGTTTTTTTCGGCTAAAAACACTTTTCTGTACATTTCTGTACATGGTTGTTTTTTTCGGCTAAAAACGCCTTACTATATATACATTGTCGTTTTTTTTCGGCTAAAACGCCTGACTATACATGGTCGTTTTTTTTCGGCTAAAAAAGCCTTTCTGCACATGGTTGTTTTTTTAGGCTAAAAACGCCTTACTATACATGGTGGGGGGTTTTCTGCTAAAAACGCCTTGTAGGTGGTAATTTTTTTTTTTTTTACTAAAAATGGCTTACTATACATTGTCGTTTTTTTCGGCTAAAAAAGCTAAGGCTATACATGGTCGGGTTATTTTCGGCTAAAAACATCTTTCTATACATTGTTGTTTTTTTTCACCTAAAAACGGCTTACTATACATGGTTGGGGTTTTTTCGGCAAACAACGGCTTACTATACATGGTGGTTTTTTCGGCTAAAAACGCCTTACTATACATGGTGGTTTTTTTCGGCTAAAAACACCTTTCTATACATTGTCAATTTTTTTCTGCTAAAAACGCCTTGTAGGTGGTAATTTTTTTTTTTTTACTGAAAATGGCTTACTATACATTGTCGTTTTTTTCGGCTAAAAACGCCTTACTATACATGGACGTTTTTTTCGGCTAAAAATGCCTAACTACATTGTCGGGTTTTTTTCGGCTATAAACGCCTTACTATATATACATGGTCGTTTTTTTCGGCTAAAAATGCCTTACCATACGTGGTCGTTTGTTTCAGCTAAAATCGCCTTACTATATATGGTCGTTTTTCTTTGTCTAAAAACGGATTACTAGACATGGTTGGGGGGTTTTCGGCGAAAATTGCCTTACTAGATACATGGCTGTTTTTCTTCCGGCTAAAAACGCCTTACTATACATGGTCATTTTTTTCGGCTAAAAACGCCTTACTATACATGATCATTTTTTTGGGCTAAAAATGCCTTGTCGTTTTTTGGGCTAAAAATGCCTTACTATATATACATGGTCGTTTTTTTCAGCTAAAAACGCCTTACTATACATCACTGGTGTCAAACTCATTTCACATGGTGGGCCACATACGGCCTCGGTAGATGTCAAGTGGGCCGGACCATTAAAATGATAACATACTTTGCTATAAACAACCAAAACAACATGTCTTTCCTTTGTTTTGGTATAAAGAAGCACAAGAACATTTGGAAAATGTTGAAATTTAATGAACATATCTTTTACAAAACATTTCATGAAGCACCTTACATTTCCTTCAACAAATGTGCAATTTACTTTTATCATTCCCATAAATGCATTGCAACTGATCCCATTGATTGTACAAACTTTAACAAGTAATTGGTATTGAAAAATATAGTAATGCACTTTGTGATTAAACAAGATTTATAAAGAAAGGAAGTTTTAAACCATATACATGTGCATTTAAAATCTAACTGTAATCCCTGCCTACACCTTACAAACTATGGAGAGTGCTATTAAATGTGTAAATGTGAGAGTGCTATTGATAGCGTCTTCTGTCATGGGTCTGTCTTAGTGTTGTGTTCTTCTTTGGTCAAAACAGCGGATACTCAATGAATTGCACCTTAATAAAAATATTAATTCTGTGTCTTTCATACATTTTTTTCATTTTTAAATTATCCTGCGGGCCTGATTGAACCTCGCGTGTGTGTGTGTGTGTGTGTGTATGTGTGTGATGAATGGAATACTGGCTCAATACTGGCTGGCCAAATACGGGCCGGAGTTGTGAATCTATTTCTGGCCCAAATACTTCACTCCACAACTGGCCCTTATCTGGTTTGCCAGAGTCAAGCCAGTGCCTCCTTTGCCACTCCTGGGCCGTGTTCGGCCCACATGCATTATGCCAGTGCCAATGCAAGGCCAGCTGTGCCAGCTTCATGCCGAATCCGGGCCAGATGCCTTTGCTGACTGGGCAGACCCCAATCGTCCATGTTCAAGTTTGTGTCTACGTTCAAGGTCACAGGGGAACATATCCCCAGCGGACTTTGAGCAAAGGGAGGACTACACCCTGGAATGAATACCAGTCGAGTTGTGAAATTTGGGGTAGAAAATGAAAACTTTGTTATGATTACTTTCTCCCCGCAGATGCCAACATTTATTAATTATAGAGTTATTATTATTGGCACTGTGTGAGCTTATTGGCTGTGGAGGACCGTAAACTTGGGCAGTTGTTGTATTTGGCATAACGTTGTGACTCATTTGGAACAAACGCTTTTTGCGGTTGTGGCAATGCTGAGAGTATTCGTCATTCACACTGCTGTAGTTGGCCAACAACAACAACAACAACAACAACAAATTCTCGGGGCAAAAGGTTTTTACAAACCCAAATGAAAGAGCCGAGGCGTTATCACCCGCCTGAAAATTTTCACAAGTTTCTTTGCCGTTTGACTCGATGACCGTTGACAACCAGTTTGCAAAGAACTTTCCCAAGTTCCCTCCCCCACTTTTTTTTGTTTGTTTGTTTTGTCATGTTGGAGATGTGGTTACGGTCAAACGTCAAATGTCGCAAGATTACACAATTTGGAATTCATATTTTTGTGTGGAATATGTCCTCGCAATGATGATTTCATCCATCATTTAAGCAACTCTGTTTAGGCAGCATCAAAGGATTTACTCATATGCATGTATGCGGTTGTTTGTTCCCAGTTTGTAAAATGCTCATTTTTTGTTTTGTTTTTGTTGCCACAGTTAAATTTATAGCACCTGTACTCTCAAAGACATCAGTCAATCATGCACGTATATTGAATCCATGCATTACAGTGTCAAATGATCTCATGTCATGAGTGTTGTGGTGGTTTAGTCTGCTATTTATTTACAGGCAATGAGTCTTCCTCCAGGAATATGGCACTTAATATGTCAGGAGAGGCTTTAATTATTGTCTCACCAGAACATTGCATGTGCCTTGTGTTGTATCTGATTAGTGCTAAGGGAATCAAGGCTGTAATTGTTTGCGCAAATAGTGCGAGTGTGTGTTTGCGTGCCTGTGTGCGTGCGTGCGTGTGTGATGAGTGGCTGGTCACCCATAGGGCTAATGTTTCTTCTTTGAACAGAGGGGAAGTGATTTATTCGCTGCGGGCCTCGATGTGCATCCAATCAGCCCCCAGGACCCTCGGGTGACATCGCCACGGTCATCTCTTCGGCGGGAAATCATGCAAGCTTTACAGAATTATATAGAGTGCGAGAGCAACAAAACGGGGCCTATTCTTGTCACTGCATCAGATAAGGACCGGCTGCTGGATGCATCGTAGCAATTACTGCGCTCTTCAGCTGTGGGATTGGGAAATGATCATCTGTGAAGTGCGGTGGAGTACCATCGCCTCAAGCACAATAACTCAACATGTCCTCTTGGCTAGGCCCTGTGTGCATGAGATCCAAAGGGGAAAGTGACTAAAACAACGGGAAAAAATATAGATGTTTATTTGTATGTACAAATCGATCTCATCTGAATGCATGCTTCAGTGAAATACTGTAAAATATAGAATCGCCCTTGAATTGCGAATTAAATGCTATGTCCTCGATACGGGACACGGTTTGTTCCGTATTTTCCTCATTGTACCGTGCGTCTGTCACACACAAACGTGAACACTGAATGTGAACAATAATGAAAAGACAGGCAGGAAGGTGGTATTGGGGGGGAGGTACGCAGTACCTCTTGCGCAGCCGCGAGCGGAGCCTACATCTGCCGCGTTCGCCTCGGCTCGGTGCCAAATCCTCTGTTTGTCTGCCTGCACGCAGGCCTTTGCGCTTGCCGCTGCCTGTCATGATCCTTGCCGAGTAACGCGCTCACTGCACCCTTAACACCAGGCTGGGTTTTAAAAATGTACATTGACAGCACTTTATAGGCTATTTAAATGAAGTATTGCCCTCTTTCAGTCAAAGTGTCCCCAGATAGGCTTTGTTTAATTTCCAGCACTTTATAATGTAAACAATACAGCAGGCCACGTCTATAGGCTTAAATTCAGACTATGAAGTATTTCATAATTGTTAAAAGTGTTAACATACAAATCTTTGTTTTATTTAGAGCGCCTTTTAATAGTCTAAAAGCTATGCTCAGGTTCAGGCTACTTCAGACTGTTATATATAATATACAAGTATAATCGATGCTATGCTAAGTTGCCTAGCAGATGCTAACAGAACATTATTATTATTATTATTAATAGTGTTTTGGGGAGCCAAACCCTCAAATTTGATTTTGCCGCGACGCCGTGTGCCGTGCCCCTTATTTCCACATCTGAAAGGTGGCAACCCAAAGCGCGCTAAGAAACAGAAACACTGAGACAACGTAACGGAGATGCGGACGGCAAACAGACAGTTGAGCCTTGCAAATGACTGTCCAGTGGCCTAAACGGGAGGCACGATGGAAGGAGAGGCTGAGTGTGAAGAAAATGAAGACTAATGAGCTGTTTAGGCATTTACGCAGTGAGCTGGATAAGCATTGTATTAAATCATAATATAACAAGTAATATAACAATAGCCAGGCTGAGGGAGGTCACCGTTAACAAAAGCTCGCATTACCCTCTGCTCAGTGGCACGATATCCATTACTTACAGCGTAGACACAAGTCGGATTATTCACTTAAAATGCTTGAGTAGAAACTGTTGGACCGAGCATCGGTGGCACTGTTGGAATTCTAGTCTTGTTCAAAGAGACTCGCCTTTCTCACCGATTAGCAGTCATCTGACGCGTTCATTTCGACATGCTCATGAGCCCCCGTGCGTGCTTTGGTCATGTTACAAATGATCATCTTGAAACAATGGGTGATCATGGCAGCGAGGTATTAAATTACACTATTGTGTTTATGTTTATTTATTTATTCATTTGTGGGGCGGGGCGGGGGGGGGGGGGGCGTACAACTGCACTGCATCACAGTAGGAAGTAGTTTCTCCTGCTGTGGGCAGAAAAATGACCTTGACCGTGTTCCTTTTTTTTCCCAAAACATCAAGGTCATCCAATTTGGAATTTAAAAATCTCTTCTACCGATCATACGAAAGCTCCATCCCATCTGAAAGCCCTTGGCTCAAGAAGTGCAGCGCTGCTCCTTGCGTGCCTGCGTGTGTGGGATCTCGTTCTTTGTGTTGGTGTGCAACAGAAATAATACAGCAGAGTGTAAAATTAATTTGCTCTTTAGAGAATAAAAAAAAAAAAGAGAGAGCGGGGGTGTTTCTAACATGTCTCGCTTTTTATATCAATTTCTGGAATTGGATCTCTGAACCATAATGCTGTGTGTCTGCGTGTGTGCGTGTGGTTTTTTTGTAAACACTGTACGTGTAGGTACATCTAGTGCTGCAAGTAGAACTAACTAGAATATCCCAAGACATGGAGGGACCGGCTTTTAAGCTTTCATGAGGTCGAGTCTCATGTGGGACGCACTATCGCTAAATTGTGACAATTTTCGAGTCTGCTTCACGTCCAGTAAGTGAGAATGTCTGCTTTGAATGTGTTTGCTTGATAAGAGCCATTGTGACTCCGCATGAGTACTGATGGCGTTTTTGTGTATGTTTTCAAGACTGGTTAGTGAAACGAAGCGGAAAGATGTTGGGGCACTGACAGAAATAGATCTTTCTTTGGGTCTCAAGAAAAGACTGCTCAGATAATACGTAAAAAAAATTTTTTTAAATACTCTTTGTCAAAAAGTTGCATGTCACAAAGCCGCCTTTTTACTTGCGGATTTTTTTTTAACGAGCGTAAATTCTCTTCATACAGGACAATTTGTTTGTAACTCCCGGTGGCACAATATAAAAAGCATAAATATAATTAAACAGAAGTATCTTTCAAAGTACCGGTAATAAAATGAAATGACTAAGTAATATGTCGTCAAACATCCGATCATTATTTTTGTAAAGACAGCAGAATATGAAAACAATATTTATGAAAAGAGGCAAGTGCTTTCTTACCCACCACCTGACTGCATCGCTCTCCCTGCCCCTCCCTCCTGGCTTGTTTGGGGTCTTACTCGCTGTCGGGAGCTGTCGGTTGTGGGATCCTTGATGAAGCGGACGATGGTGACCCTCATCAGCCTTCCAGCAGGCCCCGAGGCCGCTGACGGCGCCACAGCTGGCTGGACGGACAGAATCATTTATTCGTTGAAAGGATGAACCCACCCCTACCACGTCTGCCTTTGCCATCCTCTTTCCAACCTCTCAGCCAATATATGTTCTGACATGCACGTATTCATGTCAAAGTGGGGTTAATTGCAAAACAAACCCCACACGTGACTGTAGGTTCAAAGGACCCGCGCCTACAAAGTCGGATTTCATCGGAACCACTCAGTTGAGAGTACAACTTGAACTGTTAGGACAGCATCCTTGTGAGCAGCTCAGTCATTCATGCCTTCGTCACATGGATTCCTGCAATGCACTTGACTTTGGAGTCAGCTAATCCTCCATGAAGCGTCTCCAGTTGGTCCAAAATGCTGCTGCTCGCCTGTGGACAGGTACTCATGAGAGGGAGCACATCACTCCTATTCTGGCATCCCTTCACTGACTCCCTCGACATTTTAGAGTTCTTTTTAAGATCTTATTTGTTTTCAAATCTTTAAATGGCCTCGCCCCACCTTACCTGACTGAGCTCCTCCGCCCCTATACGCGTCTGCGGACCAGACATTATTAGAGGTACCGAGAACTAAACGGAGGCTCAGAGGGGATCAAGCCTTTTCTCGTGCCGGTCCTTCTCTTTGGAAGCTGAACGTTAGGCAAAACTCGTCTTAAAACTCATTTTTATTCTTTGGCTTTTCACTCAGCAAAAGAGTTGATTTTTAGTTTTAAGGTTTTTGTGCTTTCTACTGTCTTCATTATTGATTTATTGTTTTGTTGTTGTACGGACTATTTTTGCTCCAATTGCGGCATTTTGTAAAAAGAAGTCTGCAGGTTCTGCGGCATTCTCTGTACTCCTGAATACCTTAGCTGTGTCAATTCGAGCGGCTATTGCCATGGAAATGTTTCATCTTGACTCAAGACGTATTTTGACACTGAACCAAACCTTACGTTTTTCCACAAACATGACAAACTACATCTTGCTATTGTACAGAGTCAGACTGAGTGAGCAGCGCAGCAAGTTTTTGTGTTTTCTGCACTTACTGAGGCAGAATGATGCCTTACTTACTGATGCGTTTCCCATCAACCGAGCATAATGGAGAGATTTTAACGGTCCACTGTCTTCCTGTTAATGCAGCACGTGCCCTCCAATGTTCAAGTTTGATTTGAGAATCGCGTCTGAGAATCAGATGTATTGGTGGATGAAATCACACATCACTAAACGGCTGACATCTTCCTTGAAATCAGACTTTTCATCACTAAATGCTGTGCGTTTTTGAAGATCTGGATGTGCTTCTTGTACCGTGTGGACACACACACACACGCACACACACTCGTACATGATCAAAAACATGGCTGTCTTGGCTGAGCATGAATATTCATTAGTGTACCTCTAATTAGTGTAAACAAATAAATACATCCCAGGTCAAATACAACAGTGCAACAGCCTGAAAAAAAAAATCTGTATTTTTATTAATATTTGAATCTTAATTTTTTATTTAATTGCAAGAACAAAAACCATCAATAATCAATTTTAATGGCTTTAAAATGAACGTTACATGAATGTTTACTTACCAGGAACAATACAGACAACATTGCCTTTAAAAAGAAAAAGGAAAATCTAGTTACAGCTCATTTGCAGTCCTCCGTCAGGCTTTTCAGAATATAATGAAAGTATGTTGTGAATACAAGAATAACACCCTGAACAAATAGCAAGAATAAATAAACACAGTCAAGCAACTCGTTGTTAACTACAGACAAAAAGCTACGGCGTACACAACATGTCAGCAATCCAGTGTAGAAAGATCATTTCCTAAAATAGGCTAGCGGGTGGCACGGTTCTTGGCTGCTTAGCACGTCCGCCTCGCAGTGCAGAGTGTGAGCGCGATTGGCTGGCAAACAGTTCAGGGTGTCCTCCGCCAACTCAAGAGAAAGCGACTCGGACAATGGATGGATGGATAATAGGCGACTGCCGCAGGCTTGCTTTGTTTTGTGTTGCGGTGAGGTTAAATTAATGTTAGCTAGAAGCTAAGAAGCTGCACTAGCGCCTGGAACACGGAACCGTCGCTGAACAGAAAACGAAAAACAAAGTTAAGCGCTAAAGTGAAATGATGACAAATGACCCCTCGCGATTCTCATGCCGCAAGCATTTTTGCCATCTTTTGTTCAATTCCCTTGCTCGCATCAATATTTATAAGCTTGAAATAGACCAGCTCATCGAAGGTTCTGGAGCTGTTTTGACGGAAACACAGAGGAGTATCATTTGTCCTTCATGGGTTGAAAACAGCTCCAATTATTAACTGCAAGACTGTGATCAGACGTTTGTTTTGAGCACTGCTGCTGGAAATGCACTCCTTGCTTTGAATGCCCCCTTCTTTTCCTGATAAAATGGAACGCGAACACGATTTCCACGAACCTAATGAGACCGTACTGAAAAGCCGTTTTTCTTGGAATGAGATTTGAAATACACTGAAGTCACACCAATTTCATTGTGTCTTGCCGTCACATGAAAGGAGCCCGTATTTACCCGAAAACACACTTATCACTTTATTGAGATCGACATTTCCCCACTAGATTATTTTTAAAAAAATAGATACAACTGAACAATGCGCTGTAATGTTGTGTAGCCGTGACATGTGAAGTTTAAAAAAATTTAAAAAAAGGTTTCATCCTACATTATGGGATCTGGCAATTCATGCTGGGCACAGAGAGAATCCTGAAATGGATTGCAACGTGATGTGCGGCGCACCCTTCAAAGCTTGGAGAGTTCACCGTAACCGTCGTTAATACTTCCCGCGGAGGCAGGAACGCATCTTAACCTGTGCCGACGCTCAACATTGGCGTTCAGCAAAGGCTTTTGGAAGCTCGGACAGATGCAGATTTCACACTTGACACGATGGTTTACAAAAATAAAAATGAAATGCGGATCAGAAATGTGTCTGTGTGCTGCTCACCAAATAAACGGCTGTGTAAAGTATCCCCTTTGCCCCGGGGGAAACATTTCTTCATCAAACATTTTGTGGTGTTTATCTTGCTGACCAGTGAGTTTTGACAAGTAAGTAGGATTAGACGAGTACTCTACACACGCGCGCGCACGCACACACACACACGCACACACACACTTGATGCCTCACCAAGCCCCCCTGCCTCTGGAATGATTGTAATCAGCGTGGTTTGACGCCCCCGAAGAATTAGATTAAAGTCGCCCAGACACGAACAAACGGCACGACTTACAGCGCGCGAGCATCCTCGCTCAATTTGTTAGCCCGAATACATCTTGTGATGTTTTTCCCCGCAGCACCTTCTTGAGTTAAAAGGCAGCAGATGTGCAAGCGCGCGCGGCCAATTATTGGACGACTGTCGGGAAACCGAGCGCCCGGCGAAATGTTTTTTAACAGCAGGTGCGATCCGGGGCGCTCATTAAATGCACAAAGATGAAATGACGGCGCAAAACAACAGAGGCTCCATTCCAAAGTTAACTGGAGTCGATTGGAGTTGCGTAACATGAAAAGGACCTTGTATTTTCTTTTAACTGATGCCTTTCTTGCGGGAACATTTCACGCTAAACGCAAGGCGACTCCCCGTACGATTTGGACAGGTCTGCGTTTGACGCCATTTTCATCCCAAAAGACACAAGAGCGCTACATTATAAACCTGACATATAACTCCACAAAAGCTAAACAAAACTCTTATTATTATTATTATTTTTTAGATATTTGATTTGCATGCCGAAAAGTAACATGGCAGGAAGGGTTACATAGCTGACGATATTTGGATTTTATCCTGACTAAGTTGAAAGGAACATATGGCGCAGAGAGGCTGTGGAGCTCTTCTTGAAAGCATATGGCGCCAGAACAATTCATTTCGAAATTTGCCATGCACGCAGCTTTTTTTCTGAAGGTGTGTGCATACCAAAATATATATACAGAAATGTTAACAAGTTGAAAACAAAGCTGTTTGCTGTGCGCGCATCGAAAAGCAAATTAGGAGGAATAAAAAGAGGAAGTGTTTTCAATGTTTTGTCGAGTTTACTCAGGATTTGTGTGTTCTAAATGAAACAATATTGTTCTGATCAACTATTCATCAACGATCCACATCACACGAACTGCAACCGTGCTAACATCTGCAAATCAAAGTGAGAGATGTGCAATCTGACAGCTATTTCAAAATCATCCGCATAAAGTCGATGGATTTCATGCTGTGTGAAGGTGAAATATGAGGCACCTATATGTGCCATTGCAACAAATGCAGCTTTTACATGAATATGATTTTTTTTTTTTTCCCAACCTCACCTCTTATTTTCTGTGCGGAAACATGAGTGATGTTGCGATGCTGGTGTGATACCAAGTGGGATACAATAGTGATTTTTTTTTCTTTTTTCAGGGGTGGGGAATGAGCAAGCGGCGATGGGCTGGTGTGTGGGGGGGGGGACTTGAAATGCTATAGGGGGAGGAATGAAACAACGCATGACAGAAGGCGCGAGGATCCTCTTTAGTTTACCTTTGTTTGTTTGAAAAGCAAAAGGTCGTTTATTTCTTTTGCGAAGCCCGAATTCAATTGCGCATTCAATCATGACATCTATGTGACAATGGGAAATGGAAGAGTAAGACGACAAAATGCGCCTTTTTTTCTTTTCACCAAACAAAGCTTGTCTGGTTCTTGTAGCTGAGAAGAATAAAGAACAGATGTCCTTTCTCCTTGTCCTTTGTTTACCATGTCACAAATGTCTCTTTTTGGGTGAATTCATTGTACTGATAAGATGTCAGCAACGCGTGCCTGTCTGGAGGATTCTAGGTTGGAATATCTGCTCAGACCGTTTAGCATATTGATTGCATTTTCTGCTCGTGTGAGTTTACTCTTCTTGTGATTGATTGATTTCCCCCTACATTTAAAAATATTATACATGTATATGGTAAATATTCTAAATTGCCCATACTGGAAGGGTGAATGTGTGTGTGTGTGTGTGTGTGTGTGTGTGTTCCTTGTGGTTGACTGGCGATATACTGTGTATGTTATTAAAAAACAAAAGAAAACAATGCTTTTAGTGACGTGGATGTTTTTTTACATGTTTTTACAAATAAAGGGGCCATATCATTCTAAAATCGACTGTTTTGAGCAGCTAATCATGTTAAGATGCTAATTCATTCAAACATTCAAACATACCTCCAAAGTGGCGTTTTCCTCCATTCGCAGTCCTGCTCATTCCTCCTTTTCCGAGCAAGAACTCCACCCAATCCAAGAAAACGACTCCATCCTCACTCTTATACGTCACAAAGTCGAGGAGTCACTCCCATGCGGCCTCTGCAGACTAAACACACACAGCCACTTTCTCAGAGCGGCCACCAGTGAAACTGTTTCATTTTGGCACCCGAGTTGGGGAGAGATGGCTCCTTTCTCACACTGGGTCCCACTCATTCCGATGGGGGTTGCGGCCCCCACCTCGAGGATGGCGCATTGGGCAGACGTCGACCCGCATCGGATGCCGCAGAGCAAAGACCATAGGCTCTTGACTCGGAGTGGCACCTAAATGAATGACAATGATCTCAGCTCGGACAGGTGTGTGGTTGTTTGGGACGAATGGAAAACGGCACTAGTCTGCCCAGAAACTGTTCAGCAGCCAGCTTTAGGCCGACATCACGAAAGGGCTGCGGCAGCCACACGATGAGTTTTGCTAAGCCGGAGGTCTTGCTTCATGGTTTGAAACGTAGCCACCGAAATAACTCATATTTCATCAGAAAGTAGATCGTCATTGTGCCAAAGCTAATATACAGTACATGCCCCGAGTTAGCTATGGAAAGCTTCAAATAGCATGATAGGTCACCTCCAATGTACGAAATATACTTCATTTTGAAGATCGATATGAACATACGTTGCTTCGTTCACAGCCAAAACACAAGATCAGTCTGTAAAAGAACCGATAACATTCCGCATCACTCCAGACAGCTTTCACAGACAATGCAACTGCGCGCAGATGTTTTGTTTCAGTCAGCGCGTCCCAAAGTCAGTTCCCGAAAACATTGTCTCACAGTAACTTGAAGCAGATGTTTTATGAAGCATGTCGAGGGTCAGATGACGTAACCGTAATCATATGAATTTACAATATCGTGCTTTTACTTGCATACGCACCCACGTTGCACAGTTAGTCAGGCAAATAGTGTCGTTGAGGTGAATCAGGATCGGGTTCGAAATTTCGGATGGCTATTCATATGAGATTTTGAGCTTTGTTTTGTCATCTCATATTTGTCAGTGTTGCCAAGCGTGACTTGTATGTGGCCGGCGGCTGCGTCTTGATCACAGTTGGTTCACTAATTACTTAGAAAGAGTCTGCAAAAACAGCAGATGGGTCAAAGAAGAAACATTTATTAAGGTGTAAAAAGGCAAATGTAGTTGTCGTGTATCGGCTAAACCTCTTGAAATGATGGCCTCTAGGAAAAAAGATTGACAAAGAGCCAACCGAGGGTTCTCTTTTCATTATAATATCTTAATGGTTACTGTCAGAATAAGAAATGTCTCACAGGTGAGAATTTTTTTTTAAAAGCTGCCAAATGCACATTTGGAGAGGAACATCTTTGACATCATAGATTTGCATCCTGGGACACATGACCAAACTTCCCCAATGGGGGGTGGCACAATCAGTAATTCTCAGTCGAATTTTAGATCCGCACGGACACCATTCAAGCAAGGACTGAGGTAGTGTGCCTCAACCTCGCAGTGTTTGAAAAGCATCTCTTATTTCGGTATTTTAGTTTGTTTACAGTTGATTTATGAAAATATAATGAGGTCTTTCAAAAGGAAGCGCTAAAATAACTGACTGAGTGTCTTGATCAAAATATCATCAACACGAGATGAAGTGTTTCCATAATGAGGACCAGAGTGCCCCAAAGGGACAATTTGGAGCATTGAGAGCATTCTGCTGACATTGCTTATCTGGAGAATAATTAACACCTCTGCCCTTTTTGTTATCCCCGAGGAAGGCCCGTCTTCATCACCGGTGGCTAAATTGGGGGAGGGACATTGTAGTGGTGAGCTTAGTCACACGTTCACGGGAAGAACACATCACAGAAAGGTCGCCAAACACACATTTACTGCAGATGTTACGACGTCAGGCACTCTCCGTTCCAGCAGCAATTGATCAACATTGAATGATGTAACTTGGAGCACTGCAGTGAATGTTTGCAAAAGGTTTAAGTTGACATTTGGTGGTGGTGAGGCAGAGCCTCCGGTCCAGCCAGTCAAAGATGACCCCATTCCTTCAGTGACTCAGATTATCTGGATGATGACAATTCTTTTCGGCTGCAGGATGTTAAGTTGTAACAAATACATGTGTAGATATGCACACTTGAAATGCATTTTCAGGCCGAGGTGTAAATATTTTCTTAAATTGCGTTTTTCTTAATTGGGATTTGCTGGATGAGGAAGTTACTATCACTTTGGGCTTCAGGATGTCAAGGTTAGGGTTAGGGGGTGGGGTTCGGGTTAGGGGATAGGGTTAGGGGTGAGGGTCAGTGTTAGAGGTTAGGGTTCATGTTAGGGTAAGGGTAGGGGTTAGGTGTATGATTTAGGGTTAGGGGTATGGTTTAGGTTTAGGGTTAGGGGTTAGGTTTGGGTGTTCAGCTTAGGGTTAGGGTTGGGGTTGGAGTTAGGGTTAGGGTTAGTGGTTAGGGTTAGGGGTTAGGGCAAGGTTTAGGGTTTGGGTTTGGGTTAGGGTTTAGGGTTGGGTTAGGGTTTAGGGTTTGGGTTAGGGTTAGGGTTTTGGATTAGGGTTTACGGTTAGGTTTAGCGTTATGTTAGGGTTAGGGTTAGTGATAGGGTTTAGGGTTCAGGTTATGGTTAGGGTTTAGTGTTAGGGTTAGGGTTAGGGTTAGGCCTTTGGAAGCTTACATACTGTAAAGTCAGAACAAAATGAACTAACTATGTCACAGCGAGGAGCGTCTATTTTCCGACGCCTAATCATATGCGGCCTTGACAGACACGGGGGAAAGGAACCAAAGGAATTAAGTAAAGTTATACGGTACGTTGGCAAATGTCTGCCGAGCTAAAAGTTGCGGGGTGAGTTAAGAGGACCCTTGGCAGTAGCTCTAAGAGCCACAGATAAAAGTGAGTAGGTAATGTGATGAGGCTGCGCTAGGTGAGATCAGCCTAAAGGAGAGATAATTACACAGGAGCAGAGGGATTAGAGTGATTCTAGATGAAGTGGAAAAGCTATGCAAAGCACATTATTCTGATGAGAAGAAGTAGAACTCGATCTTTATATCCTTTATCCTGTGTGGCAGCAAGCAGGTAGAGAGGATTAAGGGACCTGTTTATTTCTCTGAGAATTCAAAGAATTCAGGCCCAAAACACTCATCGTCTGATTTCTAAATGAAATCAAGGCCGGGTTTCCCCAAAACATGACTGGCAGGCAGGCAGATACTTAATTGCTTTCAACTGAATCTGTTGGCATTGTATTGTCGAAAGACACGTTTCTGTCATTGTTTCAGTCAATCGTGTGATGATGTCGAAAGCGCTGCCTTTCTGAACATATACTGTTGTGCGATGACAGTCAAAAAGCGCCGACATTTACACTGTCAAGATCAAAATCAATGCTGCTACACGCCCCTGCCTAGAAGGCGCAACCACCAAGCACAGATTGTTCTCCTTCGGCGGATGTCCTGGCCAAAATACTGAAAACAGTCCACAACGGGTCCATACAATGGGCAGCAAACACCATATGACAAAACAAAATACAAAAACAACAAAAAAAACAGAGCTCTTGAAGAGCTCTCGCAGATGACTGCCAAATATGGCGCCATCTTGAAATGGGTCAAATCACAGCATGTTTTTTTCATCCATCCATCCGTTTTCTGAACCGCTTTATCCTCACAAGTGTCGCGGGGCGTGCCGGAGCCTATCCAAGCTGTCTTTGGGCAGTGGGCAGGGGACACCCTGAACCGATTGCCAGCCAATCGCAGGGCACACAGAAACGAACAACCATCCTCAGTCACACTCACACCTAAGGACAATCTGGAGTGATCCTGCCGTGAATGTTTTTGGAATGTAAGAGGAAGCCGGAGGACCCGGAGAAAACCTGCGTAGGACGGGGAGAACATTCAAATTCCACACAGGGAGCCCATAGCCAGGATCGAACCCAAGACCTCTCCACTGTGAGGTCAACGCGCTAACCACTGGACCACCGGGCCACAGTATAAACACTCAGTCAGTATACCCGTTTGGGTGAAGAGCACTGAACCTCGAGCCTGTCAGTCACAGGCTCGATTTTGAAACGAACACTTCACAATTGTCTTACTGTTTATTGTGCATGTTAAATTGCTCCATGTACAGCACTTTGTATGCAGCGATGGCTGTTTGAAAGTGCTCTATAAATACTGTTGACTTGACTTGACTTGACAATTGCATCGGTGATGTGTTGCTAATGTGTAAAGGCAGTTCTTTAGTCCAAATTGTAATGTCTCCCTACCCAGCTGTTTTCGTCACTATCTAATTAGCCATGCTAGGAGGGCTAATTAGTCTCCCAGGAGTGCGCAAAGCTTTCCCTTAGCATGATGTAACGTGTTACACCGAAGAGCTCCCACAACAAGACATTGGTGGTGATTAGATCGAGTGTTCTGCCTGTCAGTCACCACATTAACTAACCATTTTATTTCTGTCTTCAGTAGAGGTGTAACATCACGCTTGTCCTCACGTGAAAGGCTTGATAAAGCTTTCAAAAAAAATACACTTGATGGACTAAATTAAGCTCTCAAAATAACACTTGACAACATCATAATAACGAGAAAAACCTAACCATAAAAAGAAAACATCCTGCTCGCATAATGCGGGCTGCTTGATCGGTCACCATCAAAAATCAAGGTAATGGTTGACTCACTACTTGTTAAGAGGAGTGATTATCGTTACGTGGGATTCAACTGAAGGTCAAGTCGAGGTGTAAAACTACAGCCTCTGTTGTCATGGTACCTCACATGAACAGAACATCAAAGCTTGTGGCAACATTAGCAACCGCTCAGCCAAAACAATGTCTTTCTTTTTCACCGCGCACACAAAGTACACCGTCAATGAAATTTAGAGAATCGTGGACAATGAACTGAGTGGACGACTGGTTAGCACAGTGCGATGTGCAGAGTTCGATTCCGGCCTTCCCACATTGCAAAAACATGCATGGCAGGCTGACTGAACACTCGAAATTATCCCTCGGTGTGAGTGTGAGCATGGATGGTTGTTGCTCACAGAGGGGATAGACCAAGGGTAGGGAACTCGGGTTCCTCTGGAGCCATATCCTGCCTGTTTTCGATCCCTCCCTACTCCAACACATCTGATTCAAACGATCAGATCATCAGCCAGCTCTGTAGAGGCCTGAATCGATCATAAACAACTGAATCTGGTGTGTTGGAGTAGGGAGGGATCGAAAACAGGCAGGATATGGTTCCAGAAGAACCGGAGTTCCCTACCCCTGGGATAGACCCGAGCACACCTGCAACCCTTGAGGGGATAAGCGTCTCGGGTAAATATACTGTATATATACACAGTATACACATACATACAGTACATGGTTACACATTATTGCAGGTAATTCCGTAGCAGTGTGGTTTTCAGCAGGTTTGAACATCAAGTGCGAGATGGACACAGAATTTGAATTTTAAATCTGACAATTGCAGCGGTAAAGAGAAAGCATCAAACTGTCATTTTGCTTTCTCCCATGCAGGACTGAAATGATTCAAATCATATCTGCTGAAGGTTCCCAGTGACAAAAGCCCAATGAAATGCCCTTGGTCTTGCGTGTGGGTGTTTGAGCTCCACAGTCGTGATGGCACTTTGAGACCGTGGCAAGGCCAGGCAAGACTATTGTGTTTTTGTCAGACATTTCATCCACAAGGCAACTCACTCAATGTGCTTTACACAACCGAAAGAACATTGACCAACAGAACAACTGGAGACATTTTTTTGGGGGTGGGGTTCTGCACGTGGTAGGGCCTGAAAATGGTTGCCACGGAATGAGTTTCAGCACAACCAAGAGATTCAAAGACATTAAAAGTGAAGGAAAGAAATAAAGAGTCACGTTTAGTGGGCTGAAATTTGTCGAGGCTATTCTGTTGTGGATGGTGGCATGCCGATTGCAATCGCAGCTGGATAGAAAAACGCACATGACATACTGCGCGGCGGAGCCACAAAAGTTCAACCGCTGCTGGATCGTCATGTACAAGCTATCCTGCTCAGTCACATTCTTTTTTCTGCTTTTTATTTTTACACCTCAACATCCCACTTTCAAATTCGTCACCCTGCTAAAAGATGTGTTGGTACAGCGACTTCACACTTTCAAGACTGACTTATGCAGTTAATGACAGGAGATGTGAAGTCTCTTACCGTCTCTCGCTCTCTATGTGTGTGTTTATTTCCTCACATTTCAGTTAATTCCAAGGTGTGAGCTCTTGATGCGTTGTTACGTGAACCGTCACTTCTCTATGATCATGGGGAAAAAAAAAAAAAAAGATCCATGGGGTCAAGCAATTTATTTCTTCCATCAAGTCATGAATGTTTTCCTTGATACGGTGAGTGGTTAATATATTAACTGTGTACAGTTTCTCACCTTTAGGCAGTCACAAAGTAATATAATGAGCTCCTGAGTATATTTTTCTAATATTATTACAGTAAATTAACCGTAATTGATTGGTGAAAAGTCCCAACCAATTCCGGAGATTTCAAGAAGTCAACAAGAGCATAATTAGCTTGTGCGGTCGAACATTCCGGTTCCAGTTGCCAAAAGGAATCACCCGAGTACTGGGACCACGATCCCAAACGGCAAGAAAACGTCTTTGCCAATAAAGGGAGAAACTTGATACCTTACGATAACAGAAATGATATTACCCACAAGGCAGAACTGGGAGCTGTCAGAAAGGAGATGGAGTGAGTGATTGCCCCAGTTATGAATAGCTGATATATCCCATTAGACTTTGGTGGAGGCGCGAGCCCGCAGCTCGTGCCGCTGAGGCTCAGGGCCGGTTATTGGCTGACACGAAAATTATTTTTCAAGCGTAAAGTGTCAGAAAGTAGGATTGATGCTCCCGCTCATTCATGCACCGGCATTTTGGGTGGTTTAGCTCGAAATGAATCCGAGTGAAGAGCCGCGCGCTCCATATTTATGGCAGCTGATGTTTCAGCCGACGTGCGTGCGAGAAGAATGAGAAAGAAATTACAACCAAAACAAGATCAACTCATTTTCGAGATCAATAATGACGTTTGGGTAAAACGGCTAATGGCCAGGGAAGCTTTGACCCCGACGCAGGCATACGAAAGCCAAACATCTGGCAGATTTTTCCGTGTACAGTAATAAATGGCTGCAGGCCTTTGGAAGCTTTCTGGAGTGTGACAAAATGCATCAGCTCAAATACGATGCAGCCTCTGCGGCTCACATCAAGATTTTTTTTCAGCTGCGACATGAAGACTAACCTCAGAAATGTGCCACCACATTCGGTTGCCAAATTACCCTCAAAAAAGCCGTACGGAGGAATGGGGTCATAGCAGAAAAATTTGTTGACACTTGAGTACCTATATTTGAGCGAGGGGTAATAGATTCAGTCATGGCTTCAGTCTTGGAGTGAAAAATCACAGAGTAGCTTTTGTTTGATGCCTTTACATACAAAGCTTCACAAAGAAACCTCACTCGGGCTCCGTGAAATCACAAATGCAATGAGAACACCCACATCAGGCTGCGATTTCTGGAGCACTACTGACTTTTCTAAATGTGATTCCTCGTCATGGAGGATGATTATTTTTGGCTTACAGCAGCCACAAATTACAGAAACAGGAAAAGCATGGGTGGTTTTTTTTTTTTAAATGTTCGTTGGTTGAGAAAAGAATGATCCTTTCTGTCTTCCAGTATTGTCTTTGAACCATTTGAAGAAAACAATGCGTGGCGACATTTTTGTCTAAACTTCGCCTGTCCTCTTTTTGCACTACAGCTACGGTGTTTCAATCAGGTTTCTGTGATTTTTTTTTTTTTTACTCAACACAACTCAACTATATTTCTAGAGCACTTTAAAACAGCCACCGCTGGAGACAAAATGCTGTACAGGGAGCAAAAAGAATTCATTCAACAACAAACAATAAAACAATAAGAGCGAAGACAGTAGAAAAGCCCCAAAACAGTCGAACTAAAACTCAAGTCTCCTGCTGGGTCAAAAGCCAAAGAATAAAAATGAATTTTAAGACAAGCTTTAAAGATGGCAGCTTGCCTAACGTGGACGGGAGGTCATTCCAGAGAGAGGGACGGGCTCCATCCCCTCTGAGTCTCTACTTAGTTCTTGTCCCGCTAATAGTGTCTGGTCCGCAGACCTTGAGTCGCCGGGCAGGTGCGTGGGGGCGCAGGAGCGCAGAGATGTCAGGTGATGCGAAGCCATTTCTAAATGTGAAGACAAATAATAGGTTTTTAAAAAGAGCTCTAAAATGTTTAGGGAGCCCGTGAATGGATACCAGAGTCGGAGTGATATGCTCCCTCTTACGAGTACCAGTCAAGAGGCGAGCAGCAGCACTTTGGACCAACTGGAGGATTGGTTGACTGCAAAGCCAAGTGCGTTACAGTCGTCCAGCTGAGACGTGACGAAGGCATACATGACTGTTTGAAAGCGCTCTTGAGAAAGGAGAGGCTTGACTTCAGCCAACAGGCACAAATCATCACTTTCAAAGTATTTACGAAGCTTATTTGTGCTGCTAATTGTGTAAATCCTCAGCTAAAATTATGAGCTTGGATGTTTTTGAGGTCTAAAGCCACACCTTTTTGTCTCGGACAGCATTTGCTCCATTGTGCACATTTGAACCTGTCAGGAATTTGTGAGTTATCGCTTCCAGAACATGAACAGCAGAGTCAGGAGACGGAGTGAATAGCAATTTGTGATATTGACTGCCGCCTGACTCTTATGCCGGGGTCCGGCTAAAAATTATAATGAAGTCAGCGATTATATATTTTTCTCTGGCAACAGACCCACCTGACTGATAAGCTTAATTAAAATATAAATTTGTGTCTGTTGCTTTTTGCTCTTAAGGCCATAATGTCATCTGCGTAGCAAGTTGCAGATGATCCTTTTTTTTTTCCCGGTTTTGCTCGATCGGAAAGCCGTGCTCAACATAAACAGCCAAGTACAAGTCTTAATGAAGATCGATATGTTGTTTTGGTTTTTTTTTCTCAAAGCAACACAAACGATACCGTGAACGTTGACGTGTTTTTATGTGTACGTCGTTTTGCTCATGTTGCAAAAGGGCCACCAACTCTGGTGCAGAATGCAGTCTGAACATTTCTAGATCTAAAAACATGAACATGTAATGCAGTATAAACATGTCAGTTAGGGATACGTGAATACCAGGTCAGCGCTTTGTTCTGCTTTGTGTCGTAATTGTGTGTTCAGCACCGTCCGTCTCTCATCAATAATTTCTTTTTTGTTGTTGTTGCTTACTTCCCGCGGCACTCCCATCACCTGAGTATTATTTCAAATATTTTAGCATTTTGAAGTTCTGTATCTTTCGTTTGGAAAGTTCGGGTAAGCCAGGAGTCAAAGGACAATTCACGGAATGCAGGAGGGCAAGTGTTCTTTTCAAGCAGCATTGCAAAGTGAGCCTCCAAGTCGCAGCAAAGCTATTAAACATCGAGTTGCATCAGTCAGCATCTTCTCCAATCTGAAGTCCTTCCATGCCGAACCTTGGGGGGTTCCGCGTGTTAATTAGCAGTAGCGGGCAACTGCTTGCAAGTAACATGACCAACCTTTAAGAAGTCGTCATGTATCTGATTTAGACGCGTGCGTAAAATGTTTATGAAGAGAAGGCCGCAATCTATCAATTTTAGAAGAAGAGAAAAATATATGATTGATTTGCTCAAGCGTCACTCAAAATGAGCTTAATGACCCAGTATCTTATTTTCACACGTCTGCCTGAAATTGACATTCACTTGACCATCTTAATTCACTTGGGTTTGTATGGTATTGATTGAAGGAAGAACACCATCATGCTTTAGACAACCACGCGTGTCCTGAACCTGACGAAAAACAAGTTTGCTAGTCATGCCAATCTATCGCTCGGCCGAAGTAAGGAGAACACGTTTGGGCACTCGGAATTTGTCACAGCAGAAGAAGAGTTGTCTTGTTGAAGGGGGTTAGCCGTGAACACTTTATTTTGCCCTCCGATGTACAACAATCAATTCGACACTCGGCACTGTCCGCATCACCACCATCTTGACACCATTTGCTGCCTCGTTCGACATCAGGCGCAGCTCTGGGATTTTTCTTTTTTTTTCAATTTCTTTTTCTGGTCCTTCAAATGAAGTCCAATTAGTAAAACTAAAAACTTTTTGAAACATTTGGTGGAGTGGAACAAAACCTAACGGGACATTATTTTAGGGTATGTTTTGAAAGGTGTGGAGACGGTCTTCTGAGACTTGTGAAGGATTAGAAAGGTGAGTTCTTTTCTACGGCTTATGGTAATGAAGGTTTGTTTAAATGAGCTTTCAGCTCTTTCTCGGCGGTAAATGAGATGCACATCTTAATTTAAGTCGGAGGGTCACGCGGGTGATATCCAAATAAAACCGATGCCTAACTGTAATTCAGAATCAAAATCTGTTCAAACCGCAATCAGAAAGTTGAGCCAAATGTCAAGACCCACCTTGTGACCTTACAGTCGAGAGATAAGAAGGAGAAAGTATTACGAAACAGGAAAAAGAAATCCAAACGTGTGTTCCGTTGAAAGAAATGTCATTAAAGACAAAGTTTCTAACTCGTAAAAATCTTTCATGCGAAGATTTAGATGAAAGGTTCAACTCTGAAAAGAATCACTCTCAGATTAGTTGGAAGATAAATCCTGAGCAGGAAATAATCTAGACCTGATTCATACAGTCAAAATAGTATACTTGAATGTTTTAAAGGGTACGCCGCCCCCCCCCCTCCACCCCCTTCTCGGATGAGTGGTTTTTAGCTTCTATCGTTGATCATCTGTGAATGGTTGCCTTAGTTTTGTAAGTGTCGCATTTATTGGCAGGCAATGGTCTAGCGTGGTTGTTTGTTGGTTCGTTTCAAACCAAGCAGCCGTTTGGCTTAGCTCGACGAGAGCAAAAGTGCCGGGAAGTCGTAAAAGACGTGTTACGTAAAGGACAAAATGTGAAAAATGGACTCCCTTAACCCTTCAGACAGCAACCACGAAGATTTCTAAACTCAAGGCGATATGCAAGACTGATGGCAACTCGGTAGTCGAGTGCTTATTCATGTGGGTGATTATTTATTGGTTGCTTATTTTCAATTGAGAGACTTCCTTTAATGGGAGTGTACCAGGGCCCGCCAAAGAAAGCAATCGTAGACATTGGCTGTTCAAGCGGAAAAAGCCATGAGAAATCAAGATTTGAGTTTGCTCTTCTTTTTTTCGACCTACTAATGCATAAATGAGGTCACGGGCTTCAATTCCCTTTGTGGTTTGTTCAAAATATGGCTTCAAACATAACACCGTGAATTTATTCGCAAGAATATAATTGGCAACGTGCCCTTGAGATATTAGTGAGAGAGCAAATGAATTCTAAAATGTAATTAATGTAGCCCACGTTTTGGATATATCACACCCACTCATTCTTTTGGCATACTCTAATTGTATACGACACTGTAAAAACTTTACTGGCTGTTAGAAAAAAAATGCACACAATCCAAGTGATACAACTTGACGAAACTTGGAAGGTTGCATTGTGGTCTAACTCAGGGGTCCCCAACCTTTTTTGCCCCACGGACCGGTTTATGTCAGACAATATTTTCACGGACCGGCATTTAAGGTGTGGCGGATAAATACTACAAAATAATATGCTAAGAGCTGCATGAACACTGGGGGGATTTCGAGATAAACACGAGGAGCGTCCAATTTGGCCGCAACACTCTGATCGCTACGGTCTTAATGCCTTCAAAATACGATACAACACAAATTCAAAGTGCATGAAAATCTCAACTCACCACAATGCTGAATCAGTGCGAGCGCCGAGCTTGATTTTCTGCAAGCGGGCGGTCCCATCGCGGGGTAATAGGAGACAATGACACATGAAGTGTGTGCTTCATGTCGAGTCAACTTCGTCATTTTGTTTTAGTCGCCGTTGCTGCACAAAACCCCCGCCTCAACACAGGTAGCATGTCGGAAATGGCAACAGTGCTATTGTGGCGATCTCAGAGTGTTCAGCCATAACTTGAATCCGGAACACCGGCAGAGTTGTTTTGAGGCTGCCGTCATTTGCGATCTCCAGCAGTTTATTTTACTCATTTAGCAAGCTCTGGTGTTTTGTTTTTAGGGCAATCAGTCACGTGACGGAGAAGCGTGGTTTGACGTGTGTCAAGTGACACAGCCGGATGTAACGGAGAATCCGGTAATTTTTTCAAAATAAAATATCTTTCGTATTCCAAAATAAATACGACGGAATTAATGTAAGTTCTTATTGTGCGGCCCGGTACCAAATGCCCCGAGGACCGGTACCGGTCCGCGGCCCGGCGGTTGGGGACTGCTGGTCTAACTTGTCTTTGTCATTTACTTGTGTCGCACGTACAAAAAACAAAACAAACAAAAAAAAAAACAGTACAATAGTACAAAAACGAGGTGCAGGTTAAACTAAATAACAAGGAGGACGAATAGCACCGCCTTGCTACATTTTCATTTCATCAGCGGTTGAATTTTTCTTTCAATGCCCGTGTTGGATGCTCCAAAAAGTAAAACTGAATTGTTTACTTTCATGCCTAAAAAACAAAACAAAACCAAAAAAAAAAAAACCAACAACAACAAAAAGTTCCAGTGCCCCATCAACGTGCTTTGACAACTTTCTCTTCGACCAGTGGAATTAATTACATTTCCACAAATGACCTCTTAACCCCCTTCTTTTAAAAAAACGTCTTTTGGAAAATAATTACTTTTAACGGTAGAACTAGCCCCTCCTCCAGTGGGACTATTCACACCACGCTCTGGCCCATGTCCAAAAATGTGTGTGTGCGTGTGTGCGCGTGTGCGTGTGTGTGTGTGTGAGTGAGAGGCACGCTTACAGATGGCCAACAAAAGAGGGGAGCTTAGAGTGCAGCTCACCCCTCTTCCCAGAATGATTTTCTTCTCTAACTTGGTCAATAGCCCAGCCGCTTTTATTTTACTTGATAACACAGCTGCCTGCCTGTTGACACCTTTGAGTTCATCGCATGATTTATATTATGACGCCATGGGATGAAAGTTACAGTCCAGCCTTAAAATTAAAGGTGTAAAAAAAAAAAAGAGGAATAAATGCATCAAGTTAATAGAGAAACAGAGCAAAGTGAGAAATAGGTGAGCAAAAACAATAAAATAAGGAAGTGAGAAAGTGAATCACATTTTTTCTGTTACGGTGTTGCACAAAATAAAATCTAGTTCCCCAGAAAAATCTATCGAAATCCAAATGATTCGATTACGTGCAACCACTTCAAATAAAATAAAACACATTTTTTCAGTGTTGTTAAAATATGAAAGTACAAATGTTAACGTGCGTCTGAAAAAGCGGAACTATTCCGTTCCTATGAAGACAGCACAACGGGCCACAATGTCGTGATGTGATTGGGTGGAATTTTAAAGCATGGCTTTCATGCTCCTGTTTGAAAGATGCAACTGCCAGACTCCCGACTTTCTGGGTGGGGCCCCACTCCGAGCTCCGGCTTGCCAAGGAAACCTCGCCGACCGTTAAAATACTTTGAGGCCCCCCGTCACTCAAGATCAATGGTGCTTCGACAGGATGTGATGTCGTTTTCTGCTCAGCTGATGTCCACTGCGTGAGTGAACAACAGCAACAATAGCGAGCACGCGTGCTCTATTGTTGCAGTGAAACTGAGATACAAAAGCTTTTCCCCCTGGGCTTCCTTCTACCTCCCATCTGTCAATGTTTGTTCGACACCATTTGGCTCCAACGGCTCGTCTGAAACAATTTCAAGATCAATGGAAAAAATAATAATAATCTTCATGCGTTCATATCATTCACATGCACACACATGGTTGATATTCTAACATGGGATTGTCGCAAAGCAGTAAAACCGGGGGTGGAATTCACAATGCCACGTGCACCATGATGCTCAGTCACGTTTTCTGAGATGGGCCTTTTTCCACAGCGCTTGTGGCAGGGGCTAGTTCCGGGCCCGTGCCCAGGTTAGCACCAGTTCTTTCATTTTCCACCACAGAAATTGGCTCCAGCTGAGGTGCTTAAAACCTGCCCCAATTATTTGTTGGGCCAGACTCTGGCGCCAACTACGTCAGGGGGCGGGGTTATCAAGACGAGCGCAGATGTAGAGGAACGACTCCTTGGACACCTGCAAGTTTTGCACAAACTGTGTCTCGCCGGAAGAGCGATCGCGGACGTGCCCGAAGAGCATGCCATCTCCAACTCACAGCCATCCTCGTGACCATCGACAATGATTAAGGAAGATAGAAGTGTTTGTTGATTGCATGCCCCTGACTGTTGTGTACAACATACGAGCATAATTGATGCTATGGTATGTTGCCCAGCAGATGCTAACAGTGCATTATTATTATTATTATTAATATTTTATTATTGTGATTATTATTATTATGCGCGCAGCCGCTCTTGGGTCAGTGTCAACGTCAGCGTGACGTTTGGATGCTTTACGATGACATCATGACGTGGCTCCTACTTGGCTCTTTGCCGGTGGAAAACCAAACACGTTCTTTGTGACTTTTTCTCAAAGCCGAAACAGGGTTTCTGCTTGACCTATGAACTTTTTCAGGAACTGATTTTACAAACTTCTAATCTAAACACTTTAGTTACAATGGAGTGAAATTTCACTCAAAGGCCTGAGCAGAAAAAAATCTTTTCTTTTGAGTATTGCTATAACATTTCGTACTTGCCAGGATGATATTTGAGGTGTTGGTTGCGTGTCGGGTGGTTTTTATTACTCTATCTGTTCAAAAAGTAAATAAAAAAGATGGTCTGGGTGATAATCGTAAAGGTTAAACATGTTTCGTAATTCTGATTGCAAGTCCTTATGCGTGGGTGGTGAACATAGAGGTTCGTCACTCCACAGGGTCAGTCAGGGTCAAATAGAGAGTCGCCGATTATTCCTTTACCACAATCAAAATCGCAAAGAGAAGAGCTTGATATGATGGTCCAACAGCACTTCATTTCCCAGAATACCTTGCTTTATCTCAGCCTGTAAAATGACTTCCGAAAAACCTTTTGGACATTGGACTGTAATTCAACTTGAATTCGACACCCTGTGTCGTGGAGTACATTCAAATTCAAATGCATCCCTGAATTGAATTTGAACCCTAAAATTCTGAAATTTTGCACGGCCCTGCCAGCTACCGCCTCGTTACCTCTGAGCAAGGCCACCGCCGCAGGTTGCGTGTGTGGCGCGGCGCACTCTTTGCCCACCTCAAGCCGACCATCCATCTTCGATGCCGCTGACCCTTGCGGGTGCGCCGGAGCCGGTCCCGTCGGATTTCGAGCTCGAGGCGGAGTACACACTTTGGTGGCCGTCAGGCAACTGCAGGGCACACATAGACGAGTGACGATCCGCCTTCGCGTCCGCATCGACTGTAAGGACAGCTTGGAGTAACATGACGCAGCATGCGAAGAGCCTTGGCGCACCTCTCTGAGTCTTGATCTCGCTTGGCACGCCTGCATGTGTGTGAACTGGTTATCAGGTGTGCGGTGTGCAAGAACGCATCAAATTGTCAGCGGAATTTTCAGGTGAAGGACAGTGATGGGTTTCATGAAGAGAAAAGTGAAAAATGGTTCGGCGCAAATCAGACTTCAGCTGATGTTGGCTGGAACTTTCTTCTTTTCTCCAGTATCCGCACACCAGTTCGAGACCAAAATAGCATCGCTACCTTGGAGTCCAATAATAAGCCCTCTGACAAGATGTGCCACAAAAAAGAAGAATGAAGACAGCCGGCACGTCTCTCGAGTATTTCACCCAGTTTTACTGTAAAAAAAAAAAAAAAATCTTTGCCTTATAAAGGTACATAGGACAGGTTTCCCAAAAGGCTTGAGTGAAATGCTCGACACTCACCCAAATGCACACAGACACATCTCGATTTTTCTTTTTCATTTTGATTACAGGGATAAGCTCCTCCCACGTCATTCAAAGCTACTTGCACCGATTGGAAACTGTCCGTTATTATTATAGTATCCCCGTAATACGCATTTCCATCACTGGCGCTTCAATCCAAAGACAGAATGCAAAGGCACGGACGGACGGCCATGGCTTTTCCATCCGCGAGCATTTGTTGTGTGACTGTGCACACCGGCATTCTGGCTTTTTTACTTCAGTTCAAATTATCACCAGAGGATTAGCATTGTTGGAGGCTGTCATTCTGAGTGTTGACAATTCTTTCAGAATAGGGGTGTCCTACTCAAAAGTGTCAGCTCGTTGACAAGCTCTGAGACGTCTGATCATGATCCCGATTCTTCCGTCTGGAGAAATTCTGGACAGAACGTGGGAAACATACGGAACCTGACTGGCCCGAACCGTCATAAGGTAACGATGCTAAATGTAGTCAATATTTAGGGCTAAGGTCAAAATCCTGGATTCTGAAAAATTGGGGATAACCCATTTCCACACGCGAGCGGAGAGAGTGACTCCTGCGTTTGAAGAACCGGATTGAAATGGCAACGTTATTTGGACGTGTTACTTTCAGCTACTGATTTTGTGGTCATGTGATCGGACTTGCGGCTGCATGTCTGAGACTCGGGTGAAGAAAGGGGCGGAGCTGTCAAGTGGTCACCACATGGTCTAAACATTTTGTAAGAGTCTGGCGGGGACGTGGCGCAGAGTCCCCCGTCAAAAGCAGCCTCAACCTCGGAACGTCGACCGCATCCGAGAAGCAGCAGGGAGTCGAGTGGGGTCGTAAGCCCCGTCTGCTGGTTGTAGCCGGCTGTGGCAGTCATCCCCGGTCCAGTTGGTGGGCACCAGCTCCCAGGGAAGAAGGAGTCTTGAATACGGAGCACCAGTCCTCCTGAGCGGGGTGTTCGGTCCCTTTCTGGCCCTTGTCGGAATTTGGTCCACAGGACAAGTATCTCGGGTTGTGGTTCACGAGTCTGGGAAGAATTGAGCGGCCGATTGACAGGCGGATTGGTGCAATGTCTGCAGTGATGTGGACTCTGCTGAGGTGAGGAGGGAGCTGGAGTTCTCTCAAGGTTTCTTTGCCCTCCCGGAGGCTTTGGACCGTGAATATTTGTCAAGACCTTTGAGACTCCGCTGTGATTGAGGGCTATGATAATAAATATGACTTGGCTTGATGAGCAGAAATGGGATTTTTTTTTTCAATTTTCTGGTCGATCACATTCCCACCCTCACCTGTGAAAACGGAGATCATGGACACAAGCAGGAAAAGAAATTAGCTTCCTGCGCAGAGTGTCTGCACTCATCCTCAGCGATAGGGTGAGAAGTTTGGTCATTTCGAAGGTGCTGACAGTCGATGCGCTGCTCCCCCGCATCGAGAGGAGCCAGATGAGGATGGTTCTGGTGTTTGGTTCAGATGCCTCAGAAGACGCTTACCTGTTGAGGTGTTTGTTGAGGCATGCCCTACCGGGAGCAGGCCCCCGCGAGGGAAACCAAGGACACGCTGGGGAGACCACGTCTCGCGGCTATCCTCTGTGAAGTTGCCGGGAAAGGGAATTTTGAGCTGCCCCACCCCCCCAACCCCGAGTCCCGATTAGCGAACGAAGATGGATGGATGGAGGGGCTTCTGAGGACAGGGGGCTTTTTGTTAATTTAATGCTTTTCAAAAAGCTTTTGCCATGCAATTTGAATCCCCATGAACACTAAAACCCTTCTTAGCAGGTGCATAAAGATAAGAAATTTGGTTTCGAGGGACAAAAGGCTTTTTCGTTCTCTTTCTTTTTTTTTTTTTTTACAGATTCTTCAACCTGCATGGAAGCCGGCGACCATTCCCATCATGAACTGTGTTTAATGCATTCGGCGATGTGTGGTGTTGAATCTAAGGTGAGCAATAGAAAGGCTTCCAGAGAGCACAGCCTCGTCCCTGTTCCTCCTCACTCTGCATTAATGACCGGATCTTTCCTATTACCTGCTCCGAGCCCCGAAGATGGGATTCCCGCGGTGCAAGCCGGGAGCTGTGCTGCAATTCTTATGAGGTCTCTCCTCACGTCTCTCCGCTCATGCTTCTCCAGCTCTGCCGGTTCCACTTATTTCCTTGCCTGTCTTTGGCCACAGCATGGTGTTGTTGTTTTTTTCAAGATGTACACTGTATTCTTTTTTAGTGTGCTGAACCTAGTGTGTGTGTGTGTGTGTGTGTGTGTGTGTGTGTGTGTGTGTGAGAGAGTGACAGGGTGCAAGTTCCACTGATGCAAGTGGCACGTAAGATTCAGGAAGGTGTGTGTGTGTGTGTGTGTGTGTGTGTGTGTGTGTGTGTGTTTGTTGCTTGTGAAGCGAAGCTATATGTGCGAAATAATGAGCAAGGACTACATTTGTAAGTGCCCAAACTGAGATCTCGAACGACTGCTCCACTGATTTCAGCCTCCCACACAAGAAAACCGCCATACAGTGCGCGCAAGACAGAAGACAAGAAACCGCCTGATCATAGAACACTCGATACACAGCACCAATGTCCGACTTTCATCTTGTTTGACAAGGTGAGCGGGGCTCGAAAAAGGGAAATGAAATGGTTGTGTCAAAACGTCACACGCTGACATCATTTAAAACAAGAAACTAATGGCTGTGGAGATGTGTAGGCAAGATGACGGGATCATTCCGAAATGGTTGCACACATCCTGGCATTCGGCTATAATTTCAGCTTCTTTTTTTTTCTGCCTTTCGATTCAAGTCAGCTGTCTCATTTGCGAGGTGGTGGTGGACCCCAAAAAGCAGGCAGGAGGGAGGAGCAGGGTGAACTTGACGAATTACATTTAAGAAAACCGAATCCAAAACAAACAAAGTGCTAACAACCAAAACTAATCCAAAGTAGCGAAACAAAACCATGACTGTGGCAAAAAACGAACAGGAACAGAACCATGACAGAAACAAACATGACAGTAGCAAAGAGCAAACAATGACCCGACAATGAGTGGTCGGGCTGGGAGTCCTTTTAAAGCACTAATTACCTGATGACCAACAGGTGTGCAGCTGCAGGGGGAGCCCTACAGCGCCACCTGTTGGTCCCAAACCGAATCATGACATCGGCAAAGGCACAAGTCTGTCTCTCTGATGAAGAGATAATCCCGAGTGTGCTCCGGTGGTGTGGGGTGTGCAGAGCTTGACTTTTCTACACCGGTGCGCTCGGAAAAACAGTCTCCAACCTGTTCAGTGTTTACAATCTCAAATCCCGATTTTCGTCAAATCCTCGCGTGTGGGTGTTTTGTTTTGAAAAATAAAGACGGGCCTTTCCACCTGGCAACTACGCCATGCATGCCATTATTATTTTTTTGGATCCAGTCTCTTCCCTATTGTTGATTTCTGAACGCTGACCTTAAGTGAGGTGAGGGAAGGGTGCCGCTCTTTACAAGTTGTCTGGGGTTTACGTTTAAACTCCGGGATTTGTCGCCGCTGCGCTCTTCAGCTAATTATTGTCGGCCAGTCGCTCCGGGGAAGCTTGAGCAGTGTCCCATAGTGTTCTCCATTTGGGGAGAATGCTTCTCAACTGGAGTCCTGAAGCTCTTGGCTTCATAACCCCTTCCAGACTGATGGATGTCACTTACTTTATTTCTTGAATGTCCTCTTAGAATTTTGTTGCAGCTTTTTGACATCTTTTGCCGGACTTGACTTTGTCAAGTGGCTTTGGGATTGAACAGGTCAGCAGGTAATCAGGCTCGGGTGCGGTCAGTGCTCATGAGCTCTCCCCAAAAGTGCGATTCGCCACAGGAAATTGACGATGTAACAAGTGGGGCAAGTACTCAAAGTAAGAATTTGAGGAGAGGACAGATACTTTTGTTCATTTCACACTTCCCAAAGCTGATCATCCGGCGACATTTTAACTAGCAGCCTCAGCTTGAAATGTCCGCAAAATACAAAGTGCAGAGGAACAATCGGATTTGAATCAACGACGCAGTTATAAATAGTTGAAATGAAGTTTGCCACACGTCGAATGACAAAACCATTTGGATGTAAACTTTAGCGAAGAGGGGAAGTGACGCTTTCACATCGCATTTTCACTTGCGTCCTCCCCTCGCTTCTTCTCTGTATGTTAATGCCTCTCTGTCTATTTACTCTGCATCCTCCTCGAAGGCAATCGCTGTTTCATCTGTTGGCGCCCTCTCGGGAAGCCCGTTTGTCTGCTTATTCCATCGGCGTCAATCTTCTCGACGCTGGCCTCATACTTTTGCTTCCTCTCCCGGGAGTCGCCTGTCACTATCTGTGCCCCCAGTGGTTTATCTGTGCACAAACAACTCACAGGATGTCTGAATAATATGGACGGAGTTCGATAAAAAAATAAAATTAAAAAAAAGAACTCAGCAGGATCTATCCTGTTGTAAGGGTAGTTCAAATCGTTTCCTTTAAGTTCGATGTCTAATTGTAATCCTGGGAAATGGGGCGTGTATGTTCATTTGGGGCATCTCCCGCAAATGGATTTGATCAAGCCACAATGAAGTCCGCATTCTCCAAAGAGCTTCTGGCTGCTTCCGGGAGTTCTGCCCGCCCCGACTTTTTCAGTTGATCTCCACGCAGTCCTGACACGGGATCCTGTTTTTCCCCAAGGACTGACAGGATCTAATATTCTCCCCATTTGGGTCTGCACAAAGTCTGGCTGGCTCGTCACAGAACTGGCGGCCTGACAGCTCATCCATTCAAGCCCCCCCCCCCCTCCCAGACTTTGCCCCAGCGCTCGCTGCTTTAACTGGGCCTACCATAACAAACCTCTTCATATTAGTGACTGCGGGAAGTGTGTTGGGCAAGAAGTGGAAAGCCGAGCGGGCCGCATGGGCTGGACGACGGTTGGAGTGGAGGAGGGAGGGCAACGAGGGCGAAAATGTCAGTATGAAGAGAGATGTTACAGTCAATAAGCAAGCTAATACGGCAGGGCTAGGCAGAACAGGCGTTTCTCCCGCACGTCCCTCGTGCTTTGCGCGGAGAACAATTTTTCACGCAAAGAGAAGGATTTGGGTTAGACGCGGAGGCCCGTGAGAGTCAACGTGGCATTTGCACCGCACGTTGCACCTTCATGAAAATAAACGATTTGGTCCCACGACTACAAATGTAAACGCATTGCTAAATCGAAACAGAGGCTAAATGGGAAAGAAAAGACACATATTTGATGAGATGGAGGCGCCGCTGTCTTTGGTCCATAGGGGACGAAAGAATGTATCCAGCGCAACAATATCATATTCCGCAGGAATGTCACCGTCAAGACAGTCTTTTAATCACTTAGCCCTAGATACTGAAGAACGCCACTAAAATAGCTTGTGTTGCGCCCCTCTTATTCCCTTATGTCTGAGTGGATGCGCCATTACGGAACAACCTCCTCCGCACTTGCCACGGTGGCCAGCTTGGACTACGGTCGGAAGGGAAAGGACAAGTATGTGTCGAAAAAGTTGCCGAAGTAGGACAAGATTTGCCTGCGGCAAATAAAAAAAGTCAAGGAAATCAATTTTAGAATCCAAATGATTTATTTGGGCCTGACCCCTACGCACTCAATATTGGTCTTTTCAGGGGTGATTGAAGGGTGCTTAACCTCCATCCGAAATAGCAATAGTACATAAACACAGAGATGAACGCCTTATCGGTCAAATGATTTGCTGCTGCGCTATGTTAGCTTGGACTGCGGTTTAAAAAGAGCATACTGTACTATTTTCTGCCGCCGATGCGGGATCGAGTCGCGGCAGAAGCAGCTTTAGCAGGGAAGCCAACAACTCCCGCTCTCAGCCACATCTTCCAACTCTTCCGGAGGGATCCCAAGGCGTTCCCAGGCCAGCCGGGAGGCTTTGTCTCTCCAGCGTCTCCTGGGGTGTCCCTGGGGCCTCCTGCCTTAAACACCTCACCAGGGAGGCGTCCAGGTTGAGTTAGTTTCTGTAGCCGGGGATCGGACTGCCAAGGTTCCCGCCGTTTTGCCCCCGCCCAGCTCACAGGGCACCTGACCCCTTTAGCTCCTCCCACAGGTGGTGAGCCCATGGGAAGGGGGACCCAAGTTGCCTTTTTGGGCTGAGCCTGGACACCAGGCACTCGCCAGCGAGTCCCACGTCCAGGCCTGGCTGCAAAGGGGGGCCCCTGGTAGGGGAGAATGTGTTGCAGATTTGTCAATTATCATCATGGTCTCTAAGCGGTGCTTTTTCTGGTCCCTCACCTAGGACCTGTTTGCCATGGGTGACCCCGCCAGGGGCCTAAAACCCCAGACAACTCCTCGGATCATTGTGACACACAAACCCCTCCACAGCGGTAAGGTGACAACTCACGGATGGGTGACGGCTCATGGAGGGGATTTTTTTTTTTCCTTTAATTAGAGTGAATAAATACACTGCACAACAATAATAGAGATGATCAGATCATCGACAGTATTTATGTAAATAAGAAACAGAACAGAATAATCAAAGTAGCATGGCAGTTAAACTGACAGGTGGCCCGCCGCCACCATTAAATCAACGCAAAGCAAATGCTGTGCTGCCACTTAAGAGTAGACAGCAAACAGAAGGATTTGTTTTCTGTCCAACTTACATTGATTTTTATTTCATGTTTGAAAAAAAATCATGAAATGGTGGATTTAATTATGGTCTTACGGGGAGAATGCCCATAAATAATAAGTGTTACTTGTTGCTTTTTCTTCTCTCATCTTTCCTACTAAATACATATATTTGGACATATTTGAACCTTTCACTATGAATCACATCACAATGAAAGATATTGCAAATTAAAATTAAAATTACAACAAAAAAAATGCAATGTCTATCCTCATGTATAATCTTTCATTGAGCAGCTTTATTGAACATTTCACATTTTAACAACATATTGATAAAAGTCCTAAAATCTCGTCTTGCCATGGCTTTTTATCAGGGACAAACACAGCTCAAACAGTCCAATACTAACATTTGGTATTATGTCTACCTCTTCAAATAAAGGACATAAATATGCCGTATTCATTCATTCAGTTATTAATTTTATGCCGCCTGTGCAGTGAGTGCCGGAGCTATCCTAGCTGCGTTATTTTTGGCCTGAGGCAGGGCACACGCTGGTCGGGTCCCCAGACAATAACATCCAAGGCTGTAGTCAATATTATCTATTTTTCAGATGTGTTTCTGCCATCATCAGACATTTAATTGGGCACAGTGGTACTGTTGAGAGATTTAATTTTTTTCATTAATCCTGTTTGTTTTTGTATGTTTTTTTTTTAAATGCTGCCCTTACTGGTAGCATTCAATAAAGAAAAACCTGCATCAAGGTCAAACAGTCCTAAAGCAATCATGATGTAATAGTAATAATAAAATGCTTTAACATCCGATTGCGGGTACGCTGAAAAATCGTACGATTCTGTGGGGAAAAAAAAGCATGCAGACATTGTGCCGTATAGTTCAACTCTACCAAGTAAACACACACCAAGTTTCCCGCACAAAATCAGTATCTAACAGCAAACATTGCTTACTATAGTCTGATGACGTGTTATGAGTGCCGATGGGAAACAGTCAGAACCACTTATTCTTATTTTATTTTTTTCAATCATTTTTTTATGTGCAGTACCGCTCAAGTACTGTTACCAATCACACATACCCCCCCCCCCCCCCACACACACACACTTTATATATATATATATATATATATATATATATATATATTTCTGCTTAATGTCGTGATAACAGGATAACTATTGATCGGTAAGATGCAATTTGATGCATCAGTTAAGAATCCCACTCAATGCTGTTTGCATTTTTCTGCGCTTCTATTGAAAGAAAATCCACCGGGAATAACACAGCGAGTGCCAGAGAATAGCCTGATTGATATCTTGTCAAAATTGCATGCTTTGCTACTGCATGCCTTTGCCAATTAGGATTATTATCAGTCTATTGATAATCTATGAAAACAAACATTCAGAAGAAACTTTCACCCAGAAGAGATGCCTAAAGCCTTGCTAACTTTTCGATGCCATACTTTGCTTGAGTGCAGAGTCAGCTCATTGATCTGTTTTACATGCCGCTTTAATTCGACACAATTGCTTTATAGTAGCACATCATCAGCACATACAACATAGTAAGTGTTCATAAGATGATGTCGGCTACTTCTTTTAAAAGGGCCTGTGAGTGGGAAATCTTCCTGTAAAATTAAAAGTGCCCGCTGTAAATGTCAGCATATTTTTTTTTTCTTTAAAAAACAAGACAGACAAAATCGAGTCCAGCCTATGTTTTAAAATGATACTTCAGTTAGTGAGTTGGACTTGTTTGGTGAAATTTAAACATCCCTCTCAGAGTCAGTCACTGTTTCTTGTTTACCAAAGTACCATGCAAGAAGGATTATGTCACTTTTTTTTTTTCATTCAATTGCTGGCTTTGACGGGAGATCAATAAGACACGCCGCTTCTCCTCTTACTGCGTTTGGGGAGCTTGTCAGAACGGGGTGATGGATTGCTGGAGAAGAAGCTGAGCATTGGAGGAAAATGAGCTGGACACGGAACACTGAGGTCAGCCAAGTTAATGATGTTGGCTGTGATTATTTGCAGGTGAGAATAATCCAAGATTCATCATTTAGAACTTGAATGGCAGGAAGTGAGAAATGGCCATCATCAAACTGACGGAAACATCCATGAGCTCCCTGCAGGACATTTAGTCTGGTGGAACACACTGAAGAAGTGATGGAAAAGTTGCTGTGGCAAGAAGTAGTTCAGTTCATAAAACTGTGACGGATTTCTGCTCCACTGCACACACATTGTACACAAAACCGAAGTAAACAGTATATGGTCATGCCTTCATCAAATAACACACAAACACACACAAGTGCATACAAACACACCAGACGCACATTTATATCCTGTATATATATGTTTCTGTAGGTGGGTTGCCTTTTTATAATGTCCCTTTTTATGTGTTGGCTTCCTGTGTTTGATTTGTTGACACACACACACACACACGAAATTGTGAAGGTTATAGCGGCGAAAACGTTGGAGCGGTTTGACTGCACTGATTTTCCCTCACTCGGCACTCTCTGTTCAGTGATGAATTAATTTGTTTCCAAATGCAATATGAGATCAGAGTATACCACGTGTTGACTTGTGCTGGCTCATCCAATGCATTTTCGCTTTCAAGTTTGGGGGTGGGTAAGTTCCCTTTCAAAGTAAAAAGTCAAGAGAATCGATGTTGAAAGACCAAAGGGACAGATCCCAACATTTGGTAACTCGCACAACAGTCTGACGTGACTCATGAACTATACACTCAGCTGATTTATTCCTAATAAAATGTGATTGGCCAGCAGAGAGTACTTCTCTGCTCACTCACACGGACTGCGGGTAAATGTACAGCACCTTAATTAATGAGCCTAGCGGAGGATAGCACATTTGTTTTGTTTTCCCTGTTGCTCTTCCAAGGTGAACCCGCGCTCCGTGATACATGCTTCCTGCAATAAAACAGCCCTTGGTTTTGGCGCCAGTCCAATGAACAGCTGTAGTCGAAACAAAAGGGGGTGGGGAGGTGACACACTTCCGAGCATTCAAAGCAGAGCCACTTGAGTTCGTGGAAATACGACACGACGGTGCACATCAAAAAAGGCATCGAGACATTGTTTCACCTTTCGTGTCGTGCTCATCTGACCCGTTTGGCTCATACTCAATGACAGCGTGAGTGCGAGTGCGAGCTATTCGTCTCGATGCGCGTCTTGGGGCGGCGCGGTGAGCATATGGACTGCGTGTTTGCCTCACAGTGCAGAGGTTCTGGGTTGGAATCGGCCCCCGGCGGCCTACCTATGTCAGGTTGGGTTGCGTTGCTTTTCTCTGGGTACTGCGGTTCCCTCCTACATTCCAAAAACATGCATGGCAGTCTAATGGAACACTCTAAATTCTCCCGAGGTGTGATTGTGAGCGCAAATAGTTGTTCGTCGATATGTGTGCCCTGCGATTGGCTGACGACCAGTCTAGGGTGTACCCTGCCTAATGCCCGAAGGCAGCCGGGATAGGCTCCGGCACAGCCGCGACCCCCCGTGAGAAGAAGCACATCAGATGATGGATGGATGGATGTTTTGTGGATTGAAAATAAGTCCGGGGTCGAGTCCACCTTTCGCCCACGGTCATTTGTGACAGGCGTCATCTCCCTTTGACCTTGAAACCAATAAAGTGATGGATGGAAACACATGGACACACTACTGTGGTCTTCAAAGTAGGAAAGTAGTACATGAGGGCACATGCAGTGTACCCACACTTCTTTTTTGTTTTGCCGGCTTCCGCTTTGGTTTGTGAGACGGGCATTCTGCAAACTCGACTCGCAAGGATGATTCTTGTGTGCTCAAAACACGCTACGTTGAAAAAAGGTCTTGTTGAATTTATTCCATTTTATTTGGTCGAGTGGTTGTACGAAATCAAATCACGTGGATGCAGACAACATTTTTTTCAGTCGACGATGCATCGACTTAAAAAGTGGTTACATCTACTTGTCAAGTGGTTGCACAAAATCAAAGCATCTGGATATTTTTTTGGAAGTAGATGATACGTTTACTCCAGAAAATGTATCTGGATCCAGATGATTTGGTTCTGCGCACCCAAATTTGAAGAAATTGTTTTCAGTGTATGCAATGAAGATAGGCTATTGGAAATAAAATAGTCCAATTTCATGTCCGTTTTAAATGCAGGTCGGTGCTTTTGATCATGTCTAGGCCAGCAGAGAAGGCTTTGAAGGCCCCGAGTGCTCGCTACCGGGTTTGGTCATGATTAAAAGTTGTTGTGGAATTGTTCCTTTTGATATGCACTCCTGCTTTCCATTCAGTCGAGCTCAGGCATCGAATATGATCAACTGACATTTATATATTTTTTATTTCTCAGCATCCAAAATGTCCCTTAGTTGCCAACCGTCCAAATGATTTGGCTGTTTTTCTACCGCAGGTGTGAAACATAACAAACATTCCAAACAAAATGTTACATTTTTAGTATTCTGAAGGAAAAATCAAAACAAGGGCAAGCGCTGAATCCGAATGAGATGTTTACACTACTGGAATGGTAAAAGTAATGAGCGTGTTTGTGTTGGATTATTAAATGCTCGTGTCAATCAAAACTTTTATGAAAGAAATTATCTTTGTTCAAAGTTTGATATGACCATTGTTTTGGTTCTAATTAGTTTGTGTCTGTGGATTAAGTACTCGGTCAGTCAAATTGTTCATGTTGTCAGTTTCCAGAACAGACCATTTTATACATGAACTGTTTAGTCATTGTCACGGACTTTTTCTGGAGGGGTGGGGGGCATTTGTCAAACTCATTTTTTTTTTCTTCGAAATTATTCAGAGTAGAGATTTGCAAATGTATGCCTCAAGAGCTCAGGTGTGGTGTGTGTGTACACACACACACACACATGAAAGGTTTTTAAATGTTCATTAAGGTATACAGTATACAGTACAGGAAAATAAAAGTTGAGCTAACCGGTCTGATTTTTGTTCCTCCCATAGAACAATTGAACGTTTGCATTAACTCAATTCTACTTTCTTTATCGAGCACTTTAAAGCCCATCACTGCTGCATGCAAAGTGCTGCACGCAAAAAAAAAAAAAAGACATAAAAACTAAGCCAGTGAAAACAATAAATTCATAACAAGAAGACAGTAAGCACAATGAAGCACTGAAACAATGCCGAGTCTCATGCTGAGTCAAAAGCCAAAGAATGCAAATGTGAAGTTTTAAAGAGGGACCGAGAGGGTGCTTGCCTCAAGTTCAACGGAAAGTCATTCAAAGAGAGGAACTGGCAACGGAAAAAGCTCCATGAGGTTCGGCTCAGTCCTCGGTCCGTCGGCTCAAAATCAAGCAACATTTGTGTCGTCGGACGTCGGCGTAAGGTGGGGCGAGGCCATTTTAAAATTTTAAAGACAATAATAATGTCTTCGAATGAACTCTAAAAATGTACAGGGAGGGCCGGAATTGGAGTTATGCGCTCCCTCCTAAGAGCTCCGGTTTGAGGCGAGTATCAGCATTTTGGGCCAACTGGGGACGCTTGTGGGAGGATTGGCTGAGTCAAAACAATGGTTATGAACGGAATTCAGCTGAGATATAACAAAGGCACAGATTACTGTTTGCGAAAGGAGACTCTTGACCTTTGCCAGCTGCTTAAGATACTAAAAAAATGGCGTTCCCCGGTCAAATTTAAAATCCAAACTCGAGACTTTTGACATGATTATGGATGACACGGACAAGGGGAAACGATTGTCCTCGTCCATGATAATACCGGGGCCAGGATACGTCTAAAATTAAGTATCACCCTAAAACACAACCTTGCATAAAACATTCTAATGTATTCTCCCTCTCTCCCACATCGCACTCTAACTAATGAGAGGCAATAAATGAGGAGGTATGGATCGTGTTTATCTCTGTGGCTCCAAGGGGGCCAAGGTGCCCTCACACGCCGAAGTGAGTGGAGACGGGGTGACTGCTCGCTCTCATACTTCACACATTAGTCGCCTCCGACTTACGCTACCTCCGGCTTGGCTCCGCGTGCCTTCCCATCTTCGTCTCGGCGTTTGTTTTCCCAAACCGAACTGGGCTGCCTCCCAGCGCTCCCCATGTTGCCGCATCGCATCACATGGCATGGCAAGCCAGCAGTTTAGTCATTCCATGCAGCACTCTTTATTTTGTGAACAAGCCCAGTCATCTTCTCAGCCCATAACCTTCCCCTTGATCCCTCCCCCATGGCTAACTGCCCTTGTCCTGCCAAGCCTGCTGTAGGGTCACATCTGGAGTGGAGAGTTATTGCTGCTTTTCATCTAACCACAGATGGCCTGTTGATTTTAAGCCCGCTAGAGTCGGCTGAAAATGGAAGAGGTGGCGGGTAGCGATAATGACTTCTTCTTTTTTTTTTTTTTTGCTTAGAAAACAGATTATGGAAAGTTATTATAAAACATGTCCAATTAGAGTTTGATCCAGTTTTACAAATGGTCTGCTATTGTGACTGATGTTTTCTTTCTCCATCCATTTTCTGATCTGCTTTATCCTCAAAAGGGCCGCGGGGGGGGGGGGGGGGGGTACCGCAGCCTATCCCAGCTGTCTTCGGACAGTAGGCGGGGGAAACCCTGAACTGGTTGCCAGCCAATCAATCGCTGGACACACATCGACAAACGAGTATTCTCACTCACACAGAGTGAGAATTTCGAGTGTTCCATTAGCCTGTCACGCATGTTTTTAGAATGTGGGAGGAAACCGGAGTACCCAGAGAAAACCCACGCAAGCACAGGGAGAACATGCAAACTCCACACAGGAAGGCCAGAGCCATAAGTGAACGCAGCACCTCTGCACCGTGAGGGGGACGTGCCAACTATTTGATCACCGTGCCGCACAGTTTTTTTTTCCATCTAATTATTATTTCTTAAATACCCGAGTTACTGAAGCAATGCATACAATGATGGATTTTTTTTTTCAATATTTAGCTGCTAACTGGGCTTTTCTGAAGTTGAGCGTCCGACGGCAAATTGTTGTACAAGTGGCCTTCACGGCCGGTTTTGGTGACCACCCAGCTGTCTCAACAACCGAACCATGTTTCCATGCAGTCCATATTTGGGTTAAGGTGAAAATTCCAATTTTTGAAACCTTTAGACATTTAGTTAGTCTCGCATTTGAATAAGTTGGTTTAAACGGCGACACACGGACGTTGTGATGCAACTTGACGTCATTTCCGCTTGTGACTTTTGTTTACCTCTGATTATGTATTCCCCACGAGTTGCATGCCGGATTTACGGACTTTTTTTCACACAGGTGTAAATATACGCACGGTGCCATTTTCAAAGTGAAAATAAAATACACACAATTTACCTTGATGACGGCACAGTGGAAGCCACAATAAATTATGACCCCTTGTGGCAGCAGCATACTTAAAATGGCAACAAAAGGAACCAACCGGTCAAAACGCAAGCAACCATGACAGAAGGAACGTCAGGATAAAGGTCCAACAAAGACTGAACAGAAAGGGGGCAATAACGACATGCCGACTAATTACTGGACCAGACAGCTGAGCAGGACGCAAGGGCAGTAAGGAGCTGATTGCATGTGACACAAAAGGGGAAGGGCAAGCAAACGAAACCAAGTGAAACTAATGGCAGACATTGAACGGGCACCAGGGAGTGACACAAGAGGACTTGTGGCAATGGATTGGGGGATTTACGAACGGAGACTTTGAAAGTAACTGTGACTGAGACAGATAGCAGATAACGGAACGCGCCGCCAGCGCAAAGGGTGACTTCAAAATAAAAGCTTACCGAAGGATACATTGACGTCAGTGCAATAAACGTAGTAAATATTTCATTGGAAGTAGGGCCTCTCCGCGGGTGGTGGCATGGCAGCTAGCTTGTCTTATCTTGTCCAGATTTCAACTTGCTTTATCCGAGTTTTTATCACCATCACATAGTTGCTACCAACATCAACAAAACGCCTTCCCAAAATCATATTCACCCGCTAATTAAGGAGGCTGGGAAACAGCTTGTTAAATCTGCCCTCATTGTATTATATGGCCAAAGTCCCCGGCATTGGCTGGCAACTTCTACGCCTAGTAAGACGAATAAATTTGCTTGATAGTTTTTCTATTTACGGCTTCAATAGTAACGACATTTCTCTTCATTATGCCTCATGTATGAATATAATTCGTTTCAGGTACAAAAAAATGTCATCCGCCGTTGTCTGTGTCAAGGTCTGATTTGTGAACGTAATGATTCATGAAGATCCGCAAATAAACACATTTGCTTGGTACAGATAACTCTTGTTTTAGTTGTGACTGTGGAGGTTTGCTCAAAGCAGGGGATGATCTATTCTTGTAGAACAGCCTTCGATTTTTTTTCTGTAAGCTGCTCCATACATTTTCGAAGAAAATGAAATTGAGACATTAATTTGGACCGTTGAGAAAAATGTACAGTCAAAAGGCCATAGTCAATACGTTCAAAGATTGAACGTAGCATCCTGACTAATTCGCTGGCAGTTCGCTGTAGGCCTAACCATTTGACCTGTGGAATGTAAGCCGCCAACCACATTTGCCAAGCTAACAAAAAATGACTCGTCTTTACCCAACGAAAACATGTAAAAAAAACATGATAGAGTGCGGATGCCAGCAAAGAGGGATGATGTAATGCATGTGTACAGAGAAAAAAAAACTGCTTTTAAAGAGCAATTTACAAATAGCGTACCCTAACCCAATAATGTGAGTCAAATGTGTCCTTAACATGTTTAGCTAACGTGCTAACAAACACTGTACGCCTGTATCGGCTGGGCTACTGCCACCAGTCAAGTTGGTAACCTAATTTGCTCTTCCTCGGCAATGTGTTTGAAAGTGCTTTTCGAAGCTTTGATAGTTAGTTTTCTTGAAGTTGCACTCTTGACTTGAGTAGCAGCGTGGATCAGGGAAAGAAAGAATCATCTGTGTGAAGATTTGCCAGTCCTGGAAAGACAACAAAATGGTGGGTGAGTAACAATCTGATCCTCAATGGCTATGATCTCGAGAGCGGTGGCGCAAAGGGCTGAACTCCAATTTTGTTTCAGGGGAGCAGCGCTGATGCCAACAAGAAAAAAAGTCAGCATACCGGGCAAATGTGAGCAGAAAACCTTGTGTGGGTGATAGCTTTCAGCGAGAAAACAAGAGCCGGCAAAAAGCCGCCAAAATATTGTAACGCGCAAATGGGTGCGTTATTGCATCGAGGTAACTTAAAACAGCACGACGTGTGGATCTGCTCAAGAAATATATATGGTAACCATGGAAGCGGGATTTATTATTCATAACATCACCGTGCCTCTTTTTGTATCACTGTGCGGATGGAGAAGGATGTGAGAGGACTACTGATGTACCTCCATTTTTCATTTGAAAGTCACAACATTTTGTGTTCGAACAGCTCTGTGAGGCTGATGGAGGGGGCTTGATGGGATTCCTGCATGCTTGTAGGTGAATAGAGGCAAAAGCCTTTTTCTCATCAACACCTGGGATGAGTGGGTGCTACCAGCTTTGACCGACAACAAAATGTTGAGGCCCCACACACGTTCGGGTGGGAGGTGACGTGATTCAGCGAAGGAAAACAGCAATGGAAAAAAAAAAGTAGTGTGTTGAATTTACTCTGTTTTCTTTGGAGTGGTTGCAAGGAGAAAAATCATGTGGATGCAGGTTACATTTTCTAAGTAGACGATCCAACGACTTAAAAAAAAAAAAAGTATCCGGATACAGACGATTGTCTGCAACCACTTAACAAAATAAAACCGAGTGATTTCAACACACCATTTTTTTCAGTGGACTCGGTTAGAGGGAAGGAAGAAGAGAAAAAGAAGGGGAGGAAGGGCAATGTGGACGTGAGACACAAGAGGAGAGAATGCAAAGTCAAGAGGAGAAGAGAAGAATTAAAAGGAACATTTCAAATGTGGAGGAAGGAATAATGCACACACTTGCAGCATCCGTTCTATGGTATAGTGACTTAATAAGCTTACATTTTTACGGCCGTTGTGAACCCCCCCCCAAATCATACACAACATGCCCATCCCCGACCCTCATTTCTAAATTTTTTTGGTGGACTCGTACTTGGGTATGTCTGATTTTTATGTAATATTTTTTCACAAATGTTGACATGTTATTTTTTTTTTTTATCAACCACTGCAGCAACGAAAAAGACAAAGAATTATGGTTTCACCTTATGCATTATACAGTACATTCGGGTGCGTCAGGTGTAGAGGGATGCGTGATGGATGGAGGCTGCTTTATAATTCGGGTAATGCAGATAACTGACAGCCAGAGAAAGGAGGACCCTTGCGTGTGCGTGTGTGTGTGTGTGTATATATACATGGATATATATATCCATCCATCCATCCATTTTCCGAACCGCTTGATCCTCACTAGGGTCGCGGGGGGTGCTGGAGCCTATCCCAGCCATCTCCGGGGCAGTAGGCGGGGGACACCCTGAATCAGTTGCCAGCCAATCGCAGGGCACACAGAGACGAACAACCATCCACGCCCACACTCACACCTAGGGACAATTTAGAGCGTCCAATCAGCCTGACATGCATGTTTTTGGAATGTGGGAGGAAACCGGAGCACCCGGAGAAAACCCCACGCAGGCCCGGGGAGAACATGCAAACTCCACACAGGGAGGCCGGAGCTGGAATCGAACCCGGTACCTCTGCACTGTGAAGCCGACGTGCTAACCACTGGACTACCGGGCCGCTATATATATATATAATTTGTGCCAGTGGCAAAAGTTCATGCACAAGAAAAAAATAAAAAAGCAACAGAACCTGTGAAACACCAGCCGAGTATCCATTTTGTTGACATATATTGCATTGTGACCTTTATGAATGATGGTGTGTTGGATAAGGCGGCACATCGCCAAGGTTACACCGTGCGAGGCTAAGAGAAAGTGTAGGCTCACCTTATTCCTTCTCCTTTTCGAGCCGTATTTTTGTATGAGTAACTATAGGACAGGTAGTAACTCTCTCCAAAGAAGTCATCCGGTGGCAGGCCTTCTTTGTAACCGCAGGCCTCCAGCTGTCATTAGAGGCTTCCAGCTAGTGATCTTAAAGAAGTGTTCGGGCTAACAGGGCTGCTTGGACATACCTTGATGTGTCAAGCATCCCCAGGGTGAAGAAAGAGCTTTTTATTCCGTGTCGTGTCTCGCCGTGCGCCCAGTTGCCACCGGCGCTCAACGGACACGCATATTCGCACTGCATCTCATCACCTCTTTGAGGCCGAGAGGTTCTATATGCACGCATGGCTTTACATTCTCACTTTGTCGTCGACTGCACATACCGCCAAATGCTCGGGTGTTCTGTCTGCATGTCTCCGACTCTGCTCATACCGCTCGCAAGTGACACCCACAAAGCCAAATCTGACTAATGGGATAAATCAACTCCTCTAATCTCAACCAGGAGACCGGTGCCCAAAATCAAAGGTTTTATGCAAATCAACTTCTTTATGGGGGTCTTACAGTCATCCAAATATGAAGTCACATCAGGTAGTAAGCTGGACAGCTTTGAGCGCGCGATGTAAACAAGTGTCAGGCTGTGTGCTGCTTGCTGAGACCCCGCCGACGTTCTCCTGTCAAAAGCAGACTTTTTCTTCTGAACTCGCACCTTTTCTAATGACGCCTCGTCTTCCGCAAAGGGGTTTAAGTTGTTAATAAAACGTGTTGGTTGAAGAAGTCATCGGCTCGACTGGTTGCTGCTGCTGTGACCTTAAAGCGCTTAGCAAACAGTCATCACTTCCCTTCTTGATCTCTAGCGTGTAACACGGGTGCCCTCAACTAGTCATTTGTGTATCTGTGTGTGTGGTATTCATATGATATATTTTTGTGTTTGTGTACACTGCACCCTAAGCGTCCTATATGTCCCCCCCCCCCCCACAAAAAAGAATAAAAACATAGGTGACCTTTAACCAACGTCTGTGCATGATCTGCATTACAAGAAATTGTTAGCGATCACCTGGCTGCAATTGCAGCTCGCGATCGTAGCCGTTTAGATCGATATATTTCTTTATAATTATTATTTTTGTTCTCAATCAAAGTTTGTTTGATCTGCAATATACCGATAGCAAAGAAGGGGAACCCGGAGCGCTAGGAGTAGCATTTTAAAACGGTACACGCGAGCGACGACGGTGATGATGCTGCACTTAACATGCTACAAAAATGCGTCCCTGTTTCCCTGTGCCGAGATTTCTTTTTTACAAACTCAGTCTTGTCTTGTATTGCGTTTATTTTTTTTGTCTCCTTCATGGTCAATGGTAATGGGCTGTCACTTATTTTTTTAACTTACTTTTCTACCTCGGGTACTCAAAGCGCTTTACGCTGCGACCCCATTCACCGACTGATGACGGAGCAACTGGGGGTTCACTGTCTCACTGAAGGACACTTCGACATGGTCGCAAATGGCCAGGGATCGAACCACCAACCTCTGTTAGTGTCCGTTATGGGTGTTGCTCAACATGGCTGGCGTGTGTACGTGGCCTATGCTCGCGCGCATGCGTGTGTCGGCGTGCAGGTCAATCGAGGGAGGGTAGCTGCTTCGGCCAAAAAAGGTTGGGCACCCCTTGATGTGACATTTATCCCACATTTTGAAACCTGTATCGTCGGATATGGAACGTTATTTGTTGCAAAATAATGTAATAGGACTAAAAGATTTTTTCCCCCCTGTCTGGTCAATTCTGGCCCTTATATTCTCTCAAAGATTGTGTCGCTTCATTTATTCATCTCTTCCAAGCGGGTAAGTACATGATGATGTTTTTATTAGCAGCGAAAGCATTTAAACATTAACAACAATACATCAGAATATATGGGAGCTGTCAAAGTTTATGCTCCAAGTCGGTCTTGGGAGCACATCACCAAAGCACAGCTGTCTTGTAAGCGAGATGAGGTTCAGTGCAGCAGAAAGACAAAGCATCACTTTGCAGTATTTATGAACAGTTTTTAGAGTGGTGGCACTGAGTGCTCTCCTTTGTATTTGCCACTCTGCATATCCTGGCCTACATAACTTATGTGTGACAACAACAAGCAAGTTGTCCGTTGAGCGCCGTCTGCTCTCCAAGCGGAAGTCCTGCTTTGCTGGCACAACACCCGCAGCACTTTCCGCATTTTAAATATGCCTTTGTTGATTCATTGAAATACACGCACGCACACATGTACGCCCGCGCGTGCGCACGCACACACGAACACACCCGTGCAAAATGAATAAAACAAGATTTATTCACCGTACTGTAATTACACGAACTGTTGTCTGCTTTATGCTGACGATCAATGGTTTAATCGCGTCTTGGCCAAGGACAACTGCGACATTGCAGTCGATTCCCAGTCAACCTACACATTGGTATCAGAAATGTTTGGTGTCTGTTAAATGTTGTTTTTTTTCCTAAAGATGTACTGCAGCCAATTTGTGTCTCTACTGGGCATTCTAATTTGGATAAAATGGAAAGTGAAAACTCATTCCTGCCACCAAACACCATGGGATGGGTGAGAATGATCCACTGGGTGACGGAAGCTCTCCACTGAATGTAGGTCAATACATTTGCATCAGATCGACACATAAATGAGTAAACGTATTCTTCTCTTCATTTTTGCTTTATTGGGGGACCAAAGATTTCATTTCAATGCTGGGCAATTTTCTTACAGCTGTAGTTATGTAATAATATCATCACTAAGGCCAAAGCAGTAATCGCTTAATATTATATGCAATTAACAACTTGATTCCCCCCGGATGTTTTCTTTTTTTTTTTTTACAAAGGAATAAACAAAACGTGTCTCAGGACTCAAAACGGATGACAATTTTAGGATGTTGTTTGTTAAATATAATTATGTGTAATGAGAGAGAAAAAGCTGAGGGCTAAAAGATTTGCCGCCAGATTTTTTTTTGTCGATATAGGATTCACTGTCACTGGCCTCATCTTCTGTCTGTGTGCTTTTCTTGGAATGTGTTACTTCCCGTATCAATAGTTACTGTCATTGCGCATCACGCTTTACCTCCGTATTGATGCCATCAGGGATGGATATGGTCTACATATCACACAGGCCTCGCAACTGCTTGAAATTTCACGGTTCGCATCAGATGCTTCTGAACCATCTGTTGTTTCGTTTTTTTTCTTATTGAATTGGATCGCCAAAGAGCGCGGTACATTTTCCGATGATATTCTATGGAATACATTCCAGGAATTACGTTCCTTCCTTCCTTCCATATAACGATCCCAGTGATAATATGGCCATTCATACGAGAGTTATACACATGAGAAAATACAACCCAATTCTATAAATGTCCTCTCATGCCTTCTTCACATGATACAACCTCACTGTATCATATTGTCCACTACCATAACCAAACTCCAATGAGCAATGCTTCCTAAAAAAAAATAAAGTACCTACTGTCACTAAAATGGTAAATAAGTGTAATTGCTGCTATATAAATGAAATGTTGTACAACACCAATATGCCCATTCTGCCTTTTTACCTTTGTGAGAAAAGTGCAAGTGGAAGCAGACAATTAATTCATCCCTACAGTCTACGTTACTTTGCAAAATTTCAATTGTATGCATTGCGAATGTGTATTTAGCTCTCACCGTAACAAGAACATCTCTTCAGTCACTGACATTGGTGACACGAGCGTCATGTATTCAGCCAGTTGCTTGATCTGTTAAGCTGATTGCTGAATAAATCAGTCAGGAAGGACAACGTTGTCAGACAAAGAATCCGGGACCGAACCCATCTTCATATTCGTCCCTGGCAAAGTGAAAGCTTCCCGTCAAATGGTGTCAGGCACATGATCTGACACAGCACCGTCACCGTCCCTCTGCCACGCAGCTGACACTTGAAAAGAGGGTGTTCAGATGTGCACTGGGCTATGATATGCGCAATGACACTGGCCAAGTTGCACAACATATGCACGCTGACTCACTCACTCACTCTCTCACCGTCACGTTTGCGAGGTGGTGGTGGACCCCAAAAAGCAGGCAGGAGGGAGGGGCAGGGTGTACTTGACGAATTGTATTTAAAACAAAGAAAACTAAATCCAAAACAAAGTCCAAAGTAACAAACAAAAACTATCAATAACCAAAACACTACTAGAACAAACATGACAGCAGCAAAGGAACAGCAAACAAACAAACATGACAGTAGCAAGAGCAAACAACGACCCGACACCGAGTGTTCGGGCTGGGAGTCCTTTTAGAGCCCTAATTACCTATGACCAACAGGTGTGCAGCTGCCGGGGAAGCCCTACAGTGCCACCTGTTGGTCCCAAACCGAATCATGACACTCACTCATAATCGTGTTGATAGGCTGTGTGGTCCAGAAGAAAAGGGAGGAAAGGCAGAACGCAAGCAAGATGTCTGAAGGGCAGAAACATGAAAAGAGAGAACAAAAGAGACATAAATGGAAATGGAACAGCACTTTTTTTGTTGTATAACCCAAGGCGAACATGATTTCATGGTGACTCCAAAAGCTCATCTGTGGTGTCAAACTTAATGCATTCCGTTGATACAGATTTGTGTCGAATGAGGACGGTATCCTCAGCAGTTTATATTCATAAAATGTGGTGCTGCCATTCACTGACGTGGGAAGGAGACGGTCATACGACAGAATAAGCAAAATCATACCAAAGGACAATTTGCAGCAATATGATCAGGGGTGCACATAAGGGGTGCGCTGGTGTGCATGCGGCCTGTAATTTGAAAAATCTGTCACCGTGCTTTTTGGGCACTTCAATAATGGAGCTCAGTCAGTTAGCTTGACTGCGATCAGGCTATGCGGCCGCAATTCGAAGTCAAGTCAGCCGGTTGCTTCGAAATTAAAGATTCGTAAGGCATTAATATCCATGGACAGTCCTGCTTTTTGCGGCACCTTGCGTAGCATCTAAAAAACAGTTGTTGTGGTGGCTAGCATGAGGCGGCCCTGCCCGACGACTTCAGTATTGAGCGCCGTCATTCCATCAGTGGCTGTTTGACGCCAATTTCTTCTTGAGAGTCCCTTTTCTACCACTGCAGTCTGCGGTGAGCTGGCAGGTCATGCCTGCAACCTGAAAAATGCATCCTCCCTGGAAAGAACACTTTGGAGTCATTCTGCGGCAATTAGCGTGCAAAGGTTGTATTGTGATATTGTTCCTATGATCGCGCATATGCGCTTATGAAACTATACTTTTTGATATTTATCATTATATCCCTTAAATGTAAATGCAGAAACAGGCCAATTTCTCAAAAGAAAAAAAAAAGGCACGATTATCAGGTAGGGAAGGTTAAAAAAATTGGTTCCATAAATAATGGCATAAAAATAATGAATGCAACTTTTGCAAAACCGACAAAGACAAAAGAACAGTATGAGTAATATTTTTAATAATTTTTTTTATTTGAACTTTTCTTCTTTTTATCCACAATGAACAAAGCCTTTAGACAATAGCAGTTGAAACAATAACATGGATTTCTCTGGTCTTCACCAGTTGCCTGTCGTAGCGCTGTGCGGTGCAGGTGATTGGGGAGGGCGGAGGGGTGGGATGACACCGACAAACATCGGATGCTTGTTGTCGCTGACCAAAAGCGACCTGTGGTGGCTGTGTTTTTACCTGCAACGGTGTGAGTGAGACGATGGCGGCGAGTCACATTCAACAAGGCCTTGCCCGAAAAACTCGGTGTAGGCTCATATAAGCCATTTCAGATTTGAGAAATACACTGCCAGCTGCGAATGATAGCATGACGGGAGAGGCCTCGCATTATGCTCCATCTCCTATTATGCGCTGACCTCCGCATCTCGCATGGCCTTGCGCTATTAGACAGCAAATAGCCCAGGAGAGGGGCCCATGGCTTTAAAGAGAACCTTCCATACAACAACCAGCTCCGTCGCGGCCTGCGGGTTTCACATGAACATTGGCGCTATGACGTTCATCTTGTCTACTTGTAGTTAAATTCCGTTTCAGGTTTCTTTTTTTTCCCCAGACAATGGTCTTTTTTTTGGGGGGGGGGGGGGTGATTAAAAAAACAACCAACCAAAAGACACCGTGACACCGGACAAGAAATGCAAGCTAGGAAATCCCATGCAAATCATGCAATGAAACTTAGATTGGAGAAACTGAATTCAGCAGCCGCAAAAAAAAAAAAAAAAACAACGTCAAACGGAATGCGCAAAACAAATAACAGGACGTTAGACTGGATAACACAAGAACAAAAAAGCAGAACCACTGCATAAGAAGCAATCACGTCATGGACTAGGAGGAGGGGGAAAGTCATCGCATCAAAAACCAGTACATTCAAAAGAGGCAATGGAAAGAAGGAGGCGTGGAGATGCCACTATCAACAGGGACGAAGGGCTTACGTGCTCCCACACACCGGCGGCAGGGGGTTGGAGCGCAGCCTTGCCGGGGTCGGGGAGCCTTATTTTGAACGTTTCCCGAACCGGTCAGCTGTTTTTTAAGACACGTCACCAGGAAGCTGTGACAGATCCGACGAAAGCCGAAACTGTCAGCCAGCTAAGACTTTTTCTCTTCACCCAGATAAAAAAAAAAAAAAAAAAGACCATTGTCTGGGGGGGGAAGAAACCTTAAAGCTAATTCACATGAAAGAACAGTCGCCGGACCAGGGAAAGACCATTCGAGGGGACAGCACTCACCTGTGGCTGTAAAACTCATACCAAATGATCAAATCCTGCAAAACAAGACTTGCAGGAAAAATAAGTTTGTGTCGTACAGCACAGGTAAAAGAAGTTTAACAGCAAGAAAAGAGATGTTTTTTTGGGGGGGGGGGGGCGGGGGTTCAACTTGACATGGAAATGAATAAAGCAGATGAATATGTTGAGAACGATCCTTGATCCTGCATGGAAATAGGGCATAATGGGATAAAAAAAAAAAAAAGGAAATAACACAAAGACAAGTTCACATGATGTGTCACAGTTGTCTAGGTAGTGCTTTGCCCTCCTTTCAACCCTTGAGTTTCCCTTTAAAGGCCTTTGCGTTCCGATGAAAGGCGGTGTGTTGCTGAAGTGGCGGCTGCTGCGCGCGGGGGCATTTTGAGCAGCACATTTGAAGGATTTCTACCGCGCGTATGATCCAAGTGTCAGCCTTACTTGATTCGCCAAGAGAGGCAACAAAAACTCCCCGTTTTAAATTACCATTAAGACTTTTCCTCCTAAGCCAAATCCTCCGAGCGCACTACAAAAGCAGCCGCGGCTATCTCTGAGGAAAACGGCTCGGTATGTCGGAACTCAAATATTTGACGGACTAACAAGACTTACAAAAGCAATCCGGGCTATTCGTCGGCAATGAAACAAACGCGGCAACACGAGGAGGACAAAACGGGCAAACAAAGAGAAATATGCAATGTGAGCAAAGCGGCATGGATGTTCAAAACTTGAGCGGGAATGTGACACGGGAACAGGAAATAGATTCCGATGCATGCGGGATGAAATGTATTATTCTTGCTGTCAAAACCCAACACGGCACGCTCGCCTTCGTGTGAGCTCAACGAACGTGCAGGACGGTCAGTCGGCGTTCCCTCTCCTGGTTGCGTCATCCCTGGATTTGCGGTTACAACGCACGCCTCGAATTGGGCTGATTTGACCATCGGAGAACATTAGAAAAAGCACCTGTCGTTATTTCACAGCGTGGCCAAAAATTTGCCAAGATTTGAAAAAATAAATGTCTGTCAATAGTTTTAAGAAAGCCTCAATGTGATTCTACGACTGGATGGTGTCGCCAAAATAGCTAAGACATCAAGAATTTCACACGTCCGGTTTCTAGGAGACTTTGTAGCATGTGTTGAGAAGCAGTACATACATAAATAGCGGGGACCGCTGAAGGGGGACCTCCATTGGCCCTTCATAGAAAATGCACATTCTGGTGGACCGGGGGGGTCTCGTAAGCAGTCATAATGTAAGCGCTCCGCAGAGACAGTAAGGCAGTTTGATGATCAGCAAGAAAATCACTCCATTTTCCATATGGCAGGTTACTTTCTTTTTTTTTCTTTCTTTTTTTTTTTGGGGGGGGGGGAATTGAAAGCAAAAAAACAAAATGAACACAAAAATATGCATACGAGCTCTTGTGGAAAATAAATAGCTGCCCGGTAAAAATCGGCTCCGTAAAAGTACCCCAATAATTATTTTCTGGTCGTTGCTTTTTGTGTGTGTGTGCGTGTGCGCGCGTGTTATTGTTGGTGGTTTTTGACTTGCATTGTACATCATCTGGCTGGCTCATTAAGCTTTCAACAGTTATTGTGTGCGATCCTGCTGAATCTCAGGGAGAAAACATCTCAAAAGCACTGAAGCCGCTCGGCAGAGATGCAGAAAAGGGAGCAAAAGAACAAAAACACCAAACAAAAACAGCAAAACCCCAAACTAAAGCAAACTCACAGAGTTCGACAGCTACTAAGGCAACCTTTGCCAAATACAATATAAGCCCATGTATATTGCAACACAACTATATATTAATTTAATAAAATACACAATATAGCTTTTGTACACGTAACAATTTGGCTCAAATGCACAGAAACTGTCATGAAATCAATAAAAATATGCCTTTTTTTGTTGTGTTTTTTTTCTCATGTTGACACATCTAACTTGAATACATTTACACGTATAATGATCGTATGTATAGTGAGAATACAAAGGGACATTTTCTTGATTATTTCTGAATAGTCGGCGTCAAAACAGAAGCGACGTCCTTTGAGTTGAGTTGAGTTCCTGACGCCACTCTTGGCCTGAACTCAAGGACACTTTTTTGCTGAGATTCCACAATTCTTTCTTTTTTTTTCCAATACAAAAAAAAAACGTATAAATATGTTGTTATTATTAGGACATTGTACATGGAATCGTACATATAGGCATCTCTATAATCATATAGATCTTTTTTTTCACAGTTGAGCAAAAATGTCCCTTTTTATACAACTTGTGATTGCCTTAAGGCGTTGCCACACACACACACACACACGCACACACACGAAAATTCACTGTACACTGAAAGCTGACGATGAACATGTATACGACAATTACACAAGCGTGTGGTGCGGCGCGTCAGTGCTTGTGAGTGTGTGTGGGCGTGTTGTGCTCGTGTCGAAGTGGTGCGTGTGTGACGATCCTCGTGGATGTTAGAGACAGACACAGCTTTACACGTGGCCTACAAATGGAAGGCGGGGAAAGGAAAAAACAAAACACGGTTCCTTCCAAATTCTTGTTCAGCAGAGCAGCAGCGCCCGCTAATCCTGACCACTTCAAAGAGATCAATCTTTCGCCATCAAAGCCCCGATGACCAATCCCTCCCTCGGGTTCACACACACAATCCATCAAGGGAAAATGCCAACATTAAAGTCGCCAAACATAAGGATCGTTTTTTGTGTATTTTGGCCAGCTACTGTCCCAGTAGAATCCGTTTGTCTATCATCACGTCGATTGTCACGTCTGACCTTTGATGAGGTCCTTTCTTTCTTTTTATTTTTTTTTCTCCATAGTCTATGGCCATCGCACTGAAAATAAATTCACCTCCAAACACAAATTCACGAGAGACTCGGAAAAACAAACTCATGAGCCGGTGGGCACTTTGATCATACCTTGCGAGGTGCCAGAGGCTCAATCCTCTGCCGTTTTCTTGAAAATCCCAAACGCGAGGAACAAATCGATTTCAGCAGATTTCAGATGACCCCGTGGTGTTTTTTTTGGGGGGGGGGGGGCGGGATTTTCTTGAACTGCTGCCAAAGGACTGTGAATAAATGTTCTCAAATTCAATTCAGTGTTGGTACTTTTGCATACCGTCAGGAAAAAGGTCCTTCAATAGAGAAAACGTCAATGTCTGTATTACTTTGGGTGAGAGTTTTGGCATGGAGAGTTTTTGGAATAGGCTCTTATTCCGCACTCATCTTCCGTCCTTTCTTCCCTTTCCCTTTTGTCTTTCTTTTCTTTTTTTTGGATCACTTCCTCAGCGTGCCAGCGGCCTCGCTTCCTCTGCAGTCCTGCAAAAGCTTGTCAATGTCTCTCACCACCTGGTCGGCATCCATCCCATCGCGACTCGCATCATTCTGCGCCTGTTCCAGTGCGCACTCCATTTCCCCTCGGCTCTCTTGGCTGATTCTCGAGCGGGCCTCGGCGAGCACCTTGGCCACCGGGTCTGAAGGGGGCAACGGCGGGTAAACCCCCTGCTCCCTGTTTTGTTTGGTGGGTGACAGGTACTGGCCATCGGGAGGTCCGTAATAGCCGGAGCAGGTGGCAAGAGGAGGCTTGCCTTCGGCACCGTCGGCCGGACTCTTAACTGAGGCGCACGTGGCGGGGCCGCCCTTGACCGGGCTGCCCGACGCAGAGGGAACCTCTTGGAGCAACGGGCTGAGGGCCCGCTTGGCCTTCAAGTAGGGCTTGACGTTTGCTATGAGGATGGTGTGATCGCGGCGCTCCTTGCCAAATGTACAGAAGGTTTTTTTGCCGTTGGGGTTGACGGTCTCGTAGGTCTCCGTCTCAGGCAGGCTCTCCATCCCCGCCGGCACAAACATGTTGTTGCGGTAATCGACGCCCTCCGCTTGGTTTCCACCGGCGGGGAACTGCGGCATCCAACAGCGGTCGGAGTGACCCAGTACTCGGCACTCCTCCGTACAATTCAAACAGTCCTCATCTGCAGAGACAAGGCGGAGAGGAATTAATGGATGGGGAAAGGAGCGCCGGATATTGGCGGCGGCGTTTTCTCGCGAAGCTCGAAGTCGGAGGTCATGTTTAGAAAAGTCAAAAAGTTGCAGCAAAGCGATGACACCGCACACACGACCCCGTCTCTCCGAGACACTTGGGAAGGGGGCGGCAGCGACCGTTTTCCAAGCTCTGATCAATGCGATGGCAGCCGTGATGGGGATGGAGGGAGAGAAAAACAACAACAGTTGCCGTTTGGCAACGGCATCGTACCGTTATCATAAATTCATGTCGGTGGACTTTGAAGCGCTCCCTTGATAAAAAAAAAAAAAAATCGGTACCAAATGGCTCGCATAACCCCTGTTTAGTGTGTAAATGTGTCTGTGTGTGTGTGTATGTACACGAGTGTGTTTTCTGTTCTTTCATCTCTATCAGAAGGACGCACACTGGCTGATTATGGGAGTGTTCGTGCTTGTGTCAAATGAATCCAATCATGACAAATAAACTATTTTTTTTTCATTTCTCCTCCTGAGCTTAAAGTGAAAAACAGAAGAGAAAAAAAATGGGACAGAAAGAGAGAAAACCAACAGTGGTAAATATATGAACGAATCACACAATGGAGCCTTGCCATTCATGTGCGCCGGTCTAAATACTGACAAACAAAATCACATCTGCATGCAGCGTTCGACCCCAACAATACATCGACTCGGTGCGTCGAACGAGATAAATGTGTCAAAGAGGATTTTTTTCTGCACTCGATGAGACGCGCATTTCAGGGATGTGGGAGGAAACCGAAGCACCCGGAGAACATGCAAGCTCCACACAGGAAGGCCGAAGCCGGAATCGAACCCCGCACCTCTGCACGCTAAGGCCGACGTGCTAACAAACCGTGGCAAGCTAACTGCCGCCGTGACCTTGTTTACGGACAAAGCGTACAGTGCCAGATTTGCCTCCGTCGCTTAGCAACGCGACCAATCGACTCGGTACGTTGTTGTACTTCCTGCCGCAACTCGCGGAGGCATCGCACGGTCCTGAGCACATGCTCTGAAAACAAATCTTGCCGTCTATGAAGGCTGAAATTGGGAGTGTCCCAGACGTCGGGGAGAGCCACTTAAGCGTTTATCGCATTTTTTTTCCCCATGATTCTGGAACACATGTAAGACATTAGTTTATTGTGTAGCGAGCATACGACCCCCCCCCCCCCAAAAAAAAAAAAACTTGGATGTAATACATCCATTTTATTGGCGTGATGCCAAGTGAATGTGCCCAAGTGCATGTGTTGGGCTTGTCTTTCCCGTGAAGCGGGTCGGCAACCCGCGGTCCTGAGAGAATTGTCTCCGAAGCAATCGCGACGAGCTTAACACTTTGCAAATGATTGAAGAAGCCAAACAGGGCTGGCAAAGAGGAGCCTGACATTTCCCATGGTGAGGCAGTCATCTGAGGAAGAACCAAGGTGGGCTGAAAAGTAAAGGTCACGGTGGTTTGAGGTGGCGCATGCATCTGTAAATGACTCCCACATATGTGCGTGCGCCTGTGTTTATCGGCACTTCAATGCAGCACCGCGAAAAGAATTATAAACATGTTTCATATCCGATTTGGAGAAAAAAAAAGGAAAAATTTAACATGCACAATAAACAGTAAGACAAATCGGTAATAAAGGCGGTAGAAAGCACCAAACAGTAAAACCAAGAACAAATCTAAGTCATGCTGAGTCGAATGCCAAAGAATACAAGTGAGTTTTGAGGAGGGTTTTGAAGATGGGCAGCGAGGAGGCTTGCCGAATGTTTAGTGGGAGGTCATTCCAGAGAGAGGGACCAGCAACAGAAAAGGCTCGATCCCCTCTGAGCCTCAGTTTAGTTCTTGGTACTTCTAATAAAGTCTGGTCCACAGACCTGAGGCGCCGGGCAGGTGCGTAGGGGCGGATGAGCTCAGAGAGGTAAGGTGGCGCGAGATTATTCAGAGATTTGAAAACAAATAAGAGGATCTTGAAAATAACTCTAAAATGAATGGGGAGCCAGTGAAGGGATGCCAGAGTAGGAGTTATGTGCTCCCTCTTACGAGTACCAGTCAAGAGGCGAGCGGCGGCATTCTGGACCAGCTGAAGGCGCTTAATGGAGGACTGGCTGACTCCAAAGTAAAGGGCATTGCAGTAATCGAGCCGGGATGTGACAAAGGCATGAATTACCATCTCAAAGTGTTCATGTGAGAGGAGAGGTTTTATTTTGGCCAGCTGTCTAAGGTGAAAGAAGCTGGATTTAACAACGGCACCAATTTGCCGATCGAGTTTGAAATCACTGTCCAGTTTAAGGCCCAAGTTTGAGACTGTTGACTTAAGATAAGGAGACAGGGGGCCCAAGTCTACAGGATGGAATGTACAAGGGCCACTGGGACCAAACAATATCACCTCTGTCTTCTTTTCATTGAATCTCAAGAAATTTTGTGCCATCCAGGTTTTGATTTCTTCCAGACAGGATAGGAGTGGCCTTAATGAGAAGGCGTCTTTCTTGCTCAGTGGGACATAGATCTGGCAGTCATCTGCATAGCAGTGGAAGGGAATACCATGTTTCCTTAAGATGGAACCCAATGGGAGCAGATACAGCGAGAACAGCAGAGGCCCCAGAATTGAGCCCTGTGGAACACCACATGACAGGGGAGCAGTGCGTGACTCAGAGCAGCCAAGGCTGACACAGAAGGTTCTGTCAGCTAAATAGGACCTAAACCACTCAAGAGCACTGCCGCCAATGCCCACCAAGTGCTGCAAACGAGACAGCAGAATACTGTGATCCACTGTATCAAATGCTGCAGTTAAGTCCAATAAAACTAGACACACGTGGTCTCCAGAGTCATTTGCCAGACCTACATACATACAAACGTGTATGTAATGTTCCGGCAAGTAAACACTATTATCGTCAAAGCGTCAGCCTCCAGAAAATGAAAAGCAGACCAGAACCTGCAACACAATGCAAAGAAGTCATCGGAAGAGCTGCCATCTCATGGATTCCAGTCACACTTTCGGAACATTTGGCCTATACGAATTCATTGTCTGCTCGCGGGCGACTTGCTTTTCAGTCAATACTTCGCCATCCATCCATCCGTGCATTTTCTAATCCGCTTATTCTCAGGAGGGTCGCGGGTGTGCCGGAGCCGATCCCAGCTGTCTTCGGGCAGCAGGCGGGGGGACACCCTGAACCGATTGCCAGGCAATCGCAGGGCACATAGAGATAAACAACCATCCGCGCTCACAATCACACCGAGGGACAATTTGGAGTGTTCGCTCAGCCTGTCGTGCATGTTTTTGGAATGTGGGAGGAAACCGGAGGACCCGGAGAAAAGCAACGCAGGCCACGGGGAGAACATTCAAACTCCACACAGGAAGGCCAGAATCGAACACTGCACATCGCACTGGGAGGCCGACGTGCTAACGGCTCATCCAGCGTGACGCCAGTCAATACTTATTCAATCATAAATCATTAATCGGACATCTCTGTTGTTACAGTAGCTTCAAATGTGAACATCCACAATTTAGAATTAGGATCTTAGTTGTCTGCAGTGTGCAACAGAAGCCTTAAAATAGAAGGAGATTCTCATCTTGCCAATAGATTTGTCAGTATCCGGGGAGAGGGGTGAGCAGCAATTATTCTATTGAGTCTGATAATATCTCTTATCTCTCTCCAAATTTTACAAAATGCCTCAGTCGTTCCCTGACAGAAAAAAAGAGGGAAACATAATCAAAGCTTAATTAAAGAAGGGCCACATGCCGTGAGAATTGCACAGAGCTTTTCCTCAACACAACACAACCCAACACACACAGATCCGCCCAAATCCGGTCACCGTTCCCATAATCCCGTGACGTTTTTTTCCCTCCCTTCTTTTCCTGATTCAATAGTTCCAATTTCTAGGTCAAGCTCTCAATATAGTACGGCGATGTTGTGCACGGCAACGCGTTTGTGTTGTCAGTGTGTGTCATAAAGCAATGCGTGATTTCCCTAACCGCACCTTTTTTGCCACCATGGCGCTTCCTCCCCAAACCTCTTTGCGTTATTACCCATCCATGTGATTAATGTCCCTCTGTCACACACGGCTCTTCTCGTGCGGGGAGGGTGGGAGGAAACAGTTTCAAGCGCGTTTGAAGTGAGCACGGGGATGGACTGATGGTCTTGTCACAAGTATTGAACGGGAAATTGGATGAAACGTGATAATGAATGCAAAGTGACTATTCTCGAGCGTCAGGAGCATTATCGTGCCTGCGTGAGGCAAATCTCCAATCAAGCATTAAAAAAAAAAAAAAAAAAAAAGAAGCCGTGTACATTTGAAACAACACGTTTTATGATGCTACAGAATGTATGGAGAAAATGCTTTTTAAATTCAACCCAAAAATATGATTTTGGAACTTTCCATTTCAAATTCTCAGCCTGAACATAACAAAGACATAAAAAAAAAAAAAAGAGAATAATCTGCTTGCCAGGCTGACACACGAGTGCTGTAATCCCAAAACACAGTAAGAGTGAAGCGTCATATGAACCCCCCTGCCATCAGAAACCATGCTGGACAGGAGGAATGGCAGCTGACAAGTTGCGGAGAGCATCTGTGACAGACCACAGACGCACCTGCTCACCTGAGGGAGACCGTCGAGTGTGTGTGCATGCCTCCATGTGTGCGTTATTGTCTTTTTAATCTCCTCGCCTACTGCTCTTGAGCCCATCTGATGCATGCGGGCCTCTCTTCTAATGCTCGAACCGAATCAGCTAACTAAATATTGGAACTGCACAGACGAAAACATCCAGAGCAAATGTTCAATAGCGACCAGGTCTCGGTTCACCGCTTGATGAAATGAGGATCATTGTCAAGTGCATTGCAAACTATAGCACTTTGCATAAAAAAACAAACAAAAAAAAAAACCGATTCATTTATTGGCCCCTCACAGGTTATTTTACTGAGTGGCCCACAAGTTATTTATTTATCAGCAAAAGAAGCAGTGACATTTTTTTTAACTTAATATGTGACACCAATGAGTGTAAAGAAAATGCAGGGCAAAAACAGCGTTCATATTTTTGTTAACTAGAGGTGAAATTTCTGATATCACAACAGGAGCAGGAACATCCTACCGCTTTGATCATGCGATTGTTTTTCACCACCCGAAGTATAAATACGGGTGGTGCTCCTCCGTTTGTTTTGAGGTCATACAAGTATATTTACACTGACTTGCAGTTTTGCTGTTCTCATCACAGTCAAGTGACGACTGTGGGAACTGTCGTTTCACACTTGGACCTATGACAAATAAATACTTCAGACCGGTGGTCCCCAACCTTTTTTGTGTCACGGACCAGTTGAGGCAAGTACATGCTGTTCACGGACTGGCAACCATTTTTTTTTTCATTGCTTTTAAATTGCCCGTTTTAAAGCACTGCTACTGACAGCAAAGATGATTATTGAGTAATTGAACATTTTATTAACACAGATTTTTTTTCATTCATTTCAAACTGTGTTATACTACTGTATGACAAATGTAGAATAGAATAACAGTGAACTACTAAGAAATGGACCAATTTGGAATGACGAATACACCTTATAATGTAAAGAGAATAATAATATATATACGGTGTTAGCATCATTGCTACTAGCTTCCGGCTAGTTGTTAGCGGCTACACTGCTGATTTTTACGTGGGCAGGCTGTGCCAACTCTGCTCGCATTTTTCATGCTTTCCACTTGATCACTTGGAGGGGGGTGGGGGGGGCACGCTTGTTCAAATGATTCAACGGGTTCCTTGTATCACTGATTTGAACGACATACCTTGCGCAACAGCTCTGTTTATTTCAATTTGCACACCATTAGAAGTGGGGGCTCCAATTGGCTAGAGTTGCGCCCATTTCCGCCACGTCCGATGGCGTAAATTTGCTCACAGGTCAGGTCTGTCTCTGTGTGGACCGGCGGTTGGGGACCACTGCTTTACCGTTTAGAAGTGCACCGTAAACATGCAGGCCATGACGCTGTATCAAACACTATTTATGAAAAGTATATACATTTCTGGTTAACAACATATAATTGCTCATTCCAAATTCCTCGAGAATGTGGTCAAGTATGAGGAGAAGAGGACTGTGGGCGGTTTAGCCGGGGATTAAGAAGAAAGGGATACTTTTTTTCGGGGGAGCGAGGGGGGGGGGGTGTCTAATAGCTTTTATCGCAGTGGGAGGCAATAGAATGGCGATGCGTAGCGGGAAATGCTTGGCAGCAGCAGCAGTAGGGGAGCCTGGTGGTTGGCGATACTGAGACTCAAGCAAGGACGTATATCTCAGGATCAAACATGTCCTCTCATCAGGCATTCCTTCACAAACCGCAGGGCCCTCCATCAGCTAATGCCCCGGCTAAGTTGTTTAAAGAACACCCCGAGGAGAAAGCGTTTATGCAGAGCAGAGCGCGGGACACAAACTCAAGCGGAGCAGGACCGGGCGCGCAAGCTCATCTTCAAACAAAAACAAACACACAAAGCCGAATCGATGGTGAGCGAGTGGCGCTGTCTGCTGCGGGTGACGGGAAAGGTCCGGCCGTTGCGGACATGGGAGCGGAGCGGTGCCGGGGGTGGGGCTGATTGCCGCACGACGGCCCATTTTCTTTTGAACCAAGCACAAACGATAGCATTAAAAGCACAACGTGGGCGGAGAAAATCAAAAACGGTTGCCATGTTAGCAACCGTATTTGATCATGGCTGTGGCAGATCTGCGTGTGGATACGTATATTCCTGTCTGAGTCAAGATGGAATGAATGGGAAGTGTGTCACAAACATGACATGAAAATCTGTCATTGAAAGTCCGATCCAACCCATTTTTACAAATTGCCACTGGTTCAAAACAGGAATGTTACATCATCGAGCATCCATATACAATTGAAACTGTGGCATAAACACAACCGCGACTACTTTGTACGCAGCATGGCTATTGTCGATCATGAAGGGTGTCAGCTAAGTGTCACGTCAGGTTGTTTTCTTAACGGTTAACAATCCAAGGTGGGAAGAACTGAAATCTGACCAAACTGGTTTGCTAACGTCGACGGCGGAAGGGGCTGGAAACACGATCGTTCAGTCTTTATCTGAGAACTTCATCAATGATGTGTGACAACACGCTGAAAATTGCCGCTGGGTTTTTCTTGTTTGTTGTTGTTTTTTTTATTTTTCAACATGCAAACAAGGATTACATTGTTGGGAAAGAAGGGAAATCCCATCATCGTCACTGAAATAATCAGAAAGTGACAAAAGTAATATCCATCCATCCATCCATCCATCCATTTTCTGATCCGCTTTATCCTGACGAGGGTTGCGGGGGGGGGGGGGGGGGTTGCTGGAACCTATCCCAGCCATCTTCGGGCAGTAGGCGGGGGACAACCCCCCACGGTTGCCAGACAATCGCAAGGCACACAGAAACGAACAACCATCCACACTCACACCCACACCTTAGGACAATTTGGAGTAAGTATTCAATCAGCCTGCCGTGCATGTTTTTTTAATTTTTTTTGGAATGTGGGTGGAAACCGGAGTACCTGGAGAAAACCCACCCAGGGCTGGGGGAGAACATGCAAACTCCACACAGGGAGGCCGGAGCTGGAATTGAACCCGGTACCTCTGCACTGTGAGATCGACGCGCGAACCACTGGACCAGCGGGCCGCCCACAAAAATAATATTCAACTCCAAATATACATATTAGAAACTAGCGCAAGATTAAATTCAGGCATTGCTTTTTTGTGCTCCAACGGAATTTCAAAATGTACATACAGTAGAAGCTGGTTAAAAAAAGACGGTATCCTTGACTTAATACGCTGTTGCACAAGCTTCAGTGGCAATTTCTGCAATCAAACAATTTCTGTCAATCGCCGTGAGACTCGTTCACCTACCGACAGGTATTTTGGCCGGCCCCTCGAGACCGCTGAAAAGAACGTCGCCGTGTTGAATTTCATCCATTTCATTCCGTCAAGTGGTTGCACAAAATAAAATCATCAGGATCCAGATCAACTTTTAGAAGTAGACGTGTAGCCTTCTTTAAAAGAATATGTCCGGATCACTTGACGAAATAAAACACAGTAAATTCCACAAAACCTTTTTTCAGTGTATTGCCGCTGTCTGTTTGTGACTTGTATTTTTCATCTACCTTGCGCAATCTGTTTGTTTTAGTGTGTTGGCGCGACTTCTGTCACGGGTGCTGTCAGTGTGTATTTTACCAATTCGACGTAACCGCTCGCAACATTTGACTCCATTTCACCAATTTAACTGAGACGGGCCATCACATGAGCGCATACAAAGTCTCCGCTAAGGCAAAGTTTCCAAAGTGGCTAATTTACGTGACGCGTGTCAGAAACAATGAAGAAAACGACGCTGTGTGACTCACAGTCAGAAAAAGCGGGACAGCGGTGGTCTCACATTCAATCTAACTTTACATTACACATGACAGAAAAGAACAGTTCTGCCAGGCGCTGAACTGCCTCGTTCCTGTTTTTCGATGTAAATGATGTCAGGTAAGCCATCCCATGTGACCTTCCTCAGCCAATTAAGTCTACAGGCCTGAGCTGCACACGGATCAGACAGAAAGCCAAATCGTGGCTGGTGAAAATGCTGAGTGGCGAGTAACTCCAATGAGCAAATACACCGCCATGCCAAGTCCTGGTTGGTTTAGTTCAAGTGATAGTTATAAAATATCAACATTTGCACCTTCCTATTGTATATTTTTGGTCCATTTGAGGTTTCTGCTAAGTTTTGAAAAATGATCACACTCTAACTCAGTACCTGCATTTTTTTTTTTTTGGGCTACTCTACCCACTTCTGATCAGCTCTGATTAGGTCACCCTCAGTTTGTTTTATTCTTTGTCTTTCTTGTGTGTTTTCGGTCATGTTGGGACCATGACATGCGACCGAGGCAAAGCTTTCTGACACTTTGCGGCATTCATTTTAGAATGCCTTCATCGGGGTAAGATTTGATTATACCCTGCACAAATTCACCATACTCTGTGCCAGATGGAGCAAATCAGCCCCCAAAATATTGCCAAGATCTTATTGATGTTTCACAAGAGATAGCATTTGTTTCTTTAGATGCTTTATTTTTGCGTCGATAAAAATAGAGCCGAAGCGCCTTGCCAAAAAGATCCAGTTTTGACTCATCTGCGCAGAGGAAATTCTCACAGAAGCTTTGTGGCTTGTCATCAGGCATTTTTGGCAAAGAGCGGGCTCATCAGTTTCAAGTCATTTCAATGACAGGTGTCTGGGTTTCTTTCTAAAACCGAGGGAGTGACTATTTTTGTAGCATCCGGGTACTTCACAAACACATGAGACCACAACAAATTACATTCAAGGACATGCACATGCAACATCCTTATAGTGTTCGCAATTCACAGTGGATAGATTTTCCCTTGACCTTATTTCAAGTGCGGAGTTGAGCGAAGTTGCAGGGTCAAGCAAGGCTGTCGCGTGGGCCAAACCAATGGAGGGTTTTAAGTCACTGGATGGAAAAAGACCGTTGCTATTCGCATGTCCTCGGGCCACGGCTCACTTTTCAACTCATCCTTCTCGCACTCCTTGAGTGTTTTAACGATGGAGCAATTTCAGGAGAGCAGCCACAGGCGAGCTATTAGCTGTCGATGTCTGAGAGGACCAAAGGTTTCTCCTGGCGCCGTGTTCCTGCTATCAAACACGATCAAACTATAGTTGGCTTAACTTGGATGTAGAGTGCAAAGAAGTCAGCCAACTCAAAGTCGACTCGTTCATAAAATGACTCATTTTGCATAGAAACATTTTTGGGTGAAACGTATGCCTCAAATTGGGTTCCCTTCATGCAAACGATGCCATTCCCGCTGTCCCCTTCAACCAAAATTAAAGCGGAGCGGCTCTTCTTATGTTTCATAGAGGTTCATCTTTAAAGGGGCCGTATGCATCTCTTGTTGGAATATAAATCAGATCAGATATGGCAACTCTTGTCATTTTGATGATGACTGCGTGAAACGCGAACAACCAGGTGCTACAGGATAACTGTGGCCACCTTGGGCAAAATGTTGATCTTTGTGATTTTTCCGACATTTTCACATCCTCTACCACAAGTTATTCTTATGAATGCCATATTTCAAGAGGGAATATACAATTGATCTGAATGCAAAAATTAAAATAATTAACATTTTAACTCAAAGGACTGACATTTCTTACAGCCAACGTCAATCAAAGTCACTACTTTCACACCATGGCTGAGAAGTCATTGTTTATCACACCATCCTCAGTCACGGTTTCATGAAATGAAATACACCTTATACCCGTCTTGCACACACACTTATAACACAAGCAGGAGCACGCTTAAGTAAAACACAGCGTTTAGAATTGGGAAGAATCAAGAAATGTGTTCGCTTTTGAAGATATGACTTGAACGAAATGTCGCTTTTTACCGACATTTGTTCCTGCTTGATGATGAGCGTGGCGGGCATTGTTCTGGATGGACGTCAATTTCACTTGATGAAACCTTGACGGTGGATGGTCTGACCAAGAATGATGCTGTTGTGTCACCAAGGCCACGCCCACTGAAGAATTTCCGGCTGTGCCCCTGTTAGCAACAAGGGTTGCCCTTTGGTTTTGAGCTTTTGTTTTGAAGACACTCCAGTATTTTTCTCAGGCGGTTCATGCCGTATGTCGTTGGCCTGGATATGTGTCAACAACAACAAAAAACAAAAAAACGCAAAGCCAGCAAAGCAGGGCGACGCCGCCGGTTAATTGTAACATGTGACTTGTACCTGAGGAAAGACGCGTAGGATGGCAACAAGGGAACAAGAAGGAGACTTATTAAAATATGAGACGAGAAGCGTGGTGAATCAGTAGCTAATCCGTCGCTTCCTCTAAGCCTGTGTAATTAGGACATGGGGGATTGCACCGTGACAGGGGATTCTTCTGGACCGCCTTGCCCCCCCCGCCCCCTTCTTTTTTGGGTATATTTATTCCTTTAGCCTGAGTTTATGGCAGATTGTCATCTTAATATAGCAAGCGTGCATGTGCCTGGGCTTTATTGTGCGCAGCTCAGCGTGCTCAGTCAGACGCAACTTAAACAGCACAGCTTGCCTGCATCATGACTTGCTTCCCACTACTACTGTTTACAGACGTAAATGAAGGAGCGCATTGTTTTGCGGCTTTGCTCACCACACGACACCCTCACAGTGTATGTGGGTATATTTAGCAAAATCAAATAGGCTGTCAGTCATATCGCAGCCTTTTACAACAACAAAAAAAAAAACTATTTGAGTCAATGACATAAGATACTCGCACGAGAGAGAGCGAGAGTGCTAAGTATGGGCCAAGCATGAAATAGGAAACTATCCAGCACATCTGTCTGTCTTACAATCCCCGCACGGGGTTTTATTCAGCCGACCCATACAAAACGAAACTCTAGCAGACGACACGCAATCCTGTCACACTGAGCGAATTAAATCATTTTCTTTCCCACTTGTTCCCCGTCTGCCTCTCTGTTTGTCGCTCTCTTTTGAACAAAAGGATTTCAACAACTCCGGGTGCCGTGGCTTTGTGCGAGGAATCATCCCCATGTGTACTGCTTTAGCGGGATTACGAGGAGTGCTTCATTTTCCCCGTTTCAGAATCATCCCTGCAAAGGCAACATCACATATGCGCGAGTACGGTGTCGAGTGGCCGCGTATCAATATCGCCCCGTGTAATGCATGACCTTCGGCAGGGGACGAGCAGAAATAGAAAGATGCGACGGGCGGGCGGTCATTTCTTTGTGATGGTGTCAGGTTTTGGAACCGTCAAGTGAATGGAGAACAATTAAGAGGATAAACAATTTAAACTATTCGTTTTTGTATGAACTAATTCATGAATGAATGAAGTTCGCAACCAATATTCAAGTCCAATACCACATTATAACAGGTCAAACCAGAATAACAAATATATTGATTCGCCTAATGAATCATACTTCCGCTACAAGGACAAATATTTTGCATAATGAATTTGAATGAATGATCTCGGATAAGAGACGGCTCTAAAAATTCTGCCGTCGCTACCCATTTAGAAGCATGCCTGATTTTTGCTGCAGATTGATGAATCCAGCAAATCTGTTCTACTGTGTGCAGGCTTTTCCCCGGCTTCATTTATTTACTCCCCAGTCACGATGTCAAGCATCCAAATAAAGTCAATCAACATACCTCGCACAAGGCAAAAAAAAAAAATTCGAGAATGCGTGTCATGCAGCCGCGAGAACATGAGCGCAGTCAATTTTTGAACTGGTAACCTTTCCATTTTTCAGAAGGTCACTTGACTTCCTGAGCCACGCCGCTTTATTTATTTGTAAGAGCAAATTTTGTTTCAGCGTCATCATTTTCGTTCCTTTAATGTCATATCTTGAGAATGAATGCACAGTGGTGCAACCGAATGCTAAATCCCCTATCAATCACATTTTGGACTACATACACAACACAGAAAAATGACCTGCCACAAAGAACACACGCAGCAAACACACATGACAAACTTTGCTGCTGTGGTTGCCTGAAAATACTAACTTATTTACTGATTACTTGGTTGTATCCTTTCAAATCACGGTCAGGACCCTCACGTCTTGGTCAAATAACTTCCACCTTGTCCTGTCTGACACGCCGACATGCTAACCAGTTGATTACCGTGCCGGCAAACCTTAAACGTATTTCAACTAATAAGATGGGGATGAACGTCATAGCGCGACCCGTCACCGCGTTTTTTTTCGGCAATTTAAAAACCTCAGCTGCGCCGTCGGGTGGTTAGCGCATCAACCTCACAATGCAGAGGTACCGGGTTCGATTCCAGCTCCGGCATTCCTGTGTGGAGTTTGCATGTTCTCCCCGTGCCTGCGTGGGTTTTCCCCGGGTACTCCGGTTTCCTCCCACATTCCAAAAACATGGGTGGCACGCTGATTGAACGCTCGAAATAGTCCCTTGGTGTGAATGTGAGCGCGATGGTTGTTTGTCTCTGTGTGCCCTGCGATTGGCTGGCAACCGATTCAGGGTGTCCCCCGCCTACTGCCCGAAGATGGCTGGGATAGGCTCCATCACCCCCCGCGACCCTTGTGAGGATTGAGCGGTTCAGAAAATGGATGGACGGATGGAGCTACCTCCAGCAGGAGTGTCAGAGTGAACCAAAAGCCTTCGAGTCATACGAGAGCCGCCTTCTACGCCACCAACGCAAGTCTCTTCGCCTCTCACATAAAATACTTTACTGTGTGGGGTTTACCATTCAAGATTTAAGTAATTGTTGTCATCTTTGTCTGAAATATATAAAGCAGAAACACCATCTATATATTTTTAAACATGATGGTACAGGTGTCCGAAAATTCTTAGGGGGGTGGGGGGGCTATCTCGCGAGGGGTTTCTGGTCCCCATTAACCACGAAAAACGAGGGATTAGAGTACTGGTATTACCAATAACAAACATTCGGCACCCGTCCTCATGAGACTACCAGTAATAAGAAAACAGTCCACTCGTATGTTGGCATTTGATGATTTTGGCCATTGAAGAGGAATGTCGTTCCCTGAAGGATATTGGCTGAATTACAAGAGAGGTTAAGTGAAAAGGTGGCGGGAGGAAGGTTGAGCGGATGGTGTTGGCTTTCTCAACCCCGGGGCCGAACACATTTCGAAAGCTAACTGACACACTTTGGATGTATTAGCCACAGCGAGCTCTGCCAACTCGTCTTTTTCTGCTCCTCCTCCTCCTCCTATCGCCATCTGTCTGTCACCGCACTCTCCGCTCTCGGAGAACCCTGCCTGGTGTTTCAGCAACATTGCTTTAGCATTGATGTTTCTCTGCGCAGCGGCCAAATTGGCGTTTGCAGTCTAGACACTGGTTGCTTGCGTCGCAGGATGGATAAACATAAAACACTCACGCTCACTCGTCTGCTTAGAAGTGTGATTCGATTAAAAGAACAGGAATGCACAGGAAATGCAATCATGGTCTATTAGTCTAGCCGCGAGGGGGGGGGGGTGGATAATCATTTCAAATACAAATGTATTTTCCATCTCACTATCTAATTTAAACTTTCTTTGCATCTCCATTTTTCATTACGCTGGAGAACGGCGGCTTTAAAAGAGGCAGCGTTGAACTCGCTGCAACGAAAACACCAATAGATGGATAGACATTGTAATAGACTCGCATCTAGCTGCTGAAAAGAAAGCCCAGAGGTTTGAAGACGGTCATTTTCTCCGCCAAACAAATGCATGGGATTGGAAAAAACAACCGACTCCTCTTCGTGCTGCCCAATTCGGTGTGACGGTTTAAGATTAGGGTCAAAGATTATAAGGCTTACATAAAATAAGAATGGGATTAAAAGAGATCACTCATGTAAAATTACAGATCGCAGTCGCTCGCGGTGGTGAAAGCGCACCTGGATTTTTGAATCACAACATGGCAGCAGCTGTCCTGCTGGACAGGCCTCGCCAAAAAAAGTAAGCAATCTATTCCTGACAAAAGAAAGGGGAGTGAGTATTCATTCTGGAAGCTGCCTCCACGATTCCAGCGAGGGATTCGGCACACATCAAAGGCTGCCTATGCAGTAAATCTGTTAGATTTGGGATTAATGGACTCGAGAGATGCCTAGAAGAATGCACGCGCGCACGCATGCACGCACATACCCGCCACCTGATCACAATTCTGAAAAGTTTCACAAGCAAAGCTAGCAAAGTAGCACAAAGAGTAAATGCCACGTAACTCGACACGATAACGTGCATAACTACGTCGCGAGGCTTAGTTATCCGACGTGAATTATATTTTCCCAGAAACGATCGCAATAAACGGCAGCATCTTTGATGTTGCTCTTTTCTCAAGCACATTGAACCACATCTCAGTACTGGCAGGTTAAAATCGATGTTTGTCTTTCCTCGACAGCATCTTCTTTCCCCTGCACGTCTTTTAAGGCAATTGGTACTGCGGCATATCTTCAAATGCCGGTGTTGAATGGCTGCATCTCTTTTTCTATAAAGGGAGTCACGCTATATGTGAGGCGCGACTGTATAATTGCAAGCTGCAGGGAAATTGCCGTGCGTGTGTGTTTTTTTTTTTTTTTTTTTTTGCAGTCGAAGAAATTGGCTGCAACGGTTGTGCTTTCAATGGATTTGGATATTTGTTGTGTTGCAACTTTCTTCAAACAAACGCGACAGCGGCTCGCTGACGTGAGCGGGCCACTTGGCATTCAGCTGGCTTGGATTCAAAACGCTCCCATTGTGGCATTAGGCTTGAGGACTAATTACATTTATGCTGCACAACTTTCTGGAATTGTACAACTGAAGCCATTCGAAAAAGTAGCCTTGAGTATGCAAATTTTTTTTCTCTCTGCTTCCATGCTGTTTTCACCTTCTGTGTGTGTGTGTGTGTGTGTGTGTGTGTGTGTGTGTGTCACCACCCACAGAGGTGAGCAGGTTGACTATTGTTGCCTGTTGATGACATATGTAAACAAGCACGCATGCAAATGGCAGTTTATCGAATCTGGAAAAAAAAACAACAACAACAAAAAAAAAAAGATTTTGTCCAGTTTATTTCTTCAACGATAAGTCGATAGATTCATTGTCAGGAAGGCCTACCGATGACCAGCATAGCCTCTTTCGAGCCAATGACGCGCCCAACTCATTAGCATTAGCATCAATCATTAAATCAACATCACATCAATTAACTAAATTTCTTTGCTGAAAGACAGGGAAGCAAATCTAAGATTAGTTTGTTACCATTTGTTTTAGAGCGATTGAAATTACGCGGTGTATCCTTGACCACCTCCGGAAGGATTACAATTCACTCTGACGAGCAGTGGTAGGCTATGTTAAATTAGCGAACAATGTTTAACGTAGACATGCAATTCTGTCAGCCAGTTTTGCTTTGCGGTAGGTTAATGTCCAGTTTGGAACATTCCTTCATGTTGTGTGTGTGTGTGTGTGTGTGTGTGTGAGAAATGTGTGAAATGAGCCCAAATTTTGGACTGTGGTTTATTGAAAAATCCCTCAATTTAGCAAAAAAAAAAAAAAAAAAAAAAAAAAAGAAAACAATCTGCCGAGATAAAATTAGATACAGTATGTAAGGAAATTTGCAACACATTTGACGTTACAAAAAGTGATCTGTGACAAGGTGAGGCACGACTACCTACAATGATCTAAATTATTGCTTTAGAAATGCATGGAATATCTGAAGATTTGCTCTGAAATGCAAAAAGGTTTTGACGAATCCTCCACCCCCAACCCTCCAAAATGTTTTAGAACACTCCGAAATACTTTAAGCAATTAAAAACACAACTTCTGCGATGGACGTACACAGAAATGGTTTCCCTTTGAAATTTGGCCATTTTAAAAGTACACAATTCCATTAAATCTCGACACAGAGAGGCAACCTAATCCAAGTGTTGACTGCCTTTCCGCCCCAATGCCCCCCTGTCCACCCCGCCTTTCCCCTACCCTACAAACCCCACACCAAACTACGGGTGTGGAGAAACGCAAGCCGCTGGGCAGAAAACGCCTGTTGACAGCATTCTGGTTTGTTTGCAAATTGGTCACTGAACAATGAGGGAGTTTCCTGAAGCACTTGTCATGTTGATGAAACAGCTGGACACCAACATCAGAAAGAGGCCAGGGTGGGACATCAAATTGGATAGCGATTGACTCTCTCACTGCCATGTTTGGGTTTTTTTTCAGAAACACGCAAGCACAAAAGGTAATGCTTTCGCAGGCATTCATGACCCCCCTCAGCCGCGGCGCCCAAACCCGATCTCATCCTCCTGATCATCCTGAGCAGCTTTATCACAATCCAGGAAACTAGATTATCCCTCGGATGAAAACTTCATCCCGGTTGATCCCCACTTGGGAGCTGATAAGATGCAAGGGGCACCATCACACAGATTTCCTACTTGTTAATCAAGATAGATTTCGATCACCTTCAGCGCCAGATGGACAGCTGTTTTCAAAACATCACCGCAGACGATGCTGTCGAGGACGCGCGCTCCAGCAACAACAACACCACAGTTTTTTTTAAGAAACAGTTAATCTCAGGCATGTTATGAAAAGTATATCAGACAAAGGAAACAAATTACAATGATGTAGTGCGTGATGCAATATCTAATATGTACTGTAAACTCCCTCCTCACCCCCAAAAATCCTTAACAGTATTATACGAGAGTGTTCATATGAATATGATAAAAATTTGTCACCATGTATAGTTGTTTACCAGTGCCTCGACCAGGGGTCTGGAACCTATGGTTTGCGAGCCAGGTCTGGATCTTTTGATGATTGCATCTGGTTCACAGACAAAACAAATGTTTTCACTTGTTTATTCCATCCATCCATTTTTCACTGCTCATGTCCCGTACAGGGATGCGGTTGGCTGCAGGAGCAATTTTAAATGGATGTTACTGTGGCTTTGTAAACAAGAGGTACTACTACTATTAAACTACTTTTTTTTAAGGTAGATTGGGGGAGAGTATTATACACGGGTCCATATGATACACGAGATTTTACGGGGTTCAAATATTCATATTAGTGCTACATTTAACCAGTAAGGACAACAAATCTTTTCTGCAGAAAGATTACGATTTTTCTACAATTGTTAGATCTGAAAGCAACTTCTTCTTCATCTTACAAGATTTTATGGCGGTTGGCAAGAGACTGTGTTACGGCCACCTACTGGTAAGGAGTGGAAACCAGGTATGCCGCTCACCATTACTCACCCCAGAAGAGGAAAAAACAAATATTTAAAAAAAAGAAAAATACACGAAATAAGTAACTTGCTTTACTTAAACACACCTGAAAATTAATAATACAGAGGTGTGTGAGTGTGTGTAAAAAAAATAAATAAAAAATAATAATTCCCAAGAGCAATGTACATGAGAAACAACGGCGCATTGATGTGCAGCCAGCATCCGAAATCCTCATAACAGATTTGAGTTGTGGTTTGAGTTTGGATGAGAGGTCGTGGATGTGTATTAATTGGCTGCTGGTAATTACAGATGCAGCTTAAGCTCGCTAACATGCCCAAAGGGTTTTGGCGACCTATCTTGCAACCATAGCGATTAGTCAAATGTAGAAATATTTAAAAAAAATAAATAAAAAAAAAAAACCCTCACTCCTGAATACAAAAACACCAATTAAAAGTAGTCATGAATTTGAACCACTTGTATCTTGCCATGCAGCACACTTCTTTTCCTTTCAATTTATTGATTGGCGTATGGCTAAATGTAGAGTAAGATCTGTCTTATATATATATATATATATATATATATACATACTGTACATTAGCATATTAACAAATCTATGGCGTCAACATCTTGACCCTTATCCCTCCATATTCAAATGTTCACACTTGACATTCCCTTCAACATTTGCCAGCAGCAAGGAGGGTGTTGTTTTCTCTTCCGGGGGCTGCTGCCCTGAGAAAGGAGGCAACGCAGGGACAATCTGAGTCACCCAATTAAAGTTGTGTTGGCCTTGCAATTCCTCAAGGGATTGCCTTGTGACAGTTTAATTAACCAAGTCCTTTATCTTAATTTAGCAGGATCACAAAGTAACCAGCTGAGGTTATCAGAGAAAAACAGTTGCCGTTCATATCTTTGCATCCTACATAAAACTACCCGCATTGTTCTCCTAATATCACCTCGATTGAAGGGGGCTAATGTGGAGCACAGAGCCGCATACGTTGAATAAATAATATTCAAGTAACGGAATCTGACATCCGTAAGCCGCAGAGATACTGAGCCGCCGTTAAAATGTTCCTTAAACACAGCTACAGGGGGGCAACTAAATGACATCTTGTTATGCCACCTCAGTATGTATAACAATGCCAGTTAACAGTGTGCGGGAGAAGTAGACTGAGTGCAAGGGGTGCCTTAGCAGACTGTTTTTCGTTAGACGGCTTTTCTTTCCTATTTGTACTGACAACAGGGAGCCTTGCGCCATTCGACTTCAACCATCTCAACATGAAGCTGGCTTGGTGACCATCCATCCACCGCTGTATCCTTTTCCTTTACCTTCCTTTCTGACCCACACCACTGCAGCCTATAGATTAAAGGACATTCTTAGAGTTGAAAGACAAAAAAGTCCAGAATCTTTGAAAAGACCGGGACCATTGCTCTCTTTGTTTCCTGATGCAGTGGACAACGGGAAACAACGTCCCAGGGTACCACAAATATTCATTCCCATTCGAATGAAATAGGCCAGACAAAGGGCCCTTCACTTGGATCCGAAGGATGCGGTGGGGGTCGTGTTGAATTCAGTTTCCGGGTTGCTTTTTCAGCCTATGCATCATCAAACTAACCGATCCTGCTAGTTTGTAACCCTCTTCGCAAAATTGATGGAATAATCACTCTTTGTAATTAAGAATGTTACCTCATTTATTGTAGTTTAATTGAGCCCACAACCCCAGCAAACCGATCTATCTACAAATACCGTGACCTCACGCACACAAATTAACGTGTACTAATTAAAAATAGAACAGAGCTGCTGTAAGAACAGATAGAATGGCACGCAGTACGGTCAACAAAGCCCAGCTCGGCAGTTGCATAGACGCCTCTGTTGATAGTCCGCTGCAGGCCTCTTAACTCACTCTGTAATGTGGCGGAAGTCAGCCACTGGAGAAAAGAGACAGCTAGCTAGCAACCATGCAGCCGCTTGGCGGAACAATAATCTACCTACAGCACCAACAAGCACAAGGAAAAAAACCCCCAACCCTTTTGTCAACAGCCAAAGGAAGTCATTTTATACATTCACAACTATACATTCGACACGAAAAACTTGTCCGCAGCCAAACGTCCTCTCAAGACATCGTTTCCAAATAAGTGACTGCAAAGGTCTGTAAAGCGCTTTGGACGCACTATGATGCCAATTAAGTGCTTTATACGTGCACTTCGTTTAGCATTTTCATCCAATTGGATTTGACATTTGTTGGATGTTGGTTAAAATCTGCAATGAGCAACATTTAAAACCCGTTGGAAATTATTCCCTGCCGTCAACACAAATAGCAAATGGAAATTTAGGGTACAAGTCCAAGCTCTAGTGGACATCTAGTTCAGTGTTGTTGTCTGTTTTTTTTTTTGTTGTTTTTTGTAGGCATCTTTCCAGCCAACAGTAAATGCTACAATGCAACAATCATACAAACTATAGACAATATTTTGCCACACAAAAAACAAAACAAACCAAAAAAAATAACCTGCCTGTTTTTGCCACGCTAGAATCCATGAAAAGGTGACTCCCTGATTGCTGCTGTCTATGCAGCCAATTGGAGAAATATAACAGAGTGAGTGAGATAAATAATTCTCAATAATACTAAAAACTCACAGCACACAAACATGCATGTCGAAAAATGCTCTGCTCTCTTTGGATTGAGGACAGATGGCGATGGAGTGGCCCCGGTCCAAGAAGTGACGATGTTCTCTGTCATAATAAGCTGCCCCTGAGTATCCTCCCTACTGCCGCGCTGGACAACATGTTTCACCCACTGCGGGCAGAAACTAGAACAGCACTTGTGTTGCTCGCTCTCACACATGCACAGACACACACACACACAGAGACACACACACACACACACACACACACACACACACACACACACACACACACACACACACACACACACACACACACACACACACACACACACACACACACACACACACACACACACACACACACACACACACACACACACACACACACACACACACACACACACACACACACACAAAATCTCTTGTGGAGGGCTGCGGCAACAAGCTAAATAGCTCTATCAATGCTTTGACATTAAAACCCTCTGAAAGCCGAAAAGAAAGGTCATTTCAAAGAATCATTTCCGTAATGTAGGACAGAATCATGCAGACTGCAAATGCACAGAAGCAATGCCTTGTAAAATCCCATCTTTCTCCCCAGATTGCTAATCGATCTTGGGGTCCTTACAATTGCTGCTTCTTTCAGTTTTGAAGTGGATGACAGAAAAAAATGTTCAGTGTTACTTTTTTTTTGACCTTGCTGTCACCTTCCTTGAACAAGGCCCTACACCATTAGCTATTCCAAGGTTGAAAAGAGGAGTTTTTAAAAAAAATCATTGTAACGATTTAAGATTTTAAAAAATACACAGTACGTACTGTACAAAAATAATTCATACAACAACAAACAATAGAACAATAAATTAATAACAAAGACAGATAAGCACAAAACTAAAAATACTGAGTCAAAAGCCGCAGTATAAACATGAGTTCTAAGATGAGTTTTAAAGATGGGCAGCAAGGGGGGGGGGGGGGGGCTTGCCGAACGTTCAGTGGGGGGGAACAGCAACAGCAAAGGCTCGATCACCTCTGCTTAGTCCTCTGTACCTCGAGAGGTCAGGTGGGGCGAGGCCATTTAAAGATTAGAATCTTAAATAGAACTTTCAAATGTATAGGGAGCCAGTGAAGGGTGATGTGCTCCCTCTACTGAGTACCAGTCAAGAGGTGGGCAGCAGCATTCTGGACCAACTGGAGACGCTTCATGGAGGATTGGCTGACTCCAAAGTCAAATGCGTTACAATCATCCAGTTGAGATTGGACAAAAAAAACATTAATTACAATTACAATAGCGTGTAATGTTACTCTTGCAGATAAAAACTACGCGAGGAGCAAACCTTACCAACCAGGATTTAAAGTGCATGAAAACACCGCAGCATCACAAAGCTTTATCGCCGGGATAGTTTAAGTGACAAACACGATCATGCAATGATGAAGCCATAATGGTGCGCCCAGTGAAATAAGATACATTTTTGACTCATTGCTTCCATAAACACCCTATAATTATTCACTGCGGTGACCTAGGAGAACGGATATTGCCAGAGATTTATAGCGGAAACACAAGGAGTCTGAGTGATCCATCAATTGCTCCCCTACACTGCAATGCCGCCGTATTTGAGAGAGGCTCCACTGGCAGAAGAATCGTGGGGTGATCCTCAAAGCAGGCTGGCTGAGGCTCAAAGGTTAAAACAACCCCCACAGACCGCATGCGCGCACATGCTCACTCGCACGCACACACACACACACACACAGACACACACACACACACTCGCACAACATGAAGGAATGTTCCAAACTGGACATTAACCTTCGTGGACTCCAATCACAACAATAGCATTTAAAACATCTTTGTGTATTTCCGAAAAGTAGACTAATCCGTCTAAATCTTCCATAATGAGAGAGAAGGAATCCTAAGACTGTGATATCTTCCATCCCTTCACCCCACAAGATTTTCGGCTTTCCACAGGATTCGACTAGCTTAGCCACAAATCTCCTCGCTGTTGTGTGATAGGGCCAGATCCTCCAAGAGAGGGGTGACCACACAATCTGGCGCGTGTGTGGGCACACGATTTGACCATGAGGGAGGCATTGCGCAAAAGGCAAAACTGCTAATGATTCCTGTTTCCCACCACCAGGGAAGGAACTGGCAACGCCGCCGTGAATCCGGCTATCGGCCCAGCCGGGGACAGGCCACAGACGGCTGAGAAGATGAAGAGCACGGACAGATGAAGGGCTCAGAGACAAATCCTCTGTCCAATGGAAGAAACATGAGCATCTGGATGCTGTTTTCTTGTCATATCTACTCTCCGAAGCAATTCGGCACTGTTTCCGAATGATGGTTCAGCAGAGTCGGAGATTTAAACGGAAATGATTTCCCAAAATAAAATTGCCGGGGAATCAATTTAAAATAAAAGCAGCAGTCAGTGCAGCAGTGCGTCAAATGCCATCAAGGAGTTAACGCACTCCTCCATTAATCATGTTTTAAACTGACAGATGCAATAAAATAAAATCTTATAAAACCTTGACTCCTCCATATGCTACCTGTTTGAAGCAATGTTTGTAAACCGACTAATTATGAAGCTCAGCAGATGTTTATCCATTAACGCGGAGAACAATGACTTCTGCGAGAATCGGGCATTGACAAAGCCCTTTTCAAATCCTCATGTGCCGATATTTCAGAATGGGGGGAGAAAAAAAACTGTGATTAATGGAGGAGAAAATATGCATTTGTCAGACGTGTGTGAATCAATATGCAAAATAAATAAATAAAATGTAATAATATGAGGCCCGAGGTTTTACTCTGCACCGCAATTAAGAGTTGTCATTCGACAGCGAAAGGACGGGTTCCGGTGTGAGCATCGCATTTTAAGCAGGCATGACTGACACTGTTTGGGTCATATTCTCCCATGTGCGTCAATGCTACCAAATGTCTTAAAAACGTCACTGCCAGTTTGTTTGTTTTTTCCGGCAATTTCATGACGTAAGCTTGGCCAACGTTGTCATTCGTCGATATTGACATCAAGGCTCTGCTCTTCGGCTAGACCGATCACTCCCATGCCTGACTGTAAAATTAGCAAGCAAATAGATTTGAGCCACCTACTGGAAAGCAGGAGAGCCAACCACCGTGCGCGGCAGCATAGAGATGACTGAAAAAGAAAAAATATATATTATTTTACTGAGTTGAAGAGGTGCTGTGAGTCAGCTGTCACAGCATTTTAGCTGTGACATTTATCAGCAATTGGTTTGGTTCCGATGCTTCACTGGCGTTTATTTATTTATTTATTTTACAACAAAAAATAGATATATTACCGCAAGATGTGACCTGAATGTTCCACGGCACACTGGTCTGTTCACGCCTGGTGATGTTCGATTGTCGCTGAGTGGAGTGGGAGGGTCGTCGTTGCCTGGAAAAGCTTGCACTGCGTAATACACCTTGCTGCCGGTTTGAACCCCTTAATACACAATACAACAAGCGCAATCAAAGTGGAAGGAGAGATGGGAATTATTCCACAGCACACAAAGAGGTCTGTGATGAGTTGCAAACTCAGCAAATTCCCACAATGCAGAACCCGCCGCTGTGGTGCGCCCAGAACGGGGACGAGGAGGTTTCTTCATTTGGCCAAGTTGTTGTGCAAACGATACCTGGCTGTCCCAAAGGCAAGCACACAGAGTGAGAGTTTTATTTATTTGTCTTTCCTCAAGAGATGGGATTTTATTTTATTTTTTTGTCTGGCTGGAATCACATGACAGCTGGCATGTCTTCTTTTTGTGCGTCTTGCCTGTATGAGTTGTGGTTTATATTATTGTAAGCATTACCTCCTATATATTTTTTTTATATGACTGTATTGAAAAAATATTGACGATGTCATTCGCAGTAATGACTTGACTTTCATCATGTTGGTGTCGACTTGTTGCTTGTGTGCTTTGAAAAGGCCGATTTGGCCTGTTGAGTGAGCCGGAGTGAGGTGGCCATCAGGAATTTTGGGGAAATTTGGTCATTTTCCAAAACGGCCGGTGTATTTACAGGCCGGTCCTGGGCATGGCGGTGGCTCTATACCCACACTTCCCTCAACCATTATTTTGGAGGCACATGACTGCCGCAAGGTGTCCGGGCTTTCCCTTCCTTAAAAGGTGAGAAGCTCGGTCATCCGGGAGGGGCTCAGAGTTGAATCGCTTCTTCTCCACATTGAGATGAGCCAGGTGAGGTGGCTCAGGCATCTGATTAGGATGCCTCAGGGAGGCGTTCCGGGCAGGGGGCACCGGAGATTATCCAGGACATGCTGGAGAGACAAAGTCTCCCGGCTGGCCTGGAAACACCTTGGGATCGCCCAGGAAGAGCTGGAAGAAGTGGCTGGGGAGAGGGAAGCCTGGGTTTCCGCGCGAAAGCCGTTGTCCCTTTTGAACGTGGCCGCACCACTCCCCGTCAACGATTATTTTGCAGCATCGACAGATGGGACGAATTTTGTTCCCAATCATTGATGAACACACTCATGTGGACATCAATGAATCAGAGCGGGCAGGAATTAAAAACGAATAAAATAAAATAAGTGAGGGAGAAGTAACTTGCTGAAACATTGCATGACTAATCCAGCTTATCGATGACGTCTCTCGCTCGATGGCTGAATGTGTTTTCCGCTCAACTGATCATGTGCTCAAAACGATTGAAAAGGGGAAATCCTACCTAACGACCGAGTAGGGTTTTCTTCTGTGAAAACCCTAAACTGAAAAGAACAATCATTTTGAAAGCTGATTTTTACAGTGCAATAGACGACTTTTCTTCCACCTCAACTCATCACGCGTCCTGCATCATTCATGATGTCACAGTATGGTTGAAGGCAGTTAGACTCCAGGACAGGCAAGACAGACACGGCACAGTACAGTACACTGAAACATTTGACCGGCACACGCCCAGTGAATCGTAGGGACAGATTATAAAAGACAGCCATTCACTCTCATATTCACAACGATTGCTTTTTAGATTCCACCCCCAATCTTCTTGGATTCCTCGATACTCTGCCACAATGAATTTATTTATATTAACTCCACGTTTCAAGAAAACATTTAAAATCGACCTGCATGTGAACGCTTAGAAGAATCAGTCTTGACTAAAGAATGATTCTAACAGTCAATGTCAATGTGTACACATCCACGTGAAAGCGCTTATGTCCACCGCTCCTCAGTGAGATGCCGCGTCATCGTGTCCACTGCACTGAAAATTTTCTGGCGATGCCTGTGCCCACATTCACACGCCACTTTGTTGCCATAACACAAATCGAACATTACAAACAGATAAGAGCATTGCTATAATCAACCAAGATGGCGAATGAATGCCGTCCAAAGAAACGATTGAATATTCATCAATTGATTGACTCCATCCACTGCACCAAAGGCAAATATGTCCTACCTTGTGAAACATACTTCAAAATGTGTTGCAAAAACATGACACCAGTTCAAACTTTTCAAAATGAGGGGAAAAGACCCACCACTTATTAACCACTTTGGTCTAAAGCACGGGTCCCAACTGGGCCAAGCACCGGTAAGAAGTTGCAAGCGGTTTCGTATTGGGCTACACAGGGGGGCAGAACAAGTTTCTATTGATTTTTTTTTTTTTTTACAGCAGAGCAGCAGACGTTGCTCGAGAACCGCTGTGCTTGACGATGAGACGGCAGGTTGCGTGGGACGACGGGTGGGCCAGATGAAACCTCTTCAGCTGCGCAGCGGCGGGCCAAGCAGGCTTGAGCTGCGCGGCTGGGGAAGAGACTGGGGGTGGGGGGCGAGTTCCGCTCGGTCAGAACACAGAATATCTTATTGATTATCAGATGACGAGAGACGTTTTACTTTGAACATCGGGTGTACCCGTGCTTCTGTCAAAATGCTCATCTCGACCACGTGAAGAAGCCAAAATTTGAAAAGAAAAATTATATACACGTTTTGGAGAGTTCCTTCGAAAAGGAGAACAGGCCAAATATTTTAAAAAGAAAAAAAAACAAATCCCCAAGACTGGACCAGCTCAATGAAGAGAAACAAGCGCACTGTTCCCACCAATTAAGAAAACTTCGTCGAGCCTGAAGATGATTTGCGCACCGGTAATCGTTTGTTTCTATGCCAATTTGTCAAAATATATCTTTTGATGAAACCCGGCTGTGGTGTAAAAAGGCTGGGGACCCCACAGAGTTTTACATTAAGCCTGGAGATGATTCCGTAATCACATTCATCTTTCTTATGCATTTGTTTTCCAAATTGATCCGACGATGACATATTTCCTCCACTTTCAAAACGAATCGGATTGGATGCATCGACATCTTAGAAGCAAAGGTGTTTGTTGCCCAACCCGACTGAAGCGTGAAATAACCGTACACTTGATTATCAGCAACGTTATTAATGATACATGGCAGCAGCTACTGGATGAATTGCTCTGACATTTGGAGCAAAATATTCATCTCGTGCACGCATAAGGTCAAAATTTAAATGACGCTAATCAATATATTTATCCCGAGCAATGCTCATGACATTCCCCGATGAGCTTCAACTTTGCTTGACGCTTGGAGCCGGAACCTCGCGCCATACTCTCATTTTACGCATGTTTGCATTTTGATGGTAGCCACTGGCCCACCGACTCCCACTTGTCTTCCACCAACGTGCTTTAAGATATTCACACATTACCAACGCTTGATGTGTCATACATGCATCAAGCTCTTGACAACTTCACACCGCAAATTACACTTCAAAAGAACGCTTGGAGCAAATCACCTCTGAATGCCAGGTGACTTAAAATGTTGGCGCGCATCATACATTCAATATCTGCGTGTGTGGGTGTCTGTCTTTACATCAAAGATTGCATATTGACGCAAGTGAGCGCCAATGGCAAAATAAATTCTCTTATTGAAGCCATTCACAAGCTGAGAACAGGGACTGGGGGAAGGGAATTATCCACCCTGGCAACAAATAACAGGAAGAAGTCGACTTCATTGCGCTTGCTCGGCGCTCTTACAGGCGCACGGATGACACTATCTCCCCTTCTTGTATCCAGGAAGTCCTTGTTTTCTCACCTCGCCGCTTCCGTTCTCTCCTACTCACACATGCTTTTAAAACAAAGCCGGAGGCAGTTTGATGATCATACTGGGATCATGGCTAATTAGGAGCGGTCTTCTGGTACACTCACACCGCCTGAGTCCCTCCCGACTCCTCCTCTTCCCTCACGCCTCTCTCTCTCTCATCATTTCCTTGAAAAGCGCTATCAGTGGGAAACATCTCGCTAAACCACTGCTGCCTGTCTGTTTGCGATAGCGTCTCGGCCAGTCATTTCGACAGAAGCAAGCAAAAACACTGGCAGCCGCACTGCCGGAACCAGACAAGGCTGTATCCGTGTCTGTTGAGATCATGTTGGAGCATCAATTATTCGCTAATTAAAACTGGCAAAAAAAAACCCACATCTGATAAACTTAAGCTTAATTAATAAATTGCTAGCAATTTTGCAGGGCTAATTAATCAATTTGGAAAATGAGCCATGATGTGAAGACCTCCAGGTTGGAAGCGTACGTCTGGAGGAAAATTGCAGAGGGGAAGTATTCACGAGGCAACAGTGGAGGGATCGCGGTTAACATATTTGTCTCACAGTTGAGAGGTTCTTGGTTTGAATCTCAGCATAAACCTTCCGATGAGCATATTAACCCCATACTTGTGTGGGTTGTCTCCCGGCACCGCGGCTTCCTCCCACATTCCTAAAAGAAACATTTTAGGTCAACTGAATATTTTAAACTTCTCACAGGTGGGAAGGAGAGTGTGAATGTTTGTTTGTTTGGAATTTGTATATTTATATGAAACCTAATTCCTACGGCTGGAAACTGAAATTGGCTAGAGTACTGCAAATATGTTTTGCACACCTGCAGTTTTGTTTATCCTTACAAACTGAGAAGCGGAGAGGAGGAGGTGCTCCTTTAACAAAAACAAAGAAAAAGTTGCTACATTACTAGTCAATCTGGTGACCGTTGGTTGTGTTGGCTGCTAAACGTTTTCTTAGTTGACGGTTCGACAAGTCAGTCCACTCAGCGGAGACGTTGACCTCCTCGACGTTGTCCTCCACACATTGGCGAACAACCATTCGCGCTCACAATCACACCTCGGGACAATTTAGAGTCCATTAACCTGCCATGCATGTTTTTGGAATGTGGGAGGCAAACGGAGTGCCCGGAGAAAACCCACGCAGGCCCGGGGAGAACATGCAAACTCCACACAGGAAGGCCGGAATCAAACCCTGCACCTCTGCACTGTGAGGCCAGCGTGCTAAGCAGTTGACCGCTGTGCCGCCATTTTGTTTAAGAAAGCATTTAAAAAAAGAACCGTAATTTAGCATGAGCGAGAAGAGCATCTTCTCTGTCTACCACATCAATCACATTTGGGAAGAACAACAATCCATCAGGCCCTACATTAATGACTTCTAATCTCTCAAATGTTCTGAATGGACAAAGAAACAAAAAGTGTGGAAGTTGTTCTAGCTGTTTATCTCAACTCAACTCAACTGTATTTATAGAGGACTTTAAAACAACCACTGCTGTATACAAAGTGCTGCACATTAGCAAATATATACACAACAATAAACAATAAATTCATAACGAAGATAGTAGAAAGCACATGGGAATGAACTGCATGACGCTTTGCAATGGCTCAACATCGCGAAACACTTGAGATGTGCTGTATAGAATACAAGCCTATATTGGCGTTCCCATAACAAAAAAAATAATAATAATAATAAATGCCAAAGCCCTCCTCTTTCTCTTTCGCCCCCTGGAAGTAGATGTAAAGTGTGTAATGCTCGCCGGTCTGCATGCTCGCGTGCACGCGGGATTATGAAGGCTGAATGCAGAAAATGTAATACCATATTTGCTTTTGGCAGCTCATGTTGCTATTTCTTCAAGTCATTTCCCTCTTCCTAAGCCTCATTAATTTGCTGTTCAAGTGTGATAATATAGACCCTGTACATAAGTGTGCCTGCTGGAAAAAAATAGTTGACTCGAACGGGCCCGAGGTAATCATTTCGATATTTATTCTTGACCGTACGACATGGAAGGCGAAGCTGGACCTCTCTCAATCATTTAACAGGCAGAAAATTACACCCTGACGCAATGTGTCGTCCGCCGCACATTAAGATAAGATAAGATAAGAAACCCTTTACTAGTCTCGCAATGGAGAAATTCCCAATTCACAGCAGCAAAGTTATGAAATTACGACTCAAAACTGCTCCTGCACCTTAGTTTCCCGGTTGCACCCCCCCCCCCCGCCCCCACACACACACCTCTTGGATAAGATCATGTTATTGGCTAAACAGAGACAGCTGCAGCCAAGTTAACTGCCTAATCTCACATCAAGCAATTTCCCTAAACAAGGACTGAAAGTCCTCGGGCGGGGGGGTGAAGGCACGGCAGAGGTGGCGAATAAATGGAAGCGCAGTGAAGAGTGAAAAGCAGGCTATCGAAGGCAGGTTATAGACTTGTAGCGCTCGTGTGTTTGATTGGTGCACGGGGCCCGTGCTGGCTTTCTTCAAGCACCACAAGAGTATACAGTGTCATACAAAGAAAGTTGGATGAACTGGCTGGGGTCGGCTCTTGAATGCAGAAGCATCACATCAGCGCACCGGGACTTATTTTTATTGACTAACAGACGCTTCTTTTGTCATCTGCGCATATGGGATTCATTTTTGATTCAATAAAACACACTAACGCGTTCAAACTGTTGAAGACATTTTACGGAGCTTTTTTCTATTGTTGTTTTGTTTTGCCAATGTGTAGAATTAGTATTTTAATTGTGAAATGGGAGGGGAAAAAAAGCATGGAGTCAGACATGCATAATGTAACACAGTGTTGGACAAATTGCCATTGTCCTTCCGCAAGGAGTAAAATGGCCCTTCTGTTCCTTGGATTAATAGCACCATTACAAAGAATCCATGTTCAATATAGTACAGTGGAGCTCAAAAAGCCCGTTAGTAAGATTACGCCGTGCCATAATGACAAGAGCGGATTTCTCTGGGAATATCTATTTTTCTAAGCAGGTAATGACTTCCTGTGAGGTACAAGGTTGTTTGGAGCGACGGAGAGACTTCAGCGCGCCACTTGCGCTATTAGGGCTCTTTATGCCTTTTTACGCTGGCTTTTCGAACCCCCCGCAGTAACCACGCAAGATGGCTGCAACAACTCATATCCAGGGAGTTATTGTTCAACACATGTCATGTGTAATCTGCCCGACCCGCAGCGCTTCGAATAATTATTCATATTTCATCACCACATCACAGCGTCACGTCGCTCGCTGCTCGCTAAGTTATTTTCCATGTTCCATTATCAAAATTTCAGAGACGTGCGCTTCGGGTTGAGGGACTAAATGGAGAGGCTGAAGTAGTCGGGCTTATGAAAACATAATGGGCTTGTCGCCTTTGATAAAACAGAGATGCGTATAGCGCGTTCATGTCGCACACACTGAATGGGGAAAGGTGCAGGAAAAGGGAAACGTAAATTAAGGAGCAGATAATGTAGCGGGGCACAATCAGAGACCCCCGCTTGCATTAGAGTTATTACAGATAATAACGGTGGAGACTGTGGGTTGGGAGGCATTAGGTTTCAGAGGCACCTTGCGGTTTAGGCACGGTAAAAAAATGGGAAGCCTCGTGGCTCACCTTGTTCCAACGGAGGCGGTCGAACACCCGTCGCCTTCAACTTAAGCGCTTCCTTGGCTGACATGTCGCAGCAGGAGCCTTTGTTGGTGTCCTGGTCACTGTCGGCCTGGTCGCTGTCACCGTGGCCGCTGTCTCTGAGACTCGCTCGCTCTGGGTCTTTGAATGTGGAACTACTACAGAAAGACAGACAACAACAGAGCGTCGGGACTCCTGAATGCTTTAAAAAAAAAAAATCTTTTCATAAGACACGTGTTCATCCTGCATGCAATGAATGAGAATTGGCCAATGCATGCCATTTGTAACTCATGAACAATACATGATGTTGCGAAAGTGCTGTGGTGGAGCTGCCAGAGGAGGGAAAAAAATAATAATAATCCGGTCTGAGATGGAGTGATAGTTGCAAACACCAACACCTACCTTTGAACAAACTGTTGTCTACTTCCCATGTAATTAGGCTCGGCGGGGAAGCTGTCCGTCTGAAGAGAAAAGAGAGGGGAAAAAAGGTATGTACTGGACACTACAGAAAGCACACCTACTGTGAAGCAAGATCTCCAGGTGATTAATTATACAGGAAAATGGTGTAAAAGGACAGATTGCTTCAATGGAATAATGAGAATTGAATCTGCTCTTTATTCAGGTCTGACCATTTTATTACCCATGCAAATTGAGCAAATTAGCAATGATGAGCTACATCACCGAGCACAACTCCAAATGTGGCAGAAAGTAGGAGATGAAAAACAGGTAGGATATTTATCTCAGTCAGCACCAGTAATAACCATAGTGCAACAAAGTAATCCTAATTTACACAATGTGTTTCGACCATATCTCAACCCAACTCAACTGGATTTCTAGAGCACTTTAAAACAAAGTGCTGCACATGGAGCAATTATCATACATACAACAACAAACAATAAAACAATTCACTAATAACAAAGACAGTAGAAAGCACAAAAACGGTCATACTAAAAATCACGTCTGAGTCATGCTGAGTCAAAAGCCCAAGAATAGAAATGAGTTTTAAAATGAGTTGGGCAGCGAGGGGGCTTGCCCAATGTTCAGTGGGGGGTCAGGTTTTACTTTAGCCGGCTGCCAAAGACGAAAGAAGCTGGATTTAACAACGGCACCGATTTCAGTGGCGAAATGTCTGCACACCCTGAGTGACTTGCTCGTGGCGGTATTGAGAGGTGGATTGAATGGGGTAAATCACCGCTAAAGGTTCAAGTACCGAATACACGGCCCACCACGACTGTCAAGAATTTTGTTGTAAAATAACAGTCAATTACTATGCCGTTATTTTACAATGCATCTCCTACTATAATTTACTTTAAAAGTATAGTACCGTTTTGGGGGTGGGGAGGTTACAGTACATGACAACGGGACAACATCTTTGTGTCTTGTGTTTGACAAAACAGTGCGTCCCCAATCCCAGTGGTTAATGTCGATTTAGAAGTGGAATACATTCTCCGTCAAGCAGTGGAGATAGCAATGGAGTTCCTCCACCGCTTGCAGGAAAATATGGTTCGATACTGTTGTATAATAGCTTGCTCTCTTTTTTTTAACCCAAGCATTAGCTGTTCATTTACACCTAGGGATGAATAGTTAACGGTATTTTACAAATATGACAGAAAGAGTAAGATCCTGTTTTAAACACACGGTAAATTAACAGAAATTGTTAACAGTGTGGCGGCCCGGTAGTCCAGTGGTTAGCACGTCGACTTCACAGTGCAGAGGTACCGGGTTCAATTCCAGCTCCGGCCTCCCTGTGTGGAGTTTGCATGTTCTCCCCGGGCCTGCGTGGGTTTTCTCCGGGTGCTCCGGTTTCCTCCCACGTTCCAAAAACATGCATGGCAGGCTGATTGAACACGCTAAATTGTCCCTAGGTGTGAGTGTGAGTGCGCATGGTTGTTCGTCTCTGTGTGCCCTGCGATTGGCTGGCAACCGGTTCAGGGTGTCCCCCGCCTTCTGCCCGAAGACGGCTGGGATAGGCTCCAGCACCCCCCGCGACCCTTGTGAGGATCAAGCGGTTCGGAAAATGAATGAATGAATGTTAACAGTGTAAATGTGACGTCGGCATGTCGTGATGCTGCACACGTTGCGTTTCATTGACGCATGATCAGGCTGACTTGCAGCCAGCCTGATCGTGCACATCGGGTGTGTGGGTGTGGGTGTGTAGGGGAAGGGGGGGGGGGGCGAATGCACCTGGAGTCAACGCAAAGAACAATCCAAAAAGGCATCAAAGAAGCCCTTCGCGCATTTGTGTCCGTTCAATTCAGGAAACCCAATGACACGGAGTGACTGACCAAGAAGCCATCAACTGTGAAGTCACTTCGCCTCAGCGCAATAGACTTGATCTCGGCAGTGCTTGGAACAGCTTTCACTCGCTGTCAGTAATTACAGCAAAGTGTACTTTGGGAGTGTTTTTAATGATGGCAATTGATGTAAAAGGTCACCATTACCTTGCAGCGCCGAGTGGCCTTTAGAGAAATTCCTGTCACCCATATAAAGAGTGAACATCAAAAAAAAAAAAAAAACTGAAAAGCGATTAAAAAATCACGGTGTCGAATTAGAGGAAGAATGAAATGACTCCGTTGATAAAAATTGCGTAATTATCCGTGCGCAGTCGTGAATATGCATTAGAGTAACACAAATCACTTGGACTGTCTTGAACGGATGGCAGTGAAACGATCAGAGAGCAAATGTGTTGTTCCTCGCTAAGGTTTTTCAGATGCACAGCTTGACTCACAGTCGATAGACTATTTCAATCTCTTTGGCTCTGTATGAAAAGAAGCATTTGAAGGTCAGAGAGGAAACCTCAATACTTTGAACTATGCGCTCTTACTCTGACACCTTTACCACTACGCTGAACACTCCATTCCTCCACGGGCATTAGTCAAAGAAAACACCCAGAAAATATATCAAAAGGTTGGACGCAGAAGGACGAGCGTTTGTTTGAAATCATTTGGCATTGAAATGATAATAGTGCGAAGCTTTGAGGAGATGAAAAAAAATGGAGATGAAATTCTTTTTGTAGCCATCCAGGGACTCATCCTTGGACACGGTTTTCAATCAGCGTGACGCGACTCCACCTGAATTTGATCAGCATAGAAGGACATTTACAGAAATTGTTTGCCTTCCGTCTATCACTGCAGCAACATGACCAACTCAAAAGCTCGTACGGACGCTGCTTGGCAACCTTGTTCTTGCCTGCGACAGTCTGGGGCAATCTTAATGCTCCGTTTTTATCAACGTGGATTCTGTCCGACTCTTTCGCATTTCTCAATTCATGTAGCAATATCAAGTTGGCAAGGACTACACGATAAATGACACACACGTACCTATAAGTGAATGCCTGCCACATATTCGTAGTTCTCGGTTGCTGCACCTCACATGGGATCGGGTTTTGTTTACAGCTGTGTTTGAGAATCGCAAAAACGTGTCGTCCCGAATGACGTACGGTTTCTAGTGTATGCAGCAAGGGCGCGAGGGGATCGGGAGGGGGGGGGGGGGGGGGGGGAGTCAGAGGGAGACTCAGTACTGTGAGGCTGAGTAAGTGTAAAAAGCTCCACTCCATTCTCTACTCCCACAGAGGCCCTAAGACTGACCAAGCAGACAGAGGAACGATTGAGACAAATGGGGCAAGCACATCAGACTGCTATTTCACTCTCAGGCCATGTTGCTGCGGTTTGTTCGTTTTCACAGGGCCAGTGTACAGAGAGGTGTGCACGGGTGTGTGCGTGTGAGAGAGAGAGACAGAGAGAGTTTAAGCTGTCAGAGGAATGGTCAGTGAACAGAAAAAGTGGCAGCTTCTCTTTTCCACATGATTGGACTGCAATGGTTCATTCAAAGGAAAAAGGCAACACCTTCACCTACTCTGGAGGGTATGATACACCCGTTTGTTCTTTATTGACTGCATGAGCACATTTGAAAATGGATTCATATCAGGACCACAACAGTCAGTTCGCCAAAGAAAGCGAGAGAGGGAGAGAGCGAGGCAGAGGAAGAGAGAGAGAGAGCTAGAAAAAAGACAGAGAGGGAGACAGATGGAGGGCAAGAGGGAGAGAGTGAGTCAGAGAGAGAGAGAGAGAGGGTCGGGGGGGAGGAGAGACAGCGAGGGAGGGAGAGGGAGAGAGAGAGAAAGGGAGAGGTAGTAAGGTAGAGACGGGGAGAGAGAGAGAGATGAAGAGAGGGAGGCGGTGGAAGAGAGAGAGAGAGAAAGAGATAAGAAGGGGGAGGGAGAGAGAGTGAGGGAGACAGAGAGCGGGGGAGAGCGAGGGAGGGAGAGAGCGAGGGACAGAGCGATCGGGAGAGAGGGAGGGAGAGAAAGGTAGGTAGAGAGGCAGAAAGAGAATGAGGGAGGCCGGGAGAGAGTGTTTCTACCAGGGGAACCGTTGTTTATTCCTTTTGGAAAACTGTCAAAGTAAGCAAGCGGGCCAAATCGCAAGACTTGGTAAAGGATAAAACACAAGCAAAATGAGGTTAGCAGATAGAAAGCACGGCGTTGGGCGGGAAAGCAGCACAAACAAAAAAATAAGTGGAGAGAAAAAGAGCCAAGGATGATAAAGGATATTGTGTACGGAAAGGAAAAAGAAGAGGGCTTCGGGACACTGAACAATAATTAGACTACATTGATTACTTGGTGACTTCAAAGCGATTGTAAGTGATCACATCTAATTAGCGGGGGAGATAAAAGACAAATCATTCAATGGGCTGAAGTCAAGCCAAAGCCGCCGGTGTCTGCTGCCTGCTTGGCGATCTTCGGAATCGCCACAGGGAAGTCCGACGGCACACCCATTTAACCAACGTTGCTGAGAAAGGCAAATGCAGAGCCGTTTCGTTTTCCAGATGATTGTTCTTCAGAAGACTTCATTATACGAGCCCGATAAATAGACCAGACAACATTTCAGGTCTTTGATTGTAGATCGTCGATGTAATTAAACAATCGATATAGAATGGCTCTATTCATTGACTTTAATATAACCCATAAACATATTTAATAGGGTGCTTTGCATGTGTACCATTCCGCCCCCCCCCCCACCCCCCACCCCTATTTAGTCAGAGTGAGAACCACGATAATGCTGCAGCCGCTACGGTCCTCTTTTTGGCTCTTTTCGTCCAATTTCCCAGCTTGTTTATGCATCATTGGTTCTGACAACATTCACGACACTGGTCAGGAGCTCTTCGAGCAGCACCAGCTCCCGTTTTCCGGCGCAGTATAACAAGTACGTATCGCTCCGTTGCGAGATCTGCGCTGCACAAAACAGAATCCTAAGCCATCCATATTAGGCACCAGAGAAGAACAGGCCAGGTGAAAAGTCTGGTAATGTTTCTTTCTTCTGTGGTGATAAATGACTACTTTGGTCACATTTAAGGTACCGTGTCGCGAAGCCAAGCAGGCATGAACAGCTACAGTGTACTTGCGCTGGGAAAGACAACGGTATTGCACTGCTTGCGAGGGAGTCGTGCGTCTATCCTTTGTAATAACGTTTGTCATTTAATTTGGGGAAGACTAAATTACCTTTCAAGTATATGAAAAGAAAACACTTAAGGGATAAACAGAAGTGGGCCTTCGAGTTGGTCAACAAAGCCTGTCATTATTGTCTCGAGAGTCAACCCACGTGGAAATAATGAAAGGCAAACCTCCAGAGAGTAAATACCCTTGAACACCTTCTATTTGTCGACACTTCTCTCTCCCGCTTACGCAGTGTAAACCGACATCAACAACATACTAGGGGGGCTCTTTTATGTTCCATGAAAATCTAAGCGAGGGGCCAAATGGAATTTGGCGTGCAACAAAGTGGCTCAAAAGTCTCAACTTAATGAGCAATCTTTTAATAATGCTCTGTTTGCCAGAAATGACGAAACACATTTGCATAATCCTAAATGTAACTCCATTAAATTCACGGGATAAATGATGAATCACACAAATTTACCAAAGGAAAAAAAAACCCGGCTTGATCAACATATCTTTAACGAAAGATTGTATTGCGCTGCCAAATTGAAAACAAAAGAGTTTGTGTTCTATTGGTGGCTTCTTCAAGCCGGGATCTCCAACTCTCATTGGAGCAGTTCACAACCGAGTGTGAAGTGGTTGGGATGAAAATCAGCACTTCCAAATCGGGGACTGTGATCCTCAGTCGGAAAAGGGTGCAGTGCCCTATGCGGGTCAGGGATGAGATCCTGCCCCAAGTGCAGGAGTTTAAGTATCTTGTGGGTCTTGTTTACGAGTGAGGGTAGAACGGAGCGGAACATAGACAGGCGGATCGGTGCAGCGTCTACTGTGATGCGGACTCTGTATCGGTCTGTCGTGGTGAAGAAAGAGCTGATCCAAAAGGCGAAGCTCTCACTTTACCGGTCATTATACGTTCCTATGCTCACTTATGCTCACGAGCTGTGGGTCATGACCGAAAGAACGAGATCCCGGATACAAGCGGCCGAAATGGGATTCCTCCGCAGGGTGTCGGGATCTCCCTTAGAGATAAGGTGAGAAGGTCGGTCATTCGGGAGCGGCTCAGAGTCGAGTCGCTTCTCCTGCACATTGAGAGGAGCCAGGTGAGGTGGCTCGGGCATCTGATTAGGATGCCTCCTGGACGCCTCCCTGGTGAGGTGTTCCGGGCCTGTCCCACTGGCAAGAGGCCAGACTCGCTGGGGAGATGAAGTTTCCCGGCTGGCCTGGGAATGCCTTGGGATCATGCCAAAAGAGTTGGAAGATGTGGCTGGGGAGAGGGAAGTTTGGGCTTCCCTGCTAAAGCTGCTGCCTCAGCAACTGGACCCTGGATAAGTGGTCCAGAATGCTATCGTATGGGGTTTGTGTTCTGAACAGTTTTTGGATAAACTTTGAATCTTTGAAGTAACAATTTTTATAATGCCCCCCCCCTCCCAAATCCAATTTTAAATTCTCCTCAGAAGGAAAGGGGAGAAAAGTCATCGTTGCTTCTAGTGACAATACTTTATTCTATTATCATATTAATATGCGGTATCTATTAGCAAATGCGTATTTCAGCACGGTGTCATTCATGCAAATCCTGTAAGAAGGTTACCAAAATTGAGTGAGTTGCCGTGACTGACCTCGGAGCTTTGAGACCGGATTTCTGCCAAAATCCTCCACCAGACCGGGTAATTATGTGCATGCAAGTGGAGAGTTAACACAACGCATGAGCTGCTGGGTAGAGGACATGTTTGTGTGTTGTCAGTGACTTTAACCCTTTCTGCGTGGACATCAATGCAAACGAAAGAAAGACTTCCATGCCTTCTCATTATCGACACACCCGAGTCTATTTGACTCAAAGGTAGGGAAAGTTGCGCTCCCGTTTTTAATTTCATCTCCTCCTGTGCGCAAATCCTAGCATGAGAGTGTTTCAATACAACCGATGACACGAACACAGCAGTCATCTTATCTTAGAGGAAGGAGTGTGCTTCAAACGGGAGCAGCAACACAACGCATCATGTGTATTACCTACATATGTGGCTGTTTAGCCGTAGGGGTGAAGGGAAATGATGGCTTCGGGCACAGATATTTACTTCAACATGCTCGAAATATCAAGCACAGTAGGCAAACAGTTCAAGTAAACATATTGACATGCGACATATTTAACCATGTGGTTCAGAGAAGAGGACCAAGCTTCCTGGCTGCTGATAAACTGAGAGCAGGGCAAGATTAAGAATGGCGAATAAGGAAATAAATAAATAAAAAACTGCTGCTTGATGCTTAATTGTTCAACTGCCCTTGTGAAGAAAGTAGTCACGGGCGCAGCATGCAATCCTGGTGTGGGTGCTGCTAATCATTCCGTGCATCCTCATCAATACTTTAGTGCATCTTTGCCGTTAACTTAAGTCTTGACTCAGCACTGACCTTGGTTTACCCTCATTTAAACCACTGCTAACTCAGCCCAAAACACAAAGAGAGAACCAACTTATCAAGGTCTACATGCATCAATCGGCATTCATGAAATGATAATGAGCATAGCAAAGGGTTTGGCTTAGGATCCATTTAAATAGTGAACATGCAATTAGACACTGGATTGCAAAAAAAGAATTTCATTTCATGCACTCAAAATGAGTTCACACGCTCAATGTTGCTTTCTTGTTCCAGAATTTTGTGCCATCCTTGAATTGTGATTTTTTTATGCAAGAGTGCCATTTGAGGTGGGGGAGAAAAAAAAATCGACAGCATGCGGTTAATATATTGTTTGCTTCAACTCCTTTTGTTCTTGAGGTTGGATCGTGGATGTTTTTTACACATGTAATATGAATCAAAAGCTCTTATTTTTGTGCACATAGGATTTGTTTATATTGAAAATGGTCATTTTGTCCTACATCTGGTTTGGAAGACTTATGTGCTTATGTGCCCTGCCCCTTCCGAGTAGCACTGATGCAAAATTGTTGACCGCTTCAACATTTAAGTTGCCCATCCCTGGTGTACATCATAATTTCAGAAAACCAAGAGTCATTTAACTTTGGCATTTAATAATGAGTTTGCAGTAGCTAACATGAATTCATTTTGATTGAGGCGTTGTCATTCAAAATGAATCTCTGTTTGCAGCCCTCACGCTGAATCCATCCACTATAAACTTGTCTACCCTTTATCCACATTTGTGACTTTCTACTGCAACCGAAATAAAACTAATAAGAATTTTTTTTTAAATTGAACAAACAAGCAGGGTGGTAAAACCTCATCACTAATGAAATGCATAAAAGCTGAGAAGTGAACCAGAAAACAAGAAAAATATCCCTTTGGAATTGATAGTACAAGAGCCATTCTGGGATAAAAGGCTTTTCTCTGGCTCCCCAAAGCCCGGAACCAAGGCCAGATCTATGAAACGCGCGCATCTTCTATCAATACATGCAATGATTCACATATGCACACGCAGCATCCATCTGGATAACTTTTCTTTCCATCTCTCAACACAAGCACGAACACGCGGTCCTGTTTCCGTTCAAGGTGACCTCCTCATTGCTTGCATTAGGTCAGTGGTGATGAGGTTTCTCAGCGAATAGGAAAGGCAAGAAGACAGCTTTACACTTCTTTTCCTTCAAAGAAGCTTCAATTGGCGATGCTTTGCTGCAGCGTGCAAGCGTTAGCTGGCCTGTTCCCCCTCTGACTCTTCACGCATTGAATGCCAGCCGTTTTCACTGGAGCAAAGCCCTCAACCCCGCCGTTTAGCTGGATTTTGACTGATTGGCAATTGTGTTCCATTGCCATCTCAGCGCTTTCAGCGACTTCAGTCAAGTCAAGTCGCATTTATTGACCTAGCCCTTAGTCACAGTCTCAAAGGGCTTCACATGCCCACAGTTGACAAGTATTCATGACATCCCCCGACCTTAACCCCCAGGAGGGCAAGGGGAAAAACTCCCCTCCAAAAAAAGAATACAGTAAACCCTTCTGGGGAAAAACGCGAAACCTTGAGAAGGGGCCGCAGATGGGAGAATCCCCCTTCCAGGATGACCAGGCTGCAATGGATACTAAGTGGGCAACATTTGACACAATATTGGTAGACAATGTGTGTTAGAATGACATAAAAGTCCATTCAAAGTCCAAGATGAAAACAAGATGAATAATCGGCCCAGTTGGTCAAAGAAGAAATTGCCCTTGCAGCGCCTCCAAGTGGTCAACTCAGCTCCTGTGTCAAGCTTCGTTTTCTTCCCAAAACAATAATCAAGAGTTAATTGTTTTGATTTGTACCTCGCTACGATCTTCGAACGCACTCTCTCCTAACTCCATGCTAGCCCACAACTCCCCCCCCTCTACTTCTTCGGCAGCATGATCCTGGCTGATCGCTGCCACCCGCTGGTCAGATCTTTAATGATTTCCAATGCGGAAAAGCCCGAGTCAGAGTCAAGGACTGCGTCAGACTATTCTGCACACGATGACGCAAAAGAAGGTAAAAATATGTCATGGGTAGGCGGCCGTAGTGATTTTCAAGACGTGTTTATACGTTATGGGGAATAAAAGAGTTAAGTGTGTCCATAGTGCATTAACAATCCGCCAAACCAGATTCGGCAATAATTAGCAAGCCCATATATGAAAACAATCAAGTGCAATCTCTTTTTCTGAAGGCCAATAACATCAAGAAGGGCCTTTTGTAGAACAGTCGAAATAATCCCCTAACCGCCCCGCCTCCACCACCACCGGCCAAATAAATAAATAAATAAATAAAAACATTGACATTTAAAGACACATGCAATGGGCTGCCTGGCTTTTAATCGCCTCCCATCCCCGCACACCCACACGACCACTTACGCCTCTCCACCTGGGAGTACACGGACTCAAGATGTCGGTGTGACACTTTTCCGGCAACGTGCGAGAGAGCTGTTTTCACTTACTAATCTGGACAGGGAAGGAAGGAGAGTCACGGAAAGGAAGGAGGCAAAGAAAGCTGCAGCACTCCACAATTCCATTCATCATCGGCGCAGTGTTGAGAGCGTATAAATAGCAAGATCTGCTCCGAGTTAACATTGAGCCAGTGCTTCTTCCGTGGCACTTTATTCATTAAGACCGTGTGCAGAGATCAATATGGCAGACGTATACACTGTACTGTTGACAAGATAATCTCATCATTATGAATTTGGCCCGGGTCGTCAGTAACATGAGCAATTGCAACAGTTATCAGCAATGACAAGTGCCGGGAGAGAGAAAGGAGGGGGGAAAAAAAGGTTGAAACGAGAGAGCTCGCTTCCCGATATCCTTTTTATTATGGCTCAAAAGCAAAAGACGATCAAATGTTGTGTTTCAAGACAAAATATTGCATCGTCAATAAGAAACAGAACAGACGAGGAATTGATCGGAAAGTTAAAAGCCCTCTCTGAGATATAACGCTGGTTTGGGACCAATTGAGTGAATCGGTGGAATGCAATAGAAAACGATGAAACATATACCGCATTTTCAAACCCCATTAGCATTTGCCGTCATTGCATTCAACCCTAGAAGGTAGGAAATGGGGGGGAAAAAACGGGCGGTGGGGTTGTTGTTTTCTGCCGAGCCGCCAGCCTTTTGTTTTGGCAATACCGTGTCGATGTGCCGACTCAGGCCGATTTTGTTGCTATAAACACATAACAGTCACAGCAAAGCACCGGGGCTGTCATTTCCCTTCAGACACGCAGAAGGCTTTAAGGCGCGGGAGTCACATTTCAAACCGGGATCCACATGGAAGCAGCAGACAGTGCGAACGGTGGGGTTAGCACCACCTCCCAAACACCCGTTGCCGCGCGAACCGACGGGAAAAAACTCGCCGGCCTCCTCAAAAATAGTCTTTCGATGGCTCTCGCCGTTAATTGCAACACCGGGCAAACGTGATCGAGACCAAAATGTCATCATGTGGGCAAAGAGCCATTTTGTTTTGATTTGTACTTTGGCGAAATTCAAGCAAATGAGATGATTTTCATGGTACAGTATGTCCAGTCGATCAATTAATCACATCACTGATGGAGCTGGAGAAGCGCTGAGCAGTAAAAGACAAGGACAAGGACGGCGCGAGGGATAAATCGTTTCCTTCAACTAATGAGGGAGAAGGTGAGAACAGATCCCCATAATTCGTTCTTGCAGCCGCATGGCGTTTCGGTAGTGGCACATGTCTAGAGGGCAGAGTGTTGCTCTCTCGCCTTGAACCGACGCCAAAGCACTGCGGAGTGAGATCCACTTTCGTTGACTTTGAAAGTGTCTGATTTGCAACTCGCTGCCCCAACTACTGCCAGTTCGCAGAGTGCATTGTTCGCATCGTTGGCCTTCCGCGTGCTGGTGTGAACATTCAAAATCTTGAGACCGCAAAACCAGCGAGAGCCACGATTTTTCCCGCTCGCCCCGCATTTAGTGCCCGGGCAGTCGCAAACGGCATTTTTACACTAACGCCAGCCAATTACAAACGTCATTTCATGCTTATCACGGCACAACGTCTGAAGCCCGCCAACGACAAACATCCAACGGAGGCATACTTGCATTTCATACACCACAGGGAAATTAGAGTGAAATAATGAATCATCCTCCATTAGTTTGGATTTACAAAAAAGAGGATCTCAACCAGGGGGAGGTGTTGTACAGGTCGAGCTGAGCAAAAATTGTGACGGTGCAACCAAACAGTTTTCCAGCATGTGAAACAACAACACTGTTTTCGTCCATCATAAGTCGTGAGATGATTAACACGCTGGTGTTCCCGGAAAAGATTTTGTCATGTTAATCCTCCAAGCCCCACACAGACACACACACACGCACACACACGTACACACAGTTATGTTATCAGTAGAAGACTTCCAAATATTGCACTGTTGTCTCACTTTCCACCAGTTGCAGCATATCTGTTTTTTGTTTTGTTTTTTGTTCAAGCAGAGCTACAGTGAAACGTTTGATGCCGACTTTATTGGCGAGTTAATGTGAATGTTGATGACTGACGATTAGTTCAAAGTCCATCCATCCATTTTCCGAACCGCTTGATCCTCACCAGGGTCGCGGGGGGTGCTGGAGCCTATCCCAGCCGTCTCCGGGCAGTAGGCGGGGGACACCCTGAATCAGTTGCCAGCCAATCGCAGGGCACACAGAGACGAACAACCATCCACGCCCACACTCACACCTAGGGACAATTTAGAGCATCCAATCAGCCTGCCATGCATGTTTTTGGAATGTGGGGGGGAAACCGGAGCACCCGGAGAAAACCCACGCAGGCCCGGGGAGAACATGCAAACTCCACACAGGGAGGCCGGAGCTGGAATCGAACCCGGTACCTCTGCACTGTGAAGCCGACGTGCTAACCACTGGACTACCGGGCCGCCTAGTTCAAAGTCGTGATGGGAAAATGAAGCTTCAAATTTTGCTTGATGAACCAATTGTGTGTGTGCGTATTTTTTTCTAACTCTTCTAGAATGCAGTCTCTGTTCGACATTGGGCTGAAAGCACGCTGACTTGCCAGTTCTTAAAACTGGGAAACCAGGTGGAAATGGCTCTTTGAGTGTCAAAGGTTGCTGACCCCTGGTCTATACCGATCAAAAATTGTGCGGCTCCATCATCTGGCTGTAGAAGGACCCGACGAGTCGTGAAGGGGTAAATGATCCCTTGGAAAGGCCATTCCAATTAAACGAACCAGCAAGATCAGTACTTCAACCTAGCACTGCTAGTGAGATCACCTGTGTCACTGTAGCCTATATGTTGCCTGTCAACACACTTGGCAGCACAATTCGAGATTCCCGCACAGTCAATGTTTTGTTCTCGTGATTTATGTGACCTTTGGTGGTGCTATTGACTTCTTGGCTGCCTTGTTTGAGCAAAATGCCAGCTGTGCGAGGGTAAATGCCTCAGGTCTCCTGGGGATATCAACATTTCATTTGGTCACATGCATCAGTGTTTTTGTTTGTTTTTTTTTAAATTGTGTGGATGAAATCGCAGAACCAGCAGGAGCTGAGGGGTGTTTGTATTAAATAAGAAGACAAAGTGAAAAATCAGCAGCTAAAAGGGAAAAGGATACATCTGGAATTAGTAAAAAACAAAAAATAAGATTAAAAAAAAAAAAAAAGAAAACAGGGGAAATAATGGGACGTACAACAAAGTCATGCTGTCTCAGTCGGTGGCAGTTAAAGACAATTCAAATCACACCGACTCCAAATACAAAACGGCCAAAGGTTATTGACTTGAAACTCGGGTGTCAATAAATTAGACAGCGCAGCCTTGAAAATCCACTTCCCTTCCTCCACGGATACACTGCCAAGGCAGTTATTATCATGGCCATGTCATCTCCAATAGGCTGCTTCCTTTTGAACTCAGCTAATTGCTTGAATGTGTCCAGCCCATTTGAGTCTCACAGAGGCCAACTTGTGTTCTCATATCCTGTCTGGTTCTTGACACTTGTACAACACAAAGTGTCTTTGTTTTCAACCTTAGCCAGATCAGGAGGTCTTTCATTTTAATGAAATTACAAAATGAATGCCCGACAAGACCAACCTCCCGATAGAGGCTAAACTCGCACGGACGCGAAAGAGTCAGCGTTTCATTAAAATTATTTGAAAGAGCTTTTGGGCAAAGAATTGCGATCCGACAGCCAACATATCCTCTCTCGTGGCATGTGAAATCAAACAAAGTGTAGTTACCTGCAAGGTGCAATGTACTACAGAAATGTTAGTCTATCAATTTCTATCTAATAATGTGCTGTACTAAAAAATACAGTATTTCAATTTCAAAAATCCTTTTGTCACAATTACAGTTTTAGGCACACACAGTGAGTCAATTATAGTCACTGCTTCATTTATCTACATTACTTATTTAAGTAGTGGCATGGTGGGCGACTGGTTAGCACGTCCACCTCACAGTGCAGAGGTGTGGGGTTTGATTCCAGCTTCCTGTGTGGAGTTTTCATGTTCTCCCCCATGCCCGCGTGGGATTTCTCCGGGTACTCCGGACTCCTCCCCCACATTAAAAAAAAAACATGCGCGGGCAGGTGAACGGAACACTCAAAATTGTCCCGGAGTGTGAGTGTGAGCGCAAATGGTCATTTGTCTGTATGTGCCCTGCGAATGGCTGGCGACCAGTGCAGGGTGCCCGAAGACAGCTGGGATAGACTCCAGTAAGCCCGCTGCCCTTGTAAGGATCAGCGGATTAGAAAATGGATGGATGCATGGACTTATTTCACTACTTTGATTTGCAGGAATCTTTCAAGAATAAATAAATGAGAATAAACTCACTTGCACCTGAGTCCTTTTATTCACATTGATTGAATTTCTGTGAGCTTGGAAAATCCATCTTCAAAAACGGAGTTCAAGGGAATATAAAATATTTGTAAATATGAGTCAGAGCAGCGACTTTTGTGGGCGCTTCAAAACAGAAGACAAAACAGAGCAGTGAGTTAATGTAAATACTAATAAGATCTCACATTCCCCCCCCCCCCCACACACACAGCCGAGTAGCTGCTTAATTTACACTGAAAACAAGCTTGTCTGGTAGTCTGCCAGAAAAAAAGAAAACAGTCATAGGAATTGAATAAACAAATATTAACTGATTGTTTTCAGAGATACTTTCTCTTATGTCCCCAAAGAAACATTCTACAGCCTCACAACTATCATAAAGGATTTAGGAATACGTACTGTATCGAGAAAAGCGAAATGAAGCAGTTTTACGATACCCGCACTCTGGTTCTTAACAAGTCAACTGTGGGAGTACGCGAGTGACTTTGAAACAACTGCCAAGTCAGTTCTAAAAGTACTGTTAGTTTTCCCAGGTAACTTTATATATTTTATCCCATCCCACCGGAGGCTCCGGAGGAGAGCAGCTATCTTAAGATGAAGGGGGAAAGAAAAATTAAATAAAGATTGTTTTTCTAATCCATTGCCTCAGTGGTCTCTCAAGTGTGGGAGCAATTTCAATATAATATATGGCAGAGGATGTGATAAGACACGGCGCTGTTATGCACATCAGTGTGTTTGCGTGCTTAAGTGTGTGTGTGTGCCTTTCTGAGAGGAAGGGTGTTTCAAGGTTTGGACAAATGCAAGATTGTCACGCTCACAAAAGAGAAGAGGCTCTGGCTCCAGGACTAAATCCTATGCCTGGAATACACAATGAAATTACACCCACCCACCCACGCACATAAATCTGCCTGAATTATGCAGACGGAGACCATTCCTGGAAGAATTCATTTTAAACATCCACTCCGGCAACAATGTTGATGTGCATACGCACAACGATCACAAATCAAAAGAGGGCTAAACAATACTAGAAATTCACGCGGTTCTAAATTATGATATTCTCACAGTTTGTTTAATTTTTAACACTCATTTTGGAGAAAAAAAAAAGGTTCAGACATTGTTGGATGTTTGTGATTGAAATTAGATGGCGTGAATTTCAAACATGGCTTGAAAATCAGGCATGTTGCTGCTGGTATTAGGCAAGTACATTTACAACCCTTCCCTAATAGCAAGGGGTGAGAACCACAATTAACTTGGAAAAACTGAACTGAAACTCACAGCAGAACGCTGCCACCTAGAGGCAGCGTAAACTGCCTCAGTGTGGCATCTGTCAGCGTCTCCCATTTGTACCACCTGCAGCCCCGTGACCTTAAAATTGCAGTCTTTCATGTCTGTTCAATTAAAATGACAGTGTATCCAAACAACGGATGCGATCATTTTACAGCCGCCGAAACAACATCTCCACAACCTTGGAGAAAATGAGTGCAATTTCCCCAAAGAGTCAGCAAGTGCTGAAACTTAACAATGCGAAATAAAATCCCCCACCTGTATTGGACACGGGGCACATGACATGACAGAGGGCATGCTTTTGAGTCACAGCAATCCCTTCTGAGCATTGAGGAATTTCGCAACAGATTGGCTTTAACCTTCATCCTGCGCTAAGTAATTCTCTCAACGCCTTAAGCAGTATTAAGCGTCATTACTGTGCGTATCATTCATCTACTTATCCCAGGAATTCTCCTTGCAAATAGAAGGAAGCTCTCCACCGGTCTGGTTGCTGGTCCAGTTGTGACTATGATCGGGGCAAGCCAAGCTCTGCTGATATGGTTACGTTAGGGCTGCAGCTATTGAATATTTTGGGAATTGGGTATCCTACTGAAAATTATATCGGATAGATGGAAAAAAACTAAAAATCAATACATTTTTGGATTTTAAATATCGAAGACAAAAAAAAACAAAAACATTTCCACTTATGAAGGAATGCCGAACTGGGTTTCAATTTTTGATTGTCAAAATTTGTTACATTCATTTACAAAGTGATTTCCCTCACTGGAAACAGTGGGATTTTAGTCATTTCCCTCCATATATTTTGGGACATCAGAAGCATGAGAGTGATTTTGCCGGCTAAAACAACACACTTCACAAAACCTGATTTGTTCAAAAGCGATCAAAAGGAATGGCAACCATGTCAGGCCGTCAGCATCAAAGTGTGCAGTCATCTACGTCTGTTAAACTGCCTTGAAAAGTAGTCTCGCAAGCCTATATGGGGCACTTTAGCGCTGCTAGCCACTAACGCTGCAGCTGGCGCTAAATGATGGCAACTGGCGCCGTACAATACATTGTCAACGTAATTAAGTCATTATTTTAATTAGCGATTGTATTGTCAATGTATTATTTGTTGTATTATGTATGGTTTATTTTGAAGGCCTTCTCACCGTGTTGACGGCATGTTACTGTCGCGCGTAGCATAAACCATGGTTGCTGCGGTTAGCTTGATTACTTCTTTCTGACACACGTAAATAAGCGGCAGAAAAAAAATGCCTCGAGCCATTTTATGAACGGAGGTACCCGGATAACTTGAAGACTCGCTTGTGTTCTTACTCTCTCGAAGCAAAAGTCCAAGCGGTGCCTGTAAACATCATGAGAGACCAAGAGGAGTGTTGTGAGTGCTGGTGAATGCAGGTGCCTGTCAAACTAGCTCCACAAAGTTGCTCTTGTGAAAGTGAAGGAGCAGGCGTATATCTCTTCCGCTTGATAAATTTATTGTCCCTTCACTCGCAACTGTACTGACAGATGGGCCGTGGAGCTCGAGGATCGATGAAGGAGGAATTTTGTCTTTGTTTCCTGACATCTTTCTCCGTCGCCACTTTGCTCTGACTCGGGTTACTTCCTGTCCACATGAAGGGAGAATGGTGGCAGGGTGGAAAAGAAAATGATCCGCTTCTGTACAGCCTCTGAAGAAACTTAATGCCTCAAGGCATCTCTCTCTACATTGGTTTCTCTTGAATAATACAATAGAGCACCCTACATAGCTCACACTTTCAGGGGACCCACTTAAAAGAAGATACCAACGTGTGCTTTGCTGCTGCCCCGACTAGTTTTCCCGACTGTTGTCGGGAGACGGATGGGAAAAGAGTGCGTGCAATGAGTGTGCAGAAAATGTAACGTGGTATAATTCATCATCACCAAATGAGAAAGGAAACAGCCAGAAATGACCCTGTCGCCCTGATGAGGAAGTCCAACTAATGCTCTTTGCGCTGGCCTTTGCCCTTTGCAGCTGGCTCATAATAGAAGCCTGCTTGAGAGTGAGAACAACAGACAGTGGCTTTCCTCCCTAGTGGGAACACGTCACAGTTGATCACGGTCAACATCACAGAAATGTCCAGCTCATATAGGGGGCTACAAATAACAACAGACAGCTTAACTAAGAGACAAATGGAAAGAAAGAAAGTCTGACTTGGGCTAGCATAACGCAAGTTAGAACATTGAAATATTTAAAACTATATCTCATGTTATGCAAAGATACCGACACCTGAAGTGAACAATACAAACCATGATAATAATAGACAAGAAAAAAGTAAACAAACACAAGACTTGGTCTGTTCCAACTGACCATTGTCTGAGCATTACGTAGCGCTGCAGGTCTTAAGCCCTGTCTGACACAACAGATTTCTAATGAGCTTAAGGCCAAAAGACTCAGAGAATTTCACACATTAGAGACTTACAGACCTACATACTCTCCACAAAGATGCTTAAAGTAGCTGGAAAAAATATATTCAATCTGATCATCTCTTCATGGTTAATTCAAAACATTATTAATTGTGAGTCTTCCACGAGTAGCAGTTTGCAAATACCAGTTTGCATCATTCGGTCTCACTGTAAGGAATGACCACATTTGTTATATATATATATACAGAGAGAGAGAGAGAGAGAGAGAGACTCCTTAGGTTAGTTGAAAACTCCCCAACTGCCCATCCATGTGAACCTGAGTATGAATGGCTGTTCGTCTATAAGTGCGCTGCATTTAGACCACGCTGTCTCGCCCAAAGTCAGCGGGGACCGATCCAATTACCCTCAACCCTAATGTGAGCAAATTGTAATATTTATTAATAAATAATAATAGATGTACAAGTCTACATTGGAGAAATGGTAATAATTAGGATAATGCAACCTTTGAAAATGTAAAGCGTCTGTGTCAGATTGAGCAGGAATGTGTGTAGATTTTAGTCACAAATTGCTAATTGTAGGGGCGGGGGGAGGATTTTGAAAAGCTTGCCGTGATGTATTTCAAAGGCAAATAATTTGTGCGGCTGTCACTAGATCCCCCATGAGAGGGGACGGGACTATCTGATCCATCGAATGATCTCTCCTCCCCGTCTTATGTTTCCGTTCCGTACTCTACTGCCTCTCCGTGCCTTTGGTTTCGCTGTCTTTCATTTTACAAGACAAGACCTGGATCCTTCACGAGGGTAGTCACGTGGGAGCGGGCATAACAGTGTGGGAGAGTAGGGCAATTCCCCTTACCTGTATGATGGACATGCGGTTAGTAGGTGTGTCTGTAGTGCTGGTGACTGGGCCTGTGAAGCTGGTGTGGCATCCCACGTGGCCTTGGGGCACGCTGAGGTTATTGGAAGTGGGCTTAAGGTACATGACCTCTGATCTCGGTGAGCTGAGTGGCAGGCGTGTCTGATAGTCAAAGTACATGGGAGAGGTGGCCAAGGAAGGGCTGCTTACCACGTTCATCACATTCATGGCATCCCGCTCCTCCACCTCGCTTTGCACCAGCATGATGTCGTTCTTGTTAATCTTCTTTTTCTTGCCTTTCCCGAGCTGTGGGTGGGAATACTCTGCAATGCGACAGTTGTAGGTCCGTATCTCCTTGTTTTCCCTCTTGCACTTGACCGCGATGGTGACCATGGCAGCGAGGAGCATGATTGATATTATGCTGAGAGTTACAATGAGAGGCAGCGACATGTCCCAGTTCTGATTGCCGTCGACGTGCAGCAGTCCATCAGCCGGCTGTCCATCGGAGGCCTTAATGATCAGCCGAGCGGCGGCAGTGAGGCTCGGCTTGCCGTGGTCTGATACGCGGATAATCAGCTCCACAAGGGGGTTTACGTTGTCCCAGAAAGGGTGGGCCGTTCGCACTTCTCCAGTCACCGGCTCTATATCGAAAAGGTGCTCTTCGTTCCCATCTGAGATCTGATAGGTGAGCCTCCCGCTCTCACCGTAGTCGTTGTCCACCGCTCTCACGGTGGTGACAATGTAGCCGACGCCAACATTCCGCGGTACGTGGATTTCAGCCGTATCGTTTTGCAGAAGGGGCAGAACGATGACAGGTATGTTATCATTGACATCCAGAACGCTGATGCGCACCGTCGCGTTGCTCTCTAGGTGCGGCGATCCGGCATCTCGGGCGAGAACCTTGAAGTCAAAATATTTGATTTGCTCGTAGTTGAACGACCTCACCGCATATATGGCTCCGTTGGCGGCGTTGACATTGACGTAAGTATTGACATCACCGCCGCTCACATTGGAATTAATGATGCTGTAGTACACCGTGCCGTTCTGGCCGAGATCCGGGTCATGAGCAAGGACCGAACCCAAGAACTCGCCGGGAATGTTGTTCTCTGGGATTTGGAGAAGGTAGACGGCCTTGGTGAAGCGCGGGACGTTGTCATTCTCATCCAGAATCTTGACAGTGAAGGATTTCGTGGAGTTGAGGGGAGGAACGCCATTGTCTTTGGCCACGATGGTGACATTATACTCATCCTGTGCCTCTCTGTCCAGCGGCCTGTCTGTCACCACCGTGTAGAAGTTGTCATAGTTCTCCTCCAGTTTAAAGGGGACATTACCCAGCACTCTGCATTGAAGCTGCCCATTCCTGCCGGAGTCCTTGTCTGTGACACGAACCAGCGCAATAACCGTGCCCGGAGGTGCCGCTTCGCTGATGGCTCCCTGTCTTACGGACACAAAGCCGATAGAGGGCCAGTTATCATTCCTGTCGAGCACTTTAACGGTGACTTTACAATGGCCGGGGATCGGATTGGGTCCGAGGTCCTTTGCCTGGACGTCAATCTCAATAACTGGGCTCTCCTCATAGTCCATTTCGCCCTGAATCTTGATGACCCCTGTTCGGGAATCTATTGAGAACAGCTCCCGGATTCTCTCTGGGGCATAGCCGCTAAAAGAATAGACAACTTGGCCATTGTTGCCTTCGTCGGGATCCGTGGCGTTCAAATTTATCAGGACTTTACCCGCAGGTGAATTTTCAGGAATTTCAACAACGTAGGAGGGCTGGTCGAACACGGGGCTGTTATCATTTGAATCAATCACTTTAACATTGATCTGCATGGTACCCGACCTTGGATATTCCCCGCCGTCAGTGGCTGCCAATATGAGAGTGTGATGGCTTCTTTCTTCCCGGTCTAGTGGCCTTTGAATAACCAATTCTGGGAACTTGGTTCCATCCCCTCGGGATTTCACCTCCAAGGAAAAGAGATTGTAGTCGTCGCGCGTGATCTGATAGGTTTTCAGTCCATTTTCCCCCGCATCTGAATCATGCGCACTGGTCAAAGGGAAACGCGTCCCTGGAACTGCATTTTCAGATATGTCAATATCAATCTGATCCGAAGGGAAAACGGGCGAGTTGTCGTTAATGTCTTGGATGTCTATTTTAATCATGCAGATCTCCTTGTCGTTGGCAAACACTTCCATCGAGAGCTGGCACTTGGGGTTTCTCTTGCACAACGTTTCTCTGTCAATGCGTTGCTTTGTGTAGAGTAGTCCACTCTGGGGGTCAACATTGATGAGATGCGGTGCCGAATTCTCCAACACCCTGAAGTTGGCTTTCTTTCCTTGCCCTCCCGGCCCAGTCTGCTCCAGTCCAAGTCTGGCATCTTTGGCGATGTTTCCAATGACAGTTCCCGGACCTTGTTCCTCTGGGACAGAGTAAGTCAAGTTTTTCAATGTCAGGGCTTGAGCCCAAAAGAGGAGGAAAAAGAAAATGGAAAGATGCATCCCCACTCTGAAGTACAGTAGTGGCAAAAAGACTGGGTTTTTTCCTCTCTCTCTTCTGCCTCTGACCTGTTGATGTGTTGTTAAATCTGGCAATTATTACTTAGGATCAAATGAAGAGTCCTGTTCATCACGTGAGGTCTTGACATTGGTCTTGGTAGATTGCGCTCCTCCTCTGCCTCTCCCAGCAATCTGCGGCGCTGAATGCCTAATTCATATTCCGCGGAGCACTCGGACTCATCTGAGCAATAATCACGAGCCACTCTCCAAATTGAACACTCATTGTGAGCAAAAATGGATAACCACCTAGGAGAAAGCACAAAGAAACAGAGACATTATCCGAATGTCACTTTGTTGGTGGAAGGTAGACAGAAAATATTGGACATTCTACCCAGGAGAAATAAAATCCGCGAGTGAACCAACATTGAAACCGGGCTCGTATGTAATTCATCTCCACAATTATGGGTGGAGCTTGCCAATTAGTTAACCTTGGGAAGACACCCCCCTGCAACCCCCCGCCCCCCCCCCCCCACACACACACAGTTCTGATTCACTGATAAACAATGATTCCCCTTGAATGTCACTACTTACATCAAGAGCCAGTCAGCCTTTCTACCTGGTCATTCAATATGCTGAAAAAATATCAGGATGAAAGCTGTCTTAACTTTAATGATATGGTGACTATGCGGGCATACAACAGGAGATGGCCTTTTGTCATGGTTATTCGAACAAGTGAGTAGAAAATGAGCCTCTTACACGCATTAACAAATCCGCATAATCCGGATATTTAAAATGAGCCTCATAAAAATTCAAAAAACGAGCTGCCAGCCATCAGCACAACCGTGTAATTCTGTCTTCTGGTGCTCTGTGTCTTTCTCTGCAAGACTCAACTGTAAAAGCTGTTGCTCCGCATGCTCCCTCCGAAGAAAAAAAAAAAGGTTTATAAATCCCGAGAACACACACGACACTCAAAAACACGATTTAAGGACAAACAAACACACACACGTACAAACGGTAACTTACCCATATTACTTGAAATAATAATCCCAAAAAGAGGAAAAATGTAAAGATCCAAAGTCAGTTCCTAAATGGGTTTGGGTGATTTTGACCCCCTTGAATGAGTGCGTATCCCCTTTGGGTTGAGGGTTACAGAGCACCGCAGTGTAAATAAATTTAGACGGCTTCAGAAAAGTCTGACTGTGATGTCAATGAGCCGAAGTCCTCTCCTCTGTGTGATTAGGATGCAGGGGGGCTCGCCTTCTGCCGACAGTGAGTCACCTTCGTTCAACAAACGATAGGCATCCAGATATTTTGGCAAGGTAAGATCCAAAGGGAAAAAGGGCAACCGGTTTCCACTCAGTAACAGCAGCAGCGGCGGTGTCCTTGTCCGGCGTCCTCATCCAAAGTGCGGAGGAGCGGAAAGGCAACAGTTCGTCTGCATACTGGATTCAACTCACTGTGCTGTTCCTATCGAACCGGTGAGTGGTCGGCTGTGCAAAGCACGCTGGTTCAAAAGTGTGTTGTGCACGTTTGGACGAGTCCTGAGTACGAGAGCGCCTCCGAGCAAAGAATGAAGTCCTCGCACGAAGGCGCTGCATTAAAATGTTTTCTGTGCTCGCTAGGCAGCCAATCGCTTTCGGGAGGAGGGCAAAGAAGGAGGGATTCAAACGCAGCCACCAGCCCGGACTACAAATGACGGGCGGCTCGTTGGCCACCCGCAATACATGTTATTTTTCAAAAAGGGACGAGAAGGGAAAAAAAAATCCGACAACTCATTACTCACTCAACTTCATTGTTGTTACGATCCAGGAAGCCAGCGGATGTCTGTGCCTGCGTGGCCCCGGGAAAGAAATGTCTGTTAAGCCGTTAGGCAACAAGAAACGATTCCAGTGTCGCTCTTTCAACACATTTGTAAACACACACTTTTGATTTTTAAAAAAAAAAATCTCTATCGTTTTATAGCGCAGGAGGAAATATTTTATAAAAATATCAATGGTTTTAGTTTTGCTCTGCTAATCTATTTTTTGTTGACGATACAGAAATGAAAATGAGAAAATGAAATGAGACCTGGAAATTGATGTGAGATGCAAAGAGTGTATTGGTAATTCTGAAGTGAGCGTAGGTGGCTGAGTTTATCTTCGCCAAATGTAATTCATCAGCTCTCGATGGCAATGAAAGGCACCGAATCTAGAGGTGTTCATTTTACAGTGATGGCAGGCAGCATCCATCCATTCATCCAACACTCTGGAAGTGAACGTCCGCCATTGAGTCACAAGTTGTTTTAAAAAATTGCAGAAAGCAGGACATGCAAGACTGCTCTTACAAACCTTTCTGTGGTAATAGAAAACTATGCGCTGTACTGAATATGTGTGGCCTGTATGTGATAGGAGGCAGCAGTAGCGGCATTAGGCCTATTTTAGTGGGCTTTACCCACTCTAAAATATTCTTAACCCCACTTTAAATCAATGTAAAAAGGAAGTTGCTCCTCCCGTGTTCATAAAACCTGGTGAGGACCCTGTGAGCTACAGTACCACGAACCAGTATTTTTGAATCAAACTTCACGAGCAATTACCTTGGATTTATGTATTCAGTCCTATTTACACTACAAGATTCTTGAATTCAAGGTGGTAAAAATAATGTATTGTTGTATGTCTGTCAAAGCACATTTTGAATTGATTACTGCATTTCAGCAACTTAATTCACTAATAATGTAGTTCAGGCAAGAAAAAGAAAACAGCCAGTCGACGTGCAGTAGTATGAGCGAGTGATAGCTTTTTCATAGCTTAACTCTAATGAGAAAAACTCCTACTGGAAAAAAAAAGGGATGGATAGAACACTGAACGTTAGCACTTGTGCATATTCGACAAAGAGAGCCTTTCGGTTTGTTTTTTGTTTGTTTGTTTTTTGCAACACTCCATTACGGATACGTCACACAATCAATGTTGCAGCCATGGCAAAAATGAGCTTATTCACAGTGCGTGTTTGAGGGGGCGTGGCTGTGGTCTGTGAATCGCGATAATTGACGACGTGGATGCGTGCTATGATGAGGTGAAAATAATCTTGAGGGGCCATGATGAGGTAAAAAAATCGTCTTAATCTGTACATAACTGTGCCTGCTTGAGGTTTTAGGATACTTTATCGTGTTATCTATGCAATTTAGCACCTGCAGTTTGCTCGTGTGTATCAGATAGATGTGCTCTGCAGAGGTGCATTATGCATATTTTTCATTCGACGACGCCGTTTATTTAGCAAAATGCAAAATCTGCATTAGAAAATGTAAATCAAAGCAGGGCTAATAAACTACTGGTCCATTATTTGTGGCTTTACTGTATATTACGTAGGTGGATAAACTCTTATTGCATACCACGGACCTTCATTTGAAATTAGGAGGGGTCCAGCCAGTGCTATGAAGTAAAGCGCTCGACCAACGCTGTGTCGTCTGACTTTGGACTCACCCCCCCCCCCCCCCCGTCCCCGTCCCCACCACCACCACCACCACCCCACGTGAGATTGCTACGTTCAGCTACGTGCCACTCATCATAGTTTGAGTAATACTTCACATACAATATACTAAAAGAGCAGTGTATGATTACATATACTGTACTTGTCCTGAGACCGATTCTTAAAAAATAAATAAAAACCTAAGAGAAAAGAACGTTTGAAAATGGTTTTAAAAACACCAATAAGTCTGGAGTACCCCCTTAAAATGTCTCACTCTACCTCACGCCGACCTGTTATGCAAATGATCAGAACAAGATAATACATTTTTTTCTTGACTTATTTACATAATTAGATTTGTGCTCTTGGTCAACAGTAACAACTAGCTGAAAAAAAAAAGAGAGAGAGTGAAAATTCATCCGGATTTGCGACCCTCTTACCTGCAACCCTGAGTTTACATTCACAGGCAGTGTAAACACCAAATAAATCACGTATTAAATATTGAACCATTGATATAAGCTGAATTGATCAAGCCTTTGATAGTTTATTAGCTACTATTTATGAACATGTGGCAGAGAACCACAAGAGTCTATTTTGGAAAGAGTTTTGAAGCCAAAATGCCCTCCAATTATGGAATGACGCTAAATCATTAAGTCCGCCCAACCGAGATGCTCGGCTGTCAACCGTTTTGACCTCTCAGCCTGACACGAGCCAGTGACAAGCGTCGGAATCATTCATTAGTCTCATGGCGACTAACACGCATTATTAAACAGTTGTTGATGTGCAAATGCCACACTGTTGATAAGTGATGAAAGTAAATGTCACATCGCTGTCCCGATCCGCATATAACGTGCGTGCTGTGTTGCACGTCGAAACGTGAGGCGTCATGACATGCTCCTGTGTGTGCCCGATGCCCTCTGCAAGTCACCGGGGAATTTCTAGAATCACATAAGCAGAGATGGGATGCCGAGCTCCAACATGCTTTTTATAATATGATTAGCATCTCGTGGGGGGGAAATCAGTCAATTTAACCTTGAATGAAGTCACGTAATCCTCTTTCCTTTGAATCACATTGCTGCAAAACAAGATTCAAATGTGCTGGTTTTTCCCAGAACAATGCTTTGCGGCACATTTGAATAATGACTGACTTTTTTCCTCAGTAATAAACCCAGCCATTTGCAGATTCTTTTTTTTTTTTTTTCATGCCACCAATTGAATTAACTGTTGATTAACTATTAACTAATTTCATATCAAAACATTAAATGACATTAGTAAAAACCCTGCCGTTTAGTGACAAAATGTTAAATTGCGTTAGCAGTGTGGTGGTGATAAAGTTCAACGTTCGTGCAAAGTTCATGCATAGATTATGCATCAGTGCAGTGTTTTTATTGCAATAAACTGATTTTTTGCAATCAAAGTGCCCTTTTTGTGTTTCATGCTTTTATAGCTAAACAGAACTTGCTTTCCTTTGGCCTCAAAAATGGCTGCCACCGGCGCTCCCAATTTGAGAAAAACGGCTGGCGTTAAATGAGTTCAAACAAAAATATATCGCTGTGTTCAAAAGCAAACGTGAATTCCAGATCTTTTGTTTCTGAAAGTTCATTCATTGGATTCTATGTATCAGCCGATCATTTCATCACTCTTCATTGGTCCACTGTGAGGTGTTTGGTCAATTTATTGGTCAGATGTGACGAGACTATGGGTAAATTTACAGGTGGCTTGAAGCTCGTTAGTAAAAAAAAAAAAAAAAAAAATCATGAATAAACTGCGCCGCATCAAAAGGGTCGAAAGCGTGGGAAAAAAAGGAGCCGCTTACCATCCAGATAACTCGGTACACTTGTTGTATTGTGCAATATGGGCTCATGCAGTTATGCAAGGTCCACTAATGTCTATCGTACACATAAAGAATTCAAAGTATATTTTAAAATCAATCTAATAAATCATTTAGACTTGCTCAATTGATAAGTAGCTTGCATGCTGCAAAAGTGTGAGCACCCCTGGTGGTGATTCTTTTGTTAACCTGTCATGCATGCAACCTACCAAGGGTGTTATTGGGGGGGGGGGGGGGGGGGGGGTGTTTTTTTTTTGAGGGCACCCACAGAATGGAGCCGAGCTTTGAAACCCAAACCTCAGAGCAACAAGGCAGGTGTGGTAGACGCACATGCACCGCACTCCTTTACGTTATATGATCATTAGGACACCTTTTTTGTTTGTTTGTTCCATCGAGAAATGCAACCATCGAGATGGTCAATGCCTCGTCTGTCTGTGAGCTTTTCATTTATCCACCATCTCAGACGAAAACATAACACGGCTGACATTTCCATTGGGATTTTTTTTCTTCAGCAGCAAAATGTCACCTGTTTGACATGCGCTCACTTCTTCCCTCTCACATATTTTTTTTTTCCTCGTTAAAATCCGAATCTGTTTCTCTCTTTACAGCGTTCCGCGTTCTGAGAGATATTTTGAGTGCATACCGCTGGTGTTTATGAAAAACGCTTGGCGCAAAGGGTATTTTAAGCAGGTGCACTTCATGGTGTCATCACAAGCGAGTTGTTGTATAACAGTTTGGATGTTGTCTCATGGCAGGCTGACACCGCATACTGTATTTGACATTTACAGAAGCAAAGAGAAAACACTTATAATTTGGATGTGTGAAGTACTGGCAGAGCAAGCATGAATAAAACAATAACTTTCCCCACTTCTTCACTTGCTCTCCGTCTGTCTTGCCACGACATTTTTAGACTCCCAAGACAAACATCCCAAAGAGGGTGTTTGAAATAGTCTTGCGAAAGCATGTCTAATGATAAAAGTGAACGTGAATTTAAAAAAATCAAAATCAAAATGAGACCCATGCGAAATATGGCACCAAATAATTTGTGTTGTGGAGCGGCCATAAAATCTTGAGGTGTCAATATTTTGTGCGCCCTTCATGACTCTAAGTCAGTTTTTTTTTTTTTGTGTTGCACTGTTCACAGGGAACGGGACGAAAGTAGTTGCATGCAGAATATAAATAGAGCTTGGAAGACGAGTCAGTTTGTTTGAGCTACATGCCTCCCAGGTTCATTGCAATTTCAACCTCAAGAATAACATTTCCACACATGCATGATGTATTTTATCGTGTCCACGTGGATGGAAAAGTTCAACTAAAAATTAGGAAGTAGGATGAGGTAAAACAGTCTTGCATTTTCAATCCTCAATTCTGCTTGAACATTAATATCCTGCTCATGCAGGAACAATTGATCGTTGGTGTGTGTGTGTCCTATTTTTTGCTGCTCGATGCCTGTCCGGCTCTTTTTCTTGGTCTCTTTTTATACAAATAGAGAAGGACATTCTACTGCATGCCAATGTAATGAGACAATGCAATGAAGGACAATTCTGTGGGGGAGGGGCGCATTTTATGCTAACTTTATGTTATGCCGAGGCATTGATGTGGCTGTGAATGTGCATGTGCGTTCCGGATAAATACTTTTCATCTTTATTGAAAAATAGGAAGAAAAGTCTGACATTAAAAGGTGGGGGTCAATTACTGCCTGTCAGAGATAGTAACCTGAGATTGGGGAATGATGTCTATTGTAAGACAGTCCCGAACAAAAAGACATTTATTGTTATGGCTGTACATGAAAAATGTAAGGATTCTGCAAGGGTTTAAAAAAAAAAAACAAAGTTGATGAAAGGAAATCTCTGACCCAGTTTGTATTTTCTCCTCTTAAAAGTTGGCCAATGGCAATTTCCAAAATTCTTTTGGTGACACTTTTCAGGTGAAAACTGCCTGTCATTTGGGTCCAAAAAATCCACAAATGCACATTCAACAACTCAAATGCAGAAATGAATATTTGCAAACAGCAAATCGTGATAAATGCACATGCACAAAAAAAAAAGCAAATCACGAATGTGTTTATGCATCTGAAAAGCGTGAAAATCACATATTTGCAGATCTGAAAAAATTTAAATATCGTGGATATGTTTACGTGAATAATTTTGAGAAATATCTCTCCCCACACACCCGGTTGATGACTTTCTAAAGGGCAATATGCGTCGGGCTGGATTTATATGATATATTTGTTATAACGGCGACCAGCTGTGAGCATATTTATGCCATCAGACGCGGATGAAATGTGCGCGACAGGAGCCGCTCAGAGTCGACCTTTACCTCAACTGCTTTGGTTTGGAAGTTGAAGTAAAGAGAAAGTAAGGAGAAGAAGCTAGCAAACAATGACCAAACGTGTGCCTAAACGTGCAATCTGGTTGACGTCCGTGACTTGGCGTCAGCTTGACAAGAGAAGTGACTTGTTTGGTGGTTGCGAAAAGTATGTTCTCAAAAATGGGCAACTTCTGGATCCAGACGATTATATTTTAAGCAACCACTCGATGGAATAAAATTGAGCAAATTCAGCCCCAAAAACCTTTTCTTGTGTTCGTCAACTACACGTATTTCCAATGCGATTACCTCACTATGATCTTCCCACTGATGTCAGTCCAATCACGCATGACCGGGCGTTCGCTTCAAAGATGAAGCTGTTTTGACACCAGGCAGTTCCGTACCGTTGCTTGTGTGGAGGTTTCGAAAGGTATGCCCTCGAGAGGGCAACTTTTGGATCCGGACGATTGAATTTCGCGCAACCAATTGACGAAATAAATTTGAGTAAATTCAACCAAAACTATTTCGGCTTATGTTCTGAAAACGGCGCTTGTGTTCGGCAACTACTTATTTCCAAACTGATGACTTCACTATAATATTTCCCCACTCATGTCAGTCCCGTCATGCATCTGCGTCGACTTACTTTCTGTGATTTGTGCATTTAGCATAAAAATAAGAACATGAACCAATTTGCATGGAAATAGACCCATACAATTAAATGATATAGGCCACTGCATTATTAATGGAGATTCAGAAAGAAAAGAGTTCGAGGATTGTGGAAAATGATCAAGCAATTTATATAGGTGACCTAGTAAAGTGTCTATATTTGACTTGAGCTCTTTCGATATGTGGTGGAAGATCGTCGTTTCCTCATTTCTATTCTCGTCATACTTTTCATATACCCACCGGCCCCCTGCCTATTTCTTGAGCCCATCATACTTTGTAGCCTCCGTCTCAGTCACCCCCTAGCGAACAGGTGTATCCGTCTCTCCCCTGATGAGTTTATTACTCTGAAGTGTCTCCATGGTCCCAGTGGACCCCCCGCCTTCTAATACGCTTAGGCCTCACAGCTTATGTCAGCCCAAGTGGGTGGTCTGACAGCGCTCCGCTCGATCAAACCATCCACATCTGGCCAGCACTCACTCGGGTCAGTCTGGATGTCATGGCGACAGGCGGATCTCAAATCAACCTCTCCCGTCCTCCGCGACTGCGCTTGCACACCCGCTCGAGGTGCCCGAGCACTGCCTTTTCTAGACCGAGCAAATGTTTTCTCGGTGAACTTGCATTTATTAACCACCATTGTTGTCCAAAACACTGGAATTACCGGAGAAAGAATCATTGATATCCACCCACCCGTTCTTGAAGAACTGCACACCGCAAGAACTTAAAAAAGGGAGGCAAAATTCTCTCGGATTCACTCGAGCACCTTTTCTCGCTCATTCACCCCGGTTGGCGCTATCAAATGATGCACAAGTACCTGAGCCAGGTGATTTTATTTCGTGCAACCGCTTGACGAAATAAAATTGAGTAAATTCAACACACCATCTTTTTCAGTGCGCCGGTCAATTGCCTTGCACATCCATCAGATCTCGCTGACTGCAGAAGTTCCTGAATCTCAGGTAGCTAGAAAGACTCTGACCAATTCTCCTAGAAAAGGGTCGTAATCTCTATTTTTCCCACTCAGACTAACACGAATTTAAAGGCGGATTGAGGTTATGTAAATCGCTTGCGGGAGGAATTCATTTAGGTTCTCACTACCCATGTTTTACAATGCCAGCCCCCCGTCTGAATTAGCCCGCATCTATATTTGGTCACCATCAGAAATAAGATATGAATCCAATTGCATTATTTTTATGGCAGCTTGCTCCCTGTGGATCTGGTGCACGTGTGCACTACCTAAAATCATTTAAAAATCATTGTCATGACCTTCGGGACTCGTTATTGCTATTTTAGCCGGAAATAAGTCTTTAGTAATGACTATGACAGCAGCACCCGTGTAAATATGTTGTGTTTCCACTTCCCAACGTGTGGCGGAATTAAGGAAAATAAATCTCTGGGCAACTGGCGGCCTGCATGGTCTGAGTGGCCCCTCGATTAATAACTCCCCCAAGGAAGAAAAAAAAAAAACGTATATCCAGGTGATTATACACCAAAGCGCCATTTTTTTCAGTGTAGTCCTCCAAAGAATTACTTGATTAGGAGTCAGTAGGTACTCAGTCAGAATACTAATCAAGTAGTCAGTAATTGGTGGGCATCTCCAAAATTAATTCGATTTTTTTAAATAGCGCGTCAACATCAAAGGCAAAAACATAAAATATGAAACATCTAAATTCAAACATTGCCCCACAAAATGACTTAAATATAATAGTGTCTTCATAAAACAACATAAAAGCTGGGAAATTCAATCACTGACTCTGTTTACACAAAATATGCCCACCAACTTAATCACATCGTGCGGGGGGGGGGGGGGGGGAATCATCTGATTATATTCAACTTTGACAGGTGGATTCACCCACATTCATCAACAAAGCCATCTGTTTCATTACTCACAAACAACGCGAGTTCTGCCATTTTCAATCTTTATCTTCAGTGCTGTGCAAGCTTTGTGAGTTGTTGTTTTTTTTCTTCTCCCTCCTTCTTTTGAATGCGCACAACCTCCTTCTCTCGCAAGGAGCAAAAAACTCAAACGGGTCCGAGTGGGTCGGATGAACTGCAATTTGCGTCCGGGTGCTGTGGTCGACCTGTCGGTTTTATTCCGCCGAGCGTTTGCAAAAACAGAGCAAGACATCCTGTTGTATGGTTCTTCTCACCTTCCAAGTGGAGTACTTGTCGGCTAACATGCCGACACTTTTATGCAGACGCGGTTAACGGTGCGTAGCATAGCTGCTCTTTTTCATTGTGATCTGAAACAGTGAGGCAACAGAAAAGGAAAACCAGTTTAGAACAGCGCCATCTGTCCGGACCTACGAGGCTTCGATCAGAAATCGGGACCGACAGTTGCAACTTGCTGGACATGAAATGGGAGGAGTTTATTTCAACGGTCGATTGTCCTCACGTCATTGTGTGTGTTTTGGCTGCGCCGCATGCAGTCGTTTGAAGATTTTTATTTTTTGGTCCAATCATATTTCAGAATGCAATTTGCCCAAAGGCCTTCACAATACTGAGTGTTGACTAATCAAACAGACACACACGGAACACACACACGCACCGTAATAGTAGCTGCGACAAATCAACTAGTTCACTGTATCAACCAAATCACTTTATTTTCATATCTGACATGATTTTGGACAGGAATCACCGATGTACAATGTGTGATTGAGCGTACCTTGCGCAGTACAGCTTGATTGTAGGACACACTCAGGGTGGGGCCCAGACTTGATGTTGAGTGTGGCATGACTTTCATTTTCCGTGGCATAGTCTGAAATCAACAAGTTCCTTTTTTTAAAAAAACAATAAACTATTACAGATGGTGACAGTGAGAGGAATTAAGTTTGATCCTGTTTTCGTTTCCTCCTGAGTGGCATTCATCTTTTTGTGTCATTTTTGGGCGAGTTCCACGTTGTTACACGCATCGCCGAGATGTCATACTTATTTACGGAACGGCAACGCTGTTGCCATCCTGCCTTGACATCCTACAGCGGAGAACGCAAGACAAAATTTACTGATGCAAACAGTAACCTGGTAAACTGATCAGAACTTGCAGGACGTGTGGCTTGAAATCAAGCAAGACAAAAAATCAGAAAGTCACACAAATGAAAAGTATCTGTATTTTGATGAATTCATGACATCTGTGATGATGGCCATTAGAAATTGCCATAAATAAAGAGTATCCCGCACATTGATCAGTATCATCCATTAAGCAAAGGATGGTGTTTCAGAGAGGAGGCAAATGAAATGTCTTTTTTTTTCCTTTTTTTTTTTTGCTTCACTCTTCTGTTTGAAATTTCAGACCCCCCTCCCCACCCCTCCCCAACACACACAATGCCTCCAGGTGATATCAAAGCAGCTGAAAGCAAAACAGAGACTGCAACCCTTCCCCTCCCACAAGAATGGCGCCATGCCTTCTCTCCGTGGTGAATCAGAACCATTGGGGATGGAAATCAAATCCATCACAGCTGCAATCATGTCTGTAGGCTCTCAGAGTTGAGGTGTGCACAACAGCGATTTCTATGTGATGTGCAGGGTGGTGTTACAATGTTTTTCACATGACAAACAACATCCATGCTTCCTTTAGTCCATTTTGGGTCCAGAAATATATTTTTCATTCCAATCCTATCATCGGTATCGTCATTATTAATGTTGAAGCAGTCGCGCTGCAGTTAGTTATTTCAAGGGATATGTAAATGCACCATTCCCATTATCTACTTGTCGTTTGTCGACATACCCACAGAGGCAATCGTCGCATGGGGGGGGGGGGGGGGGGGGGAACAAAAAACGACGACTGTCAATCTTAATCTGGCAGCATATCCACTAATATTTGGCTGTCCACGGATAAGGTAGTGCAGGCGCCTGTAAAGTCACTGTTTTGGTAGACACAAATTCAGGGATTTATACTCCATTGGAGCTAACCAAAAGACTCCTTTATGTATTCATTCATTCATTCATTCATTCATTTTCCGGCACCTATTCACAACGTCACACAACACTGCTGCCACTTGCCTCATTACCGCGTATGTCAACAAACACAGCTTTTGTCCGTTCTGCAGCTATAAAGAGAGCTTGTTGCTCTGACAGCAAAAGGAGCTGGGATTTCTTCGACTGGCAATAAATCTTTTGCACTCACTCAACATCTTAGATGGTTATAGAATTCCAATACAGGAGGGAAAACATTAACACCATCTAGTGGTGATTAATCTGTGCGCATCTTTTGTGTGTGTGTGTGTGTGATCCCAAATATGTCGTAAACAGCTATTCCTTGAAAGTTACAATTCAAATATTTGACTGCTCTCTACCAATTTAGATTGTGAGGAGGGGACGGGGGGTCGTCGGTGATGAATAGATTTGAACAGGCCAGTGATTTGCCGTTGTGGCACCCTAGTGTGGCGTGAGAAACCCAATCTATCCAATTTCACCGACTGCCTGAAGATTAGCGAATTACATCTTTTTTTTCCCCCATCTTGCCAGTGATAGTGAAAACCAGAACAATTCCTTGAGGTGGCAGAAGACTCAACAAGCTTGTGTACCCACATTGTCTTTCACGCAACATGACCTCCACTGGGTATATCAGCTTTCTGCTCAAATAAACAAGCCCAGGTTTGACACTGACGGGGTCAATTTGGGAGTAAAGTGAAAACAGTTCATTCTTTAATTATTTGTGTTTGGATTGGTGCTGTGGTTGGAAGGTTGGAAAGCAGCATTGCAACAAATGCGATGGGTAGCTTAGCCTTGAGGCGGTGCCACAAAATTGTGAATTCAATATCATTATATTCCAACTATGAACTAATATTTACTTTTAAATGGAAACGCTGACATGAAAATCTGAAGCAACGATTCATGCTACGACACATAATACCAAATAAATTGCCTTTGTACAATATGATAGATAGATGGACAACGAGTTAGCTAGCTAGCTAGCTAGCTAGAAAGATAGAGAGATACATAGAGGAAAATTTAAATCTAATGTAAGCAGGAAGAAAAGGAGACAGAGACTTTAAGTTGCTTCTTGGTGGACCATGGCAAGTAATTAGTAAAGTATAAATATAGTTCAATATGCCACAGCAGTAGCCATACAACAAGTGCCAAAGGAAAGTATTGCATTGGCAGTGAAGGTATGTGTTGATGAATTAAATTGTCCTAATATCCAAAGTAGCATGCAAAGTAACGGTGAATATGTATTGTATTTGTGTTCGCTTTTCCAATATTTATTGAACATGTGAAAAATGTTCAATACGGCGTTGCGTGGTGTCTAGGAGTAATGTTATATAAGTAAATGCAGAACGATCTTAAAGGTTATCTGAATCATTTATTCTGGCAGCAAAGGCGGAAAAGTCCATTTCAGAAAGAGTTCCTTAGGTGCTGTAGAGTGTCGTGGAGCCCGTGTGATTGATTGTCCAAGATGGGGAGAAGTTTGCTCGGTCATCTCCGGTCACTCACTCGCTCAACCGTCTCCATCTTTAGTCCAGTGATGTCACCAGCCTTCTTGATGAGTTTATTGATCCGTTTTGCTGCTCCCCCAGCAGACAGCTGTAAAGTAGGTGACACTTACAAGTCCGACATCTTGCCACACACACACTGAAGGATCTCAGCTTCTTCAGGAAATACAGTCCGCTCAGTAATTTCCTGTAAACAGCACCCGTGTTGGTGCTCCAATCCACACTGATAAAAAGTTGCAGTTGAATTTACTCAACTTTACTTCATCAAGTGGTTGCACAAAGTAAAATCACCCGCACTCACATGCATTTTTAAAGTCAACTGGATATCATTTTGTGCACCCATTTGATGAAATATAATTGAGTAAATTCACCACACCATTGTTTCACTTGAGTCCATTGTTCACGTTTACTCCCAATTTAAGTAGCCTACTTGTGTCATTATTCACCACATTGGGTAGGGGCGTATCTGCAATGATTGTAAGGGACAAAATCTGTCAGGCTTTGGATATTTCATATTGTCTACGGTCAGCTACCAAGTTGAAATAGCATTTTACATCGACAGGATGGGGCGGCACGGTGGGACTGGTTAGCATGTCCGCCTCACAATGCGTAGCTCTTGGGTTCAATTCCGGGCTCAGGCCTTCCTGTGTGGAGTTTGCATGTTCTCCGTGTGCATGTGTGGGTTTTCTTTGGGTCATCCGGTTTCCTCTCGCATGCCAAAAACATGCATGGCAGACTGATTGAACACTCTAAATTGTCCCTGGGTGTGATTGTGGGCGTGAATGTTTTTTTTTTTTTAGTTAGGTTTTTTTTTGGTTTTGTTTTTTAGTCGATGCGTGCCCTGCGATTGGCTCGCAACCAGGTCAGGTGTGTACCCCGCTTAATGTCCAAAGTCAGCTCGGATAGGCTCCAGCACGCCTGCGATCCTCGTGAGGATTAAGAAATGGATGGATACACAGTATGGTGCTCTGTTGCTTGGTTGCAAAGATAGGTCCCGAAAGTTGCCCCACCGTGCCCTCATTTACTGTAAGAGGAATACAGAAATTAGTCGTCTCGCATTCTTTGCTTGCCCTTGCCCTTCAGATTGATGCATTCAGTTTGTTCTTCCTTTGAATTTAATAAATACATATTGAGGCTTTTGTGTGTGTGTGTATGCTCGGTTTTGCTTACATGTGGCACAGGATTCAAAGATGTTCAAAACACAAACAGCTAACAAGAATATAGGGATAAAAGAAGCGCTGGGATAAAACAAGAAGCACCGTTAAAGAAAGAAGATTGGCAGTGGGTGGAATGGGACTTTGAAAGGTGCTTTTAGTGTTTGAAAATGATCAAATGTGATGCTTGCCAACTGTCAATAAAAGAAATACTGGAGTGGTGAGTTGTCTCCGATGGTGCGGTAAGCACCGATGTTTTGAACATAGTCGGGAATTGTAAACAGATATGTTTTTTTTTTTAAATAAATAAATATTGTAAAAAAATCAGTACAAGAGTGAGTGGGACAACTTCAACTATCAGAGCGATCATCAAATTCCTTTGTGCCGACCAACCGATTCACAGTTTTTTGTTCTACTGGTTGATCTGCTTGCCTTGCTCAAGATGTGACAGATCGTGTCCCCCCCGACCATGTGCATTCTATGTCTTTATTTTTTTTTAAGGCTTCCTCGTTCCCAAATAGTTTGTGTAACTTTTTTATCCCAGGGTAAAATTAGAAAGAAACACTGAAACAAACCATTTGATGTGTCAAGTCAGGATGATCTCAGTCATGAAACGTCCTTACAAAATGGCACATTTTGCACAGAGGAGCTGTCAAAAGGCGAAGGTTTGATTTTGGTTCACTTACAGGCTTACCTGAGTATTTGAGGACAAATAAGAAGGATAACAAAGGGTGTTGCGACGAATGGCAGAGTTTTGTCTTCCATCAGGAGGTTCGGGAAGACCTTTGCAAATGTTCCCTTGAATAAAAAGTGCTCGTTGGTTGTAGGTGGCACTATTGAGAAAGACAAGAAGCGCTGACGAGTAAAAGGGCACGCAGGCAGGCTTTGTTCTCATTGACCATATTGGTGCAGTGCTCACTGCAGCATTCGCATTTACCTTGAACAAAAAAAAAATAATAATAAAAAATGGGATGGATTCTCTTTTACTGGTAACGTGAGGAAGCAAAGCTACAAAGGTGATGCATGAGCAAGTTCGTGTGGCAGGGGTGTTAAAATGTGGAGATGTTTCGTTATAATGCGCGCTTTCCGTTGCTAAGTAACTGTCAGGAACACAAGTCTTTATACTGTAGACCCTTATTAGGGGCGCTTGAGCAAATACTAGCATGCACTACTGTAGCATTGGTTCTGGAAGTAGATCCAGATTGGCTTTTTTTTCCTTTTTTTTTTTTTAAATTAAGAGCACAGTTGTCACTGTACAGAAATTTTTATCACGCAAGTGGATCATTTTGGGGTCATACACTCTCTCAACCAATTCTGAATACCCTTTACTATCCATCCAGCCATCCATTTTCTAATCCGCTTATGCTCACAAGGGTGGCGGGCTGTTTTCCGGGCAGTAGGCGGGGTACATGCTAGCCAATCGCAGGGCACACAAACAACCATTCGCGCTCACACTCACACCGAGTGACAATTTGGAGTGTTCAATTCACCTGCCATGTATGTTTTTGGAACGAGGGAGGAAACCAGAGTACCCGGAGAAAACCCACGCAGGCACGGGGAGAACATGCAAACTTCACACAGGAAGCCCGGAGCCGGAACCGAACCCTGCACCTCTGCACTGTGAGGCAAACGTGCTCACCGGTCAACCACCGTGCCGCCTCTTTACTCTCCAGTTTTCTTTGAATGAAGCTAACATCCTGTACATCTGGGAGGAAGTCGGAGTACCTGGACCCATTGAAGTACACAGAGAGCATTTGGTTTTTATTAAATTGCTTATATTAGCTTTTAACAAATTGTTCTTCTCGCTGTGTGTTGCATTGAGTAGTCACAGCTTGTGTCCTTTGAAAATGAGGAAGACTGAAAGGAGAGGCATTGTTTTTTTCCCCATTATTCTATCCTCACCTATTCTCCCACTAGGATGAGTCACATGCTTAAATAATAAGCATACAAGCCTTCTCCCCGGGGTTGTTCTAAATGCTGCAATTGTCTTGCAGAGTTGCAAGTCAACATGCAAAGACGATAAATGTCTTGGACTTTCTCATAATCATTTCTATGTATTATTGAAAGAAAAGCCAGACCAAAGGGAATTCTGTTGTAACTGCTACTTGAGAGAAAACCCCCCCCAGAATTTTACATTCGCACCCAGGAAAATCCAGGGACGTGCTGGAAACAGCATTTGTCCCAGGAATGTGCGTGGACGGTGGCCATCACTTGCCGAAAAATAATTGACGGTGCAGGGTACAGAAAACTTTACCGTAAAGGAGCAAAAAGGTATCATATGGTATACTTGCCAGTTTGTGAAGCCCCGAAGAAGAGTGTGTTTGTGAGTTATTTGAGGCTGGGGCGGGGCTTACTAAATTGGGCTGATGAAATACATGCAGCACATGCATGACTTATTCAGTCGAGGCCTTGTAATAAGTAAATCGTTTTATCATTTGAATGGAGAAAAAAAAGATCACATTGAGGTGCGAATGGTGGTCCATCCATGTGCACCCTGCGATTGGCTGGCAGCCAGCCAGTGGCGGTTCTGGATCAATTTCACTGAGCGGGCCGGGCTGGGGCCAGGGGTTTTGATGGGGGGGGGGGGGCACATTCAACCCAGGGCTAAAAAGACAGATTCGAAATCTTATTTGACTTTTTATTTCTTCAGACTTTGAAATTGTAGTCATAACATTACAGTGATGAGAAAAAAACTGTATTAGGAGGGCTAAAATGTCTGCAAGCGTAACAATACGCCGTGTCCATCTGTTGAGAATATTCAAGCCAGGGGATGATATGGTACCAGCCTGCCGGGGACAAAAATTGCAAATACACTCAAGCTAGATGTTTTACATACATATAATTATCCAAATTTTAAAAGGCAATGTCTTATATATTGATCCTGTTAAATAAAAATTAAAATAAAAAGGGAGACTAAAAAAGTTACACACACATGCACACACAAACACGCACACACACACGCGCACACACACACACACACGCAAATAGCACTCGTGTCGTGGTAATTTCCTTCTCTGCGGACTGCTTCTCATTTTCCCGCTCATTTTTAAGTGGCGCAGCGCACTAAAGGGTCCGACTAGAATGTTAAATCACGCACTTTGGTTCCACCTTTCGCGTCGGCGACTCGGCACGACTGCGTAATCTACGCTCGGGGGGGGGTCACAGGGGTGGCCAGAATCGGTGCTACAGGGGCACTGGCCCCCGTTGCCCCCCCCCCCCCCCCCCCCCCCCAGAACCGCCACTGGAGCCAGCTCAGGCTGTCCCCCCGCCTTCTGCCCGAGGACAGCTGGGGTAGGTTCCGGCGTGCCTGCGACCCTCGTGAGGAGAAGCGGATCAAAAAATGGATGCATGGATGTTGTGATGGATGCCACGATGGCGTCAGAAAAGTCTCCTCTTTTTTTCAGCATGTCCAGTTTATTGTTGAGGCGAACACCCAGGTACCTGTCAGAGTCCGCTCTCTCAATGGATGTGTTGAGTGTGTGTGTGTGTGTGTGTGTGTGTGTGTGTGTGTGTGTGTGTGTCTGTGCCTTCTCCTTAATCATCCCGCATTGATGAAGAAGTCCCAAATTTGTTCTCTGCACTCCTCATCCACCTTGACAAGGCCACGGAGAGTCTCCAAAGTACAAGCGCAATATCTCCCAGACTCTAGAGGACCAGATCTGAAACACTGCTCCTGACAGCTGCGGACAGTCAGTGAGCCAGTCCAAGATCCAGTTCAAAGTTTGACAAATGGGGACTGAGCTGTATGCAACCTCTATGTTGGCATATACAAAGTCATTTTGTTATTGCGGCGGCTTACGTTCCGCGTGAAGGTGGGAAGAGCAGATAAGAGAGAAATATGATTTCAGTCCCCAGAGATGAGGAAGAGCGTTTGCATCTCTGTGTTTGCAGCCCGCTAAAGGGGATACGTTTCGAACATCGCAGGCTGCTTTGCCATTTGCAGAGGGGAGAACATACGAGGGTCAACATTTGAATAGTTTTGTGGCAGATAGGACAGCCGCTTACAGCCAGAAGCTCAACGTCCCTGCGGCAAAGCTTTTCTTTGACGGGGATGTGCCTGGAGTCATACCACTTATCGTTCACAAACACAGCCAACCTCACTCTTTTCCTTAGCGACTCTTTGCAATCCAGTCCACCTGCTGTGGCTGAAATCCATTTGATGAAATGGCGGTTGCGCCTGCCTCCTAAGTAGTGAGCATCTACAGTCTGCGAACAAGTAATACGTGCAGTTGTTAGATACCCAAAGCACAAAATGATGACGGGTGCTGCTTTTACGTGAGGGGGCAGGGGGCTCTAGCATGTAATTTCTTTTTTTTTTTTTTTTTTTTTTCATTTGATCTAAAGGTCCTGTTCACACCAGTTCTGGTTTGGACTGCAAAATGAAGTCCATCAGCTGTCATCCTAATATTTCGGGGCACTTTTTTTCTCTTACTTAACACTTCGTGTTCTGTCTCCCCCTGTTGGGCATTGTTTTATTTATGTTCCTCTGGACAGGTTGTAACTGGGAAAGTAAGGAATTTGGGGGTTTTACATACTTGGCCAATAAAATTGATTCTGATTCTGATTCTCACACATTTTTGGTTCTGTCAGTAAAACCTGAAAGCTACAAGCCTGGGTTCTCATTGAGTTGTGATCAGTCAGAAAGGTGTTGGCAAAATGTATTTATATATTATATATATATATATATATATATATATATATATATATATATATATATATATATATATACTGTATATATACAGGTATACAGTATATATATATATATAAATATATACTGTATATAAATTCTCATCTCACCCATCTCTCTCTCTCTCTCTCTCTCTCTCTCTCTCTCTCTATATATATATATATATATATATATACTGAATATATGTATATAGTACATGTGTGGAAACTACTTCATTTTCATAACAAAATTATGATGTTTTAATGTAAAGATTTATAATTTGTTTTGCTAGCCAGTCATTTCATCAAGTCAAGTAAATGTATATAAAAATAAAACATTATAGATTAAATACTTTGTATGACAGGCCATACTTTTCGAGGGGTGTTCAGGGTCCTCTCAGCCTCAAGATGAAGGCATTCAAAACAATTTTGAAATGAGCTGCACGATGAGCCGCCTCCCAGGGCACAGGAGAACACGTCGGCAAATCTACCTGCGTGACGAGGAAGCCTGACTTGGTAAGGCTATCGCGTCACATGCGAAGTGGTTTCCTGTTGCCGCATCTCAACGACAGCCCCTCACCTCACCAGATGCGAGTTCACGTTTGTGTGGGTATCGCTCCAATCTGAATTGCATTCTAAATAACGTGCACGTTTTACCATTTCCTTTAGGCCGGGCAACCCGTTGATTTGCACGCAGCACGCACGCTTGCATCCCAATGCTTAACCGATGACTAATTCAACTTGACTGGAAGCGATATTTACTGGCCAATCAAAAATATAGTACTCATTTATTTATTTCAAATCCATGCAGCGATTCTGTATTGAGTCCTTCTAGCCATTAGCTAGGCTGCCAATTCCGAAGTGTCTGGGACCAAATCTCACTTCCATTCTTTATCCAGGTTCGGGCACAGCAGTGGCTGGATCTTGAGAAGCCGCCTGGGAATCAGACTTCAGTTGTCTGCAGCTGCACCTTCATTCTGGTGTTCTTTGACATCATGAAACAACAATACCCCCACCCCCACCCCCCGAAAAAAACCCGATTGATCGAGAAAGTGGACATTATCATGTGATCAACATAATCATCATCATCATCATCATCAATAATAAACATTCAAATAGTTGGTGGGCAGTGGTCGCATCAATATTTGGGAGCACAGTATAATGTTTACCAAACTGACGGTCCATGATTTCATAAATCAATATCACACTAACCACCACCACTTCTATGGATTTCTTCTCACTCATATGTGAGAAGTCACCCACAGACGGTACTCAGCGTATTCCGTGCATAGTGGATCCGAGATGCTCGACTGACAATACAAAGGCACTGCACAGCATCTACTTCTGGCAACTTGAGAAAAACAGAGCTGGACGAGACTGTTCGGATATTATTCGAAATGTGTTTATCATACTCATGTCCTCACGTGACGTGCCGGAACCCAAACAACCTCTTAACCGTTTGTGCAACTGTTTGGATTCAAGAGATTAATCTGGCAGCATTTGCAAAGCCAGCCCCCCCCCCCCCCCACCCCTCCCAGTCAAATTGGTTGGCTAAGCTTGTGCATGACTTGCATCACAACACTGTACAAGGTGCCTTTATTAAACAGCTTGTAACTCAGTCAAAACAATTAAGACTCGGCCTTAGAGGAGTGGTATCCTGGCAACTGCATACGGCAATGCAATGTTAAAAATTTGTCAAGGAGAGAAGTCGGGGTATCCCACAAACCGGCCAGATGAACATCCCCGATTTGATATTGGTGGCCGTTGAAGTCACGATTTCTCTCACCGTTGTTTTTGACGAAGTAAATGCTCCGTTGAATGCAGATTGTGGATCGGTCGTTTGCACATATTGCCAGCCGAGCCACTGTCGTGAGTCCAACTCAGCCCGCTGCAACGGGCCTTTGACAGGGCCTGTAGGGCTTTTCACGACACTTAAGTGTATTTAGTATGCCCATCTCATCCTCACACATGCTTGCTGATGTCCGCCTTGCTTCTAAATACGCAAACTCCTTGAGAATCTTTATTTTGGGGGGGGGGGGTTTGTTTGTTTTCAAAATGGAAACATTTACCAAAGCAGATGTTTTCTTTATACTGAGCGTAAAGAAGCCAAATGTATCCACTATATATTGATTTATTTCGAAAGTCCCAGAGTGAATAAACGTGAAAACGCCACCAACTCACAAACATTTTTCCTGAGAGGATGACGCGGCCGTTCCAGTCCTGGCGCTAACATAGTCAACAACATGACTTTCAACGGTCGAGCACCGGGTCCGAGGTTCGTTTCTTGGGTGGTCATCTGGCCTTTCATTATTGCCCCATCAGTTGGCCCCAGCTGGTGCAGAATAGCTAAATCCGATCGGCCGGACTCCAGGGAGCGCTAACAGCGCGGCCGGGCACGCGTGCTACTTAGCGTCGGCCTGTCTATCCGACCGACGATGACACGCAGCTCACACACACGGCAGCTGCTGAGCATGTCCGGCATTTGCATCTTTGGCCGTCTGTGATTTGAACCATTACAATTTGGACCCGAGTCACACGGCGTCCACCGACTCGAGGGTCACGCTAAGAGAGTACGTGCCATTTGGCATACCCGATGTACACGAGGGAGTGCTACATAACCATTCCTCCACTCCGCTTTTTTTCCCCCAAAATGTCATTTATTAAAACGTATATCACAGACCAACATTCAATTTATTGTAATTGCATGCCGTTATGTTTGCTATTTTGATTTTACCTTCTTATCAGGGTGGGGGATGGGGGGGGATAGATTAAAATCATATTAGGAAGTTAATGGACAGTGTCTTTATTGCTAAATTAAATGTATACAATGACAAAACAACCCCCCCTCCACCCCCCACCCCTGCCCTCAAGGGATGTACTGGACATGCATCCAATACCTCTGCACATGCATGCAAACACACACACACACACACACATTCTTGCAGCCTTTGCGTTCACATCGTTAGCCGCAGCAGGTTTTTAAAGTGGCGCTGTCCTTCACTCAGCTGCCGTCTGCCCGACGTTCCACTCGAGGATGGCAGGCCGGGACACTCAGCACACATTGCTAACAGCTAAGCAGAACCTAAGGTGACATTGACACAGTCATCGCTCAAGTTCTGCTTCCGCCAATTACGTCAGTGTCCTTGGACTGGGAGCGCGCACGATGGGTGCTGCTCACTGAATCATGTGACCGGCCAGCGCCGTCTCAATTAGTCAGCGTTCTGCCGTAGTGCACCTGCCCCGTACTCTGGCTTCAAAAGAGATGATCAAACTGAAAGAGCTACACAAGAGTACTATGGTACGCTGGAGGTGCAACATGCTGGCTGAAGTACGTGCAGGTACGCTTCATCCGCCATCATCCCTGGCCTCACTCACTTGACCTAAAAGTCTCAGTGGAATAAAGGGCGGCGAGTGGGTCACGTTATGGAAATCCATCCGTCCGTTCTCCGAGCCGCTTCTCCTCAGGAGGGGCACAGGCTCGCAGGGCACACGTAGATGAACAACCCTTCTCATTTACACCGCGGGAAAATTGAGCGTGTCCACTTAACCTAGCATGCATGTTTTTGGAATGTGGGAGGAAACTGGAGAAAAGCCACGCAGGCACGGGGAGAACACGCAAAATCCACACAGGAAGGCTGAAGCCTGGATTCGAACCCTGGACCTCTGCACCGTGAGGCGGAGCAGCCGTCCACCGTCCTGCCCTGTTATGGAAATATTTATATTACTACATCACAGTTACGAATGGTTTTTTTTCCCCTTGTTTCATCACAGAAGCGATATAAAGGTCATACTGGTTTGTAACTTGAAGGCCGTGCGGAGGAGTTGAGGAAATGGCAATAATCAGCCGCTTCACAGTTTCAAAGCTTCTATTCCTCACTCGCAAGTTTATTTCTCGTCGTAAATGCCTCACTCTGCCTCACTATGAACCACGTGCGCCGTGCGAATTCTCCCATCCAATCAATGAGGGTACAGGAAAGTCCTTCCAGTAAATAAGTCACGTTTCGCTTTCAACATATGAGTTTACCTTGAAATTTACATTTTCAGCCAGCTGGCGAGAAAGAGTTCACAACTTCCTCTGACCTTTCCTGATAATTTTCCATCGAGCAAAACAGAGTGTGAATCCAATTAATTCATCGTGTATTAAGTTTATCATGAAGCATTGTTCTGCGCTTTAAATAGCCGAATAATTGCAGCATAACTCCGTTTCCTTTTTTTTTTAGCGGCGTGATGAAGTCAAATGCAATGTCAAAGCTAATTGAGTTGCAAAGCTGTTTTCACAAGCGCTTGCAAGGCTGCAATGATGCTTGTCAATAAAACCCCATTAAAATGAACACAATAATTACTGCCTCTATTATCCTTCAAGATCTAGGACAGAGGCACCTGCTTGTAATTGGTGGGCTAACTGCCCCGTATGCCCGCAGCCAATAGAAATAATTGTCCTTGTCCCCATTTGCGTACATCGGTGACACGTTAACAGTCAAATCACACGTTGTGCCCCAAAACAATCAATTTTACGCGATGCCGATCGAAACACCGGCGCGGAGAATTGCGTGCGCGTTAACTGAGTGATTCATCAACGACTGAGATGCTCAAATCAAAGAGGGCCTTTATTTTCTTGACTGAAAGAGAGGGAAAGAGTGTCACCTGTTGTCTGCCCAGTGAAAGCTTTACCAATTAGCAAAGGAGTTCAAAATAGCTGAACAAAACCAAGACAATATCAACACAAGCCGATCCCCGGTGGGATGCCGACTCCATAAATAAGCAAAAACAGAACGTGCTACAGACCCCGATCTTGTCACAACTATAATCTGCTTGAGCAGATTTGTTTTTGTTTCTTTTTCCAAAATGCAAGTATGTGTGGCTTAGTTGCGCCACTCCTTTTGCCAACATCAAGAGACAAAAAAAAAAGAAAAGAAATGAAGAGATTAGTAAAAAACAAAAAAACTAATCCCTTTAGCATAAAAGTAGAGCTAGTGGTCTGTTGCGAGCCCTGAGATTAGATGCTGATAAATCTGTAAAAATGAATGTGTAAGGCAGTGTTTTTCAAGCACTGTCGGTGTGCCGCGAGATATTTTCAGGTGTGCCGTGGGAAATTATCCAAATTGTATGCCTGTGCGGTCTATCGCTTGGCAGAGTAATCATGTAGTACTCTCCCATACTGACAGGTAGCAGCGGCAGCAAGCTAGCAGCTAGCTAATGGCCTCGTGCTTCGAAACAAGCGAAGTTTCTGGTGCGAGGCAACACAACGAAAGCTGTCTTTCATTTGGATTTACTTTTACCGGAGATGCAACATTATTCTTCAAAGTACAAAAAACGCTTATAATAACGATATAACACTTTAATTGTTAAAATAAGCTTCTTTTTTTTCACATTTTCAGCGAGTGGTGTGTCGCGGGATTTTTTTCAATGAAAAAAATGTGCCTTGGCTCGAAAAGGATTGAAAAACACCGGCGTAGAGTATTAATGCTCTCGTCTCCTCAAGGAATTAGCCAGCCTGATGATGAAGGGGAAAATGACTCACTGATGAAGAGTTGGATAGCGCAAAGTGAAAGAGAACAACTTTCTAATCTCTTCGTGTGTCCACCGCCAAACAGAGTCGTGTGCGCATTTTCGCACGCATGCGCGCGCACACACACCAGACACTTTCTTCTTCTGTGTACGGAACCTAATGAGGAGTCGAGATGGATCGTCCAATGCCGGAAAATAGATTGCTTTGGCAGCCAACTGTGAAACGGAGATGATGTCTTGCGTAACTTTCTCAAAGCCCAAAGCTGGGCAAACACAAGTCGTCCAATCCCCATTCTCCTTTATCTTCTGGGGAGATTAGATCATTGCTTCTCGATATTAAGCGCTTGCTCTTTTTCTTTGCTTCAAACATCTTTATCGCCTTTGCTTTGACCTTTTGGCTTGATTTCTTTGCCTTTAAATATTACTTTTATGCATTATCTCTTGCAGTGACCTGGTATGGGTCCACAGAGCCTTTTGCAGATAGAATTGTGGCACAAATTTTGAAAAGCCTCTCATCTTACACAAGCTTTGAGTAATCTTTTGGGAAAAAAATCTTTACAAATAAAATAAATAAATAACAATAATAATAAACCCAATAGTTTAACATTAACAGGAGCCTGGGGCCATTTTGACAAATAAATACAATTAAATCAACATGTTCAAAAATATTTATGATTAAATATTAATGAGGAATGACTTGAACAGGATTTAAAGCCCAGAAACATACAGTATGATTTGAACATATCATTGTGCTGTATGATGACTGTTTTCCTTTCCTTTTTTCCTAATGTACTTAACTTCACTTTCTGTCAATTTATTACTGTACATTTTTATATGTTCAATAAACCAAAAAAAACAAACAAACAAAACGTTCAGTTATATTTTATGTTGAGAAGGGGAGCGGGGAAACGTAACATGCAAAAAAGTAACGACACAGCAGTAATATTTTCTTAACGGTTTAAATAATACAGTATAGAGATGTTAACTTGGAAATATTCATTGAAACGTATCAAATGATATGATGACGAAAGGGGGCCAGCTGCAGTTCTGGCATGACCACCGCAACGTGGCTCCCAGACCGTCAGTTGTACCGCGCTTTTCTATCTCAGGTACTCAAAGCGCTTCAACACTATTCCCTTTTTCACAACTGAGTATCTCAGTATCTTGCTCATAGACACAATGGCCAGGGATCGAACCGCCACCCCTTCGGTTGGGAGACAGCCATTCTACCACTGATCCACACTGCCCGCATGCCGTATGTGAAGAGATAAAGCCTTATTTTGTTCATGTCTCGCCACAACCACGACCGCGAAACGTGACGGCCGCATGTCTTTTCAAATTTGCGCCTCTCAGCCGTAAAGCTTCATGAGCTCACAACCGGATTCTTTTTCCAATAAAGCGCATCTCAGAAAATGTCATTTTAATCATACCTTGTAGCTACGAATTACAAACTGGCGCATTTCAAGGAAAATCAGTGACATAGCTACTGTTCATCAGCTTCAAGGTCCCCGATGCAATCCCACTTCCACCAGCCCTTTCCCGGGCGGGGTTGGTGTTTCACCCCCTCCTCCCCCGTTTCATTATGACACGTCACATTATAGACAGACGCATCATTAATGATGCTAACGATCTGCTGTTTAATATGTCAACATGTGCTGCCACGGTGTTTCCTCTGTCTGTCTTTCTGTTCCGTTCAGATTTTGTCAGATGAATTTTAAGTACGGTGAGTTGTTGCTATGTTACTGGCGCAGCACCTGCTCACGAGTGAGCAACACTGACAATCCACCCCACACGCTCGGCGCAAGCGCGACCATAGATTTTTTTTTCTACTTATATATTGAATGTGACTGAGTGCCACCACGACACCAAGCAGCCTTTTGATAAATTACATAATAAACACAAAATATTTCAAGAAATAATTACACACATGCAAGGGAACGGGGGATTCTCCATCCGAGCGTTACGTTTGCTTTAACGTCTTTCATATGCCATCAAGAGTCTTCAATAAGGTGAAAGTGATATTTAAATACTACTTAATATTTATTTATTTCACATTGTATTCTGTATTTTAACCTACCAGTAGTTATTCTCTCTAAAAAAAAAGAAGTATTTTTTGTTAGTATTTTATGGTGAGCGAAAAGGATTTATTGGATTTACATTATTTCGGAAGTGAAATATTCCTTGTGTTCATAAGACTTTTTGGAACGGATTCATCGCGAAAACCACTCTATGTTTCTTGACATATTTTTCTACATCTTCCCAACCACACAAGACATTGTGTGTGGCTTTTACCCAGTATTGATATTCGGGAGTGATGGGAAAATGAAGCTTCCAATGTGCTTCATAAACCAGTTGGTAAATGTTTTTGACTCCCCTCTGGATGGCAGCCTTTGTTCAGCAGTGGGCTAAACCAATCTAGAAAAGTAGAAAAGAAAATCAACAACTGGTTCATGAAGCAAGTTTGGAGTTTCATCTTCACCTTCAACAATTTCCACAAACATGAAAAGTAACCAAATGCAAACATAAATTCTTCCTCTTGACCATTATCGGCGCACCCATTTGTTCTCGGTCGTCACTTGCCATTTCTCCTGCACCACCCCTTCTCCTACGATACTCTTGCCCCCCGTTTGCATTTCTCACTTGTACACTTTGCTGCCATTTTAATGCCTCAATTCGTATCAAATTGCATTTTCAAAGTATCTTCTAAATGGGTTTAGAAAATGTGATTCTGATGGGAACCCGGCCGCTCATCTTCTGCCCTTCTCACACCCACTCCTCATTGTCCTTGCCACTGACTGCTGCTCAAGTCTTCAATTTCTGTGCTGCTCGAAAGCTCATTTTAAATGGAGTGTCCTTCTGCGTCACGTACCTTTCTCATCAGAGATGAGTTCCCTCACACACGTTTTAAGGCTCTCGCTCCCACAGATTTATCATCATTTTTCACCAGGCTGAAGACTGCCTCCTTGCTTGGTGGGCTGTGTTTTCATTGATGCCCTGACACTTGAGTGCTGGGGTGGAGCTTTTACAATCAATAAATGCCGTTTTGTTGACAGACAAAGGCAGATGATCGGGTGAGGCGCAGAGCTACAAAAACACTTTGCGCTCATTGGTTACTTTTGAAATGTTTCAATGCCAATGAAGGCATCTTTTCTTCCAATGCCTTCCCATCACATGTCAAAGGGTGACTGAGTTTCTGCTCTCTGTAACCAACAATCTGTACTTTTTAAAAAAAATAATGGTGCTGTTTACCTAAAGTTGAAGGTGGTTGATTTTATGTCTCAGTCTTTCAGACATCACACAGACGTGGCTTCTTTCTCCCATGACATTACCCTCCCCAACTCATCACATCCTATCCCTTTTGCTGCAGTCTGTCCTATTGCTTGATGACTACCGCTGTGTCTTTCATCTCGTCCCCATTCGGCAGAGCGGAGGGGATCAATAACAACTCAGCAAGGTCAAGCTCCATGGTTAGATGAATATTCCTTTCCCCGCTTAGCTTAGCTTAATTATAACCTTTAGCAGTGATGTGGGTCTTAATTGATCAACAAATAACCGTGGCATCTTCACTTAGGAGTGGTCCATCTCTTACGAGTTTTTCAAAATACGAGACATCGCTCGGCTGATATTTTTGAGATACGCTTGATGGTGGGAACGAACTCAGCTCAGCTCCGTTCATTTCACAGCATGCTGCATTGGGCTGACATTTCACAAAAAAAGAGCTATGTGCTGCCACTCCAAGGTAATGCTTACGTTCAAGCTAAGAGGAAAAATAAAACGCTTTCCAGAACATATAACATAAAGAAACAATAATACAACAGAACGCATAACACTGACAACAATATCATCGGAAACAACTATTCCTGCATACGCGTTACACAGAATACTCGAAATGAGCAGTTTCACATTGCATTCCGGGAGCAAAGCTTTGCATTTTGAGCTTCAATCAAAGACATTGAAATGTAAAACTGTGAAATGTTACTGAAATCCCTGAATGCTCACATGTTACTCCCCATAACACGTTCTGATTCTTTCAAATATATATTAAAATAAATAAATAAATAATAGTCTGCACTGAACTTGTCACGTTTGCGAGGTGGTGGTGGACCCCAAAAAAAGCAGGCAGGAGGGAGGAGCAGGGTGTACTACTTTAGTACACAGAAACTAAATCCAGAACAAACAAAGTCACGAAACAAAAAGAATCCAAAGTATCAAACAAAACCGTGACTGAAGCAAAAACAATCAACAACCGAGACATGACCAGAACAAACATGACAACAGCAAACAGCCACAAACAAACAAACGAACATGACAGTAGGAAGAGCAAACAGCAACAATGACCCGACAATGAGTGCTCGGGCTGGGAGTCCTTTCAAAGCCACTAATTATCTAATGACCAACAGGTGTGCAGTTGCAGGGGAAGCCCTACAGTGCCACCTGTTGGCCCCAAACCGAATCCTGACAGAACTGAAGTATCTTACCAAGAAATACGTATGAAGTGATGATGGTCAATGTGTTGTGCAATCCACAGACTTCTGAATCTTGCTAGCTAGCTCTTGAATCAACGCGCAAGCTGCGAAACACAGTTTGAGTCTGGCAGCTGGCTAGCGACGCCACTGGCTCGTTGCAGTGTCGTAGCGAGCAAAGGTGGTGCGTCCGTTTAATTTATTTATTGCCCCCCCACTGGCAAAAACTCCACTAGCCGTGACACCTGTTGTAATGGAGCCATGATTAAATTTGACCAACTCTTTTGTGTTTGCATGAACACTTCTTTAAGAATAGTTAAAAAAATCAAAAACAAAAAACAAAAGGAAGTGACCTTCCCCCAGCAAATAAATTTTAATGACACAATAAATGCTGAAATGGCATCCTGGGGCCATGATGCAAAGCCAAAGAAAAATCAAACAAAACAAAAAAGTACATGAACACTCATTTCAATATTCCTTGATTTAGGAAGAACAGATTTTTGCAAGTTTCATGTCAGTGTATAACTTAAGGGTGCCACGCATGGCTCAGATGGCAGAGTGATTAGGGGTGTTCACACGGCAAGATTTGGTCCGGTGCTGGCTGCCCCAGTAGAGCGTTCACACGTGCAAATTAGCTCCGGCGTAGCCCCGGAAAACAGCTTACACCGGACCAAATTTGATCCACCTCAGGGAGGTGGTTTAAAAATTTGCTCCGGAGCAAATGCTTGTTTGCGAAGCAGCACCGGTGTAAATTTGCACGTGAGAACGCAACTGGGTTAAATTTGCTCCAGAGCAAATGCTTGTGAAGAGTTTACCTACGGCGAGAATGCGTTGCTTTCGCGCTCTGTCGGACTTCCGTCATGTGTTTGTTTAATAACGACACAAGACTTGGCTGGTAACATCTTTCCTTTTGTAGGAGACTGGACTGTCTCGGAGTTGTTTGTGTAGTTTGTTCCTTTGTTGTGTGTTCACAACCCCCCGCCCCCCATATAATTTATTTTGTGATTTCCTCTCTTGATTTTCTGTTTGGCGCATTACGTATTTGCTTTTCTGAGTGTCATTGAAGTCATCGTTGATTTACGTTTTCGGGGCGGTCACTCTCGAGCAGAAGGCACGGAGACCGAGAAGGAGAAGGACGTGCCTGTCCAGTAGTCGCTTGAGTTGTGTATACGTTTTAAAAAGAACCAACACGACAGCTCATTTGTTTTCTGTCGTTTTGCTCCGCTGCAGAAACTGCCATGTGAACGCAAGTGGGGCTGCACCGACGCTGTGCCGGTGCAGACACGCTCAGCGGCTTTGTACGTGTGAACGCTCCACACAATTTGCTGCGGTGCAAAATATATCGCAACAAAATACATCGGTGCAGCGCCGGAGCAAATGTGTGCCGTGTGAACACCCCTATTGTCCCCCAACCTGAAGAGCGTGGGTTCGACTCCTTGTGCCGTCAAGGGGTTTGAGTATCTTGATGAAGAAAAGCACTCTAGCCAGGGAAAGCCCATTTCAATTTGACCGAGGCTTTGGCATCTCTTTGACCTTATTTACACGTTTCATTTCATTGTTGGCGCGATTTATTTATTTATTTATTTATTTATTTTCAAACTGGGAATTCTCTGGCATCATTATTCTCAAAGTAAATTATTCAACACTTTGTAGGTCACTTTTTTCTTTTACATCGCTTGATTTAAAAAAAAAAAGGTTAACCATTTATAAAATCTCCTCAGTGGTCAATTATAATAGAACACGTAACCCTTCGAGAATGCAGACATGGCCCGACTCATGATAATGCTGCCTCCATATCGTAGGGAATTGAGACCAAGGTTTAGCGAACTTGCCATGACAATGATTGTGTTCATTATGCTTCTGAGTGTACCGATACTTGCCTGGGGCAAGTATTACCGTATTTTCCGCACTAAAGGGGCACTTAAAAGCCTTCAATTTTCTTAAAAGCTCACAGCACGCCTTAGAATCCGATGCGCCTTGTGTATGGTCATTACGGTAATATGTCAACCCCAAAATGGCTCCTTGCTAAAGACGTGCTTACAACGCAGAGTTCAAACTTAAGGCGATCGGGTTACACAGTTGAACACGGAAATAGAGCAGTGGCAAGAGAGTTCACTGTTATAACTTGCTGTTGGTTAAGTGAATTGTGTTGCGGTTTTATTAAATACGTTTTACTGACATCTGATCCTCACAATATAAATCAGGGAGTAGTGTAGTGTATTGTGGTGTAGTGTTCTGTTGGCATTTCCTTGAGCGTAGCTCCATCTAGTGGATGTATTGCAGATTGCGTCTTATAATGTAGTGCGTCCATTATATGAAAAAAATTACAATATAGGCCATTCATTGATGGTGCGCCTCTTAATCCAGTGCATCTTTTAGTGTGGAAAATACGGTACTTTTTCTTTTTGTTTTGGATACTTGCTTTGAGCAAGTATAACCCTTTTTTTCATATCACAGTCAAACCTCATTTCAACATACCCCGTTTATGTTTCCACCCCATCAACGTTCACATTTCAAAGTCACGATTTCACGTCAGTCATTTTCGATTTGCCGATTTTGCTTACAACAAACACCATGAGAACATTCACTTCAGTATCACGACCAGATATTCCCCACAAAGTCGCGAAAAGGCCTTCGTGACACCGAACCGCGGGAAGCTAATTGCCGCCGCAACCTTGCTTAGGAACAAAATGTACAACGCGCATTCCCCTGTACACTACTGATTGACCGGATACGTACCTTGTTGTACTTCCGGGGGCACGGCGCACATGCTTTCATGTCTAATAAAGTCATTTTTTTCCTTCATCCTGTATACACGTATTTGTAATTGACATGATTAGACTGTATTACATGTTTGTGATTTCACGCACTCAGTGATTTATCAAACGCGAGACCAAGTGCGTGGGCTGAGTGTGCGTCTTCAAATAGCACGTGGAATCAGCGTTCAAAGCGGTGCCAGGGGGGAATCGCTCTGCTCCCCAACTCTGGAACACACTCCCCGCTGACCTTCGTAACACAGACTCATTAACACTTTTTCAAATCCAGACTCAAAACACATCTGTTTAGACAAGCTTATTCACTCTAACCATAAATCCATTGTCTCTATTTTGTTTTATTTTATCTTATTTAATTTGATGTTGTTTTTAATATTGTATTTGTGTTTTTTAACTGCTTGTTGTAAGGTGTCCTTGAGTTCTTAGAAAGGCGGCCACGAATAAAATGTATTATTATTATTATTAGAAAATGAACGGGGGTCGGGCAGAACTTTCCTGCTTGTCGAAACATTTTTGAAACGTCAATAAAAATTAGCATGAAATATTGTCTCTGATCCGATGGAAGGTGTCAACTATTAAGTCGGCCGCTTTAATTCCACTCTTCAGCTCCACGGACCTTTTTTTTACTTCTGCTGTGAACAATGTGTTAGCATGAATGAAAAAAGATTGGCATCGCACACTTGATCCACTTGTATCGCATCTCATCCTCCTCCTCCTTCTCATTTTAAGCAATGATTTTATTGCCAAAGCAGTGAGAAAGGGCGTGAGGTTACTCCTTATCCGGTAGCTGAGCAGCCAGTGTCAAATAGGGACACGCTCGTGCTGGTCGCCGTTGTTCAAGCGCAGTGTGAAAGGGGATTAATGTACCGCGGCCCATTAAGCCGCTGCCTTAAGACCATTCTGGGTCTTGGCCAGTTCGTCAAGTTGAGCAGTTTTATTTCAGTCCATGCAAATCCTGCTGCTGATACATTTTTTTTTTTCCTCCAACAAGCGGTTCATAATAAATTGTAATTGTCGTCATCAAAGGATGTTTCTTGAAGACACTGGCGAACATTTTCAAAAAGGACACGACACTGGAGCACACAATATTGGGAGTACTCAAAGTTTATTTTTTTATTTGATATGCCTCAGAATAAAGTTGATTATTATGATTATTTGTTTAAATCAACGTAATCATGATGGTGGCAAAGGGTTTGCAAAGGAAAAGATCCTTTTGGATGACTTGAATACACCCCGGAGCAAAGTATGGAATATTCTCTGTCACGACCATCGAGGAATAATGTTTGTAAACCCATGTGTAATTTTTCTTATTCTCTTCGCTCCTAAGGAGCTTTATCTTCATTTTCGTTCATACGATTAAGTCCCCTGTGGCCACGCGGTTCATAATATTTTCTAATCGCAGTCTCTACAGCGGAGAATTTGTCTCACCCTGTCATCTTAATTCCTTTCCATCCATTTTCCGACGCCATTCATCCCTCCAACCATCCTGCGGTGTTTGCCGTGGCCCGACTGGGTCAGAGGACATTTAATGACTCGCCTCCAAGACAAACACTTCATCATTGCGTGTGCTCCGTCATGAAGCTTCAGGATTGCTGCCTCCTCACCTCTGGAGGAAGCGGAGCACATTCTGCTGTTCCAAAGAATGGAACATGTTGTACGATGATCCCAGGAGACCGAAGCATGTACTGTAGCTATAAAAAAGAAAACGGGTTATAGCAACAATTCCGAATTGACCCCTTTTTTTTCCATTTGTGCTGATGTAGAGGAACATAAGACTGCCGGGTGTATTTCATTGCCCAGGTACACAATCGCTAAATGAGTCTCCTATCATCAATAGGCATTGGAGCATCTGTTTTATCACCCCCCCCCCCCCCAAAAAGTCTGTCAACTGCCATTCGTGGGATTTACACTACATGATTCAAGGGATGCAACTACAATAATTTATTTTTTTTTTGCTCTCAAGTTGAACAAAGTATCATCAGCAAAAACACATCAAGATGGCGCATGCTCCACGAATATTGGCTGAAAGAGGTTTGAAGGTGTGCTGCTGAAAGAGAAACTCTCAGAGGTTGGCATTCTGTCACGGAAGGTCCTTCAGTCTGTCACTGACGGACGCCTGATTATCTGACGGAGAGTCCGTCAGTGGCAGGCGGTCATTTCACTGACGGAAAAACGCTCCGTCTGTCTCGTATGCGTTTGTTCCAGGGGGTTAAAACTTCCCAGCTGATTTCTACCTGGCTTTGTTCACTTTCCATCGCGAGCACCGCTATTGTTTCCTGAAAGCAACGTCACACTTCCGCATTTCATGCGCGTCGATATCTCACTTTAGGAAAAACGATTACGTTGTCAAATTTATGAATTAGGATTTTTTTTTCATCCTTTATGGAATGTATTTTGGTTAGTTACTTGTGACATCAAAATATTTTGTTCAGAATTTTCTAAAATTACTTCACTCACTGACCACCACTGGCAAATCTAAATCCGAACAGACTCTGAAAAACCAATGAAATAAGAGACCAACCCCCCCCCCCCCCCCACACACACACAAAAAGAATAAAATTCTGTTCGATTTACAGGGACAGTTTGTGTTTGGGTAAAAACACTCCTGACAGAGCAGCGCCAGAAGCACCTGTTTTGTTCATCAGTGCACATACTGTGACGAATCATAATCTTGGCAGCGCTCGGAATTTAAGAATAAAATCGCCATGACTGTGCTTGGAAAAGCAAAAAAATGCAAATGAAGCCAATTCCACGAAAGCGTTGATTGAAATCGCACCAAAGCTGGCAATAGATAAATGCAGCACTAAGAAACGGATCAATCTGATGAAATTACTCACTTTTCCTTTTGTAATCTCGCTGAAAAACAAAAAACTGGAAAACATAAAATTGACCGAGGAATGCATAAAGTTGATATTGGTGAATGAAGAGGGGAGGGGCTTGGGTAAGAGGAGGGAGCCAAGTCCACAGTGGTGGTTTCTGGGAAGTGCGACACGTGCGGCTGCACGCACAGGGTGACACTGCGTTTTTCTCCACTCCAGGAAAACAAAAAAAGCGATGCAAATCAGTTTCTTACCGGCATCATGAAAACTAAATTATTGGCTCTTGTGTTGAGAAAGCACACGGGTTTATATTACTTCTGCATTTTATTTTGCGTATGATAACACCGGAGTGCTTCAATAAATTTCAATTTTCATTGCAGATCCTGTCAGGTCAATGAGATGGTAATTCAAGCAGAGAACTTTGAAAAGTTTTCTTTCAAAAAGAAAAAAACAGAAGGGTCAGAGTGTGTCTATGAAGAGACTGTTGGCTTTGTAGAAGAAACACCATGTGGCCTCACTTTTCAAGACTGATACTGCATGCAAGACAACATCAACGTTGCACCCCCACCGTTATTTCCTTTAACAAAAATAATTTTTTTTTAAAAATCCTAAATGAATTGGGCTGCTCTATCTTATTACTGGGGAGCATGTTTTGGAAATATCGTGTTTCTTTCCATAACCTTGTGAGTGAGCGAGTTTGAGGACCGAAGCTGCTCTCGTATCACTTCTCTCCAGTGTGCGTAACCTGACTGTTTTGTTTGACTTCTTTCTCATGTTGGGCTGTTTCCATGCTGCCGGCACTCAGAAGAAATCGAGCCCGCACTGCAAGCGTGCTCAAATACAAACACGTTGTCTTCATACAGTCGGATCCGCGGGTAAAAAGATGTGACAGAAAGAAACGGTATTTGGGAGAAAAAAAACAGCTTCGTGGCCATTTTACTACATCCCTCAAATTTGATTGAACAACACTGAACACGTCTTGCGAATTTAGGAGCTGCAGGTGATACCAGGGGTGTCCAAAGTATGGCCCAGGTGCTAAATAGTCCTAAAAAAAATGACATTTGACAAGCTTAGTTAAAAAAGGGGAAGAGTGAGAAGGGAGGGTGTTCGTAAAATGGGTGCCACTACTGCTCATATATTTGTCTACATACTGTAGAACTTTTCCCTACAGGCGAATATACAAATCAACCATTTATGATTAAAAGAACACAATTTATCTTCAAAAGACTGTCGTGAATAAAGATAATTCAATTTCAGAGGCGGAATTAGTTTCTTCCACTTTGTGCTCTGTGTTCAATTATGTGTTCAATTAACTTGCCATGCAATGTCTTTGGAATGTGAGAGGGAACCGGAGTACCCGGAGAAAACCCATGCGGGCATGAATAAAGACAATTCAATTTTAGAGGCAGAAGTAGTTTCTTCCACTTCGTGCTCTATGTTCAGTTAACTTGCCATACATGTCTTCGGAATGTGAGAGGACTACCCGGAGAAAACCCACGCGGGCACGGGGAGAACATCCAAACTCCGCACAGGATGGCCAAGGTCCAGAATTGAGCCTTTGCGCTGTCAGGCCGTCCACTAATCAATTGATTCTGATCAGACATAGCAACATCTGCGAAACATGATCACATTCCTCCCCTTTTTTGAGTTCTGTTTAGTGCAGGTGTTGCGCTTCATGGTCGATTATGATCTTTTTTCTCAGCTTGATTTGAAATTGTAGTCGATGTCACTGACAAATGGCAAAGCCCTTCACATACTAGGCAGCGACAGCAGATTTCCCATGGCAGATAGATGCTCATGATCAACATCTGGAGTCTTGTCACACAAGAAACTGGACTAAAATGGGGTCTTCTGGTATTTGCTTGCATGATTCCTCCATGGTCTGTCACCTCTGAGATCCTGATTGTTTTTCAGGTCCTGAGGCCAAAGTTGAGGTACTGCGTTCATTTTGGTCCCACGCTGCTGCAGAAATTAAGTTCCATTTGTCTCCAGGAATTCCAGCCCGTACCAGTACTGCAAAATTTACCAGCATTAACTCACTCAAATGCAGAGGACGTTTTTCTTGTTTTGTTTTTTTTGTTTTTTTTTAAAGAATACAGGCGTTCAATTCCACGTACGTCTTCAAATATTTTTTTTCACGAGGTTCGCCGTGCATCACAACCTACTGTGTTGGAGTGTAGCAATACACAACTGCTGTATAGTAAAGTACGCGCGAGGAAAAAAAAAACCCCCTAAAATTCAATACTTTTACTTGTACCTTTTTTCGCTGACATCAGTCGACTTCAACATAATCTTACTTGACCATGTTGAATTTGTGTGTGCGCACGAGCGAGCATGCACAAGCATGAGTGTGTGGGCGTGCCGATGTGTGTGCACGCGTGTGTATGATGCATAGAATTCCGCATACGTCTGCGATATAAAACAAGGCTGTGTGTAGAAAAACAAATCTGAAACTGCATTTAAAGGTGGCACAATACTGGCTGTCCATATATGGCCCAGAGTTGTAAATTGATTTCAAGGCCACATACTTCACTCAACAACTGGCCCACATCTGGTTTGCCAGAGACAAGCCAGTGCCTCCTTTGCCACTCCTGGGCCATGTTTGGCCCACATGCCTTATGCCAGTGCCAACGCAATGCCACCTGTGCCAGCTTCATGCCAAATGTGGGCCAAATGTCTTTGCGATATGGGAAGCCAAGTTCTGTGCTCCCCCTGCTGTCCTCTTATATTTCCGGCCCCAACACTCTCAAATGTATGCAGGGACTTTATCAATAGCGCCTCGCTTCCTCCCGTCAATTCTCAATTGTCTTGCTAATGTTGTTGTGCAACTGGGCACAGGCCGCGTGGCAGAATGCAAAGATGAGCTGCATGCAGAGCCCATCAACCCTTGGGTTCCTATGTATGCAGGCTGCGGCAGGCCAAGGTTGAATGACTTCTTTGTTTCAGTATTGTTCTACTTTACAATGCCGAGTTATATTCCCACAATTGTTTTGGGTGTCACAAGCAATTCATTGTTTCGCTTGCGAATGCTGTGCACAGGGGCCCGTCTTACACTTAGGATCAACCGGCATTGAGAATACATGGCGAAGACTCCTTCTCTTTTTTTCAGTGTGAAAATTACCACCATTTTGTTACGGCTGATTTGATCATGGAACAATTTTTCAAGGTGAACGCACTGTAACTGGATGGTTAATGAAAAGCCAAATGTTATCCATATTCGAGTAAATGCTATGGAATGTAGCTGTAGAAGTGCAAAATTATTAATAACATGGTGAGATGAAAGTGTGAGAAGCAGATCCAATTTCATGGCTGCATTCCTCGAGAAATGGTCAGACGTGTGGCGCGTAATTTACAGTTATTACACTGCTTTTTCACTCAAGTCAACGTAAAGATGCGACTTGGATTCACAAGAATGCATGTCGAGTTCAATTACGCAATTGTAGTCCTTCATTTAAAAAAAAAAAGTGCATGTACCAGAATTACTAATAATCTTCTCAGTTCTGCACAATACAGTTGAACACAAATGAATTGTCTCCTTTGGGTACTCTCTATGTTTTGGGAACTACCAAAAAACAAAACAAATTTTAAAAAAACATACAAATATTATATATTATATAAAATATTCCCTCGGTATGCCTGTGTAGCTGTTTTGGTCGCACCTTCCTGCATGCTCTGACTGCACCATCGCTGGTCAGTTACTGACTGCATATGTAATCATAGGACGCTCTTCATTATATGCAGCGCCATTGATTGATGTGTGTGGGCGTTTGTTTGTGTGTGTCTGTATACGATTACACACAGTCGTAATGATTACTCACTACTCAGTTCGTCTGACGTTAAGGAGAAAGAGAACCGTTTATTTGGGCAAAAGTAATCTTGTGGAAAGTAGTCTATTACAAAGCATACCAGCAGGGCTGAAAGGACAAATGATTTACCAACTCAGCGTTTGAATTTGGATTGCTTCCACACGTATACAATCTATACTGGAGTTCAAGTTCTCTGGTTCAAAACAGTTGATGAGTTTGCTATTTGCTGCTGATGGAGAATTCTGCGGGCCAGGTCCTGAGGAGGAACCACAAGCCCGAAAGTGTCTTCCTGCAGCGATTCATCAAATGGACTCCCACGTTTTCTTGGTTATCGCTGTACAGCACTACAAAATGTGTTAAATCAGCGGTGTCCAAAGTTTTTTGTTTGAGGGCCACATCCAGAAAAATGGAAGGATGAAAGGGTCGCCCAAAATGGGTCAACCTTTTGAAAGTCAGTCGAGAAATCACTCCTATATTCTTTGTGTTTTCTAGGTCATTTCATCAGCTTTCTTTTAATTAAAGGTGTTTAGGCAAATAGTTAAGGATTTTTTTCCCAAATTTTTGGGGTGGCTAACAGCCTTCTGTCTCACAGAATAGATCTCGCTCTGCACTTAATAGCAGCCAAAGACCCACCTCTGCATCCATCCACCCATTTTCTCAACTGCTTCTCCTCTGTTGCCGGGCGTGCTGGAGCCCATCCCAGCTGTCATCAGACAGTAGCTGAGGTACACCCTGAACTGGTCGCCAGCCAATCGCAGGGCACACAGAGACGAACAACCGTCCGCGCTCACACTCACACCTACGGACAATTTAGAGCGTTCCATTAACCTGCCATGCATGTTTTTGGAATGTGGGGGGAATACCCGGAATACCCGGAGAAAACCCGCGCAGGCAGGGATAGAACATGCAAACTCCACACAGGAAGGCCGGCGTGCTAACCAGTCGAACACCGTGCCGCCCATTTCTAACCACTGTATTCCAATAAAATGATAGCATTTCATAAGGCACACAATGTTTGTAACATTGATGTACATTTTCTGAAATTCATTAACTGGATTTTATAAGAGAAAAAAAACATAGCAACAGCTCTGACTCAGTGGGCATCAAAGAAAGTGCCAAAAGCTTTTTCTCAATTCCAGGAAGAGCTTGGTTCATATTTGATTTGTTTGATATGAAACTGACCTCCCTCCCACGCATTCTGATACGGATGCTTTAATTTGCGGCATTGCTATCATGCAAGTTTTGATTGCTGCTCACTTCGCAGTTTTTGGTTTTTTTTTTCCTGAGTGTGGCTCGCGGCATGTCGGGATTGCCTCTCTGGTCCATGTTGCTCACAAAGTACCCGCACTGCTTAAGAGCAGTCTTCTAATCGAGTTGTTGTTGTTTTTTTGTTTTGTTTTTTGTTTTTTTGTTTGACCTTTTTGTGTTTTCGCAACACGCTGAAGGTCATTCTTTACTCCAAAACCCCATTTCATTATGTTAGATTTTTTTTTTTTTTGGCAGTACAATGCCGATGTATTTAACATAAAACGACCTCCTGATTGCATTTAAGTGTGTATCGAATCTTGGGGAGGGCTAGGGTGGGAGTAATTAAAGGCACAAAGTCTAATAAAAGAAATGCAAGTTAAACAAGTGCAATCAATCCAAATAATTTCCTGTATTGACCTGAATTTTAATGTTATTACTAATTTTAAAAAAAGGAGTGGGGGTCGGGGAACAATTTGCACTCCTCCAAACAAAATGTCCTTCTCAAAGCATTTTAAAGTGAGATTTTGACTGTCAGCAATGTTTGCGTTAAATGTTACCAAACCAACTTTTTGACTGTTTTCATGGTCATTGACCAAAGAGATTATTATTATTGCAAGAAAGAATGCCTACTGTTCAGATGATTTTTCAATTTAATACACTTGTAATTAAAAATCGTTTTTTATGTATTTAGTTTGTCACATTTTTGTTTGTATTCATAATGCATTATTATTATTTATATTGTAATCTCTGTACAGCATTTTTTGTTTTGTCATTCCATCCATCCATCCGTCCATTCGTCCTCTTTCACTTATCGGGTTACATGGGCAGGCAGCTTCAACAGGTAATTTCCACTCCAGCCAATTCATCCAACTTGTTTTTGTTTTTTGTTTGTTTTTTTATTTCATGCTGTGGTCCCTGATTAGCAAATATCATCTTCTTATCCACACTGGAGGGAGACCCGATTCCATTCCGATGAGATCCAATTTTAGTGTGGTGTTTTTCTCCATCCGCTACCATGAATGATACTGAGGGGTCATATGGAGCAAATCAATTGTATCATTGTCGTCGTTTCAACTCAGTAACTGTGTTCATGGGCATGTTTCATATTTTTTAAGCAGCATTAGAAGATAAAAGAGCATAAGATTTTTTTCCCCACTTCATGTACGCGGTACACTTGATTATACTGTACATTTTTGATCTCGAATGGGTATTTTGTTGTGTGGCTACAAAAAAATGTTTTAAGGTAAATTATTCATAAAAAAAAATAATAAATGCCGGTCAGGTCATGCTGTGATACAGAGGCTCAATTCAGACATTCTGATTCCACTGTGATTGTGCATGTCTCAGCTCAACTCAACTGTGTACGAAGTGCAGTACATGGAGCAAAAACAATTCAGACAACTAACAACAAAACAATGCATTAAGAACAAAGACAACAGAAAGCACAAAAACAGTCACACTAAACATCAAGTCACACATACCTAGTCAAAAGCCAAAGAATAACAATGAGTTTTCAGATGAGTTTTAAAGATGGGCAGCGAGGGGGCTTGCCGAACATTTGGCGGGAGGTCATTCCAAAACAGAGGGACGTGACTTCCAACTGTTTTGATTGAATATAGGACTCATTCCGCTTTTAGCTTCAATAAGAAGAATATACTGTCTGCAGTACATGACGTCATTGGTAGAATGAAACGACAAGATTGTCTGTCACCATTTGTAATTATCACTAAAAGATACATACGGTACCGATAGCCTGCTGATCTGACAGTTTTCCCCTTGAACGGGCCGAGGGCCCAGGGACACCATTACCCTCGCTGATGAGGGCTATTTCTCATTCCCGGCCGGTCACTTCGCAGCCATTAGCGTGTGCGTTATCGACCTGCCGAGAGGTCTTTGTGCTCATGGGGAAACACCTGCGGGTCAAATCAACTCAACACCCCGAGCCTCCCGTGGTCCTCCCTAACCCTCATCAGCAAGCATTAGAAATGAGCAAATGCAACGAGAGCGGGGGCGAGATCAGACACACGCGCGTCTGAATGGAGGTGGAGGAGGCATGAGAGGGCCTGATTTCAGTAAAACGAGAAGAGACATCATTGAAGTGGCCACGCAACTTAACCTCTGTGTTTTCATGAAGATAGACTCGTTATTGCAACCTTCACGAAATGCTATTCTTGCTCTCGGTTTATGGCCACATCTAAACAAAAAGAACAAATCTGTCAGATGTCCGGAATGCTCCGGAAAGACATGGATTCCACAAACGTAGGCCCACACAAGAGATTTGACCCCCCCCCAAAAAAACCATTTACAAAGAACACAAGACCGACAAAGCACAACGAAGGACGCTGTAAAAGATCCACGAAAAACGCTTGCAAAAGGCAAGGAGAAATATCAACAGAAATTGCTTGTCGTGACAGGACAAGAAAACCCAAAACGCAAATAATACAAAACCGAGACGACGATACTTCTTCCTATGAATTAAGGAAAAATGAGACAAACGTGGCAAGAACAAGGGAACGTGTAGAGCATAGGTGTCAAAGTCAGGTCCTGGGGGGCCGCTGTCCTGCATGTTTTCCAAGTCTCCCTGTTGCAACACACCTGATTCAAATGAACAGGTTCAATGTCAGGCTCGCGCAGAGCTTGCTGATGATCTGATCATTTGAATCAGCTGTGTTGCAACAGGGAGACTTGGAAAACATGCAGGACAGCGGCCCTCCAGGACCTGACTTTGACACCTATGGTGTAGAGAATTCAACACTTGGAGACAGAGTCATGAGCACGGCGAAAAATCCGACATAGGAGTGACAATTTCAAATACTGAGCAAAATTGTGAGGCGTGACAGGTGCGCTGCCGGAGGGAACCGCCCTCCACTCCATCTGGAAACCGAAACCACAACCAAACAGAGTCAGAGTCAGGACAATGATAACTCTGCCTTCTATGAGGACGTCTTTAGAAAGGTGGGTGTCATCAGTTGGATTTAAAGCGGGTAGACTTGAATCACAGTGAAGGAATATTTTAAAATGTATCAAGAAAAATTAAAGGACAGCATTACATGCTCGACGCACTTTTGGGAGAATGTTTCCCCCCTGTTCCTAACTGGAAAAAATAAAAACAGTTTTTTGTTTTGTTTTTGCTAGTGAAGAAATTTCCAATTTACAAGGGTTCTGAATTCTCTCCATGCAGTGAATCATTTGCAATTATTTCCATCACAGCATCATATGCATGTGTCAACACACTCAAAGATGAAGGGGGATATACTTTAGATTGCATAGCGTTCTGCAGAACCAACATGGAACAAAACCAAGTTGGCGGTGAAAGACTTGCCAATTCAGAACTTTGCATGGCTGAAGGTCGTACCACCAGGGGCCCGACGATCACTCGAAGTAGCTGATATATTTCCTCTTTTTAAAATGAAGTTTTTGAGCAGATGTGACATGAATGGAGAGTTTCTACTCCAAACTGCTAGCATAAAATGCACCTGTGTGGTAATGTCGGCTTCCAACATGCTTTCTTAATCATCCATTCATTCAGAGGGGCTTTTCTTTCACTCGTCACCCATCTGCATCCCATTAGAAAAATAAAGGCTTCGTTAGCATAACTGTTTCTCTCAGCTAAAACGCATTCACTGGCCGTGGAATTAACACTCGAAGTCGGAAGGCCAAATAGTATATTTGTAAGCAGTTATGAGCCATCTGTCTCACACACACACACACGCATAAATTGCCCATACACCACATAAAACCAAAGAGTAAATTACATTTAAAGCTGAGGTTAGAAAAGGCAAAACGTTTCCCTTGTGATTATTTGAGCATCCCGATTTGATCTTCTCATTTGTAGTCACAAACTTTCAAGGTGGTTTGCCACTGCCTAGCCACTCCCACCCCACACCTGCCTGGCTAACGACTTCTGTGTACATCAGACACAAATGAGTCACACACCAATTATGTCGGATCAGTTTGGATTCTTTACTTTTCTTTGAACTGGAGCAGTAGTCCAACGGTTAGCGCGTCGACCTCATAGTGCAGAGGTCATGGATTCGATCCCGGCTCCAACCTTCCTCTGTGGAGTTTGAATGTTCTCCCCGTGCCTGTGTGTGTTTTCTCCGGGGACTCCGATTTCCTCCCACATTCCAAAAACATATTAAACACTCTAAATTGTCCGTAGGTGTGAGTGTGAGCGTGGATGGTTGTTGGTCTCTGTGTGCCCTGCGATTGGCTAGGAACCGGTTCAGGGTGTTCCCCGTCTACTGCCCAAAGACGGCTGGGATAGGTTCCGGCACCCCCCGCGACCCTTGTGAGGACAAAGCAGATCGGAAAATGGATGGATGGATGGATGATTTTGTACGCAGCGAGAAGGCTGCACACTGGCTGAGGCTGTGATGCTTGCTCAAGTGTCATTTAATACAAGTCATGTGTTTGTCTCATCCCGGCTGGATTAGTGTAATGCACTTGACTTTGGAGTCAGCCAATCCTCCATTAAGCATTTCCAGTTGGTCCAGAATGCCGCTGCCTGCCTCTTGACTGGTACTCATAAGAGGTAGCACATCACTCCTACTCTGGCATCCCTTCACTGGCTCCCGACGCATTCTCGAGTTCTTTTGAAGATCCTATTATTTGTTTTCAAATCTTGAAATGGCCTCGCCCGACCTTAAATCTCTGAGCTCCTCTGTCCAATGTCTCAGGTCTGCGGACCAGACACTGTGAGAGGTCCCGAGGACGAAGCAGAGGCTCAGAGAGGATCGAGCCTTTTCCGTTTCCGGTCCCTCTCACTGAACGTTCGGCAAGCCCCCCTCGCTGCCCATCTTTAATACTCGTCTTAAAACTCATTTTTATTCTTTGGCTTTTGACTCAGCGTGCGACGTGATTTTTTTGTTTTACTATTTTGGGTTTGTTTTTTTTCTTTCTGCTGTCTTTGTTCTTCATGTATTATTTCATTGTTTGTTGTATTATTATTATTATTGTTATTTTGCTCCATGTACAACACTTTGTGTCCAGCGGTGGTTGTTTTAAAGTACTTTAGAAATACAGTTGAGTTGAGTTGAGAATGATCCTCATGTGTCCTTCCATTCTTTCTAATTGACAAGTGACCACCTTTTGCCTGCTCACTTTTCCCCCATTTGAACATGAAAAGAGGGCCTAATAAGGCTATCGAAAAAATCCCTGACAAGAAACAGTGTGCACAAGTTTCAAGAGCCTCAAGCTGTTTGTCTTAACAACCCCTGGGAACCACTTGGGCAGACTGAAGTTCTCTTCAGCTAAGTGGATTGGCAGAGGCAGGCGTTTAATGAGTGAAGTCCCTACATAGCTTCTTGAAAAAAAAAAAAAAGAGCATTTTGAACGTGTGCTCCAACATGTAATCTGGGCTACAACTATTCTCTGTCCAAGCACTGATTGTAAAATGTTGGGAATGTTTTTGAAACAAGATGCCATCCACATCCAGGCATTTTGTAACCCGCCAATTTATATGATTCTACAAATGCTTATTTACATGATTTAAAGGGGACTTTAGTTGATGCTGCAATTTAAATAGTCCTTTATTTATTTCCTTTCTGAGCATTTCAGCTCGGTGGCCCGATCTCTCAGCAATCACACGCAAAATGTTTGTGAGGGAATGCCAGTTTCCACCTTATGTGGTTATAGTTTAACTGCTGAGAGAATTAGCATTAAGTCTGTTTATTTAAAAAAAAAAAAAAAACTTATTTCATGACTGCTGAAAAAAAATTAAGATTATCTGGAATGAAATAAATCCTTCGGTGTTTATCAAAGGATTCACATTTAATCAAAGACTGAAATGCATTTCTCCTTTGGTATGATAAAGCTATTATTTGTTTCGGTCCAAAATGTATCATTCTTGAAATATTGAAACGGGAGAATGTTTTCTGCAAGGAGATTGAAGGCAAGATCATAGACTGACAAGCAATGACATTATCTCAGAGTAGTAGTTGTATATTTTTGATGAAGTCGCCAGAGTCACACTTAGGGATAATTTAGCGTTTTTGGAATGTGGGAAGAAACCAGAACACCTGGAGAAAAGACACACAGGCACGGGGAGAACATGCAAACTCCAGACAGTGGCTGGAATCTTCACTGTGAGGCGGATGTGCGAAACAGTCTTCCATCGTGCCACTTTGAACAATTTATTAATTTACTTTTTTTATCAGACCATAGTCAATTTATGTCATCATCAAAAGTGACAAATATTTAAAAAAAACAAGTTGCCACGTTGCGAGGTGGTAGTGGACCCCAAAAAGCAGGCAGAGAGGAGCAGGGTGTATTTGAAGAAGTGTATTGATAAAACACAGAGAAAACAAAATCCAAAAACAATCATAGTCCAAAGTAGCAAACAAAAATAGCAACTGAAGCTAAAACAGAACCATGACCAAAACAAACCTGACAGCAGCAAAGGAACAGCAAACAAATGAACATGACAGTAGCAAAGAGCAAACAATGACCCGACAATGAGTGGTCAGGCTGGGAGTCCTTTTAAAGCACTAATTGCCTAATGACCAACAGGTGTGCAGCTGCAGGGGGAGCCCTACAGTGCCACCTGTTGGTCCCAAACCGAATCATGACACATTATAACACTGAATGACATTAATGTAAAGTATAAATAGTTTTGGACCAATCGGTGACCCTTGTGGTACCCCACAGGTGACTTTTCCAAACACTGACACAATATCATTCGTTTTTACAATTTCTTAGAAGAAGCACACTGCTGTAAGTTTTGTTTTCAGAGATGATGTGTCTTAGGAAGTAGCACTTTTGAAATCATATCAAGAATACTCAACTCAAGCAACCATTCAAGTTGACCTGTGCAGGTCACAGTCGACGCAAGACACTGCTTTCTTTGGCATATACTGTGATTATTAATTCCTCTTCAGGGATGAATTAAATATCTGTGCATCTTTCCATGAATACTGTAGTAGCTTTTTGTTCAAAATGCACACTGCAAATTGTTCCAGTACATCATAAGCGGCTTTAGATGTCATGAAAAGACTGTTGGGCTATTCAGGAGTGAATGGCGCATCTGCATTAAGTGTGTTTTGCCATTTAGTGTAACTTCAAAGCCAACGACGTCTCCTTCCCATAATTGCTTTCTTTCATCCAGTGGAAAGGGAAAAAGGTAAATGCGGCCGTGTGCGCGTATGCTCGCGCTTCTGCTTTGCCTGAAGAAATAAATACCTGATGTACACTTTCAACTTTTACTCACCCGCTCATCGTGAGGATTCTTCTCTCCACATAAACACATCCCAACTGTATGTACGGAAACATTGTCCTCTGTGTGGGTCAAGAAATGCCGACGCCCCCGTGTTGAAGGTCCTCCTTCCAGTGCTTCGGTGAACAGAGCCGCAGTTCCTGCTACGCAGGTAGCAGGCTGCTCGAAAATGCTAATTCCAATTCTTTTATCATTCCAAGCATGCAGAGTGTCTCGCTAATGGCTGCTTCTCCGGAGTGGACGGAAGTCATCTTATTTAGGCAGATCAAACTTAAGGCATTCACCAGAGCGTGGATATCATCACACATTATATGAGCAGCTGCATATATTTTTCATTGGCTTGACATTGTTGGGAGATGCGAGTGTGGCGCCACATAAATCAAACGCGGTGACACACACACATACAGACACACACACACACACACACACACAAAATGCAAATGTTCTCATTCTTCCATGGCTCATTTCTCCAGCATGTCTAATATTTGTCAACTCTGTTTAATAATTCCGTGAGGAAAACATCTTCAGCTGCTCTCTGACATGACCAACTCATGATGTCACAGAAACAAAAGCTTTATGGCATTTAAAATTATTAGCTTATCATAGTTCCTGGATTCAAATCGCCTTTGATTCAACAGCTAAAGTTTTGCCAACGACCAAGTCTGTGATAAGACGAGCTTACCAGGCACGGAAAGTCTTTTGGTAGTTGAGCAACCGTGATCAATGGTTGACTTTGTAGAGGAAAATGCAACTGTTTTAGTTTTAGTAAGAGGATAACAAATCCAATTTTTTCTATTCAAAGAATATGTTGCGTTCCGTGTCCCACCAACATTAAAATACAGCGTAATACCGTAGTAGGTCTCTCAAACACGTCTATTTTGGTGGACTTATTTTCAAGTAACGACACGAGAACAGGGCGGCACGGTGAGCAACTGGTTAGCGCGTCTGCCTCACTGTGCAGAGGTGCAGGGTTCAATTCCGGCCCCGGTCTTTCTGTGTGGCGTTTGCATGTTCTCCGCGTGCCTGCGTGGGTTTTCTACGGGTACTCCGGTTTCCTCCCACGTTCCAAAATCACACATCGCAAAATTTTTGGAAGACTCCAAATTGTCCCTAGGTGTGAGTGTGAGTGCGAATGGGTGTTCGTCTCTGAGTGCCCTGCGATTGGCTGGCAACCAGTTCAGGGTGTCCCCCGCCCACTGCCCGAAGATGGCCGGCCCGGATAGGCTCCAGCACGCCTGCTGCGACCCTCGTGAGAATAAGCGAATTAGAAAATGGATGGATATGAGAACCAAGTCTTGATAAATACAGTGCAATGAAAGAAATACAGTACCTTTTTCTCTCCTCCGCTTTCATCGGCGAAAGCATTGTACAGTATATGCAGTCTCTACTACACTTGAATTGGAGCAAAGCGTTGTTTGAAATCGTCTGGCTTTGATTGAAAGGAAAACATCACTCGACGTTGCCAAGAACCTTCGATTTCATTCGCTGCCTGGAGAGCAAGCTTCAAGAACAGATAAACAGATAAAAAGAAAAGTAAATCACATTTTATACCTTACATGCCTAAGAGAGAACAAGCATCGAGTGGTGCGTGCCTTCCCATTCCTTGTGAAAACCCGTTTGCTGCAGAGGATATTGTTTCGACTCGTGATCGCCCGTAGCTGCAGAAGCCTTAATGAAAAGTGCGAGCGACCCCTTTCCCCACGCCTCCACTTTTTGGGAGACACGATGATAGATGGTCCATTTTACAGCCTATTTCATCTGCAGTGCTCTTCTAAACTGTATTTTAGGCTGCTTTTACGTGAACCGTCCGATTATTTTATTTATTTATTTATTTTTGTGACTGTGTTATACATCAGAGAGGTGTTTGAAAGACAGATTGGCTCCCAGGAAACTGGAGTCCAAATCTGTCGTCCTCTCCCTGTGTCATTGTCGTTGAGCCAGGGAAAGTGTTTCCTTAATTGCAGGCAAGGCAGATTCGGCCTCACTCCCTCGGTCATAAACTAGTCCCTCTTAGGTTGTGGCACCCTGAAGCCAAGTCCGAGTAATGAGCCGACCTAAAGGGGAATGTGGAAAGCCAGTCAGGCAGTCAGTCAGTCAGTCCTCCAGGTTACACTCACACAAAGGGACATTAAAAATGATCCATGGGACCTTGTGTGGGTTTTATATGATTATAAGGTCTCATCTGCGTACGGTTGTGACAATTATGCTTGTGATTTCCATTCGGCCTGACAGATGGCATCGACGATTTTTACTCGGGTGATTGCTTTTCATAACTCTCCTCAGATTAAATGGTGTACTCTGCACTCATGGCACTGAAAAAGCAATCTCCATATTTATTTATTTTTTAAATAATGTCATCTTGGCGTTCAGGAGGTACAGTAAGACTCCAAATCTACTCACTGGCCTTATTTCATGGTGATGAGCTAAGTTTTTTGTTGTTGTTTTTTTTTCTCAATCGCACACATTCAGTATTCCAAGTCACCAGTGTGCTCCATGCAGCAATGTACTGTACTCAACCTGTGCCCTGCCCCAGGGGAAGGTCATATCAACCAAGGCCACAGTTGACGCATGGCTCCGAGCTGTTCACACATCTGGACCCCGTTGCCCTGCCCCCCGCACCCTTCCCCCCTCCTGCCCGCTGGTTTCCACAGGCCGAATTGCCCTCGCCTGTGGACATGGCTGTGTCGTGGCAGCTGGGAACTACACATGTTTTTCTCCTACCCTGTCAGCAAAAGGTCAGGAGGGTTCCACCACACTAACCAGACCAAGCTCACATCAGGGACATTTGCACGTTGCTCCTTACAGTAAGCGGACTGTGGCGTGGACAGTCAACGGCTCTCTGCATTGAATCATGATTCTAATTTAGTCATCATGCAACACAAAAACACAGTAAGCAAATATCATAAAGTCTAATGTATTTCACTGATATGTTGTGCATCCAGAAAGATGCAGTCGATGGTTTGCTCGCCGCTTGTCTAGTTGGGAGCTGAACACTAAACCACCACAAGGGAGAAGTTGACCCTGTTTGAGAATCGGTACCCCAGCATCTGTCTGCGATACAAACAAACACAAGCAGGAGGCTTGCCCCGAGGTAGACAAGCCCAGAAAACAAAAACAAAAAAAGCATCGGACAGTCTGCATATTATACGCTGTCTACGCTAGCGAAATTGGAGTAAAGCAGAATTTGAAATCATGTTGCTTTGGTTTTAAGGAAATATTAAATTGAAAAGAAAAGACAACCCAGTTGGGATTTTAAAAAAAACACACACACAGCTTGACATTTCAGATAGGTAAGGGCATTCATTGGTTCAGCACATTTAATAAGAGATTAGAAAGTAACACATTTGTGGTAAGCATTAAGAAGATTAGACATACCCGGTCAACCTCAAACATAAAAAAATAAGGCCCACAGAAACTGACTTGATTAGAATTTTAGCTTCCACCTGATGTGCTTGTGACTGTCTTCAAACGCCAGGTGAGGCTCTCCCGTGTGGAATTTGCATGTTTTGTGCTTGCTTGGGAAATCACAGGGTGTGCGCCGGCGTCCTTCCACAATCCCAAAACATGCCTGCTAGATTATTTAAAGCAGGGGTGTCCAAAGTCGGTCCTCAAGGGCCGCTGTCCGGCCTGTTTTCCAGCTCTCCCAGGAGCAACACACCTGATTCAAATAATCAGGATGGTTCTAATGCTGCTTCAGAGCTGGCTGATGAGCTGATCATCTGAATCAGGTGTGTTGCAGCCGAGACAGATGGAAAATAGGCAGGACGGTGGCCCTCCAGGCCCGGAGCTGGACATGTCTGATTTAAAGACTCCGAATCATCCGCGAGTGCAAATCTTCAGCAAATCGAAATCACCTCTTTCTTTCTGTCTCTCTCTCTGTATTTTGATACTCTATCGTCACAATACAGAAATCGATGAGTCATTTTCATCTGATTCCAGGTCTGGAAATAGTAACGCATTAGATTAGTGTTGACCCCCACCCCTCACCCCCCTAGTCTCGTGACACAACTGTTATAGAAATTTATCTTACATTCGTAATTGCGTCTGTGATATTCAAATTACAAATTTGGAAATGAATTGAAAAAGACTCATGGCGAATGGCATGGCGTCATTTGAAAATGGATCTGCCCAAATTGCCAGACGAAAAACTTGGACAAATCTTCTGAAAGTTCCCGGCATGACTTTGCAGTGAACAACTAATGGCCACTAATGCTGCCGTCGCACTTGCGAGTCGAATGTTAGCGGAATACAAACAATTCAAAATGATCTGCATTTGCTATTAGTGTGTCGGAAAAAAAAAAATGAACCCCAGCGAATAAATGGAACAATTACACATAATGAACTCACCTTAAATTGAAGCCATTACACAGCCGCTTGAGTTCATTACATTAAACGCAGAACTTTGAGGCAGTGCTCGCTCATCGTGCCACAGTTTGTACTCAAGCCGCTCCTTTCTCCAAGTCATCCAATATCACTCTCTCCCTCTTGGCCTTTGTAAATAACATCCAATCATTTACAATAAGTCCCCCGCAGAGATCTAAGTAACATGATCATGCTGTATTTCTGAAACTGGCAAGTACAAAACAATAGCACGCGGAAAATAGAGACGGAAGGCCCAAATAAAGGCCCCGCTTGACTCTACGTTAACGCCGTAGAGTCAGAGCAGGGAAATATGCTGACATCAGGCCTCTGCCCCCCCTTCCTCGCCCTCGGTGGACACTTCATAAAAACCGACGGCGGGCGTAAATTGAGAGTATGCGGCCGTAAACAACCGGCCACGGAGAAAAGTTTGGAGAGTTCAGCCCGGATAACAGTTTAGCCAGAAGAACCTGCTGATGATGAATAGGTTTGTTCGTCACCTTTCCTCCTCCTCTGGGGAGCGCTGATATGGATCGCGGAGGAAAAGATGGCGGAGGGGGATACGAGACAAACAGCATCCGAAATGGAAGCGTATTGCCAACAGAATAGAAAACACACGGTGTGGCATATTATCCTTGACGACTCGGTGACGGCTGTTTTGTCGCGGCTTACCTACCAGAGTCCATCTTTTAGCCAAAAGCATCGACAAAAACGCCTGCAAAGCAACGACTTTGGCAGACATATTTATCTGGATACACACAACTGTGCATCGTTACACCGGAACACGCACGCTGCCTCGGAGTTGATAATAACCTTACCTCTACGCAGATAAACAAGGCCTACGGAGATGCGAAACACACTGTTCACTGAGCGTAGGACATCGCCTAGCTTAACGAATAATGTGTCAGTGTTTCACCAAATGGATTTATTTTTTTATTTTTTTTGTAAACAGAAAACCATGTTACAGGTTGTGCTCGTGCATGCACGAGAGAGAGGAGAAATGGCATGGAAATGTGACTCTTACGTCAGCGCAAAATGTGGTGTTTTTGATAATAGCGGGATCCGTGTGTTTGCTGATGCCTGGCTCCGCAATACGCCTTGAGCAATCACCATTTTCCGCTTGTTGTCATCCATCAGCTACACACCCGAGACAGTAAACAGTTGCTAGTAGCCTATAAAGCATACAGAAATTGGGTGTGATGATGACGATAACGGCATGCGCGTATGCATACTTTTGAATCACTCACACTTTCACCGGCGCGGGATGAACATGAGACCTTAGTAAAATACAGTTGTGCTTTTGGGGAATTTATTGTCATTAGGAACCTTTCAGATGAAAAAAAAAAAACATCAAACAAAAGCAAATGTCACTGGATCTGTCATGTTTAAGAGTAGAAAGCAGTGATTTTTATGATTTGAATCAAGATTGGCTAAAAGAGTTTAAAAAAAAAGGGCACCATCATGTTTTATAGTGTCTCGTGAGACTGTGTTATGGGACCATTAAACGTATGTACTTGCACAAATGCAACCGGATGATGATAATGGGTACAAATCAGAGTACTGTATTATACACGAGTACACAGGAAAAAAAAAAGTACTATTTTAGGTGTATTTGGTCAGAGGTGGGGGCATATTATCCACAGGACTTTACGGTGGGTAAAAAAAAATAAAAATTGAATGCTGTTTGATGTGGTAGCCACTGTTGCTGCAAAAGCGTTTTGAAAATGCTGGGCATGTTTCTTTGGAAATTTATATTTGTTGTCAGTAAAGATTTAGTTTTTGGCAGCTACGGGCTGTAAGTGTGACAGAATCAAAAGTACATAGATTTGGGGAATTTTTATAGGGGGTACTTGCAGGTGCAATCTTCTCTCATAAAGAACCAAGGTGGAAATAAACTGGGGAGGCATGTCTTCATGATGGATGAGTTTTCTGTCATGGAAAGGGCATTTTTCACCGTTCTTCCGCTGACTGCTGTATCGAGAAGCGGTTTTGATAAACAAAATGCGCAATGTCCTTCACGAATGCAGAATTTATTGTTGCTGGCTCTGGGCTGAGCACATGCTTCAAAAAACCATCAAATTCCATATTTGGGAACAACAGAGAAAGGGCAGGCTTTCTTGCACATTCACGCTCAAGTCAAAGGAAGCTGTTTGCACTGTCTTTCCGAGTTTAGATCAACAGTGTGCTCGGAGGAAGAAGAGGCACTGGGATATTGAAGACGCGACCTTGCCCTTTGCCGTCTATCGACTGCGGGAATATCTTCACGAGTAACTTTGAGACCGATGGACATATTTGATGGACGTACGGGACGATACTTGCCATCGGTCTAATGGCAAAAAAAGAATAGTTTCACTCACACGCTGTCACTTTGCTGCTCAACACAAACGCCATTTTCTTGAATTCATTCAATTCCGAGGACATTTTTTTTCCCCCATGTTTTTGAAAAATACAGGTATTGAATTGTGAACATTTTTTCATCTGGTAGCATAAAGAAGGATCTGATAATCACTGATTGAATTAATTGAAAATAATAATTTATTATGCTGACGGCTTTAAGATACCGATTTAGCGTTCCAACTGTAACTATATTATGTTTAATGTGAAAAGAGATAACATCATGACACAATTAAATGTGTAACAAAACATTTTTAATTCATTCAAATATCTTAACTCAGGTGTCATGTCTTGGGTAGGAAAAAAAAAAAAGAGAGAAGTTACATTTCATGTCATGATTCTGGCCACTGTTAGATTTCCAATTGGCCTTTGGCGACTCGAGCGTAGCATGCTGGCACTAAAGAGCCTCTGTGACTGAACCAATGTTTTTTGTTCCACTCACTCCAAAATGTATTTAAATGCCTTACCGGCTCAAATGACATATCTGTTCCATTCTGTTTCATTTCTCATTGGGTAGCTTATGAGGAAGTTAAATGTTGCCATGTCAATGCTTTGGGGTTTAAAAAAAAACATCACGAACCAACCACACTTTTCAATGTTATTAGCGGCTCTGTCTTTCTTAACACTTACATTGAAATGAGGGAGGGGTCAGAAGCAAACGTAAGAAACTTAGTGGTATTCTTTTTTTTTTTTTTTCTGGAGAACTCAAGTGAAGCGCATTACAGTCAAACTCAATCCACCAAACATATAGTCGGCATAAATTACCCACAGTTTGATCATCATATGAAAAGACCTGAATTGCGGAGGTACAGCGTTCTTGCTCTTTGATTGTCTTTTCACTTCACAGATGCAGACGGTGCACACGTATCGTCTGCTACCCGAATCTGTGTGTCGGGTCCACCAAAACTGGCTGAAAACGGTGACCCTTGGCTGAACCTAATTGCCAACCCGAACAGACACCATCACTTCTTGTGGCATTTTCATTACGTGGAATCCATTCAGTGGTGATTCTACACCTGCATGTCAACAAAGCTGCTTGACGCGCCAAATTTGTCAAACTAATGGAAACAGCATCCAGTGAAGGTCAGCGATGTCACATGGTGATGAATACTAAGAGGAAAGGAAGAGTGGGCTTAAGGAGGCTTTCAAGTGACTACATTAAAACGAGAGGCTTTTTCCCCGAGGGGAAATAACCATGACTCAGGTCAGACTATGGCGACCGCGTGCACGATGCAGGAATATGGCATCATCATTATTCAGAAAACGCCACACACAGATACTGGATACTGTATCTAAGACTAGAGTGCCGGCACAGTCCAGGGTGTACCCCGCCTCTTGCCCAACGTCCGCCGGGGCAGGCTCCAGCTCCCCCGCGATCCGATGGGACGACGGCTGCAGAAAACGGATGCGTGGATCAGCCGGTGAGCGCATCGTTATGAGCGCCAATTTACATTTGACCGGGAACTAAGAGCCCTTTCTTGAACGTTACCTCGACCCGCGGTGGTGGTTTAGTCTCAAGTGTTTCAGATTTCTCCATCATCAAGGATGCTGATTAAAAGACATGAGCCGCATCAGACAATCCAGATGGCATTCCGAAATAGTTCTCACTTTGTCCTTTTTGGATGAAACCATCCGCCGATCATTTGGGAGATTAAAATAAACCGGCTCACAAAATGGTCCGCCCGGATCTATGTGCACACGCATGTGTTGGCATTCACTTTGATCACAAGTCAAGCGCATATTCATCATTGTCTGCTTGAATTAAGAGTCTGGATTTAGATGGTTGGGGGCAAGATAGAAAAGCTGGACTTGCCAAGGAAAATCCAAATGTCCGGACATTTAGATGAATAGCTCATTTGAGGCAACGCTTGCGGAGATGCACTGACAGACGGAGCGAGGTGCCCGTCGGTCATGGCATTGGCGACGATTCATAATGACCTCCGGCCAGATTACCAGCCATCTGCACTCTGTTACAGATATGTGTCGAGCGCGACCAATGGCGGAGGACGGAAAGGGTGAGGAAGCGAGTGTGGAGGAATGACCTTTAGGCGAATGAGCAAAGAGGCAAGGCTCATCGGGAAAGACGGCGCGTGCGAGGCAAACAAAAGGAGAAAAGAGAGACGTGACTGACAGTGATGGATGGAGACCCTCACAATCTGGAGGAAACGGAAGGAGCATGACTTACATCCCAGCCATGTCCTACGGTACATCACTTATAGCGGCCACGTACAGCCCAACGCGTGGAGAAGGAGGAAAGGTGAAGGAGTCTGTCTGAGCGTCTTTTCACAGGTGCTTGGAGACAAGCCATTTGTCAACGTTTGTCATTGGCTCGGAGGTTATCTTGCCTATTTGATAGAAGATGATAGGAGGAGCATCAGAGTTGTGTGCGTGTGGGGGGGGGGGGGGGTAACACGCAGATGGGTGGACGCGTGCGGGGGATTTTTCATTTAGTCTCAATATATAAAACATCCATCACCCATCAGACGTGTAGGTGGCACCTAACCAGGCAAATCGAATGATGCGATCCTCTGGAACCGAGGAGGAGGAAATCGATCTTGAAAAGTTGTGAGTAAACTTTAACCACGCCGGCTTTGCAAACACCACGCGTCCACATCCGTCATCCATAATGTTCGAGTAGACCGAAACGAAATAATAAAACATGGCATGGAGATTGGGCTCGGCCGTGGTACAGTTGTAAGCAAAAACCATCTCAGAAAATGAAACAACGGCAACAAAGTGTTTACGACTCGGGTCTCATGCGGGACGTGTAGGCCTACCATTTGCCGAAAACGTTAAGTACATTGTTAAAAAATGAATGCTTTTGACAAATGAAATGAGAGCAGGACTTGCTCTGAAACTGCGCCAAGTGAGCTAAGTAGGCGTTCTTTTATCAATGTATTAAAACCCGATTCGAATTGAAAGATATTTATCTTCCCAGTCAAAGTATGTGAAGGCTGGCAATCTTCACGCGCTTTGCAACCCGTCTCATTTCTCGCCAAAGCAGCGCATGGTGCTCACATTTCACACACAAGAGGATATTTTGGCATCCGTGTTTCTCCCGATGAGAAACGAGTGTAACCTTTGTAATTGCCACTTGAATATTATGTTCAACCATAACGGAAATGGGCATATGGAAAACAGACTTTTAGAGACACTGGCAACATGATTACAGAAATGCCGTCGAATGCAGTTGCTCTGCGCTTGCCAACATGGCAGAGTGCCCGAGACAAGGTTGGCTTCCATTCTCGATGATAAAAGGATAAAAAAAAAAAAAAAGGAATGACCTTGAATTAGCTCGGCCTGGCTCTCGAGCACAGCTGACATGAAGTCTAAAATTACTGCTCGGGGGGTCAGTGAGGGCCTCCATTGAGGGAGTAGAGAATCACGGGCCGTGGTTTGCTCTGCCAGTTAGGTGGAAGAGCAACACTCAGTGACATGAATGAAACAAAGAAAAAGAATCTTATCTCAAAATCTGTTTTTTTTTTTTCTTTTTTCGGAGTCCAATTTTCCCTTGAGAAATGCAAGGTCACATTGAATGTGTCGGGGGTCGGCAACGCGCGGCTCTCTAGCGCTTCCCTAGTGGCTCCCTGGAGCTTTTTTCAAAAATGTTTGAAAATGGAAAAAGATGGGGGAGGGAGATATTTTGTATATATCATTGTGTATTTGTAGCCAACTTGGTCATTTTGATATAATATCGCTAATATCGATACATACAGCATGTGTTGCCTTCATTATAAGGCTTTTAATTTTTTGCAGCTCTAGACATATTTGTTTTTTTGTTTGTTTGTTTGTTTGTTTTAATCCAGGATGGCTCTTTCAACATTGTGGGTTGCCGACCCCCTGAATATGTCTAGCAAACATTAAACCTTAAAAGGCTAAAATATCAAATCTCATCGCTCTTGTATTCATTTTATGAGAATAGAAAGCAATCCTCCTGACCCTTTACGAGTCATTGAAAATGTATGTCGTAAAATCTTTAGACACGCAAGGTAAAGATCACCGCATAAATATTCAAGTGGAAGGATGGAAGATGAAAGACGGATCCATAGAGAAGCGCCTTCCGCAAATCACTCAGTTATTTATTTTTACAAATTCTGAGCATAAAACCAGAAAAGGGTAGCTTCTAATGTTTTTGTTCTTGAGCCAGGTGACACGGCTTTTGTTTTACACGGCAGAGCCTTGCAGGCTTAATTTGTACAGCGGAGTTAAATGCACTGTCGGGTTGATGAGTTCCTGGAGGCTGTACTGAGTTTTCACTACCGCTTGTACTCGGGCTCTACCGAAGATAAAATGATTCAACGGGAGTGGCTCATTTGCAGCAGCAGCAGCAGCAACCGCCTTGTATTTCTTTTACTACCTATCTATGCGAAGTGCAAAGCATACGTCAGGGTTAAAAATGACAACAACCGGTTTCAAGGAAGGAAAGCATTTGCTTCTCATGTTTTCGACCGATACCCAAATGAGCTTGTGACATTCTGCTCACTGTAGATTGTGAAGTTCACAGGAACTGTGAAGTGTCCGATATCAGTCATACTCTGGACACAATTGGATTTCAAAAGCGGAGACGCAGATAAGCGTTTGACCCAAGAAAAAAAATAAATAAAACCTGTTTATTTACCTGATATTAAGAACCAAGATAAAGCAAAACAAACCAAAAATGCACGCAAAAGGCAAGGATAAAGATACATATAAATTGCTTGTCACACAAAGGACAAGGAAATACAATCCCTGAATAATACAAACCGGCAAATATCAACATGAACGACTCACATGAAGATACTGAGACAAAACGCGGCGAGAAGACTACCAGGTAAAAAGTCATGAACGTCTCGAATAAACAGGCACGTGAAGACAAGAGTCGTGAGCAAGGTTGAATAGTCCGACAGCCGCTTGTCAGTGTGGCAGAGCTTGTAAAGGCAGCTGAAACACGAGGATGATTAGCAACAGTTGCGGCTCTGGAAGGAACGCCCTCCACTACCGCCGGACACTGAAAAAACAAACGGGACATGGTCCCGACAAGGACATGGAATGCTACTGAGTTCAAATGGTGCTCGGGTGGTTGCCTCATCAGAATCCGACAGGCACAAAAGAGTTAACAGCCACACCTGCTTGAAAGCTAATCGAAACTTAGACAACAGCAGACAACAATGCCAAGGACCTATAGCAGGCATATATATATACACAGTATATATATATATATCATGGCGTCGCCCCCCCCCCCCGGTTCTTTACGGTGCATGTCACACATTGCACATTATTGCGCAATTAGGGACAGAAAAGATTTTCTTGAAACCTTCACGCTCCATCTGAAAATGAGTGACAGCAACAGTTTTGCAGACAAAGATATGCCAAATTAAGTTGATACAGTGAATAAAAAAACAACAACAATGACAACTTTGAAATGAACTTGTGGTTTTCATCTCCTCCAAGGACGCACGTGCTACGCCAGGTGACAATGCTGCCGTGTCATGTTGAAGCTTGAAGACCCAATGGAAATAGGCACAATCTATGTTTTGTTGAAAGGCAGCTGCTTTTGTTGTTGTTGTTTCACTTTCTTGTACTTATTTTTCATTCCATTTTTATTCATGCATTTTTTAAAATTAATGGTGCATTCGTATTCATGAGATCAGGTTGCAATTTCATTTTACTGGTCCGTGTCAAAATGTTAATTCAAAGGAAAAGTAATGGTCGCAGTCTTAAGACACCTGCAGATTCTTTTTAGATGTTGTTTTTTATAAACCAGCTACATTTGTTGTACCAAATTTTATTTGAGGACAGTTCCCCGCTGACATCATGTTCCTCAAGGCATGAAAGCTCTCTTTCCGCTCGCCTCTGTGCTCAGACGCAGTCCAAGGACACACCATTAAACACGTCATGCAACTGCCGCCTGTTTACCTATGAAATGTGGTCATTGTCTCGTTTGCCTTTCGTCTAAAATGCCTTTTGCAGCATGAAAAGATTTGCTCGAAGGACAAAACTTGACTTTTGGCTGTTGGAGCATTCAGTTCACCGCCTCCTTTCTTCCTGTCCTTTCTACACATACCACACTGAAAAATGAGAAACTTAACCTACGGTCGCGCCCGTAACCTTTGACTCCGTGCAGCCATGAGCAGCAGCTGAGGTAGGGTGGATTTTCCACACGTGAATCGCTTGGCTCAAAATGGCCTGTGACTGCTGTCTGGAGGATTGCAGGGCAAATGAGCATGACTGGCCTTTTGCCAGCCATTGAATGAATTTACAATGACAGAGGCCAACACAATGCATCAGAATGCCATGCGTCAATTCCAGACGCAGCAAATGAGTTAAGAGTGAGGAAGGAAAATTGTGGGAATTAGTTGCGCTGTTTATGTCCAAACATACACGCACACACATACATACATTTTCATCTTTCTAGATCATTGCTTTTGGGCAGAAACCCCGTAAATCAAGATCAATCTCATTCACCCCCCCCCCCAGCTCCCTTCCCACAAAAAATGATATTATTGATCCATCCCAACTTCATCTGCTACTTTTTAACACAATATTAACCAATTGAAAGCCGTGATAATGGCTTGAAAAAAAAATATCTGTTAAACCGTCCAGAACATAACACGTATACACAAACCGCCATAAGGGTTGAAGCCGTCTTGGCGATTTCAAATGTTTCTCTCATAAAGTAATCATTCCCATCTTCGAAGAGATTATATTGCAGTGTCACAAAGGCTTCAATAAAATAGCCCCCCCCCCCCCCCCCGAAGCCATGGGCAGTCCATTTCTATTAGAGTCAAGGATCCTCATGAAGTCCGCTTCTGTTTATTTCACCTCTCATAAAAATGTTTCCTCATTGCCTTTATTTAGTTGCTTTTGTTATTGAGGCCAACAAAGCAGATTTTCTTATCTAGTCTCATAGGCAAATCAAAGGAAGGGTGAGAGACCAGTAATTTCACTTGCATCCATTTGGCAGATGACACCGGTCACGAGTCAATCACAGGACGGGTGTAGAGACGCGCAGCCATTCACATTCAGACCGTCACTGAATGGGGACGGAGCCCACATTGCCTGAAACAAATCAGGCAAGTGACCCACGACGCTGTCAGAGACAATTAGGCAACATTAAACTCCGAAATTGATCGCCTGTATTTATTTACTCATCCAAAAGAAGAAAAAAAAGCCCTATTGACAAAAAACAACACAGGGGTATTTCTAAGCATATTGATATTGTGTCGAGAAGAAACCACTTACGCTTGAATTAACCTACGATTTGCTCACTTGAATAAACAAATATTGGCAGTTAACTTACTTTACTTTGAGTCGGGAGTTTGGGGTTGGCACACATGCCAATCTCTCGCCCCTGAAACCGAACCTAACATCAACACACTTTGATCCCCCGTTGATGGCGGGGTCACTCAACTCAACTCAACTCTCAATTCAACTGATATTTCTCGACTCGAGTACTTGAAAACAACCACCGTTGTATACAAAGTGCTGTCCATGGAGCAAACATAATTCATACAACAACAAACAATAAAACAATAAATGAATAACAAAGACAGTAAAAAAAAAAAAAAAAAAAAAACACTGATTGCTCCACGAGTCTGGACTCACAGTCAAGTAATTAGTAAATAACAGTCGAGTAAAAATCATCACCAAAAAAATCCCATGATATAAGTGCGATTAGAAAATCAAATCAAATTAAAATGTCCCCAAAAAAAATGAACCGCAGCAGTTGACGCACAATGATTCTCCTTTTAATTGATACTATTCTGGTTTTTGGTCATAAGAGATGGCAGAGTCCATCATTCTCTCTTTAATTAGAACTTTGCCATTGAGGGAAGCCATTTGCATTTGTTAAATTATGGGGAAACCAAAGCAAGGCGCCCGTGTTTTATCTCACATGAATCTCTTTGTGAGTGGCTCGATTCAAAGGTTAGCCTTTGGGAATGTTTCGAGAGCCTTATCGGATGAGGCGAAGCTCTTATCTGTGTGACTCCATTGATTGCTGTGTGCTCTAAAAGATTTGTATATGGAACGGCACTCAGTTGCGCTAAGGAGGCGCCTGTGTCTACATGCCAATTTTGATCATAAAGCGCTGATGCTTATCATCTCATTCTTCTTTTATAAACCACACAGACTTCCCCTACAGACTCTTTGATGCCTAAAAGAAGGGAAAGGCACTCGTTGACGTGGAAAAAAAAACCCAAAAAAAGATGCCAATGTTGTGACTTGTTGTATTTTGATTTGCAGGTCATTGACATGTGACCTTACTGCGCGTTACTCCCCAACATCTCATGCATCAACATGACACTGAATTGATTGTCGTGAGGATTCACAGACCAAAGTTTATTTGTTCACGAACAACGTTCTCTCTAAGGCCTGCGCGTGAGCAATGGCGCACTTCTCTCGCCCTCTCAGCGCACACGGTGACGGCTGGCGCGCACCACGCACGTGCTACATTTCAACACTCGTTCCCTTATTTCCACCCCACTTGAACTCAACTGTCTTTGTAGAGCACTTTAAAACCACCGCCGCTGTATCCAAAGTGCTGTGCGTGGAGCAAAATTAATTCATTTCACAACAAACAATAGAACAATAAATGAATAACAATGAGCGTAGAAGGCACGAAAACAGTCAAACTAAAAATCAAGTCTCATGCTGAATCGAAAGAAGCCAAAGAATAAAAGTGAATTTGAAGACGGGCAGCGAGGGGGCTTGCCGAACGTTCGGTGGGAGGTCATTCCAAAGAGAGGGAGTGGTAACGGAAACCCTACCTCTAATAGTGCCTGGTCCGGAGACCTGAAACACCGGGCAGGCGGATGCGTAGGGGCGGAGGACCTCAGAGAGGTAAGGTGGGCTGAGGCCATTTTAAGATTTGAAAACAAATTATAGGATCTGCAAAGGAACTGTGTCGGGAGCCAGTGTAGCAGTTAATGTGCTCCCTCTCACGAGTACCAGTCTAGAGGCGAGCAGCAGCACTTTGGACCAACTGGACACGCTTAATGGAGGAATAGCTGACTCCAAAGTCAGGTGCACATCTGTAAACAGGACATCAGAGTATTCCCACTTCCATTACGGTTTCAGTAGTGCGACTTAGGCTGCGCACTCAGTTGTTCTATGATAGTTTGATGTATACTTGGACACGCGTTCACTCCCACTCACCGCCGGCGAGAGGCTGCGGGTGACCCGTGGACCGCTCCAATCAGGAAGCCCAAACATGGACACGAGTACCTTCAATGAGGCTCTTTTGCACATTGCAACGGTCAGGTAACTAGGAATTTTTGTTTTTGATGAAATGACAGGTTTTCCATTTTTTTTTATGAGTGGGCAACGTGTGACCAGAGTTATACAGACGATCTTAATAAATGTAACGATTTGTGTCATAAATCCCCATTCGATTATTTTTTTCATAACATATGACGTCACGTTATGATCGTAGGTTTTGGACAGGTGTGATACTGGTTTGGCCACTGCCTGCATGTCCGACGTGGCTCACCGAGGTCCGAGGAGGGCTCAGGGCGTGTGGGTGAATGCTCAGACGGATGGAAAATTAGAGGGAGCATTGTTCATGAACCACACTAAGCAACTCTGAAAAGAGCATAATTGCGTCGTAAAACGGGTTCTCGTTGCAGTATGTGACTATAATCAAGCATGGGCGTTCATGTATTTGTAGTTCATTTCGAGCTTATATCATGAATGTTACATTTTCAACTTAGTCAGGCTTGAGAAACCGTTTAATGAACTGCGTCCACCGTGGCCAATTTATATTGAGGAATACAATTGAAGACATGTAAAATATGACCACAGGCTCCTCCTATTGCTTCCCTCCCCCTCCCAAAAAAAGAAAGTATAGTGTGTGTTCATTTCCAGTTTCTACATTCTCACAGTGGTACACTTAAATCTCTGTCCGGCTTCAGTGTGGATCAGCCACAGTGACGGCTTCGTAATAGAGGCCGGGATTAAGGAGTTAAAATAATGAGCAGGAACAGCAGAAGGAAAGCGTATTTATATAAAAACATCCGAAGAAAGGCAATTAAGGCTTGACATACTGAAATTGTTTATCATGACTTCAGCTTTAGGATGACGCAAGGCAAACCAAAACAATTACTTATGCAGTTCACGCATATAAACTTGACATGACAATGCGGAACTCATTTCAGTTATTTTCTTTCTGCTATAATTAATAATCGTGCCACTAAAATGCTTACTTGGGACTGCCGTGCCCCACTTAGGACCGCAAGCTTTAATTATTCTACTTAATTGGTGGTTTTGACAGCGTCTCTGATGAAGTCGTGAGCGGGATCTTTGACTAAATCCCTCTAGACTGGAGCACAGCAGCGCAATGGCATTCGTCCTTTGACGAAACGTCACCATTCCTGTTGTTCACCAAGGGCAAAAGCACCCTTGCTAGGAGGTTCAACCTGATGAGGGGGGAAAAAACGTCTCATTTTGGCACAAAGAGTCGTGTCCTCACTGACCTCATTTAATTATTGTCATCGAATCACCTTTTTTTCTAGGTTGATGACTATTTGACAATGTGTGTCTCTTGGGCTAAAATACTTTTAATTGGCTTACACAAAGTACTTTAGAGTTAAATAATAAGTACATATTGAGCATTTCATAGCCTCAACTACGCAACGTATCATTAAGAAAGGTTTTGGGGTCCCCCCGACCCACCCACCACCACACAAAGCCCCACCCACCGTCCTGACTCTTTTATTCAAAACTCAAAACAAGACTCACTGTGACAAAAGCAATTCAGCAGGAAAGTCGCTCTAACCGAAAATCGCTTGAAGAGCACACCTTCCACACAAGTTTGTTAAACGGCTGGCACAGACCCGCATATTTAAATGAATGAATTCTCCAGTCTGCCATTTCCCCCCCCGAGTGCAAACCACATTTACATGCCTGAAAGATCTTAATTGTACCAGCCCAGTTTGTACCAGTTAGCCACACGCTGATATCTGCAACCACACAAATAAATCACCGTGTGCAAATGATGTTCAATCAGCGTAAACAATGCGCCAGCATCTCATTCCTTCTCCAGGAGACCCGCTGACCACTGTGAGACGAAACTTGAATAATATCAGGAATGAACGGAATGATGCGGGGACTGCTTGGCGCGAGGAGGAGACGTGAAATTTTCACATCGTCACATCGCCGGTGTTCATGATTACACGGTACCCTCTTGGGTCAAAAGACCACACGCAATTTGGTGTGCATTTTTTGTTTTGAAATTTGACCTTTTAAAACATCTATTTTAACACCTGTTGCTATACCTAACCCCGAATTCATAAAGATTATATATTATTATTGTTATTATCCATCCGTTTTCTAATCTGCTTATTCTCACGAGTTTCGCCAGCGGGCCGGAGCCTATCCCGGCTCCGCCTTGACCACCGCGTTAACCAAGTTTGGGAAGGAGAGTGGATATGCCATTAGGCAAAAAAAATGACCCCTGACTGCAAGTGAAATCACTTTCAAAATTGGGAGCAGCGTTGTTTTTAACCTTTTACAGCTCAAAATGACATCGGTATGACTTCCTACACCTCCTTCCTTCTCACCCCTTAAAAAAATATCTCTTGACACAGGGATTAGTGTGCATTAAAACAAATCCATCCATCCATATTCTTCTCCTTCTCTGGGGTCTGGTGGCGTGGGCACTAGCATTAGCAGCGAAGCCCAGACTTCGTCCAGATCTTCCGGGGAAATGATGAGACATTCCCAGGTCAACCAGGAGACCAATGTAGTCTTTTCAGTGTATACTGATTCTTTCCTGGAGCACAATCCCGGTGGCGTACTACAGAATAATGTTAATAAGAAACAGAAGGTTTGTTTGCTACTAAGTCAGCACTGCAAATGTAAATATATCTATAATGTCTCTCTGTCTCTCACTCTCTCTCTACATATAAATACACGTACAGAACTCCAAGCATCTAAACAATTGAGGCACTGAAAACACGGTTTATTGAAAATGTGTTTTTTCGACACGGTTTGTCATTATATCTCAGTATTCTGAAGCACAATGGCAGACAAACATGTCGAGATGTTTCAAAGACTTTGAGAAGATTCATATTTGATCTGTGGGGTTTTGCAATGACAAATTATTTCTCTCCCGTCTTAAGAGAGTGCATTGATCCCTGGTGTAAGTTATGATGGCAGCTAGTCTCGTGTGGTGATTTATCGATATTCTATTCAGCTTGCAATGGTGCAGCAATTCAAATGGCACGAATTGTTGAAGGGAAAAAGAGGCTTAATTGAAGTAAACACAAAATTTTAAAAACAGTACTCCTCAATCATCGCTGCCTCAAGCAAACAATTTCCATGTGAAGATCAATAAGATGCGTTTGATTCTTCTCATACAATAATTGGTCAGGAAATCGGACTGAAGCCCTCCAGACGATAAGAGATGTTGTCTCTGAGGTCCAATTTCAATCTACATAGGATTTACAAGATAATTAAGGATGAAGTAGCTGCTTCAGACCATAAAAAGATGGATAAAGTCATTGACCACTACAGTACTATCTATCGTATAGAAAACAAGCACATCATGCGTAATGTTTCTTTTGCCGTTTCCTATTTAAAGCCTTGTGTCACAGTCTGTCCTTGTGCTACCTCAACAGGAGCTCATTGAAATATTTGTCATGGGCCTCCGCAAACCCGTGAGTCTCACAAGCCGCCTCGCATTTGCATGAAATGAATTCAACAACTTGAGGAAAGAAAGAGACGCCGAAGGACGTGATGTCCATTCTAAAGCAACGCCACGCTTCCATAACCAGAATGCCGAACACTGTGCCAGCGCTATAGTCACAACGAATGCCATGAGGATGAAATATTCAGTGTATTCCATAAAACGTGAAAATTAGGAATTTGTATTCAGAGTCAGGTGTTATCCACGCGATGAAAGCAACACACATCGATTGCACATCTGCCAGTTCAGCCATGTATCGGTAGCGCTTTCATTATTTACTCTTGTCAGGCTGTGTTTATTTGCAGAGCTCGACTTCCAAAGTCTGACTGCGAATTACCGCGCGGGAATTGTATGAACCATGACCTTTCCTTCCCCAGCAAATTGTCTGCTGGTCAGACCATTTATCATTTTATACTTTTGGTCTCACATTTAAATTGCTGTTATCATACAGGCACTAACAATACACAGCAACACAAGAAATGGTTTGCCTTATCACAAACAAAGTAACATCAGACTCCCTCACTTGCTCTTTCTTTTTATAGTAAAACTTTGAAAAGAAAGTAAAATGGCCGAAACAAATGCAGCAAGCGAAAATTGCAACCGTGTTTATTCAAAGTGAAAGTACATTACCGGTACTTGAAGAAGACACGGAACTGAACATGCATGGTGCAATTGTTCATATGCACTGAAAACAAGTTTGTGTTGAATTTCCTCAATATTATTTTGTCAAGTGATTGCACGAAATAACATAGTTTGGATTTTTAAGTAGACATACAGAATAAATCTACTTATCCAGATGATTTTGTTTTGGGCAGTCACTTGATGAAATACAATTGAGCATATTCAATACAACATTTTTTTCAGTGTACTTCACAAACAGTCGGGTCTCTGGCGTGCCTGCGTTACAATCAAGCGTGAAACGAAACGAGCAAATCAAACTTTTGTTTGCGACACATTCCTGAAAATGCGTCCGTGAGAGAGCCCTTCTGAAAACCTCCTACTTCAGGAAGACGTTTCCAGAATCTTCCGATGTCTAAAATTACACACACAAAAAGTCACTGTGTTTGTTGCTAGCATCCTTTTTAAAAAATTATGTTTAGAGGAGTCGGAGGCAACGCTAAATATACAACCTATCGATGACATCATCAATCCATGAGCACATTTGCTTGTCGTTCAACCCCTTTCATGAGACAAAGTAATGAGCCTGAGTGAGTGCGTGTGACAAGCATACTCGTAATTCTGTTCCTTTGTGTATTTTGATGGAATAATAACAGAGATCTACCTGGCGATTGTTTTAAATTGTGAAAATAATGCACAATGTTTCTTTCAGTCTTTAAAATGGCTTCATGAGATGAAGGATTATACCGATAAAGTGTCACCTTTATCTTAGCATATGTGTAAAATAATGTGTGTGGGGCTGGATTTTTGGTTTACTTGGTTGTTGTGGAGATGAAAAACGATGCAGAATTGGCATACTAAAGTCTCCTGTTCAGAGAAAAGTTTTTTTTTTCCTCCCCCGTTTTTCACATTGAGTGACTCAATTTCACGCTCTGTTGGCGTATCTGAGGTGACGTGCCATGAAACCAGCCCAATTCTAGAATTTCAGTGGAACAGTGTTTCGAAACCTTCCGAGATATGCGGCCATATTACTTTCTCCACGTCTCAACAGATTACGCTATTATGTGACAGTTCCAAAGGTGAAACTGTCGCAATGGCGTGTTCTCCTCATCGCTTAACCGGCTTCCAACGGCACTGAACAGAAACGATTGAGGACATCACAAATGAGCCCGTTAAAGCATTTTCTTTCGAACTGAAGTTTTCACGCCGAGAGATAAACCAGAAGGCGAGTGAGCTTTGGGTTTTATTTGTTGTCGTATAATGTTTGCCAGTCACAATATACATGATGTATATAAAGTGACAGAAATTATTCATGTGCGTCTATGATGAGATGAGGTTGACTGACTGAAAAGGCTAAACTGTGTCATTGTTTGAAATTTTTAAAAACATCCACATTTGCGGCATGTTTGAAATTTCTAGTTGGATCCTGGTGTTATATTTTATGTAGACATCCAAGTGTCTACTTTCCATTGCAGGCCCAGTGTCACATCATGGGAAAAAGATGAGATACAACCCAGGGTAGCTTGCGCGTCATGGGGGGGCCACCAGCTGAAGACAAGACGGAAGAAGGCACACCGCTGGGAGAAGCCTCTGAGCCAATAAGAGGAAAAACTCAAGACGAGGGAAGGACCCAGCTGGTGGTGAACCACAGGAGAGACTGGAGAGTGGCTGAGGAGAGTCATCCGGACAATGGGGCACTGACCACGTCAGGGAGAGGCGCTGATAGAAATGAAGATCAATACTTTAAAAAAAAAGCAACCATACAGAGAGAGACACGACGTCTGTTGGAACTGCTCTCGTGCTGAGCTCTTAATGGTGGACATTCTCTCTTACCATCGGTGTGGAAAACTTTTGATTCTACTTAATCGATGTGGCTGAGGTTTTTCCAGAATTAGTAGACACTCAGCATATTCACGTGTCTTTTTTTTGGGGGGGGGGCGTTCCCTGTCATAATCATTCATCAGTAAAACGGGCGGCCGTCAGTGACACATTGAGGCACCTCCTGTTAGCACAGACAGAATGCCCACCTTTGGCCGCTTCAGTATTACAGATTCTTGAAAAAAAATGCTAAAGTCTTACCTAAATGATGACCTCTTACATGACACAGTTTGTCACTCTCGTGGACACAAAGAAGAATAACTTTACACACTACGATCGTTAATCGGCTGCTCTTAACAGAACAGCGACTGCCTTCATCCGATGGTGGCATCACAAGTGAAGCGGAGGAACATTTAACCCCCACCCCTCTTGCAGAGGCAGCTGCTACTTGACAAAATCGCCGCCAATCAAGGTATTTCACCTCCTATCCTGCTTCACAACTCTGACAGGTGTGACTGCTTAAGCAGGCCCGAAAGAGTGAAAGAACCAAAGGAGAAAAGATCCCACAACACCCAACGTCTGATTAAACATCTCGGCAAAGACTTCCTCCGGAAGCAGTTCTAAATTGACCGGCTGTACTGAGGGGAAATAACATTTTGTTATTTTGTATCTTTATACATTTATATATTCTGTCAGTGGAGTCATCCTGGCCCCATTCACCTATCAGGGTGAGACGAATAAAGGTTTTCTTATTCTTATCATTCTCATATAATTTCACCACATAGGATTTTACAAAATAACCCTCGCTGCAGAGAAAAACATTGTTCATACACTGTATACTTTACACAGAAACCTGGAGTAGGCGATTCATTTGTGAATAACACACCTCCACGTTTGAGCCGCTTCACACAAGGAAGCGTTTGCTGCTAAGTGCTGACTTGCTTGCCTGCGCCTCAGCACTTGATCCACTTGTCGCCCTCTGCTATGTTTCCTTTGCAACTGTGTCATGGATCAGGTCATTCTACAAAACTCCTCTCCTATAAAATATCAGTCCGTTTATTTGACACAGTAAATGAGTCTTTTGGCACTTACGTCCTCCCTTTTTACCAATGCCGACACGTTGGCCTGCCCCTTCAACTCACTTGCCATGACACCAACTTGGAAGTTGTCGTCATCCCGTCCAGTGAGCTGTCTCCTGACAGTAAAGGGTCGAAACATGATCAGATTCCCCTCGACCTTCAGGCAATAAACTCTGCCCGACACTGTGTGTTTAGTCTTTGTTTTGTTTTTGTTTGTTTTTTCAAAGCTGCTGATGCAAAGCTCCGCCTTGCACCCGTTCACTTTTCGTCCTCAGTAGGATGCAAGGAGCCCTGTTACAAATACCTTGGAATTCCACATTAAAATAACACACATGAGGACGCAGTTCAAAGTGTGGCCATGGCCTAATACCTAAGGAGGATGAGGCAGATCCTGAATAGGCAGCTAAACGGCAAATAATAAGCAATATGCTGCCCGGGGATGACTTTGCATCGTGAATGCTTCAGGCAACAGAAACCCAGTAAGGTGAGGGGGCCAGATGGACTGTCATGGAAAGACAAGCCCCTGCATGGCATGTACCACCGACAAATTGAAGGCATGTCTGAAATCGAGAAAACATACGAGTGGCTGGAAAACGCTGGACTGAAAGACAGCGTAGAGGCACTAATCATGGCAGCACGAGAACGGGCCCTCAACGCAAGATGAAAAAAAAGCCAGGGTGTGCACCACATTACAGGACCACAGGTGCAGGCTTTGCAAAGAAGCTCCAGCGACAGTGCAGCATCTCAAGGCGAGGTGTAAGATGCTGGCGGGCAAAGCAGACATGCAGCGACATCACCAGGTAGCAGGAATAGTCTACCAGACCATCAGAACTGAATATGCACTGGAGGTACGAGAATCAGTGGTGCCACTAAGTGATCGGAGCACTGGGGGCAGTCACGCCCAACCTGGGTGGATGGCAAATACCAGAAGAGGGCGATACTGGGAGCAGTGTAGAACCTGCGCAGAACCTTCCAGTTCTCAAGCCTCCGGTAGAGGACCCGAGCTTGAAGGAGATACTACCCAGGTGGGCGAGGAAAGAGTTTAAAGATGGATTCCAGCAGTGCACTTCTGGTTTCCCTGCACACGAAAAAAATAATAATAATAATAATCTTTGCTAGCCTTGACTCATGAAGAGATAGCTTTGACTCAAGAGGTTTTGGTATAACGCCTGATGATTTCAAGTGGTGAAATAGTTTCTTTTTAAACAAATCAATGTAATTCCAGACTATTTTTTTTATTAACATTACGAAGCTATTAAAGGAATACTTTGTCCTAACTGGTGGCATGAATGAAACTGAAACAGGAAAATAAATGTCTTCTTCTAAAGGTCATTCATATAAGAGGGAGGACTGTAATTTTAGGACTCAGAGTTTTTAATCACTGCCCTCGCCATTTTGAACTTGAGAGAAATCATCATGCGAAGGACTGTGCTTTGACACTGTCCCACTGTTAAGGACAGACTGATTTTTGTCCTTTTTCACCATTTAATTCAGTGAATAGACTCAAGCTAATTGGAGATCATTATCATGATAATATCATGTATTAAAATAACCCTTCAATACTTAATGTGGAATAAAAGGAGAAAATGGAAAATGTCTTAACACTCACTCCAGCAATCTCTGAATTGAACTGACTGATAATTCTTTTTTTCTTTTTTTTTTTTTAAACAGAAGTGTCAAGAATTCACCCACATTTCTAGGCTCCATATAGGAGTGCTGACTTCCTCAACAAATAGCCCAACACGTTGACATTGCTCCCTCTGAACAAGTGACTCCTGAGTCAACAAAGGTACCAATTGCTTCCCGTTTGCATGCGCTAAATCCAAAGGTGATAAACGCGTGATTCAGCACATCGTCTCCCCCGACTAAGTTTGATAAGTGAAGGGCAGAATCACCCTCGTGCATTTTCATCAGCAGACAGTGGACAAGGTTCCGGCACTCATTTCGATACCTCCGAGAGCCCTTCCACAACAGAAAGGCAGACCGCAGCCATAATGTACATCCCACAGTAGCCGTTATTGGAAAGTGGTTTTGAGGTTGATCAATCGGTCTGACAGTTTCAACAACTTGACGAGAAAGTGGACACTTGCTTTCAGAATTTATAACTCAGAGAGTCCGTTGATAGACGAGCCCAATAGAGTAAAGAGCACCTAAACTTGGATCAAGAAGACATGCCGGGGTGGGTGGTTGGTCGTCGAGCGCATGTCTTGGCTTCATTTCTTCAGCTAAGAACATTCCCGGAAACCTTTCAAGCCATTTCCTTGATGGCCCGGAATCAAACCACCAACCTCTGGGGTGGGAAACGACGACTCTACCAAAGAACCATGCCGCCCTCATTGACTCCTTGAAGAGCATCAGAGTCTTGAAACATCACTGATTCGAAAGCTGCACTGGCCCACCCCCCCCCCCCCCCACACTCCCGGGTTTTAATCGGACGATTTGTATCAGCCCCGTCTTTAGAGTCTACCTCGAGAGGTTTCGATGTCTCCCCTGTCCAACACAGCTGATTCAAATTGTCAGCTGATCGGCAAGCTTTGCAGACGACCGCAAACGGAAATCACCCGGACTTGCGCACCCCTCTTCTTGAGTGCAGTTCTGAGGCAAAACTTTGAGTTTGATCGTCTTTGTGGATGGGTCAACCGGACCTTCCTCTTCCTCTTATCCATAACTTTGATTTCCTGAAGTCCCTTCAGAAACTTTAAATCAATTTTGCTGTTTTCGACAACAACTCAGGGGTCTGTTCTGCATGAATACCCCCATAAGAAAAGCAATTAGCGAAACACCCAAACTGGTGCGGCTGACAGCATCCGAATCGCTCCAATCACATCCTTTTCTCAGTTCAAGACTCTGAATGTGAACATTAGTCACAGCTGCCTGGTTTGGTGCTCGGCACAAAAGACACACAGTCAATTAGATCATTTCAGGTGCAGGTTCCCAAGTTTCTGTTTGGGTGCGAAGTGGATGGGAAGAAATGTGTTTGATTATTACAAAGTCAAATGTGGAATTCGGGTGTGAGAGACGTAAACGCCACCGCGCAAATGCAAAGGCTTGTGGATGGAAGCAGCGTTTCTCATTACAAGAAAAGCTCACGTCGTCAACGATACAGTCAGGGTCAACCCCTGACTGTGCCGAAATACGCACCACCCATGCGTGTTTTACTCCAAGAATAACTCAATGGAATTTTTTTGGAGGGGGGGGGGGGGGGGGGTATATGAAATATCACAATACATCCATATGTATTGTGAGTGTGTTCATTGCGTGCAGCAAGAGCTCTGTGCTGCATCTGGACATCAACACATACTGATGGTGCACCCGAAGTCTCCAACACCCGCTTCTGCACACACACGCGCACATCAACGATTCAAACCTTACGCAGGTGTTGGCCGATGAAACGACAACTGCGTCTGAAAGAAGCAACGACACTTGGTTTGCGCTCTGCGTGGCGCCGCACAAGGTGCGAGATTGGACGCGGGAACACCGAAGGTGCCTCTCGGATGAGCTGAATCTTGAATGTTGACACCGAGATTCCTGTTCGACCCTGCGGATTTCTGCGAGCACGGGCTTGTGTCTGTTGCCGTCACGAGAGAGTCACCTCGTGAGTTCAACGTGCACAGAAATGCAAGATGAAAAGGATTCTATTTCAGCACCGAGATGACGCTCTTTTTCGGGTTGTACACATGACAAGGTTCCGGGGGAATTACGGAGCGCTCGATCCAATAAAGCAACGGCAGACGGTGACGGGTCATTCGCAGAACTTGCACTTTATTGGAGCTCGTTAGCAACACGGAGCTCATTTGGTGAGCGTTTAACAGCACCTTTCATGACAAGAGCGGTGTCAAGTCGCGAGTTTATAAAACACGCGGAAGTCATTTGAAAGATGACATTGCAGCTGTTCAACTCTGGGGGTTTGCTGATATTCGTAGTCTGCCCCTTTACTGAGCTCCAATTCTTAGTTTCATGGTGTCTGCATTTGCAAGTCAGTGCCTCATACGGGGCATTAGATTTAACTCATCAAATGATTATACAAGAGATAATTAACATTTTGTGATTGCTTTTTTTTTTTGTTTTGTTTTGTTTTTTTCCCGATTGACGCTCAAGCGGCAACGTCGTCCTTGCGTCAAAACTCGCATAATGGGATGCCGCTCTTTTGTAATCCATATTTGTCATCGGCTCTTCGGCTCCGGTTTTGAAAGCAAATTCGACAGAAAGCGAGCGGCTGCCCAAGAGTGGGCAGAAAATGGGCTTACGATGCGGGAGATGATGCTCATGGGCCCGATGCCGCACGTATTTACACCGAGACAATCTACCAGCCCAAAGAGCAACGCTGATTGAGAGTCTGTCTGTTTGCAATCTGTCTCTTCCTTTCGGCCCACTGAACTGCGCTGTCTCTTCTTCCAGGCGGATTTCAGTCTTTTAATTGATTTGCGGCCGTGTTTGCTGTTCCTGCCGCATGAAAACAAACACGTCCATGCGACAAAGTTGTTTGGGTTTTTTTTGTTGTTTGTTTTTCCCCTTCCATTTTCTTTCACTATTTGTAGACAACCATCAGCAGGCACTTTTCCACCCATTGATGATACAGTCTCCAATGAACCCGTCACGCGTTGTTTTTCTTTGAAGTGAAAGTATTCAAACCCTCCACAAATCCAGCAGATGTGTGCGTCTTTGTGAAGTCATTGCAGACCATCGTTGATGATGATGATGTAATATTCTGTTTAAATAGTAGTTTTTTTCATACCCACACAATATTATGTCACAATAAAACCTTCGATTCTAGAGGTTTTTGTTGCTCAATGTGAATGTGATCTAGGGACAACTGTTTGATGACTTTTTTTTTTAAATGACAACAACAACAACAACAAAAACGTTACCGGTACTTTGATTACAGTGAGGAGGCACAGTTTTTGTTGAGTCAGATCTGAAAGCTGCTTTCAAGTAATTTTTGAATCCAAAACTTGTCAGTTTTTCTCGATCACACCATTTTTGTGAGCTATGGGATCGCCGTTTTCTCAACAAAATAAATAAATCAACGCACATGTGTAAATAAAAGACTAAAATGGCATTTGTTACATAGAACCAAATCGAAGTTGAAACAGTTAAGACAAAGGCCAGTACAAAGCCGCTTAATTAGCTCTGTTTGTCATGCTGACGTTTTGGGAGCCGCACACACACCTCTCACCGCACACTCTGTCAATTGTGACGACACAAACAAGTTGCCACTTAGCAGAAGGTGAGTCCACTCGGAATCAGCTCTTCTTACTGCAGCTACGTCGTAGTAGGAGTTCAATTTTGCTTATGTGGACGGGAAGCTGAGGAGAAATGCCACGTGCTTGAAAACAAGTGACTGCAACCCATTTTCTTTTTCTCCAAAGTGTCCCCCAGCGTTACATACCGAGTCGATGTAGTCACTGTTGTGCCCAGAGATGATACCTGTCCTTCCGCCGAATGTCTTGAAAGTTTGCTGAAGGACATGACATTCAGGCGAGTGCTTCGCAGTGTAGCGAGAGCAGCCGCAGAGACCTTGTTAAGGGTCGGAAAAGCCGACAAGTATATTAAGTGTGATTTAGTTCCAGTGAAGTGCACCGAGTTCTTTAGGGTACGCGCTCGTGTGTTTGTGCTCGTGTCTGTCTTTGTGTAAATTGTGGTGGAGCACAAGGTTGGGGGTCACACTTCAAATCACCAAAAGCCCGGAGGGAACAAGCTGAGCCAGTTAGAAATAGCACAGGCAAGACTCAACCCTTTTTTAATAGCTCCTCCCACTCCATCATTTCATACCCGGGCCGGTCCTCAGCGTCACACTCAGCTTGGCTAAGGTCAAACGCCATCAATACACAGACACGCGATCAAATCATCAACGTGGTTTCAAGCGATCATAAAACATTTTACGTACATTGTAAATATGCTCGCAGATGTGCATTAAAGTTTTGGTGTGTACACGGTATATCAGAAGAATTGTGTCGGTCGTATGGGGTTTCATCGATCCAAGGAGCGTATGTCGTGTCGACGTTAGGTTGTGAAGAGAATGAGGCGTCGTATAAAAGGCGATGGCCACTCTTGTTGAAGGCGGCGCCCACCAATCGGCTGCTGGACGCTCACACTCGGCTGCTCTCAAACACACCTGGATGAGATTTCTCCACAGGAAGCGGTTGGCTGGAGTTATTTCCCTTCCTTTTGTGTGGAGCGTCGGGCTTTCGGCTGGGACGTCTGAGGTGGAGGGGGTTGATTATAAATTGGTCAGGAGAAATGTAAAAAAAGATGGTAGATCAGAAAGATTCAACTATTGTCCTTTCAACAAATACTAAAACAGTCAAATGACCTTTAACTAGGATTAGGTTGGGTAGTAAGGTTTTAAACTAGGGCTAGGGTTTCAAAGTAGGGTTTTAACCTAGGGTTAGGGTTTCCGAGTGGGGTTTCAGATGAGGGTTAGGGTTTTGAAGTAAGGTTTTAAACTGTGGCTATGGATACAAAGTAGAGTTTTAAACTGGGGTTCGGGTTTCAAGGTAAGGTTTCTAATTAGGGTTAGGGTTTCAACTTAAGAGTTTTAACCTTGGGTTAGGGCCTTCAGGTAGGGTTTAAAACGAGGGTTCGGGTTTCTAAAGAGGGCTTTAAACCAAGGTGAGGGCTTCAAAGAAGAATTTTAATATGTCGACTTTGATTGAGATGTTTTAAGTTTTGTTTTGTTTTTCATATTCAAATTAAGATGATAAATCGCTTGTGATTTATATCTTAATTTTTTTTAATTGATCCAGTTTCATATATTGGAAAGAAAATCATTGTATATTCTTATTTGACATTCTTATTGATAGACATTGACAAATATTCTGAAACAAACAAAATATCTTTACAGTTGGCTGGTTGCCGGCCAGACGTGACTGTTTCTTTTTTATTTTGTTTGCTCGTCCGTGGTAATATTGACTCCTGAATCCTGAGCCCTGTTGGAGCGACAGGGCTGCAAATATCTATTTATGGACTTCATAGCCTTCTTTTTCTTTCATTTGTTTTTGCGGGGGACTGGGGGGGTTTGCCACTGTTTGCGACGCGCCATACTTGTGTGTTGCATGGTGGAGCTTCAAACCCGGAATGTCATTTTAGCCCATCAAACGTTCATATTGGCAAGTTGTTTCCAGAAGACAAGCAAAATGTGAACATCTTGAAAGAGCCATTTTCCTTTAAAAGTCTTCTGTTGCTCTCATAAAATGTTTGGGGTCATAAATCATTTTTCCTGTCAGGAGCCATCCTATCAATGTGTCGCATTCAGCCGAATGTGAGCAGAGTATCATCCTTGACAGTTAAGAATTCATCTTGTTACTTCTACGACGAGTCACATCATCAATAAGCACCAAACAGCGTCATTTAGAGTACAGGAGGCGTTTTTTAAGATGTTTTCAAAGTCTCCGTGACGCTGCTGAAAATGGAGGCACTCTCCATAAAACGGCTGTAATTTTGAAATTATAAACGACTTAAATTCAAGCTGACAACTTAATCACATCTTGACTGTTTTTGGGGTTTTTTTCAAATCCATTTTGGTGGTGCATGAAGGCGTAATTTATGTAAAATGTCACTGTCCAAAATACTTTTTGACTAAGAAGCATAACATAACGCTGAGGTGCAGTTGTACACCACAACAATAATAAAAAGATTTTTCAAGGAATACTTAGTTGGTGAGTTCTGAGGTGGTAGGCATATGGCGTGAGGACGACAGCACCCCGGTGCAAGCTTGCCCATATTTTGAAGCTCATAGCAGTAATGATGAGAAAATGAAGCTTCAAAATGCTTCATGAACCAGTTGTTGTATTTTTTTTTTGTTTTGTTTTACTCCACTATTTTTTAACAGAAGGCTGAAAGCACAATCACTTGCCATTTCTTAAAATCCTTTCTTTAAACCAACAACTGGTTCATGTAACATCTTGACGCTTTATTTTTCCCATCGCTTCATTGCTGTCAACCAAGAGGTAATCTGAACACACCCCGCCAGCCCCTCTTCCTTTTGAATGAGCCTTTGGACATCACAGCCACGCTGCGCTCGCACTGAACATTTTTCAATGTAAGTGCGTCATGTCACACTGCAACGTGACGCGACATTCCATCCCTATGAATGGGTTTGGAAACTGCGCACTGTGGGATTGTAAAATGCAGTGTGAAAAGGCCTTTATACTGCCCCCGGGTGGCCAAGATGGGCCCACCAGAAAGAGCACCAACAAGTCGTCCAACACACGCTCGTTTCAAGAAGTCCATCCATCCATCCATTTTCCGAACCGCTTGATCCTCACTAGGGTCGCGGGGGGTGCTGGAGCCTATCCCAGCCGTCTCCGGGCAGTAGGCGGGGGACACCCTGAATCAGTTGCCAGCCAATCACAGGGCACACAGAGACGAACAACCATCCACGCCCACACTCACACCTAGGGACAATTTAGAGCATCCAATCAGCCTGCCACGCATGTTTTTGGAATGTGGGAGGAAACCGGAGCACCCGGAGAAAACCCACGCAGGCCCGGGGAGAACATGCAAACTCCACACAGGGAGGCCGGAGCTGGAATCGAACCCGGTACCTCTGCACTGTGAAGCCGACGTGCTAACCACTGGACTACCGGGCCGCCCGTTTCAAGAAGTCAGTTTGATTATAAGAAAAGAGTTGCACCCTTTCAAATGTTCAAATGCAGCAGTTGAGAAATCAACCTGTAAAATGGCAGCCCTAAATGATCGCACTTTCCAGGTGCCACAACAATATCGCTATATTTTGACAGGTATTCGCTATTCAGAGAAGCATACATGAGCACGTCAATTAAGCAAATGGTGGCGGAGATGTCAGATACTCCACCGAAGCAGATCTTGATCAGGCGGAGGTGCACCATTTGTTGTTTCCTGTGACACCAGCTGCAGTGGCTTCCCAAGGGGGGGGGGAGTTTTGATGCTGCCTATGAATGCCACTCTTCTGCTTCATCAGGCTTTCTCCAAATTGTTTTGACAAGTAAACAAGCAGTTTGAGGAAACGATTGACAGAGCTGCGAATAAATGCAATTTCAAGTGGAACTCCTTTTATCTGACACTCTAGTACCTGACAAGATAGACGTTGCTTCACATGAATCCAGACAAATTGGTGCAATGAGGGCCAAGAGAATCATAGCGGCAAGCCGAGCGCAAGTTTAATGGGTGTGCCTTAATTAATCATGCAAGTGATTATGGTTTGATATTCTTATCCTGTCGTCCTATGTCAGTGTTGCTCCACTCCAGCGTCAACCTGAAGAGGAAATTATGATGAATTGATGACAGAAGAATTCATTTTAATTGGTCAGTGCGCGATTCCTCGGTCAAACGATCATGTCAGTGCTTGGCTCGACTTGCGGCTAGCGGCTACTAAAATGGAGGAATCGGATAAAACCGCTTTGCTAGGTTGAATGGAAGGTAGATTTCATTTCAACTGTCTGGAAAAAAAAAAAGAGTGGTTTGTGCAAATTAGGCCCAAAAGTTATTTGCATACCACCGAAGACTCCACACTCTGCATTGGCAGCATCCAAAACTTATGAGTCAAGTCAAGGCAAATATCTGACTCCACAAGTGGAAATGGAGGGCCACTTTGAAGACGAAGCAGGCGTCTGCACGCAGGGCAGACTGTGTAGAGGCGTGTCGGGAGGTTTGGAGGGCTGGCTTCGCTTGTCCTGGCAAGGCACCAGTTTCCCCGAGTACAGCCTCGTTTTCCCCCGGCCGCCAGCACAAGACGTCCTCTCGACGGCTGTCGCCGCAAACAGACGCCATCCGTCACAGTTGCTCAGAAAGCACTCCCATCCAATCTCACACCACTGCTGTGAAGGCAACTGTTCCTCGCTTGTCTCACAAATCTGCTCCAAAGGCAAGCAAAGGCGTATATTTGCACACTGTCACAGCGGCGCTCAGACACAAAGAGCGACAGAGAAATTCTTGCTTCCCTTTGCCAGAGCCCCTTTTGCCGAATGTGTCCCCGTCCTGTGTACTCGGCTGCTGGATACACAGTCAGAATCCACTTCATATTGTCGGCCTTTCCTGGACTTGCATCATCATTTGGCATGTACACAACGGCATGGAAATGTCCTTCAATGCACTCTTCTACAACTTCCATTATTATTATCATTCCAGTAGTTAATCCAGCTATGGGAGGTGTGGGAGGGGGGGGGGGGGGGGGGCACACCAAAAAAAATCGGTTGCCTCCAAGTTCCCACTTCTCAAGGCAAATACTCTCCCATGTGGAAAAAACTTGTAATTGGCCATGGCACAAGTCAGCTGTGATCAGTCCCACAGCGGCGCACACCTCACTCTCTCAGCGCCACCGTCCTGTGCCCGTCTTGGAAATTTCCGACGTCGGGTCTGACCCCGTCGAGTTATGCCGCGCACTAAGCGGTATTCATGCCGATCACAGTGAATGTGAGTTTGAGCGCTTGACTGCCTGCATGCGCTTGGTCATTGCTTGGTGACCATTGCGGCGCTCTACCCACCTCTTACCAATAACCTTAGTGAGAGTACCGGTAGGTGGAATAGAAAATGGAAGGATGGAAGTATATTATTTGAACCATTATTACTTTGTTCAGGCATCTGTTGGATTGAATGTCTTTCAATATCATCCATCCATTTTCTAATCCGCTTCTCCCCAGGAGTGTCGCAGGCGTGCTGGAGCCCATCCCAGCCGTCATCGGGCAGTAGGCGGGGGGGGGGGGGGGACACCCTAAACGGGTTGCCAGCCAATTCTGTCAATATTATTCCAATCAATTTTCATGGTATTGAGACACCGATGTTGCGCAAGTCGCCGACATCCAGAAGCTTAAAATATTTCTGAGAACGTTATTTTCAATACCCTGAAGTCAGAGGTCACCTTCAGTCTGGTGCTGCACTTCACCAAGGGTCATTGTTGACGGACAATCGCATTACCCAGTGACCTTCTTGTCTTGATGAAAAGAGCCTCCTTGGGAGAAAATAACATTCAATGAGCCACATGGGCTGGCTGGGTTGGATGCACACCAGGTTTTGTCTTGATGGCGTCATTTTTAGGTGCAAAGTACTTGGATGTCCTCAGTGGGAGGAGATGTGCATTTCATTATGCGCTATACGTCTCGTGTTCAAGACTGAGCGTCGTCATTGTTTCGCCTGGCAGCGAGACAAATGCCCCTGTGGGGAGAAATAAAGTTAAACACCAAAGTGAATTTGTGTCCATCGCATTGCAGAAAATAGAAATACGGTATATGTGATGCATGTTCGGAGACTGTCGGCACCACAGCATACAGTTATCCGGTTGACTGGGCACGTGAGGAGATGTACTTATCGCTTTAACGATTGGGATGATTAGTTTGCTGCTGGAATAAATATGACGAGCTGTGGCATCGAAATTGAGGATGCAGTTTGCGACGGAGCATTGTTACAGCTCTCAGCACTCATCCTTCAACGTTAGCCATTAGCTTTTCTTTATCTCATGGTCAGAGAGCACCGTATGATGGAGCTACTCCCTCGCAAAGATTGAGAGATAACACAAAAGGTTTCTTTTTGAAAGGGAAGCCTTTTTGTGATGTACTTCGGGGTAATCTTCCGGTTAAACAAAAGCAAAAATGATGGAGCGCTTTCACCCGTGGGCTAGTGTTGTTGAATTTTGCTGAAAAATTAAATACGAAGACATCAAATCTGTTCTTGATCTTAAGCACGGTTTCCAAATAAGGCAAAGACATCTGACACTTACTCTCGTCCCTCAAAAATCCGCGCGCTAGAGGCTACGGCAGCTCAGCTGACCCGGAAGTACATAAACGTGCATTTAGAAAAAGCGTTCAGTTGCAAAAAAAACAAAAACCCCAAACAACCTTTGCCTAATCTGGCAAACGTTGTGAGGAACGCACAACTACGAGGGGACGCAGCTTTTTTCTCCCTTCCAGGTCACCTTCGGGGCTCCGTACCTTATTTAACATGCATACTGTAGTTTTCTATCTAAAATAAATTCCAAACGAAAATTCCGGCAGAAAAAGAACCAGCATGAAAAAAAAATATATTTTATACATCGTGACTCTTTTCTCCAGTTACTGAGCCACTTTCGCTCTCATTACGAATGCTCTGTGCAGACTAGACTGACAGCTTCATTTGGGTTGGTTTTTCTTGTTTTTTTTAATCACAGCGGATGAAACTCCACTCTTTTTGTCTGCGATGTACGGCATATCAGACAGTGTAAATCAGTTCATCATTATTTTTGGAGAAGGAGCATATTTCCGATGGCGCTCTTGAATTCAATCTCTTTACGTTGGTGTGAAAATCTGCTTCTTGATTGTGGAATCTGAAATGTTTTGCATTCCTGCTTGCATTTGTGTTTGTTAATGGAGCGCTCCCGCAGTGTGTTTGACATGCCCGTGGCTATTGGCGGCTTCATCACAACCGTGCTTGTTGAACTCATCTCATCATCCCTCACTCGTCTTCTGCGCCTCCCTCTCTCTCTCTCTTTCTCTCGCTCCCTCTCGGCTGCCATTATTTATTCAGTTTGTTTGGCGGGACTCAGCAGCCGCAGCAGCCCCCGCCTGGCAGACCTATTGAACTGAGGCATAATAGATGTAATACATCAATGCGTTTGAGCTGAGAGCCTTTAATTAGGCCTTCCTGCTCGTTTCATCAATTCGCCGTGCCCCCCTGGGATTTGGGGGAGGGCTGTTGGTGATACAGGCGGGCCTCCCGCGCTGCATGTGAATCACCGCCACCTCCTCAGCCGATTGCTTTGACTCCTCAGTGGGTCCTTTGTGCCGGACAACGGCCAGCCTCTCGTCCTCCTCTCGCCCCAGCCCTCTGCCACTCGTGTGTGCAGCGTCACATGACACAGATGTGAATTATCACCTTAATGTCCAAATTAAAAACATGGCCCCCGACAGAACTTATATTCCGATCTGTTAGGGTGTACGTGGCGCTGTCTTTTTTTTTCTTTTTTTTTTTAATGTACCTAAAAATGATGCCATTACGACAAACCCTGGTGTACATCCAACTGAGCCCATGTGGCTAATTTAATGTTTTTATATTTTGTTCGATCACACTTGTCCATAAAAATTGAAAGACATTTGACACTGAAGTGGATGCAAAGAAAAGTAATTGGGCCGAAGAAAGAACACAATTTAAGGTGGCATTCGTGACTGGACCACCTGATCTCACTCCACAGGATGACTGGCACCTCTGTAGCATGAATTGCTCAACCGGCGTCTAATTACTCAGTGTAGAAATTGAAAGTGGAGGGAAAGATTCTCTTTCCTGTCTCTCGCGCAAACAGACGTCAAGTATAAATATAAAGTTGGATGCCACCTGTTCTTTTTTTAATTAAAACCGGAAAGATAAAGTGGTTGTTAACACTTTGAAGCTTGGGTCTCCGTGACAGCGACTGTGGTTAATTTTATCCACTCTTGACACATGAATCAAGTTTTATAAAAAATATATATATATATTTATTTGTTTATTTTTTTTTCTAACTCCGGATAACTGACTAAATGAATGATATGAACAAAAGACAGTATGAAAAATGAAGCTCAACTGAAAGGAAAAGGGGGTGCTCAGAAGGCAGCTCAAATGAAGCGCAAAATGTCCCGCTCGTGTTACATTTGGAACCTTTTCCTATTTTGAAGGCATCTCCCATTTATTCTGATGATGCATGACGGCGTTGCTTGAGAGATGGAGGAGTGGGAGAGATAGGATGCTTGGCAGGCTGCAGCTGATCAGGCGGCGACCCCCCCCCCCCCCCCCCACCGTGGTAACGGCATTAAAAAAAAATGACGATTTGAAAAATGATCAGCATTGCCGCTCGGCACAGTCTCTTTGGGGTCGTTGCTAGGAAGAGATCCTGTTTCTGTGCAATTTTCACTCCAGCCATTGTATGAGAAGAAGCCCCTGCGCTCTGTCAACGGAATGAGGCTGAAAGAGATGGGAAGGGTCCATTTTTCACTGACCGAGAGAACATTTGGTCATTAACAATTACCCGGTTCAAATTAGTCTCATTGCACTTGTTATTAATTAATAATGTAGCTTCCATACATTATGCATCTCAGGTAAAAAAAAAAAACTTGGTTGAGAAAAAAAAAAAGAGAGCCTTGGCTCAAGCAAAGGTTGGGAAACATCGCTTCCAACGGAGTCACAAATCAGAAGCGCAGAGCAGAAATTACAAGTTTTGAGCTGCATTCGTGCGGCATCATTATCACGATAATGATGTAACCACGACAAAAACTATCCGCGTAATATGAACACGGACTGTCACCTTTGGGTAAACACATCGAGTCCATTGCCTAGATTGAAAGATAATGAGGGCCCCCCCGCCCCAAAAAAAAGAGGCTAAAATATACTGTACATGCCCACATTTACTGTCCATCTTTATGCACATGCAAATATGGAATAAGCGGGCGGAATCTCATATGGTCCTGCCCAGTCTTTTACATCCACTGAAGCGAATCCCTTCAGTGTTCTGCTAATACATCCATTACATGAGTGAGCCTCCCAAAAGACAACCCGAGTCAGTAAATAATTCTGGTTAATTATAGCGCAGACATCCATCTCTCTGTGTGTGCCGGCTCGGCGCGAGCCATGTCCTATTAATAAAACAATGGTTATTACCACTGTTGATGCTGTAGTTTCAAACCTGTTCATCACACTGAACTCCAAATGAAAAACAGTCTCATCTTCTCATCATCCTTTGGAAAACGGAGGACGGCACTTCCTATGAATGACAATCCAACCGTAGATTTTAAAAGTAAATATTCGTATGCTTGCATAGTTTGGAAGTTAATCGTGAGCCAAAGGGAGGCTGAAATGTTTTGCAGCGGGTGTGTCAAAGGCATTTTAGTCATGGGCCAATTTGGAGTTACGTCTTCCCTTGGATGGGCCGTTATGACAATGAAGCCACAAAATTATTACTTGTACTGTACACAACAAATTAATAGTTTACTAGTTTTGAAATCAGTCAAGTCAATGATAATATTTTGTTCAATTATTGTTCAACCGAGTGTTAAGAGGGTAACAAAATGATTGAAAAATCTCAATGTTATTTATTACACATGACAATTTGACATTTTGGTACAGATTTTTGCAAGTTGACACACATGATTTACTTTTGCGGGCCGCATAAAATGACCTGGCGGGCCGGATCTGGCCCCCGGGCCTTGACTTTGACACTGGTGTTTTATAGTATAGTATCATAGCAGCCCAACTGATGTAACTCGATTTAATAAGACAAGGTTTTGTTTTTATTTCGATGATCCATTATTGGAAGTAGTGGAGGAACGGTTCGATTCAACTCAATTTCTCCATTGGGCTCAATTGCGGGCAGTTGGATGTTTTGTCACAGACATCGCGACTTGCGCATCAGAGTTCATTTCAATTGATCTCCCTTTCTATGTATCAATGTCAATGTTGTAAGAATATTGTGCTTAACTCGCTTTGGTATATCAATTTACGACAGCCGTCAACAAATGGCTCATGTTTCTTTTGTGCGGACTGACTGCCCTACGATTTGCCGGTAACGCCTTGGGAGGTCGTGAAGAGATGCGCGACTCGCGTTTCGCTCAACGCAGACGCGCGTTGACGAGAGCTGCGTGATGAGTTACGAGGATGGTCAAGGGAAGAATTAAACACGTATATCAATGCACCGATTTATTTGTTTTAACCTCCAAAATGCCACCGAAGGATTCCAGCGGTGTCATACAAAATAGGCAAATAGGCACGCTTTTAAGTACATAGTCTTCCTGTGTGGCAGCACTCATAAGTTTGAAAATGTCAAATGATGAAACTCACCGCAGGGAAGATGTTGGTGCGAAGTTTGAGCAGGGAATATTTCTTTTTTTTTTTTCCCACATCAAATCATATATGACATTTGCAGTCAATGTATTATTATTATTATTGTATTTTTAGATTAACCTGAATAAAAGCTACTCTGTTAAACAGGAAATATTACGACAACCATAAAGTTAGAAAAACACGATTTATTATTTCTCTGACGGTTTTGGCAGTTTGGTATATTAAAGGAAGCATTTTTAATACGCAAGGTCATTTCCATGGACGCCCCTGCTTATTTCAGCGACCCAATGCCAAACCACATTCTGCACGTGTGACAACATCGTGGTTTGCTCGTAAAAGAATACGCGTACTATAATGGACTGCCGGCAGTCCAGACCCGGCTCCCATTGAAAGCAAGTGGCACATTGTGAAGCGTAAAATACGACAACAGAGATCCTCGGGCCATTAAATAGCCGAAGCAAAAATGTGAAAGAATTCCACAAACAAAGCTTCAACAATTCATGTCCTCGGTTCCCAAACGTTTCTTGAATGTTGTTAAAAGAAAACCTCGATCAGTTTGAACAACACATTTTTTGACTTTGTAGTGTATTCAATTAAATATATAGTACAATAAATGTGTTTTGTAAATCATTTATTTGTTTTTTTTTTTACTGATGTTTGACACAATGTCCCAACTTCAATGGAATTGGGTTTGTCTATCTTATTGGATTTGATTGATGTACTGTAGCAAAGTTTTTGGCCGACTGTGAGTATCCCCCATAAGAGCGGTTTTCCATCAGCAGAGCAGTCCAAATAGGTCATTGCAGTTCTTCACGTGTCACATAAATAGACGAAATAATGACAAAATATCGTAAAACATTCATAAAAAGAAAACTTTGAACTTTTGAGCATTTGCATGACTGTCGCAACAAATGTGGGTCATATCAGCTGTGATGCCAGTTGAAAGAACTTGTCAAGTCTTTTTATGTGTCCATCAAAATCAAGTTGACAAACATTTGACGGAAGTACTGCAAGTTTGCAACTTTCAGGAAGTGGCGAAAAGGCCTACTTCAGCGGTATATGTTTTTTGTTTTGTTTTTTTACAAAATTCGGGAGGGGGTGGGGGGATTTTTGGTGTTGTCTGTTGCTAATATTTCAGGCTGCACTATAACTGCACAAAAATATGCGTTTGAATTCCATTTGTAATGCATGTACGTTCTGAGAGTTGGAACAAAACTGCGTGAAACACGGATACGTTCCACATATGATGTTCACAATGGAGGCTACTGGATTGTGTGGCTATTTTGAGCCTGACCCTTTGACATTTTTTTGCTGTTTGTTTTTTTATGGAGCGTCATGCACCCTATCGGTAACCATGGGAACAAAATGTCAATTTGACACACTCAAGGGCGCGCATGAAGACTCTTTCTAAATGAATCGTGCATGACCGCATGCTGGCTGTTTTGTTGTGCTTCAATACTGCAGTCTCCACTTCCCATTTTAGCTTTTCAAATGAAAGGGCGGACGAGGCTGCTACTCTACTGCCCCTTGGCCACAACCCTCAAACGTTCCCCCCCCCCCTTTCACATTAAATCCAAGAGCCCGCATACTAAGGTGATCTGCACCTGTGAATACACATCGCATTCGATGAATCACTTCCCCCTTCCGGTGTGGCGTTTGCATGTTCTCCCCGTGCCTGGGTGGGTTTTCTCCGGGTACTCCGGTTTCCTCCCACATTCCAAAAACATGCATGGCAGGTGAAAGGAGACACTCTAAATTGTCCGCCGGTGTGATTGTGAGCGCGAGGAGCTTTTTGTCCATGTGTGCCCTGCGATTGCTGGCAACCAGTTCAGGGTGGACCCCAGCACACTTGAGACCCTCGTGGGGGAAAAAGCGTTTTGGATGAATGGACGGGTGGAGGGCTTACCTTTAAAGTAATTGGACTGTTTGCATGTTCGGTGAAATGTTTTGCCAATTGGGAAGAGCAAGCTTTTTTTAAGCCCGAAAGCCATCGAGCTGTGAAGCTTTGCGAGCGTTAGCCACAGTCGCCAATGATGATTTTTCATCAGGGTTTGCAAACATTGCAAAATCCACCGGCCAGACATGCACAAACACTTTGAAGGTTCACAAACAGTTTTTCTTGTCACCAAGAAATTTTGACACTGCTCAAACTTTTGCGACCTTGAACAAACCTTCAGCAACCATCAACATTCGCCACCTTCGCCAACGCTCGCAAACCTTCGCCACTTTGAAGATATCCAAGACCAAAAAAGGAATTCATTGACCAAACTGAGTTAAAAAATCATGAAAACTGGAATGATGCTATAATAATCATTTTATTTGCGATACTGTTCCTGAAACACGACAAGTGGTGCCTGGTTTACGACCTGAACTACAACACACTTGTTTGGCTGATCGTAAGAATATGAGGTCAACGTTAAGTGACATTTGTATCAATGATCGTAAGCAATGATCGTGTTCTTGTTTTCTGTGGTTTGCCGACCCACTTTGGTTCACATTTCTTGTTGCTTTACTCTTTTGGGGTGTAATAATAGAATATAGCACCCGCTATTGGTGAGAGACCACAGTACAAAACTGTTGAGAGGGACACACACAGTATCCGACGTTCGTGTGGGACCCTGAAGATATCGATTTATTTTTCTCAGGACTGGTCTGATCTCGAACAACAAATTGTTGATTTTGTTTAAAAATTGGGGGGAAAAAAACATACGAGAATGTAAAAAGGCAAAATACATCAATGTAGACGACAAAAACATTTGATTCCAGTACGATTGGTACTCCAACTTCCTTTGCAGGCATTTGAAAATTGAGCAGTTCCATCTAAAAAGAAAGAAACACGGACAAATAGCTGATAAAACAACAACCTTGCAAGCAAGAGCCATTTATTTTTGAGCGGATTATTGAATTCACATTTTGGCTGCAGGCTGGCCGTGACGCTGGCCACCAGCTTCTTTTGCTGCACTGCTGCACTGGCAAAGATAATTGATCAGCTGTTTCCAGTGGCGAAAAATTAACAGCATTGGGCAGTACGGGCATCACATCAGGATTACGGTACCGAGCAGAGCACAACGATGTGCAAAACACCCAGAAAAAAAAGTACCGCCTTTTGCTTACACTAATCATTCATAAATTATATTCAAAGGTTATTCCCGATATACACCCACCAGCTCTGAAATGAATTTGATTTGTCCAGTGGCCCGGTAGTCCAGTGGTTAGCACGTCGGCTTCACAGTGCAGAGGTACCGGGTTCAATACCAGCTCCGGCCTCCCTGTGTGGAGTTTGCTTGTTCTCCCCGGGCCTGCGTGGGTTTTCTCCGGGTGCTCCGGTTTCCTCCCACGTTCCAAAAACATGCATGGCAGGCTGATTAAACACTCTAAATTGTCCCTAGGTGTGAGTGTGCGCGTGCATGGTTGTTCGTCTCTGTGTGCCCTGCGATTGGCTGGCAACTGGTTCAGGGTGTCCCCCGCCTACTGCCCGAAGACGGCTGGGATAGGCTCCAGCACCCCCCGCGACCCTGGTGAGGATTAAGCGGTTCGGAAAATGGATGGAATGGATGGATCAAATACCTTTGCAAGGCAACCACTTTTGTATGACCGGAATAATACAAAATCCTGCACTATCCTTTCGGCATTCACAAATTTGCCTTGTCGCAATTTTTTTGGGGGGAGCCTCTCTCCATTTATGTCCTTAGAACTCACAAATTCGCTGTTTTGGTAGTCAGCGGATGACATCGAAGCAACGTCTTCCAAAGATGCCTCCGTAGGAAATGTGCCACATTTAACGCCAATGAAAGGAGACACTTTGATTGGTGGCGAATGACGATGGCTGTGTTCATGCCCACAACGGTGCAAACTACCCTTTTTTTTTTTTAAATATCCTGGCATCTGAGAAAGTGTCAACACCGGGGCGAACCCACATCCATATAGATTGTGTGTGTGTGTGTGTGTGTGTGTGTGTGTGTGTGCGCGCGCGCAGGACATATTTCTGTCCATTCCTGCTCCAGGCACACTTGATCTCTACAAGTCATCAAAAATTAATTTGGAGAGAGGGGAATAACCTGAGGCAGGAAAACACCCTGAACCGTCCACAAGATGTTTACGTCTCTCATCACAGCAAGATGCTTTGAATGTTTCCCGCAAGGTCACCCATGAAACGACGTCCATCGTCATCGCCTAACAAAGCCGTCTCCTCGTCACGTGGGACATAAACTACGCGCGACATCAAACACATTTCACTCGCCGCCATTGCATAAACAAGCGCTTTCCACATCACTACTTACTATAAATCTGCGATGACAGTCGAGAAGCACGTGAGCGCGAGTCCACGCGCCATCAAAGTCGAAGACGCTCACATTCCCCCTCCCTCGGAGGGACCCAATCATCAGCATCACAACAGTAGCCAAAGTGAGGTCGCAAATGTAAATCACAGTGTGTAAAGCCTGGCTGTCTTTCCTTCTAATTCATCCTTGTTGTCTCAGTGGCTCCCATGCGAAAAGCGTGCGGAGAGTTAACGTAAGTCACTTAACAAAATGAGACGTTTGCGTTTCACGGGTGTCATTTGAAAGTGTCGTCATTTATATGCAGTGCGATCCAACCGCATCAGAGTTTTATGATGTCTGTCTGATGATCACCACCGCCATCGGGGCAATGCCCAAATTTGCTCTGAATTTAAATCATGGGGTGCCATCATGGGGCAAAAGCAAAGGGAGAGCTTGTCCATTGTCATCCATGAGGTAAAAGTCGATTTATTGTTATTATATGTGTCACGTACACCAAGATTGGAGCGTTTATGCTGGCTTTGGACACTTGCCTTTGGAGAAGTCACTGAAAAAAAAAAACCAACTAAATAATAAATAAATAGATAAAATGAGAAAATTGTACATTTCAGCCGCAGTACATCAGCTGACGCTGGTGGGATCGAGTGTTGTACACATCAACAAACTGCTTTTCCAGTCAAATTGGGACATTGTGCCCAAAAAATGTAAATAAAAACTAAATGCAAGGAATTTCCAAATCCTTTCCAACATATATTCAATTGAATACGCAGAGAAAATAGTTCATGTCGGCCGCATGGTAGTCGACCGTTTAGCACGCCGGCCTCGCAGTGCAGAGGTGCAGGGTTCGATTCCGGCTCTGGCCTCCCTGTGTGGAGTTGGCATGTTCTCTGCGTGGGTTTTCTCCGGGTACTCAGATTTCTTCCCATGTTCCAAAAACATGCATGGCAGACTAATGGAACACTCCAAATTGGCTCCAAATTGGATAGTTGTTCATCTGTGTGCGGTTTACGATTGGCTGGCAACCGGTTCAGGGTGTCCCCCGCCTACTGCCCGAAGACAGCTGGGAGATTCTCCGGCACGCCAGCGAGCCAGGATAAGCGGATTAGAAAATGGATGGATGTTTAGTTCATGTTCAAACTGATAAACTTTATAGCCGGGGGGTTTTTTCTCAAAAAAAGCTGTGACTTTTGTTTTAAATATACTTGAAGGTACTTAAAGACGTAAATGAACAAACTAAGAAGACGCGAGGAGTGGTTGGTGCAGGATTGTGAATTTGTACGCATGGGCGAGTGTGTAAATTTGGAGGAGGGTTAACAGAGCAGAATAAAGCGGGACTCACAGACAAAAGGAGAGTGACAAAGCAGTGGACAGTAAGAGGGTGAATGGTCAGTGTTGTCGGCATTACTTGCCGTTAACGGGGCCATTTAGTGTATTTGTCAGGGTGGATGTCTATTCTTTGGACATACAGTATGGGCGAGAAGATTTTTCCATTGTTGTTGAGGGTTCATTTTGCCTTTTGCGTTCCGGTTTATGGGTATGGTTTTCCCGGAACAGGAGCATGTTGACGACTGTGTTACGTCACTTTTCCTTTTAACGGCACTCAATAAGCACGAGGGAACCGGGGACACTAATTGTTGACGCTTGAAAGCATCCATCCATTCCCGGAAGCACGAGCATTGCTGGAGCCTTTGTGCCAGCTCTCTTTCAGCACCTTGAACTGATCATCAGCTTGTTTTTGTAGGTGGATTTTTTTTTTTCCCTTTCTTGCTCGATTTTCAGCTTCAACAGTCCAGCGTCTCCGTTGCCATATTTTTTCAGAATGCTCCGCACCTTTTCAATGGGAGACCGGTCTGGACTGCTGGCGTGGCAGTATAGTACTCACGCTCTTTTAAGACCAAGTCGCACTGCTGTAATACATGCAAAATGGATCTTGGCATTGTCCTGCTGAAATCAGCATGGACATGAAATTGGTTTTGCTCCGATGCTGACGTGCAGTTTTCTCCAGAACTGAACCGTAGATGACGAAATCGCAAAATTCCGTGCAATTGTACGCCATGGAACAAGTAGTCATTTGTTGAATTTGCAGCATTTTGAGGCTGTATTTGAAACATTTAACCCCAAACAGAAAACCCCGTCAACCGACTGCAGAAGACGAATTATTACAAAGACTGAAATTAAGCTGAACAATAAACAGCACTTTGGCTTGGCATTTTACTATTTTATTTTAAATGATACCCTCATCTTGTTTTCAAGTGATGTAGCTCCGTGACGCGGGAGGTGAAAAGGAGGGAGCACACCAACGCGGATGATTTATTGACCTTTATTGCTGTCAGCGACATTATTATCGACAGTGACAGATATATGTCGTATTACGAGATTGCTGGAGCATGAGTCTTATCGCCTGACACCACAGCATTCTTGACACACAATAGCAAATGTTTGCATGGGATGGAAACGTAACAGATGGAATGTCATTTATTTGTGACCGAGTGACGGAAATGGACAAGGCTGCAGTGCGAATGTGTTTTGCAACACCAAAATCATTGCAGTCGACATAATTCATCGCTGAGCTGAATTGCCCATGATCCAAGACGTAGCATCATGTCGACAACGTGTGAGGTATATTGTGCGGTGTCACCCGCCCATTTCGGCGGGATTCTCTTTCCCGTTTGAAACGAGCTCGCAGTACGTCGGCCTTCGACTGTCAGCCTCCTCAAGGGCATCAGCTGGGCCCGCGTGATTTATAGACCGCACCGGCGACTTTAAACTTGGCATCTTCTATTACTTCTGATGGCTCGATGAAAGCATTTCACTGCCTTTCAAGGGGACCGTATATTTTCAAACGCTCTGCCCTGATTAGCATTTTTATAACGCATTAAAGGATCGCTCCCAGACACAAATGCGGCCAAAGATGGTATCCCGTGATCCATAATTGCAACAGGGGAAGCGTTGCGTTTGAATTATACAGTGCAATTAATATGCAAGGACCTCTTCCAAGTTCTCCTTTGTTACACGATCACTTCTTCTCACCATTTCGGTGTCCTACATGCTTGTGACAGAACTGTGACACGGACCTTGGGAACAGCCGAATGCGATTGTTTCAACGTGTGTCAGTGGGCTCTCTGAAGGGAACGTCACGCTCCCCTGAACTGGTCCATCATGGCGCGCATGAGAAATGCGCTTTGCTCCCCGAACTTGTTCATGCTCCCCAAATTGCAGCGGCGAAGCCTTTGTCCTTTGTCGCATCGGCGGGAAGCTTTCAATGATGACTTTACAAGGAGTTGCCTCGGAGCGCGAGGCCGTTTACCCGCCGTCAAATCGCCGCGCCATCCTGTTGCCGCTGGAACGGGACATCGATAAAGCTACAGTACTTTTATTCATTCACTGGGCTGCTTTTTTTTTTCGCAATATTTCTCAAAACTCTTTAGCAAAGACCTTCTCGGCGCAACAACAAATGTTTGTGACAGCGTTCAGTCCAGTTGTGTTCGCTATTCATTCGAAATGCATTACCGGTAGCTGAATTGCGCCTTTGTATTTTCTCGACGGCGTTCGCAGGCGCTGCCTGTCTCTCTCGCTCTCTCTTTCCCTCCCTCCTCTTTTGTCGTTTTGTTTTGGTTTCCATGCAGGTATTTCTTTGAGTCAAGCGAATTAGTTATTTCTTCCTTCCAATCTCGTCCTTCCTGTGCGTGCCCTCCATTTCTGCGTCTCTCTCTCGGAGGAGACCTCGCCTCTGCAGACCGTTCCCCGGGGGCGGCCGCATGATTAGTGCCGTGATCTTTGCCTCTCACTCGCTACGCCTGCAGTGTGCCTGCTCACACGTTTGTCTTTCTTTTAACATATTCACGTTATCTATTATCCCGGGGTTATTGTCACACTGTGTGATAGAGCCATGAAAAATGAGCGCGGCGCGGGAAATGTACGATGAAGCTGGAAAATGGATCCAATCAATCTTTTGTAATGGGGTTGCGCTTGATCGACACCTTTCATTCCGAACATGGAAAGAATGACTCACGAGTAACTTGAAAATCGGACAATCACGAGTCACCCTCTCGCGGTTTCCCTTCTGGTTGACGATACTTTTTAAGTACGGGGTACAATGTCCACACCATAAAGTGACGGTCCAAAAACAATCAGGTTGCCTCAAACTAAACTCACATTTCAAAGTCCCGATTTCACGGAATTCTTTTTCCACTTGCCGATTTTGCTTTCGACGAACACCTTTATTACGTAAACGTCAGTCTAACGACCAAATTTTCTCCCACAAAATAGTGAGAAGGCCTTCGTTACGGCTAACCGCGGGAAGCTAACTGCCGCCGCGACCTCACTGATGAACAAAATGCACAGCGCAGGATTCCCCTCCGTTGCTTAGCAACGCTACGGATCGACTCGTAGGTCGGCGTACTTCCGGAGGTTCTGAAAACATGTCTGGTAAGCGGCATGCGCATTAAAACGCCTCAACAGCAACACGCAACACTAAATTCCAAAATCGGTCGTCGAGCTTGACCAAAACGGTGAACAAGATGGCAACTTTCAGCCATCTTGTTTTGTAGTGTAGAGTGAGACTGCGTTATGAGCGCAGTAAAAAAAAAAAAAGTAGTAGGTTGATTTTTGGGGGTGTTCTACACAAGTGGGTATTATACACAGGATTTTACTTACACACACACGTCAGTTTTAGCTGTAGCCATCGAAAATTTCTAACAGTTATCGTTTCATCTTCGTGGTGAGCTACGATGTGACCACGAGGGAGTGAGTGAAACTTATTTTTCTTTGATTCGTGTCGTCGTATATTTCAAGCGTGTATTCACGCTGTTTGGATCAATTCAGTGTTGAGGGAGACGCGTTCTCTCATCCAGCCAGCTGTCCGTGGCCCTTGGCTAACTGAAGGATGTTCTCGCAACGCCGCGGTTGGCACAATTCTGAGAGCTGAGCCTGAAAAAAAAAAAAAACATTTTGCCGGACAATGGCATGTGGCAACCACAAAATTGGCTCGTACGGGTGTTTTTTTTTTTCTTTCTATAATTGATTATGGCCGGGGCTTACTCACCGTATCCTTGATTGAAAGCATTCCGCCTCGATGCTCAAACTGAAGACTCAAAAGCGCACAGAAATCTCCATAACTAAGAAGTGACATCATTAGATGTGCCTGAAGTGAAACATCACAGTGCGCTCATGTATAATGATGGAGCGATTTGAGCGCAATGAGAAATATTTATAAAGCTATCATCAGAATATGATGATTAACCCTTTGAATTATTAAGTCACTTAGCAACTTTGGTGATCTCCGCGGGTTGCTTTAATTTCAACTTCCACTTCTACTTTGGGGTTTCTTGCTCTCCCGCCGCTGTCAGTTTCGATATGGATCTGCCTGTTTGTTTTCCGCTCCCGCTTCCATTCATCCTTCAGATGAACTGTCACTTCCCCCCCACTGAATATCAATCCACTCGCCGCAATCTGTCCCCAAGTTAGCGACGCCGTAACCGTGACGGCCTCCCTCGCTCCATCCACATTTTCCACCCAATGGAATTTGAGGACACGTAAAAAGAACCTTACTTGGATATGCACATTCCCTCTGGCGTTCATCAATCAGGCCCCGTGGGAGCCGCCGTGCGCCAGATTGCTTTTTAGCTTCTCAAGTGAATTGATTGAGAAGAACAAACTTAAAAGTAATGCGTCCGCCGATAAGTTGCCACACCGGCTTCATTTCAAACGCCGTGTGACTGCCTCACGCTATGTTTACTGAGGATTTGGGATTGGATTCGGGAGCCCCCTACCTTTGCTTGTTTGCCACACAATCCAACTAGGTAAAAACTAGGAGGAAAAAATAAATACCCTGGGAGAGGAACTTGCTACCGCTGGCAATAAAAGGTTTCTGCGAGACAGTAAAACGAGAGCGTTTTAGGATGAGGGATGGAAAAGAGGGAGTGGAAGAGCGGCATGTATTAAAAAGAGCAAAAATCCAAATGTTGCAGTCTGACAGAACAGTTGATGGAGTTTCTGCAGTTTTGTGAAGACTTTTCCGTATATATGGAGAGAGTCACACTGACGGTTATCACGTCGCGAGAAGGGGCTGACGGCAATTCAGATAATATGGAGCAGCCAAATTCTGAACTACAGTCTCCAATTTGTTTTTTTTTAATGATGCCACGTTCTCAGGCGTGGATGCAACATTGCCTCCGCAGTGTGTGTGTATTGGAGCGACTTGATTCGAGGAATTGTGTCATAGTCACATCGGAGAGAACAGTGAAATTGGCCCACAGGAACTTTTAAATAGTCACGATTATATTCACAGCATATAAAAATCTTGGAGCTAAGAAAACCTTCTCCCAGCTTTCATAAACTGTGGGCGCATAGGCTAAAAACTGCTGAAAACGCGCGCCGCTCGACCTTTATCCGTCAATCAAATATCGGACGTTAATTCGGTCAGTATTAGCTTCGACGGCTTTCAGGGTGATGCACAGGCAAGCAGTTCACATTCCCTTGAAGTCTCTCCGGGTGTGGCACACGAAACGAAGCGGCGGTGAACTGGTTTGGATAAATCATTTGGATTTGCTGATTTGCTTTTTATGACGGTACGGTCAGTTGTATTTTTATGAACATGTCAATTGTTTGTAAATGGGAGCGATGTAAAATGTTGCTACTTTGTGAAAATGTCTCTCCACAAATACGTCGGTGCACGCGACGCTCAACTATTTTCAAAACATCATTGGTCAAGTGACGAACAGTCGTAAAAGAACGTGACAACGCCACGAAGCGATCGGTATTCCAAGTTAGGTGAGCCTAGCGAGTGGCAACGTAAGATGCCGCCGGTGCCTTCGCTTCTCTCGAGGGCGAGGAAACGGCATTCGTATATTAAGTCGGTGGTGACTTCTGCCTCTTGACGGGAACTTGGCCACATCAACGTGGCGTCCGACACGTTGATGGGGCGGCCATGTTGCATCGGGCTCTGGCAGGCTTCGACAGCGTAGCTGGTTTTGTCTTCAGACTCAATTCAGTGAAGTCACGTCAACATACGGTATATATCGAACATGGAGCCCAGGCCGCAAGGATAAGATCACTTCCCGTTGATTTATGGAGCTTGTCATGTTTCTCAACAAAACGACAGACATAAAAATATGGTAGAAGTGCACTCGACCGTGACCATGCGCTTAGGGCAACTTAATTAAAAAAAATAAAAAAAGTACAACCATGATGGGATGATGGACTGGATCAAGCATAAGAGTGCTTTAACAGTGCATGGTGCTGATTTTTCTGAAATGAGCTCCATCCACAGCTGGAGTACCTTTTCCTTTTCCTTAAAAATATACAGTGAGTGCCTCTCTTCATGTGAATACCGTGTCATAATTGAGCTAAAACACGGCATCGCACACAAGAATAGAGGAGGTGCAGTGGTAGGACTTTTGCAGCCACATCCTACTTTTCAAGAGACAATCATTAGCGGTATCAAAATAGAATTTTGAATGGAAAATAGTCGCTTGAAGCATTATGGGGCCGTGAGCTGAACGATACTAATTTAAAAATAGCCTAATTTGGTGTCCATCTGGACCTGCGGCTTTCAAGGGGTTTGGATGTGTTCTTTCTTGGCTCCGAGTTGAAACTTATAAAAGTACAATCAATTGGCAATCTAATCATGAGCCGCCTCTGCTTTGCGAAGTAAATATTCAAATAGGTTTGATCGAGGATTTGGCCGATTTGCCGGGCGACTCTTCACAGCCTTTTGTTGTCACTATAATGGAATTTGTCGTCTGATTGATGTGCTGTTTAGTTCTCTTCTAAGTAAGGAAATTCTGGCTGATTGAGATGCTTTATGAGATCATTACGTGTGCCAAGGAGGGGATGTTTTCACCCACCTCCACTAAAAAAAATTATTAATTAAAAAAAAGTGAGCGGCCCGGTAGTCCAGTGGTTAGCACGTCGGCTTCACAGTGCAGAGGTACCGGGTTCGATTCCAGCTCCGGCCTCCCTGTGTGGAGTTTGCATGTTCTCCCCGGGCCTGCGTGGGTTTTCTCCGGGTGCTCCGGTTTCCTCCCACATTCCAAAAAACATGCATGGCAGGCTGATTGGACGCTCTGAATTGTGTGGGCGTGGATGGTTGTTCGTCTCTGTGTGCCCTGCGATTGGCTGGCAACTGATTCAGGGTGTCCCCCGCCTACTGCCCGAAGACGGCTGGGATAGGCTCCGGCGCCCCCCGCGACCCTAGTGAGGATCAAGCGGTTCGGAAAATGGATGGATGGATGGATGGAGTTGGATTTATTCCATTTTATGATGTCGCATGGTTGCACAAAATAAAATCCTCTGGATCTAGATCAGGCATGTCCAGCTCTGGGCCTGGAGGGCCACCGTCCTGCCCGTTTTCCAGCTTTCCAGCTGCAACACACCAGATTCAGATGATCAGATCATCAGCCAGCTCTGAAGCAACGTTAGAACCATCCTGATTATTTGAATCGGGCGTGTTGCTCCGCGAGAGCTGGAAAACAGGCAGGACAGCGGCCCCTGAGGACCGACTTTGGACACCCCTGATCTAGATACATGACTTGAAAAAATAGCACAAATACATCAAGTTTGAAGTCACCGAGTTTGACCATAAATTCCTGGCCATTCCCCAGCATGCTTGAAGATGTTGTTAACGTTTGAGGTTCCTTCAAGAAATATTCAGTTTAGCCCATTCAGAAAACACCTCTTCAGTTGTGACTATGGCACGTTAAATTTTCAAATATATATCAATGCAAATAAAGCATGCAAAATTATGCAGTAGACTGTTTTTTTTTTCAGTGAAGCGCGAAACATTGAAAAAGGTGCCTTTTTTTTTCCGTTGAATTGAGATTTTCAGAAGCTATATTTTGCCGCCCACCTCCCACCGCACCACCGCTCTCCACCCAATTAGAAAAGGTCAGAGGTTTTTGAACAAAATGTCTGGACAGAAATTGTCAAGCGAGATTCCAACCCTGAGCCTGACCCTCAAGGTTAAACATTCTTCTCTCAGAAATAAAATGTAATACTTTTGGAAATGGCATTTCTATTCCGACTTAATGAACGCTGCTTTTTGTGGCTGTGACTTTCAATTCATGTGTCGCCGAGGAAGTGTTCATTTTGAATTCAAAAAAAACACTCATGATGCACACCATAAATACAAAATTAATTTATCAGGCTGAGACTGAATATTATGTCATTAAAGTTAAAGTCATTACGATGCTGTCATAAAGAGACTTTTGAAATGTACACCTGAAAATAAACGCAGCTGAATGATTTTATTTGTTTAATTTCCCATCTGCTTAATGCAAGCAACATATTTCAATTAGGACATTAGCACCAGATATGACGAAGGTTCATTGATGATTATTATTTTATTTTTTTTGAAAGGATGTTTTGGGAATCCGTCCTGCATTTCTGCGCCGCGCTCAAAATGGAAACAGAATGTTACCAGTGTGAGACAAACAAAAGGCTCATTATATTTTCCCTGTAATATTTTCATCAGGCCGCCAATCGAACTTTGGGATGTGTGTGTCTGTTTACTGTTCTGAAACCAAATGCGCTATAAGAGCGAGGATGCGAGCACACCTTCGTGTTCCGGTTCAAAGCCTTTTTGTTCGTTAGCTTTATGCCGTGCTCTCTCCGTGTACATCTAAGCTTGAAGAAAGCACAGAAGAAGATTATAAAGGCAGCAAAACAAAACGGAAAAACATATATTGGCATTATGTAAATGCGATAGGTAGTCAAAGTTTGCTGGAGCTCTGTAACAACTGTAAATAATGTGAAGCAGGTTCAGGCGCATCAGACAACATTGTGGAGAAAACACCTCAGAAGTCGACCGACGACGCCTCTTTATGAGATTCCCTTTGCAGGAACGCATCATTTTCCGCCTGATTTCGTTCTCGCGTTCCTTTTGATTTAAGGAAACGTCGACACCCACACTCCAGCTGCAAGATTGGAGCAGAATGTCATCTCCTGTTGAAAACTGCGTGCGAATATTCAAACTACAAATGAGTTTGGTGCTGTTAAGATTGATGATGGGTTTTGTCACGCCGTGTCCTCTACTTAATGACGCTGACAAGCTTGAAGTGCGTTGGTGAAAGGGCCTGTTGAAAGCGTGACACTGTGACAAGGCTTTGAACTTGTTGTTTGCCTACCGACAACTCCTCTTTGTGCTGATTTAAAGGCGCAGGCGTCATTAATGGAGGCAATATTGTGAAGACAATGAACCCCCCCCCCCCACCCCCAGTCGGTGAAGATGCCAAATATGCGCGAAGGTCAATTAGTCCAAAAGAAAAGGGATTTGATGCGCGCGCTCTTCGAGTTTGATATGGGTGACGGTAAGGTTATATGACAGCAAATAAAACAGTCATTTGCAAAGGTGATTGCTTGCTTGGTAAACACTTTTGCTGGCCTCAGCATATGGAGATCAGTTGTCTGATTGCTTATTGATCATGAATGAGTAGTCGAGTGAGCAGAGATCAGCTCGGGGTTACAAAAGGTCAGTCGAACAGCCTGTCGCAGGGTTGTCGAGATATGTTCGGTCACGGGCACAGCATCGAGAGAGGGAATGCCAAATTTTAAGGCTCTTCAAATCAAGGTGGTGAAGCACAACAACATGGTGGTGAGAGGTAGTTGAACATTTTGCTTTGCATCTCGGCCAGCGGGGGCGTACGGGGAGCAAAATTCAGCCCGGGGATATTGGGGACCTTGAAATAGGCTGGCTGATCGGGAATTTCACAAAATTCCCGATGGCCGTCATGCAGCTACAGTACGCAAGAAGCGCACACTTTACTTCGTGCATTTTCTTCCCCTTCTCACGTTTGTATTTTAGCCATCCCAAGCCGGAAGCATGAATCTTTCCTTTCAATTACACTGGTCAACAGCACATTTGGCTGTGGTTTTAAAAAATATATATACACTTTCTTCCCTGGCACATCAGCTTGGAGATAAATTTTCATTTTTTGTTTGGCCTATAAAAAAAAAAAAATAATCCATATTCCTACACATGATTGTAGTATAATTTTGTTTGTTGTAACATATATATATATATATATATATAATTTTTCTTGTTATTATTATTGTTATTCTTCTTATTATTATGATGATTATTATTAGTGCAAGTTTACTTCTGTTCCTGATTTTAAAAATTGTCAAAATGTGTTGACCACTGTTATTATTTAAAAAAGAGCAACTAATCTACAGGTACATGTCATAGGTCGTGGGTGTTACGGTAGGGTGCAGGCAAGTAAGGCAGGTCGATCCCCTTACGGGGATCTCAAAAGTATTCTCTGGCCATATGCTTTATATGTCGTGCCAAATACTGGGCGGAAGAATTTTTTAATCATGGAAGCCAAGTTGGCTGATCATCATCTGAAGAGACAAATTGCACGCTGGCCCAAACTTGACAGCTATGGACTGGTGGAAGAGTAACGTGAAGGTGAGGGTCCACGGGGAACTTGAAAACGTTCTAGAAATCTGGTTTTAGTCAGGTGATTTATGCAGTGTTCTCTAGCATCATTATCATCATCATCATAGTAATAATAATAACAATAACAACAATCTTAAGGCAGGTGCGCCCGACCTTTTTTGACCGAAGATCTACTTTTCAAGTTACTGCACGTACACGCACGCACACACACGCAGGGCACGTCATAGCCATAACAAACTGAAAAATAAAGTGACACACAAGAGTTTCTGAAAAGGAAATCACGGCCTACCTTTGTAGGAGACCTTGACACACGGAGGCAGTGACGCACTCTTGTAGCGTTATAAGTATCGAAACGTCACGACCGAAGCTTGCGTGGACCGTTTTAAAATGCGTCTCCTGGCGCTTGACATTTCTATCCTTTGACAATGCCGTCGGTGAATTGCAGATCAAACAAGGTTTGAATAAGAATAAACAAACAAACAAAAAAGATACATCACGGCTCTGATCGCGAGCATCAGTTGTAGGCTGCTGTCCAATAACAACTTCCTGTGATACAGGTCATGTGCCACCGTACGTTCATGGTGAGCGACTTTTTTATTGTATTTATTTTTTACTCTCTTTTTTTGTGAAAGTTAAACCGATGGATGGCTTAGGGTGCAGTTTACAATAACACACAAATATATAATATGAATAATATGCACGCGGACACTTTTTTTTTTCATTTCCGCCTATACCTTTTCCTGTCAACGTGAACCAGCCAACTGACTTCCGGTCGTCATTGGGCACGTTTTTTTTGGGCTTGTTGTTTTTTTTTTTTTTTGTATCTTTCAAAAATCATCCTGCATTCTGTCAAACACGACTTTCAAAGGAAACGTGCGTTGAAAATAGATATGTAAACGTGAAAATTAGCTGTCACGATTTTATGAATAAGAATAAATCTTGGCAGATTAGTGGCGCCCACTTGAATACGGCGTTGTTTTTCATGAGAATTCTCGAGACTCTTGCCAGTCCTGTGTTCTAATCTATAGGTTCTTAAAGGAAAACGGGATGTGCAGAGGATTGTAAACCATATTTCAAAGGAGCAGGCCAAGATAAAAACTCCTTAACATTCCTTCGCTCGCCTCCGTTCCCCAGCTGTGTGTATCAATCATTCTCTAATATTCCCAGCATGTCTTCAGGGTCTTTCTGTTAAGGCCCTAGAGCCCAGCTTATGGCATCCCTCAGATCTCGCTCTCTTTCATGTGAATGCACATTCACATTCAACATTTCTGAACAGCACTGAGATTTAAGGTTGTCTCTCAGCATAATGTTTGCCTTGCTTTTGTGTGGGGTGAAAACACCCCACCGATTTGAGAAACGCATGCCACGAATGAGCTCTGTCCACTTGAGTTTCAGGAAATGCACGCGATGAACTGCTGACCGGGCCGTCGTAATATCGTCTGCCTTTTGCTGGAGGTCAGCCGGGATGGGGTGGATAAATGCACTTGGATCAAAATCCATCCATCCATTTTCCGAACCGCTTGATCCTCACTAGGGTCGCGGGGGGTGCCGGAGCCTATCCCAGCCATCTCCGGGCAGTCGGCGGGGGACACCCTGAATCAGTTGCCAGCCAATCGCAGGGCACACAGAGACGAACAACCATCCACGCCCACACTCACACCTAGGGACAATTTAGAGCGTCCAATCAGCCTGACACGCATGTTTTTGGAATGTGGGAGGAAACCGGAGCTTGGATCAAAATGAAAAAATAAATAAATAAATTAACAGTATTTTCTGGCAATGCGAAGAAATTTCTCTTCTCTGAGAACGCCAGCCTGTTTTGGCAGCTCCGGATCACTTGAGCTTTTCTTTTCTCTCGTCTTGTTTAACCTAGTTTGTTTGTGTTTTTGGACCTGGGGGTGTTTCTTTTGCATTTTCTTTTTGCTAATCAGTTCACTGTGCGTGGTTTTTTTTCTGTTTTACTGATAAATAACATTTATCACGTCTAACCTGTAAATATAAACATTTCATAAACTGTAACATCTAAAATAACAGCTCTGAAAAAAATGGCCACATATACAGTTTGGGAGGGTTTTCTTCTACACGCATTATGCATACATATTTGTTCAAAGATTACTCAAGAGTCTTTTTTGGACTAAAACATCAAGTAATGTATTCTGAGAACTGTTTCAGCTGCATGGCCACCAGAGGAGGTGCAAGTAGACAAATGGAGAGGGAAAACACAGCGTGGGGTCATGGCGAGGTAGCAATGTACCTCTCACCGGGTAAATAAATAAGCCACGATTCTGTCTGCAGTGGCGAATATTCATCACAATAATAGCCACCTTGGGGTTGCTTCAATGTTCCAAGGAAACATCAAGGTCAGTCTCTCATACTTGAGAAAATTCTCCACTTTTCCTTGCCGCGTAGCCATTGGAAAAGTCTCCCGGAGAAAAGCCGTTTTGAAGAAATGAGACCATCATTGAAATCATTCATACCGCTTGTCAGCTTCCTTCTCTTGAACGTGTCCGTTTTTGTCATGAGAAAATGCAGCAAAGCGGCGGTCAAATTTTCGGCAGTTAATCCTCTGGTAATCATCGATCGTATCATCCCGCCTTCTACGGTATCTCGTAGAGCAACAATGAAGCCCCCTCCAGAGAGAATCTGCAGTAATATCTTTTACCACATCTTCATATTGCTTTTGTCACACTACCGGCTATCACTTGAAGCTTGAAAGCATGTTTTTGTATGCGATGTTTCCAATGCGCTTGCATGCCCCGTTTGATAAAAGTCTATAGAGGACGCAGCAGTTGGGTGATCGTAGATATCTAAGATTGTATGCAACTGAAGCGCAGCAGTTTGAGTGTGCTGTGCTAAAGTATCGTTTCTCAGTAGAATCCACTTGACAATACAAAGCAACCGTTTTGGATTTTGTATTTATCCGAGCTGTGACGACTAAATAACACTTGGGTATAGAGAAGTGTTCTGCGGTATTACGATGAGAAGAGTAGCAGTGCACCCACCGGTGCGGGTCAGAAAAATGTTATCCAGTTGTATATATACATTGAATGAAAATTAACCAATGAAAATCAGACATTGCTTTCATAATAAAAACAATAAAAGTTTGACCAAGGGCGGCCCGGTAGTCCAGTGGTTAGCACGTCGGCTTCACAGTGCAGAGGTACCGGGTTCAATTCCAGCTCCGGCCTCCCTGTGTGGAGTTTGCATGTTCTCCCCGGGCCTGCGTGGGTTTTCTCCGGGTACTCCGGTTTCCTCCCACATTCCAAAAAAAAAAAAAACATGCATGGCAGGCTGATTGAACTCTCTAAACTTGTCCCTAGGTGTGAATGTGAGCGTGGATGGTTGTTTGTCTCTGTGTGCCCTGCGATTGGCTGGCAACCGATTCAGGGTGTCCCCCGCCTACTGCCCGAAGACGGCTGGGATAGGCTCCAGCACCCCCCGCGACCCTAGTGAGGATTAAGCGGTTCGGAAAATGGATGGATGGAAGTTTGACCAAAGGGGCCTGTTCAAATCAAGTGTGCGCTCTAATTATCATCACAGGTGTTTTTAAACTTGCAAGCAGTCAGTCAGCAAGGGTGATAAGTTGTCACTGTATTGCTCGTGACATGGCGTATACCACACTAAACACAGACCAGCGGAAGTGAAGGAAAGTTGTCTCAAGAGATTAACAACAATTATAGACAAGCATCTTCAAGGTAAAATCCATTCAACTATCTCCAAGCAGAAATTTAAGATCACCGGGACTGTGACCAAGCTCACTGGACGTGGCCTTGGGAGGAAAATGGATGACACATTGAAGAGACGGGTAATAGGAATGGTAACAAAAGAGCCCAGAACAACCTCCAAAGAAATTAAAGGTGAACACCAAGGTCAAGGTTCAGCAGTGTCAAATCGCACCATTCCAATTGTTGTTTGAGTCACCATTGAAAATCAATCATAAAAAAAGTTCGACCGGTTGTTGACGAGCAGAGGTGTCAACACGTAAACTGTCATGAACGTTGAACAGTATCCATATTCTCACCACCGCACTGCTTTCGCACGCCACTTTGCCACACTGACCACATACACACTCACATGCTGTGTGGACCAAGGTCTGACCAAAGCCACTCCTGCCATTTAGTGGTGATTTATCATACTGAAATCAATCCCCCAAACCTTGATACTTATTAAGCCCGTTATTAGTTTTTTTCAATAACACCAAAAACGTAATTTTACGTTTTGGAACTAAATGAGTTAAGAGTGGAATAGAATAGAATAGAAGAGTGCAAATAGAATACTGATAGAATTATTGTTGTTGTTTATCATTTTTAAACTTGCCCTGATCATTTATTGGCAAATATGTCACTCTCTTATGACTCATAAATATGAAAATCTTACACTGATATTAATGCTTAACCAGCCATAAACCTGACCGTATGTCACATTTATGTATGTATGCACAGTATGTATGTAAGTATGCATGTATTCATTTATTTATTATCTATCCGTAATTAGAGTGGCTTTGTTGTGTTCCAAATGAAGTAATTGCATCAAACCTCCTCCTGCCCCCGTCTCTGGCTACATTTTATAGAAATGGAAATTCCTTCCTGACCCTTTCACCTTGTGCATTATTCAGGTGAGCAGTATACGTAGCTCCTATTTCTCTGGCATTGTAGCCCAGGGCCCGGGTTTTTTAGCCTGTGTTGAAACCTCTGCTCGGCTCTGGAGATTGGAGCTGGGGATTTATTACCCTTCACACACCCTTTTGGCTTCTTGAAAAATAACTTCCTTTGGATTAAATGTTAAAGACTAAGGCACTCCCATTTTGTGAGGAGACTAAATTAACCTCTGCACTCTGAAGCGCTCATCTTCTACCTCGCATGCAAATCCGAAACGTGAATAAAGAATCATGTTAATTCAAGTGACGGATGGAGAGTACATCGCTACCACCCACGCAAACAAGCGAGTAACGTATAACTTTACTCTTGCGCTCCAAGTGTGCGTTCAAATGATCAAATTGGAAAAAAGACATGATCGACATTATTATTATGATTGACGTAGAGGAGCACAGGCAACATGCAACTGAACGTGACGCAATTAACACTTCAAGGATTGAACGCGTGTCACGCGGCGAGAGAAGCCGCATGCCGCTCCTCCGGCGCGAGTAATGAATCCTTTATTAGTTCTTGAACATGAAGGCAAAGGGCTCCCGTTCATTGCCGCCGTTATAGTCTACCTACCACGGTCGGTTAAGGAGGACGCTTGTTAGCTTTGACGGATGGCCTCCTGTCACCCAAAAGGAAAGTGAATCAAGCAGAGGCGCGAACCAGACAATTGAAAATATGGGCAAGGCTTTGGGTTATTATTATTATTATTGTTATGATTATCCTTTTTTGATCTGTTTGTGTTTTTAGTTCCTTTTTGTTTGCTAAATTGATCGCTCACATCTGAAATTGTGTTGCAGTGTTGAATATGGATCTGCCAGAAGAGTGGACGAAACACAGCTCAAGTAAATTACACACTGGACTAAAAGCGTGAAAGAAATGACACCATTTTCTGACAAATATGCTAATTCCTTGTTCCTGTCACATTGCAAGGTGGTGGTGGACCCCAAAAAGCAGGCAGGAGGAAGGGGCAGGGTGAACTTGAAGAAGTGTATTGATAAAACACAGAAAACTAAATCCTAAGCAAACAAAGTCCAAAGAAGCAAACAAAAACCATGACTGAAGCTCAAAACAATCAATAACAGAAACATGACCAGAAACATGACAAACAAACAAACAAACAAACAAACATGACAGCAGCAAAGAGCAAACAATGACCCGACACTGAGTGTTCGGGCAAGAGTCCTTTTATACAACTCATAATTACGTAATGACCAACAGCTGTGCAGCTGCAGGGAGCGCCCTGCAGTGCCACCTGTTGGTCCCAAACCAAATCATGACAGTTCCTTGTTCTTTGTTCTGGATTTGTGGAAGTCCCTCAGTGGGCACTTGCATTCAGGTTAGTTTTTTAGTTTGGCACACTTAATCTACAATTAACTGTGATAACAATTTAGAGTTCAAGACAAAAGCTGTGTGTTCATTTATTGCCGCCTAATATTACTTTGCAATACACCAAAGACTTATTCCGCACTCTAAGGAGACCCCCCCCCCCCCCCCACCACCACCCCCAGCCTCCCATCCCCACAGGGCTCCTAATTCCCTGCAGCCTCCAGACTGGTTCAACTGAAGCGCGCCTTGCTCCGTATGTTCGTCACATGTCCCAAAGTAACAGCCTCGACACAAATACACTTCGAAATTGAACAGCTGATTAAGCCAACAGACGGCACGGCAAGCAAGTTTGTATGGTGGCATCAGAGTAAATGAAGACAAATTCACATAAATGCGCTTGCTTCCTAAATCCGCTAGATCTGTGAAATGTCACAAGGCTGAGAGAGAGAGAGAGAAAAGCATTTACACTAATGCTTGTTAATATGCTCCTCTGTTATAATTAGGCATAAAAGTAGCATTAGCGCTCAATGTATTCTTCCCGGAGCACTCAATCAAAGTGCAAAATAATCTAGGTGAGTTATTACTCAAGTTCAAGTCAACTTTCTTGTCAAATGTGCAATATACAGCACAGATGACATTTCTTTCCTCTCAACCATAGGAGCGAGAGGAGCCGCTGCGGGTGCCCGCGCCGCCATCAAAACAGAAAATGACAAAAATTCAACATTATCTTCAATTGGAAAAATAAAATACAAAGATATTCATATACACACAGCAATAATACTGTGACATCATCATTCTAAATTAACGTTTCCCATGAACCTTGAGATTGCTCTGTGCATGACGCATTACCGACTCTACCATCCTCAGTTCAGTTTTTGGTTTTGGGAATTCAGGTCTGCATCCCCCCCGGGATTCATACACCCCGTCAGCCCATTTCTGCAGGAATTACATGATGCAGGATATGAATGGGGCCATTACTGAGCCATGCTTTGCGCAGGACGGTGATTCATCAACGACTTTGAGATAATGGTCTCCTATTCTCTCCATCCCTGACGCATGATCATTCACCTTTGTTCAAAGACGGAAAGGCAGCACAATTTTATTTTCCTTAATACACTTTTCCCTCTCAATATGAATAAGAATGAACCCCGAAACTAAATCAGCTGCATTATAAATGCAGTTAATGACCGTGATAAAGTGCAAAATGTGAGGTCCCCAAAAGAAAATCTATCAAGTAATTACGTGCTTGTTATTGCTGTGGTTTATCGGGCCGGGCTTGCGCAACCACTGTAGGGCCCAAACTATAAAATAATAAATCCTTTTTGCTTGTTTTCTCGTCCGAAAGACGCCATATATTTCCAGCTAAATGCGCTATGCTGGGCATCCACTTATTACAACTCATTAAGAAAACAAAATAAGAAAATAGAAACAATAAAGTCGACTCTTTCTAGCTCTTCATCTCATAAAAATCGTTTTATGATTCGTGTGATAAATGTGGAAATCTCTGCTTTTGTGTATTTTGTGTTAACGCCGTTGCGGAAAGAAATTTGCATGCTGTACTGTACATCCTCATGTCCTATTGAGTTGGAGCCTCGAATGACGGATGACGTGTCTTTTTTTCCAGGGTGGAATGTCAATTAATTTTTTCAAAGCGCGAGCTTGTTGTGCAAGGTTGAAATTATTATTCATTTTATCGAACCCATGCAAAGCCAAATATACTACAGACAGATTCAAATGTTGTTTTTGTTGCCCTCAACAAGCTTTTGGGCAAAATTGTGATGGGAAACTTTGCCATTCCTCTTAACATGACAAATATTTCAATGATTTGGATTTTGTCTCACATCTACTTTTTAAAGACCGTGAAAAGTGAAGTCACACGTGTCTGAAGAGACGCGCTGAAAGCATGCGCAACTCAGAACTTTCGATGACCCACTTGCGTTCGAGTGTTCTTCATCAAGAAGAACACTCGAAGAGCACTTTGTGGGTGTGGGTGTGGCTAAAACATCAGCCAATATTTAGTCTACGCAGTTCTTCCATCACCGTTTCGTTAACGTGTCTCTGTTTCAAACGGCTAAAGACAAAAGATTAATTCTTCAGTTATACTTGGCCGCCAACCAAACGTGTCGTAGGAGTACATTTCACATTGTCACACTGGTTCAGCCTCTTGATCCCAATACAAATGTGGGTATTTCAGGGAACGTACTTTTTTTTAACTTTCAGTTGATTAACACCAGCCAGCTAACGGCGAAGATGAATTTGCAGCATTATAATGAGTGCTGCGCCACAGTGCAGTGCCATTATGCGTGGCTGATGAGTTATGTGCTAACAGCCTTCGTGAAAGGGCAATGAAATCCGTGGCTGTGATTGTCACTATTTTCACTTCCTTGAATCAGCTGTCAAGTAAACCGGACGCTTTTCTTTGGGAGATGCACATTTGATACCAAATATTCACTGCCAAAACTCGAAACGTAGACAAAAATGTTTCAGAAGTACTTTGACAAAAGAAAAAAATATATATCCGACTGTCATTTTCAACCGACTCGGCAAGTCTCACCTTTTACTCGATCACATTGAAGACGATATTAGAAGTTCATTGGTGAAATCTGTGGGCCGAAAAATCGTCTTGATTATAGCGTGTCACTGATCAATCGAGGTTGATGCATATGTAAACAGTGCGTTAACGTTTAGAATGTGCTGTGATTCGGTGGCTCTGCTTCTTTATGTCTCTACTGCCTAACGATGCCCTAAAAATCATGGGTGTCAAACTCAAGGCCCGGGGTCCAGATCTGGCCCGCCACATCATTTTATGTGGACCGCGAAGGCATATCAAAGATGGCAAATTTTAATGATGCTTGCTCAACTCTGCACCAAAATTTCAAATTCTCATTTGTGATAAATAAAAGTGACAGTGTAAGCATTTTCTGGGGAGCAAACCTCTCATTACAGTAACTTAAATAATAGGTGAATAAACTGTTCTTCTTGACTTTGTTATATGGTTTCACTCATAACGGCCATCCAAGAAAAACTAAGATGTGGCCCGTGACAAAAAAAAAAACCCTGACCTAAAAGTATCACCTTGGATTTATTGTACCCGCTTGGAATACCAACAGGGTCATTCCACAATGAGTTCATATTTTCCGTGATGGGAGTGTGACATCCATGGTGTCAACACAGCGCAGCCCCCCGCAGGGAACAAGTGACATCTGAAACCAAACAATCAAAGCATTCGCGGTCTAATTATACAAGATCTTATTTTGTCCTTCACTTCCGTCTTGTATCTGCATTGATTTAATTTGTGCGTGTGTGCCATGTGAAAAGCTTCTCAACGCACAGCTGGATAAATATGCAGATATGCCTCCGAGGTTCTTTGCAATGTATTCATGAGACACTTTGAGGGTTAAGACTTGACTCTGAGGTTCAGGAAAGAGAAGGGGTTAAAGTTCATATGAAGATGAAGGTTGAGGTCAGGTTACGGGTTTAATAGATGCATTATGACGTTAAAAAGAAAATCTTGCGTCACTCAGGGTCATGCTTGCGACAATTCAAAGGGCTACTTTTGCAAGATGAACCCACCAGCCTCGTTTGGTCGATCGCAGTTGGCCGGACGGGTGCGGGGCTGCATTTGGGCCATTTTTCTGGAAGGAGTTGTGACTGGACTCGCCCTTTTTATGAAGTGCGTCTCTGTGGTGCCGCAAGATTTAGCGTGCCTTCCGTGCAGACACTCCGGAGTATCGAATTAGAAAGCCAATTTTGACATTTCTCCTCTTGCAAATACTATATGCTGGAAATTCACACCGTGTTGTTTTTGTGTACGTGTGGCGGAGTATGGCCTTGATAGAATTTGATGAGATTTGCACCTTGTTGAATACAGGTGAAATGAGATCAGAAGGTAAAAGCAATCGAGTGGAGGGGTTCGGTCGAAATCTTGTTATGTGTTGCTGTGTTTTGTCAGATGAATTTGGATAAGGATGCTTCATTATTGAATCTGAATTTGCCTTCATGACAGACAGACGACAAGGCCGCGGCCAAAAGTAGCCCCATTCCACTTTGGGTTTTTTTTTTGCCAATGTGTGCTATATATCGCACTTTTGCTCAGCATTTCTTCAAATTCAACCTGGGCCATTCATTGTATTTCCTTGGTTAGTCTCTGTGTGATATTAAAATTGTTTTGATGAACTGAAAACTTTGTGTTTGATCAACATGCAAAGAACACAGAAATCAGGAAGGGGACAAATACTTTTTCCCGGCATTGTAGATTGAGTCATATCTGACGCTTTCCATTGAACTCTTCAATCCACGCATGTAAATTACGATGTATTCGATTTTGTTATTTGGGATTAAATAGGCGGCCCGGTGGGCCAGTGGTTAGCGCGTCGACCTCACAGTGCAGCGGAACCGGGTTCAATTCCAGCTCCGGCCTCCCTGTGTGGAGTTTGCATGTTCTCCCCGGGCCTGCGTGGATTTTCTCCGGGTACTCCGGTTTCCTCCCGCATTCCAAAAGCATGCATGGCAGGCTATTTGAGCACTCCAATTGTCCCTCGTGTGAGTGTGAGCGTGGATGGTTCTTCGTCTCTGTGTGCCCGGCGATTGGCTGGCAACCTGTTCAGGGTGTCCCCCGCCTACTGGCCGAAGACAGCTGGGATAGGCTACAGCACGCTCCGCGACCCTTGTGAGGATAAAGCGGATCGGAAAATGAATGAATGAATGAATGGGATTAAATAGTTGGTTTCTCGAGCATCTGACCTGCCTGCTGCAACGATTCACCGATGTTACTTTTCCATTTAAAAGAGCACGATCGTGAGAGTGAGTGCATTCACCTTCAACTCAAACAGAAAGTGGAGAGAACATATATAAGCCTTCCCATTCTCTCCATTGCTTGTTATGATTTCTCTCAACTATGCTTTTAATGCCGTTTCAAATCATCTTTGCATTTTGAGGCTGTAGTACGCTCACACTGATAGTCAGATAACAGTTGCAATTTTCAAGCCATGGTGAACAACCGCAACCACACATGCGCGCGCGCACACACACACACACGCAAACCCGATATGAGAAACAATTCAGAATTGTGCTTTATGATCTGCAGAGTGAACATAGATTTGCTGCGTAGCTGCGGAATCGCAATGCAATTCAATGACTTCACTTCTCGTGAGTCATGTCCGTCCTTGGATGCTGGCCCTTCATTTTCACTTGAAAAATAGGTGACGTTAATTGATCACCTCACTTGGTCGATTAGAATACAAAAACAGTGGAAGCGATCTTAAATGCCGTTTTCCTTATGAGTATGATTGTTCACTTAATGCAGTTTACTGCAGTGTGGTTATTTGATTTGATTTTGGTATTTTTAACCGTCAAGGAACAAACTTGCACTGACAGGGATGATGTGGCCCCTCATAGTCGTTTCCAAGGTTACCACATGGAATGCTCCTCGCGTTTACTTGCTGAGCTCCAGTCGTCCTGGCGTGAGAGGGGAGAGTTTTCCTCCCCTTCTGAGAAGACTAATAGACATCACTGTTGGCAGGGTGGAGAGAAAAGTATTCTTTGAACTCAAGTTGTAGGCAAGGTTGTTTTTCTCAGGCGAAAAGGCATCTTCCATTTTGAGGGAGCTCGACAAGTCATGTCCTTGCTATCCAGGACTATAATTGCACATGAGTTTAGGAATCCTCGCGGTACATTGTCGTTGGACAAATCCAGGGCAGATTCACTGGAGGCCTACGGCAATTTTTAAAAAAAACGTAAATAAAGTAGCTACAGAACAATATGAATATAGAATAGATTATTGTTATATGGGACAGTAAATAAATACATCTATTTGCATATTACATAAGTAGCGGTCTTTTGTTTTGTTTTTCATGAATGTTCAATACAACTTAGAATAACAATTTATTATGAGATAAAAATTTTGATGTACATAGAAAGTAATAATTATGGCGGGTTACAAGAAAAGAAACGTTTTATGTCTTTCTCGTCCTTTTGAATATGCACCAAATTTTATTGTGATTATTTTGTTCATTTAATTTTATGCTTTTGAGTTCTTTTTTTTTCTTATGTTTTGTCCCCAAATGTTTTTTAATTCATTCATGTATGTAGCAATTGAGTGACCACCTCTCCTCTTGAATGTTCAATTAAGCAAATGAGATCTTTATTTGTAGCCTGAAGAGAGCCACCAAGTGCATGCAGGTTGGCTTCAACAGCTGCAATCAGCCAGAGTGCAGAGGAAACAATTAGCTTTTCATTTTCTCAGAGTGGCTGTGAAAGACAAATTCCGAACATGCAATTACTTTGCTCAAATTGGATTCGACAGATGAGAGATCACAATCTAGAATAACACTGATATGAAATACTAGTGGTGTCACGAAAAACGATTTGAATCGGAAAATTGATTTCATTAAAAAGATGTGATGGCATCAAATTGAACCAAATCGAATCATGCCACTTTAAAATGCACGGTATCGTTCTTGAATCGTATCGCACTGCATGTATCGAGATACATGCAGTATATAATATATATATTATATACTTATATATATAAGTCGCCGCGATTTGACAATCGCCGCTCAATAGCCGTGGGGCGCTTGTGTGTTTTTGCGCCTGTAATAGGCAGCATTTTTCCCTGCCCCATTTTGTTCAGCGGAGATGTCGGCGCTGTTGGACAGTCTGCGTTGGTGCCACTGGATGGATGGCTGCTGGAGCTGAGGATGAGGAGAGAGGAGCGTCGGTGTGGAGCGCGGATGCCTATTTCGAACTGAGAGTCGGCGCTCGGAATTGAAGTGGATTTACACGAGACAGGAGAAGTCAACCAATCTTTTTTTTCGTCAATGGATGCTACAGCTTCTTGTTTACTTTCGAACTTAGCTTGACATGTGGCACGTCATGCACGTTATGAGCGTGACGTCTCTGACCCACTGGTGAAAGGACACTTTGACTGTCTCCTCTTTGATCTATAACTGCCTCAAACAACAAAGTGTATGCAGGATTAGTGATTACGATTGCATGACCTTGTCTTTTGTTTTGTGTTGGGTTCTATTTTGTTATTTTAGGCTCACTGTTCTGTAAAGCACTTTGTTACAGCTGTGGCTGTTGTGGAAGCGGTATATCAATGAAGATGTATTGTACACAATCCTTTTATAGAGAGATGCATAAACAGAAAAACACAGTTCTGAACCATGGACTTTTCCCCTTGGGCCTTTTGTTTTTACTTATTTTGCCTTTTAATGCTTCACTATTTTGGACCAGACATTGTTGGCCAATAGTGGGAGCCCTCAAAAACAAGCATAAGACTTTATGACTGCATTGCATACTGGACGTTGACAATCTTTTTGGGCTTCAGATAGATAAATCGGAAACGAGAAGTGTGGAAAGGTTAGCATGCCACTTTGGTGCGGCAGGAGCCTCCGCGGGGAGCCAGGAGGGGAATCGGCTAGGGGAGGGAATCATTTCGACCGTTTGAGTTTGTTCATTTTTGAAAGCTGACTGGAGGCCCTCGAGAGGAACGCAGCCAGGGTGTCTAAGTGATATCTGCTCCATGGTTAATTCAGTGTGATTTTCCAAGCACAAGGTCACTCTTTGTCAGTATCTGACAGAAGCCCATTCAGAAGAATGAGATGAGCTCTGAGAGCTTTCTCATTCTGAGACCGTAGCTCTCGACTCATAATTATCTGGATGGCGCAGGCCTGCGTGACATTGTCAAGGAATACAAAGCCGTAATCTCTGCCTGGTTATTCTGTAATGAATTAACGCCAGTGGCGGTGAAACAGCAATGCATCACAGGCACCAACAGATTCCATTTTAGTGAGTTATCAGCACTACTATCATGGGAGCGACTCCGACAACGTGGACTATTTCCAGAGAAATGACCTTTTTCACCGGTCAGGTCTGTCGGCCTGGTGAATTGTCAGTCGCTACATCGCTGCTACGGCGGCACCACCTGCACAATTGTCTTTGCTCTGTTTATCTACGAACATCAACGACATGTGGATTATAAATTTCAGTAACTTGGTCTCATTTGTGGCTTTACCCTCAAAGGAGAAAGCAAAAAGAGCTTTGGAGCACTGAATTTGGCAGTAAGGTCCACCTCAATAAAGATGTATTGTCTTCTCATCAAAAGGCCAGACACTGCAAACTTTTGAAAAGTATTTACTGTATTGTGTTCCAGAAACTTGCGCGATCAAAGGTACGTACTGTAAACGTGCATCATTGCTAGGTTTATGCTTTTGCCGTGACGTAATGTGTCACCTGCGTGTAACTATCTGACGTTGGCTGCCTGACAAACTGATGCAAATAAGAAATAATTTCAGCCCGATATTCAAAACGTGCTCCTCAGAACTGATTCAAATTGATGCTCGTTGCAGTGACTGCAGTGTGTTAACGTGTGTATGCACTAGCGCATGTGTGTGTGTGTGTGTGTGTGTATGTGTGTATGCGTGAGAAGGATGGAGTGAAATATGGAGGATGACAGAGGGCTTGCAGAAGCATATTAGCAGCCCCGGTGGTTACTGAATAAAACACAAAAGCTTTTAATTCTTTCCAGGGATTACTGTTTAGTCATGGCTCCCTCATTAATTCAAACCATTAAATCAGGACATTTCATTATTCAAAGCCAGAGATGAGACCTGAGGATTAAGGCTGCGACTGTGTGGCATTCTGCGGTCAACTAACAGACAGACTGTATTTGTAAGATGGAAAGTGAGGGGATAAACCAGCCCGGCGTAGCTTTTTTAGCAGTGGATGCTACATGACCTTTGACCTACCCGCAAAAGTCATAACACCACATCACAAAACTGTCCATTTATAGCATCGGTGTCAAACATACGGCCCGCGGGCCGGAACCGGCCCCAAGGAGGTTCAATCCGGCCCGTGGGATCATTGAAAAGTGAAAAAAAATGCATTCAAGACACAGAATGAATATTTTAAATTAAATGCAATTCATGGATTATCCGCTAGCAGGCACACTGTTTTGATCACAGTAGAAGACAACATTGTTTTGATCGGGGGAAGAAAACAGCAGTCTCAGTCTGTCACCGAGATAGACCCAACACAGCAAATGATATGAAAGCGCCAATCAATGCTTCTTGAGACCGAAACAAAGGAAAGAGATGATATTTTGGTTATTCATAGCACAGTATGGTATAATGTTAATGGTTCGGCCCACTTGACATCTACCGAGTCCGTATGTGGCCCACAATGTGAAATGAGTTTGACACCCCTGATTTATAGCAACACATTCGCCACGTCTTCCAACTCTAAAATACAGTTAATTCAATTGAAAGTGCGACACGGAAAACCTATCCCCACCTAAAAACACACCTCATGAGCTTCACGGACACCGGCGCCTGCACACACAGTTCAACCATGACAGATAATCCCATACATTTATTCGGGTACGGCACCCGAGTTGAACACTTTTGGTTGAAGGTCACGGGAGAAGCTACTTTCCCTTACCATGGCCCTACTGTGAGACTTGTCCTCCCTATCCTCACCAATACATTCTCAACCCTCCATGAAGCGTCTCCAGTTGGTCCAAAATGCTGCTGCTCGCCTCTTGACTGGTACTCGTAGGAGGGAGCACAAAACTCCTACTCTGGCACCCCTTCACTGGCTCCCTATACATTTAGGGTTCTTTTTAAGATTCTATTATTTGATTTTATTCTATTGTTTGTGTACCAAAAACTAAGCGGAGGCTCAGAGGGGATGGAGCATTTTCTGTTGCTGGTCCCTCCCGCTGAATGTCGGCAAGCCCCCTCGCTGCCCATCTTTAAAGCTTGTCTTAAAAGCCATTTTTATTTGGCTTTTGACTCAGCATGAGACTCGATTTTGGGTTGTACCGTTTTTGTGCTTTCTACTGCCTTTGTTATTCTTTTTTTTTTATTGTTTGCTGTTGTCCAAATTATTTTTGCTCCATGTACAGCACTTGGTGTACGGCGCTGGTTGTTTTCAAGTGCTCGAGAAATATAGTTGAGTTGAGGTATTGTTTCTCTACCATGTAAGCTCCCTAAATCATGAACAGTTTCCTTTACCTGTACTCGGCGGGCTCGCCGTCGTGATGTATAAATCAATTGGAAACATGTTCAGAGGGCACAACTCTTGTAATTAAGATGTGTAAATGACAAGGTCATTAACGGTGTTCTTATGGTAATGCTGTGCCCCAAAAGGCTGCGGGACCAGCTGACCGCAGCAGACTCCACGGCGGTGGCTGGCGAGACTCCGACTGCATTGCATTAGTCAGGGAAATGTTAAACAGCAATACAGACATACGAATGTGCACAGAAATTGTGAGGAACCCGTTATATAATCTTGAGGACGCCATATAATGTACCGCCATTTATTTTCACACTGAGAACATGTTTGTTTTCTTTCGCTGTATGCTACTATATTTTTAAACTTTTTTTTTAAACATTTTAAATTCAAACCCAAAACGTCAGAGGTGTGAGGCGAATGTGCTCACCATTCCAAATAAAGAGAAGTAAAAATAAGCAAGTACATTTCCAAAGTGGGTGGGTGACCCTGTTGGTTCTTCGAAATGGATTTCCGTCTTGAATGGATGGTTAACTCTATCCGCACCTGCAGCTGCTCAGTATGTATAACTAATGCAATAGCTAGTAAAACAAGCAGACATCGCTGGGTTTCATGAGCCTGGGGCTCTCTACTAACTGCAGTGCATCTCCATCGTCTCTTTATCTTTATGCCTCCCAGTTGTTGGAATAATGTCTGTCTCCTTGCATGAGAGAAATAAACAAAACAACTCAAAATAATCACTAAAGCTCACAAAAACATATGTGGGTGCTCAGCGTGGACAGGAGATCATCTGCAATTACTTCTCTTACCAGTTAACGGGAATAATAATAATAATAACGATAATAATAACTTTTCATCTTAAACCACTTTGGATGGAAAAAAAGTAACGTTAGAAGGTGTGTTGCAACAGGGAGACTTGGAAAACATGCAAGGCAGCGGCACTCCAGGACCTGACTTTGACACCTATGATCTAGATTCAAGAGGAAAAATTTTTCCGGGTACTGAAGCCCGGGCCGAGGTGGTTTTTGCCAATATTGACGATTGCAGTCTTATTTCATTTTGTTCTCCCAATATTTTCCCCTTCGCTGGCACTGAGCGCCTTGCTTTGAAAAATCTCAAGCAACGGGGGCGACAGAAGAGCAGATACTGAAGCTAAGTGGATGTAAGTCAAACCGCCAATGAAAGCGTCTTGTAATTGCAGTACTTGTGCAGCAAATCAACATGAATTACCCTGGCAGGGTGGTCCGGAAAATCAAAGTAGCATCGTTGAGTCACATTGCTAAACACAAGGATTAACAAATGAGAGCTGTGGCTGGATATAATTTATCTACTTGTGCCTTGACAAACACTTCACATCTCAGTTGGAGCGAAGCCCACTCACATTCTCTCAACATATGATTCACCTTGCTCGTTCCTTCACTTCAGACATTTTTTTGTGTGTGTGTGAGGGGGGGGGGGATTTTTGGATTTTGCATGACTGAATAATCCAAATACAAGCGACATTCTGTTCTCTGCATTGAAGTGCTGATTTTCTTTTTATCTGCCACAGTTATTCAAATATGCACGTGTCGCTGGCGTCAGACCAAGACCGCTTATGTCCAAATTTGGTCAATTTCCACAAATCAATATTCCCCCTCACAAATGATTCCGACTTCTGAAGAGACATATAACATTTATTTTTGTTTCTATAGTTACGCAGCTGCTTTATTTTGTAAAGTAATTTATGTTATGTACTGTATGTAAAGGCAAGCCCCATGTTGTTGCGTGAGAAACCTTTTGTTTAGCGTCATACAGAGAAGCTACGAAAGATGAACTGCAGCGTCGTGTTCTGAGCCAAGCACAGGCTGTACGTTTGTATGTTGTAAATATTAGGCCATATGTGAATTTACATTTGAAAGACGTTACAAATACATGCATTTGTTTACGATGAGCATTTAAGCAAGCGATTAGCGCGTGAGCTCGCGATTGCTAGCTTAGTCAACTGTTCGTCATGTAGCAGACAGTTGGGGCACATTGTTTTGTTGTGTTTTATTTTGCAACAGTAAGTGTTTTTTGTGTGTTTGTGACAGGTTGACACCTTCTTGACTGACCTCTAAGGCGAATAAATTGCAAGAACAATCGACATCTGTGGTCATTGAAGGAGTTGTCTGTCTGTCTCGCCGCAGCGGGGATGTGCCAAGGACAGAACACAAATTATTGAACAACTCAAAGTGTTGAAAATGGTTTGCGCTCACTAAAATGACTCGGAAGACATGTCATTTGGAGGGTTTCCTGTGAAAATGTTGCATCCCAGAGGAAATGTGGAGAGGCGCTGAAGTGAAGTAAAGAGTAAAGTGAGAGCAAGATAAATGAATGGAACAAAAGAGTGGAGCCATTCTTTCAATTGTTACACAGGTTACTTACTCACCAACAAAAAGGACGAATTAGCAGCTGTTAGAAAAATTGCACTTGTTTGTTTGCCTTCAACCATCAGCTGTCACTACAGATTTTTCTCCTTAAAAGTATACTTTTATCTCAGCAGAAATCATTTTTAGATCCACCTTTGCGTCAGGATGCAACGTTTTATTTTTGTGAATTTTGTGTCATATCTGAAGTATATTTGTCACCGGCCGGCAGTGCAGTACCTGATCATTTCCCTCATCAATTGGCGTGCTGAGTCAAGAGGAGCGCTATCAGAGGAAAAAACAAAAGGTGTCGCGTCGTTAAGGTCCATCAAGCTTTGGTGCTCCACCGAACAGCACATGGGGGGGGGGGGGGGGTTGCCTTTATAAAGTTGCTTATATAAAGTGACGAAGAAACTACAACATCTTTGGCAACCTAGATAAAGATTTTTCAGTAAACTGTAACGTGGGGCCCTTCCAAATAAATTTGGATTGGAATAAGTCTCCCGTATTTTGTTCTTTTTAATAGCTGGCATTTGTTTCATGAGTCAAAAAATAAATAAAAATACAAGCGTACACTCTTTGGACACTCAATTAGGTACACCTGCCCAGTCTAATGAGATATTTCGAAACAAACTCTAAAGACACCATCAATTGATACTGTCAGAGAACTGTTATGCTTCGTGCGTGTTTAATGTTTGACCCAGCTCATTCATCAATGAATTTCAGAGAAATAGTCATTAATATTCATCCCTCGCATCAGTATCCCCTAAAACTGCACAATTTGAGACATTTGCATGAAGGCTGTCACGGTGCTTCAGACTAAATGGAAAGCGTGCTCAGAAAAGGATGGACCAAAATCTACAGGAATTGTCCACCATGATGGTAAAGACGAGCATTTAAAACGGTCACGTTATGCTGCCTTTCGCCCCAAGCCACCTGACGCTCTACCTGACCCCCGAATGTGATATTACGCATAAGATGGAAGGATGGAAATCATTAATATGATAGTGGACAGGCGCGCTTGGGAAAGGGTTTCACAATCAGCATCACCCATGTGAATGTGTTGTGTTATTTTATGCTGTGTTCTGCTTATGTGATCGTATCGATATTTGAACGAAAAGCATGATGATAAAATGATAATCCCAATAATCCAATTTTATAACAAGGGGGAAAAAAGAACACATTCACTCTCGTTTACTCATTCACTATTTTTGTACTTTCTACTGTCTTTGTTTTAATTTATTGTTTTATTGTTGCATATATGATAGTTGCTCGATGCACGGCTCTTTGTATACTGCGGAGGTCGTACTGTACTCTATAAATACAGTTGATTGCAGAATTTACGAGGTGTCAGTGAACACACCACACCCGGCTGCTATGAACTCATAATACAATCGACTCAACGAAAAACAACATAAACACACACACACACACGTGTTATACACACACACACACACACACACATAATGACACTCAATGTCAAGTTAAAACATTAATAAACTGCAGCTCGCCACCCTTAACTAATATGAGAAGGGCTGTGGAAGATGAAAAATCACCCCAAAAAAGTTTTTAATTGGGTAAAGAAATATGAAAAAGAAATTGGGATTTTTCCTCATGCCAGAAAGTTACAGGAGGAGAAGTGTAGAAGTATAATGTGGAGAAGTGCAATTAAAGTCACAGAAGTACACCAACAAGAACTAACATGAAGCACACTTCATGCTGGGATTCATATTTTCCTGATGCTGTAAAAACAATTACTTGTAAAAAAAAAAAAAAAACTACCGGTACTTCTTCTCTGATGCGTTTTTTTTTTTTTTTTTTTGCCAAACATAGTTGGCTTGAGGAAAGGCCTATAAAAAGCATGCACATTTACTCAGTCTTGAATTCATTCTAAAATGAATTGTTGCCACTGCAGTAGCTCAGTCTTCGCCAGATTCCTATCATTAAAAAAAATGGTGTGTGCATACTTGAGGCTTTAAATGGTCTCTTCTCTCTTCTTACACATTAGCAAGCAAGGAATCATTTGCTGACCATGATTAATTTACAAAACGCACACAGTTCATCAACCCCCCCCCCACCCCCTTTAGAGCACACATTCCTTTTTGTATCGACAGCATGTCTATTTACTCCATCCAAGCAGCACATAACTGGCTTCAACATGATAAGCAGTCAGAAACAGCTCATCTTTATTATTGTGGACAACAAAATCAGTCACAGGATTACTCATGCATGTTTTTATGAGTCTTTTGGTGTTGCCATCCAATGCGGGTAACCTATCGTTGAGAAAGACGACTTTACGACGCAGCCACACTGTTGTGCGATACGTGCAGAATGTGGCTCCGCATTGTCTTGCTGAAATAAGCGGTGACTTCATGAAAAAAAAAAAAAAAAAAGAAAGACAAATACAACACTTGGATGGCAGCATATGCCGCTCCAAATCCTGGATGTACTTTTCAGCATTAATGGTGCCTTCACAGATGTGCAAGTTCCCCATGCCGTGGGCACTGACACACTCCTAAACTATAACAAATGCTCACTTTTGAACTCATAACAATCTGGATGGTCATTTTCCTCTTCGGCCCGCAGGACACAACATCCACAATTTCCAGTAAAATTTGAAGTACGCACTCGTCAGACTACTGTTCATTTTTCCACTTTGAATTATCATCGGGCCCAGAGAAGCCAGCGGCATTTTGGGTGTTGTTGATGTATAGCTTTCACTTTCACTGTTATCTGACAACGGTTTTCTGAAGTGTTCCAGAGCTCACGTGGCAAAATTCTTGACACAATGATGCCGTGTTTTTTTTATGCAGTGGGATCACTTGGTTTTCAGCCAATATGAGCCTTTTTTAATGATATAATGTAGAGTAACTGACACAACATAAGATAAGATAAGATAAGAAAACCTTTATTAGTCTCGCAACGGAGAAATTCCCAATTCACAGCAGCAAAGTTATGAAAGGAAGAAGTAGAACAACAAAATATAGGAGCTGCTGGAAAGGCAGCCACTCTCGCGGCGCCATTTTGAAGTCAAAATAACAAAAGTAACACAACACAACACATAGGACACAGACAGTCGTGCAATCTTCACCACTTTTCTGCATACATTTTGTTGTCTGAAGCAGTTCTAGATGAAAGAGGAGAGGATCAAAGTGTCCTTTCACCAGTGGATCAGAAACGTCATGCTGAAAATGTGCACACGTCTGCTCCAAGCTAAGTTTTGAAAGCAAACATGAAGCTGTAGCATCCATTGACGAAAAGAGATTCGTTCACTTCTGTCCCACGTAATCCGCTTCAAACTCCAAGCCGCGACTCCCAGTTCCAAATCCGCATCGGCGCTCCGCGCTAACGCTCCTTTCTTCTCATCGTCGGCTCCTCAAGACTTACATCCATCCAGTCGCATACCGTTCATCAGCGTCGATCTCTCCGCTGAACAAAGCGGGGCTGTGAAAAATGCTGCCCATTCCAGGCGCAAGACACAAGCGCCCCGGGACTGTCCAGCAACGACAGTCAAATGGCGCCGACATTCCCCCCAGTCAAAAACAGTGCTGGTATACCCATGCTGCCGAGAAGGCGCAACCACCAAGCACAGAGTCTCCTCCTTGATGAATGTCGTGGCCAAAAATGCTGAAAAAGTCCACATCATTTCCACACGATGTAACAACAAACACAAAGTGACAAAACAAACACAAAAACAACCACAAAAAAAAAAGCAAGGCTCATGAGAGCACTTGCTGACGGCTGCCTACTCGGGCGCCATCTTGACTTCAAACATCCCAACTTCATTGGAATCGGGGTTTGTGTGTTGATACCACATCATCCCAGGTCTTAAACCTGATTTCTATTAACTGTAGCAGCTATTCATTGTCGAATGTAGAGTAATCAGAAAACACCAACATAAACATAACCAGTCAGTCAGTCATTCGGTCATCTTCCGTACCGCTTGATCCTCACGAGGGTCGCGGGGGGGTGCCGGAGCCTATCCCAGCTGTCTCCGGGCAGTAGGCGGGGGACACCCTGAATCGGTTGCCAGCCAATCGCAGGGCACACATAAACAAACGACCATCCGCGCTCACACTCACACCAAGGGACAATTTAGAGTGTTCAAACCACATTCCTCTAAAATACACAAGAGACATGAGAAGGTGTGTGGGGTTTTTTTTTTCTGTCATCAGATATCGGACTGCAGCAGCAAACATTTGCTTTACAATTTCCTATCGTGTAGAGTCACAGCAGTGGTTTAATACATCACATTAATTTTTCTCCGTTTGAGTTATTGCTCCGGCATGGTACGTGACAGCAACGAGCGTGTCTCATTCTCATTGAAATGTGACAGATGAAAAGATACCGTTGACAACAAGCCTTGGAAGGAAGCGAGTGCCTTCCTCCAAACATCCAAGGGGGCTCTGCAATGTCTTCCGAATTTCCCTCCCATGTAGATCGCGTACAACCCTATCCAACAATATAAATAATAGATGAGAAGTAAACTCAGTTTGTTTCTGTCATGGATATCTCGAAAGCAGAGCATTTTGTCTCTGCTTTCTCTTTTTCCCCGGGCTATAACAACAATGCTTGTCACTGTTTCCTTGGGGAGTTCCATGAGCTGTGCACGTGCAATGTTCATGGGGATTTATGGGGGGTATGGTGCACGATGGATGCATATTGAAAGGAAATTTCTGGACCCCCACTATCAGAATATCCCGCAAGAAATGTGTAGTATTGTTGTAGAACTTGGAATGACTTTCCAACGAGCACCGTCAAGTGTACATCTTGGCGGGTGAGACGGCAACGTGTTGTTCCTTCCACTATGTCCTTTGATTCGGCATCATTAAACCCGCACGTGTTTGCAACTTTTGTTGCACATTTACAGTGACGGGAAGAGAGGAATTTCCCCTTGTAATGATTTGGGAGTCCCATGAACAGCTCAAAGTGGTTTGTACACATGCTATCAGCACATTTTCAAAAGACAGAAAAATTCAGAGACATATTTTTTGGTGAATATTTAAGATAAGATAATAAGATAAGATCACCTTTATTTGTCCCACACTGGGGAAATTTGCAGTCTACAGCAGCAAAATTGGGGCGAAGAAAAAAAAAATGGTTTCATTGCACAAAATAAATGTTTCAGAAACAACTGTACACAGTTCAATAAAAGTGCAATATAAAATATAGCATACAGTGTATTTGTCCAATAAATATAATAAATTAGCAATAGACTAGAAAGCACAGCATAAGGTGATTTAAATAATATTAAATAATTAAACAATTAAGTGAATACTGATTTAACAGTAATATGCGATTTTTTTTTTTTTTTTGCTAGTTGTTAGCCCAACAATGGTGGTTCCTATTCGGTATTAGCATTAAGCTAACAGTAGCATTTCAACGTCAAAGTCTGCTTATTGTCAATTCTTATTTTTTTTATGTTCCCATTTGAAGGTAAATGTCATCAGGGAGGAGCAAATAAACAGCCTCAACCTCTTTTTTTGGAAGACTTGTTCTGCCGAACGGATGTTTATTATGTGTTTATTATGAAGTGAGATGAGTGAAGTTTGCGTATCTGAAGTTTGCGCCCTAAGCCAAAGGGGGGAACAAAAAAAATCATGCAAACAACGGCTCATATCTCAAAAAAGTCGAGTTACTGCATTTGATACGGAATATGATTCAAAATGAAAAAGTTATTTTGCCAGTTCTCATTTTCTCAAAAGACATGAAGATTTCGGTGTGTGCAGCAGAATTCTCCTCTGACTTGCGTGGTGATGGTGATGGAGGAGTTTTTGGAAGAAAATGGGGGGGGAGAACAGAACTTTTTTTTTTCTGTCTTCTCAATGAGTATTCCACTCACAGCTCCCTGACCTTGAGGTGAGCTTATTCCTGACCAGTGTGCCGAGCTGAATGAATTACAATATCCACCTATAGGCCCAGTCCGAGCTCGTGTCCTGACCAAACAACAGCAGGCCTCTCACAGGATCTCCTGAGACTGCAGGCGGGGGCTTTTCGCCACATTATCATCTGCCCACTCAAGTATGAATTCCCGGCCAGGCGGGAACAGTTGGATCCGCAATACAAAGATCACAGAGTAAGATGGTGGTAACGATACTTCTTGAGTCGGTCTTGAGTCAGCAAGGCAATTCCTTCATTTTTGATGGAGAAATCAAGGAATGAATATGGGAAGAAAAAAAAGACTAACATTTCAATTTTTACTTCCAGGTGCCGTATTTAGATCTGGACTTGATACATAACCAATGAGATAGCGCCTTATGTTTTAATCAACTATTTTTCCCCATATAACTAGCAATACTGTAATGTGTGACTGACCGGTGTACAATTTATTTTTCTTTTGCCAGCTCTATCCCATTCCATTGATTTTTTCAAACTATGAACCGCGTTGAATAGCTGTAACCAACATTAAAAAAAAAAAAAAATGGAAAGCTTTCTCTGGGCAAAAAAAAAGAAGCAATTGTGAAGTTGAGATAAAATGGAAATCGATCCGCCATTGCGCAAATGTTGGCCAGAGCCGACATTTGAAAGGATGTCCTGAAGAAGAAGGAAACGGCCGGGATACGAGACAGCAGGTGTGGAAAGGAGAGCTCAAAGAAACCAGCAGCAGTTGTTGACTGAACCATTTGGAGATTTTGCAAGCAGGATGAAAAACAAGAGCTTGTGACATCAGCAACAAACTCCAGAGGGCAGAAGTCTGTTTCAGGTTCTTTGTCTCAGACAGCAAAGAACGGTTTCATTTACCTTTTATTTTTCTGCGCACGACTGTTGTCTTCATCTGTCGGTTACATGATGTGAATGGGAGTGCCAATGATCATCGCAATTTATTGTGTATTAGAGAACAAAAGTAAAGAAGCGGGCGGCCAGTTTTAGCTGTCTTCAGTCTTGACGTTTGAAATGTGACGTTTGTCATCCAAAAACGAGGCAGTGTTGGAAAATATTCAGCACCTTCGAGCACGCATCAGTCGGATGTTCTCTTATCGTCCAAGTCGGCGGCATCTTATCTTCAACCGATTGTGGTCAGGCCAGCCTCCAGCCGCCACGCGGATTATTCATACTATGCGTCATGAAAACACGCCACCAATGCATTGCAAGGGCCAATTTCAAAATAAAAGTCAAGTCAAATTTATTTATATCGCCCTGAATTGCGAAAGAGTCTCAAAGGGCTTCACAAGCCCACAGTTGACAAATATTGAAATATCACCTGATCCTTAGCCCACAGGAAAACAAGGAAAATTTTAAAATAAAAAAAAGATAGAAACCTTGAGAAGGGGCTGCAGATGGGGGGAGGGGGGGGGGGGGGTCATCTCTCACAAATAATACATAAATGTCAGTGACTAGGGTTAGGGTTTCAAAATAAGGTTTGAAATTAGGCTTAGGGTTCTTAAAAAAGGGTTTCAAACTACAGCTAGGGTTTCGAAGTCGGGGTTTGAACTCGGTTTCGCTTCTCAAATTAGGGTTGAAAATTCGCGATTGGCTGGCGATCATTTGAGGGTGGACTTCATCTCTTTGCCAGAGTCAGTTGGGTTCGCCTGCCGGCACACCTGTGACCCAAGTGAGGAAAGAAAACGTACACAGAGCGGATGGATCGTGATTGAGGGTGCATCTTCTTGCATTCAGACCAATGATAAAACCGAGATCTGATCAAAGCCACTCCCGCTTCCTCGTGGTGATTTATCATCCTGAAATCAATCCCCGAAGCCTCGATACTGACTGAGGAGCTGCGCGAAGGCCTTTTTAATAAATAAACACCCTCCATCCATCCATCCATCCATTTTCTGAACCGCTTTATCCTCACAAGGGTCGCGGTGGGTGCCGGAGTCCATCCCAGCTGGGTAAATAAACCCCCAAAATGTCATTTTACGTTTTGGCATTCAACGGGTTAAGGTTGTTTCCTGAGATATGAGTTTTATTGATCAAGAACATTCTAAAACAAACTCTATGGCACACAAAGAGAAGCAAAGTTCTGTCACGGTGAGTGAGGCTGCAATCCAATATTGAATTAAGATGTTCACCCTGACGTAGGGGCAACCTCGAGAAAATCAAGCCACCCATGCACTTTTGTCCTCTCATAGTCATGCCTCGAATTGCAGTGCTCCAAGGGTGCGACCGCTCGAATTTGCAATGTGCATAAATTGACTTCACATTCCTGTCGTCTTTGGCCTCGGTGGCACATGACTTTTAGGGGGGCCAACGGAAGCGAGAGGAAAAGCAAATGGGCCCGACTTGGAGCAGCAACAGCAAATGAATTCACATCTTCTCATATAGTTTCAAAGCCGTTTTACTGAGTCATCGCCTTATTATGCAGTCCGTGCACCACGTACGGCTGGAAATAGACGGCGTGGTCGGGCTTCTCCGAGTTCGCTGATGAGCTGCTCAAACAGGCTGCATCGGGGCCCTCCAGGGCCGCGAGTTGGACGCCACTGCTCCGAGGCGAATGTTTTGTCAATTTTGTCGCAGTGGTCTTTTTGTGGTTTGATGAGATAAGAAATTAGAAGCGTGGACGCATTTGTCGACGAGGAGCATTGCGTCAAATATGCTTTTGGCCTTGACTGCTGCCTTTTGTCTCAGTATGCCCTTCCAGTAAGCTAAAATGACTTGCATGTGATTTTAGTTAATGAGGTTAATGGCTCATTTCACAGAAAGAAAAAAAAAAAAAAAGCGATCGCAGCTATTATCATTAAAGCCCCGGTTCTCGCTCTCTCCAGTCACACACACAGTTAAGTTTAATGCCAAAATGCTCCGTGTGCCATAAGCACAGACAGCGGCACAGTCCATAAAGCAGCATGTCATCGATTAAGGAACATTGTCAGATAGTGAAGCGAACTCCCATGTTGTATCAAACAGCGATGCAATTGTTTTAGCCTGTTTTGTTTTTCATGGCCGTTCAGCTTGATGGGGATTTTGTTCTTGTTGTTGTTGCTTTTTGCTTTGTCATTTTGACCCAAATGACCCATTTGGGTGCCATTTGCGTTATGCGCAAAATGTCATGTTTCTCTTTGTGAAGTGCAGCGAACAATTTGGGAGTTCAGTGCTTAAGAAGCAGGAAGTCGAGCAGACGGACAAAAAAAAACGTCAAAGACAAGAAAGCAAAATGAAAAAATTGCAACTGGCGCCACGCTTCCTCTGCGTGACAATGCTGCACAATCACTGTCGCATGCCGATTATTATGCAATATCACTCTCTCCTCCTTCACTTCCATCTGTCTATCCTCGTGCCCCCCCCCCCCCACCATAACCCGTCCCCTCGTTCCTCAGCATACATACTTGCTCTGCCTTATCTCCAGTCCCAGACAAGGCTCCCTGTTTGAGCTGTCATTATAATCACTTTGAATGGCCCCCGCCTCATGGCGGACGAGGAGCGGCACGCTGTGCCCAATCACACAACACTTTCTCCCAGCCCGATAGATGCATGTCATATTTCATTCCGGCTAAGGTAAAATGCATTGAGGGATTTGAATCCAAAATCCTTGAGCGACTGAACGTAGCTGCGGGAGTTTTCCATGAAAAATACCGCTCGACAGGACCGGTTTGAGAATGTGGCTGCCCTGAGCTCGACTGACATTAATGCATTCCTTGGCCCAAAGGCTGCTGTTTGCCTGCTAAGACGTTGATTGAGCTTGCGCATTAAGTGTTCCATTGGGTGGGTGTGAATACGTTACAAGCCCCAAATCAGGCCCCAGTAAAGTTTGAAAGTTCCAAATCAGCATTGTGCACAAAGCAGAATCTGAGGGCAACTGTTCACATAACCTCCCGTAACCTGTCATTGTGTGAACCGCCATTGCGTTTTATCATCTAAAGTTCACCCACTTTTTATCACCATATTTAATGGTGATGTAGTTTTTATGCAATCTTGCTCCAAGTAATTGAAACCATAACAATGTGTCTCGTGTTTGGCGTCGAAGGAAAGAATTAAAGATTAAACGCTGCAGCCACAGGTCAAAAACTCTGGGCAGGAGAAGCCGATGGCGGCGCGATCTCAATTTTGAGTCTTGCCGTAGATGAGGGAGACGCGGAGCGGTACATAAACTCAAGGAGAAATTAAGGCAAGTTGTTGGCACACACGACACACATCAAAAGCATTATTCTACAAATACACCAATATATCGACTTTCCCATTCCGGATTTAAATGAACGTAAATCTTGGGAACGAAACTAAAGAGACATTCATGACGGCCTGGCTGGCTGAGCGCACCTTCTGCCGGAAGAAGCCCAAAAGCCTCCTCCTCCTCCTCCTCCTCCACACCGGTTGATAGAGTTGAGCTGAATCGATGCTGTCTGAAAGTAAGCCGTTCTTATTAAGTCATCAGCAGGCAATAACGGTTGAATGTAGCACTAAATGGAAGGAGGAGCTGTGGCTTAGTGGCCTCGGCCGCAAAGGAGATGTGTCCGAGTTAGTATCATCGCACTTAATGCCAATTCTAATGAAACTACAAAGGTGACACGTCGCACACGGTCTGGTCGATTTGAGTGTGGGTGTAAGCGTGATGAATTCAAGCCTATCTCCATCCCTTTACTGACAAACTAGACCAGCATTCGTGCACTTACACTGAACGTGAATTTGGATTATCATTCACCGGCAAGTACCCAACGGAGTTTATGCGCGCGTCACACGAGCTGGACAAACACTGACCACCCGCTCACTGTCCTGACTGACTGCATGACTCTATGCCGCATACACTAGCTAGCGCACTCATGCAAATATCGCTTTCATTTTGGAAATTACAATTACCCATTCGGTAGGCTCAGTGGGTAACATCGGGGGCCCGAGGTTCGAATAACGGTCAGAAGAGTAACATCCAGTGAGTCTTTAAGCAAGACCCTTCACGCCATCAACCGATACGAATAATAGATGTACAGAAATCTGAGCCAATAAGAAGACGTGATCAGAAAACTGTCGATTTCTTCCCACAAATATACAGTGTTGCACTTTGTGCAAACTTGAATGGCATGCATCCGGAATAGATTGAAAAAGTGCTACTCGAATATCAACCGAGCGGAGTTTTGCAGTCGCCGGTCATTTAGTGGAGTTCAAAGCAAACATGCTGAAGCGGCATTTCGCTGTTATGCTGCACGCAAATGGAATAAGCTGCCAACAGAAGTGAAGTCAGGCCCAAGTGTACAGTTTGAAACTCGGTTATTTTTCCCCCCGTACAGTTTTTTTTTTTCATAATTTTTTTGAACTCTTGTAAATGTCGTTTTCCAATCATGTGAAGCAAACTGAATTACCTTGTGGATGACAGGCGCATATAGGAATAAAACTGCCAAGACTGGCTGAGCCTGGCTTTGAAATATTTTTCACAAACAGCAGACTTGATGTTGCACAACATCTCTCATCTCTACACCTGCAACTTCCACAAGGTTGACCTTGGCAGCAGAACTTTGTGTTCTGTTTGGGTTTTTTTGCGTTATCTGAACAGGTGCTTGCTTCGCCATTTCAGGCAGCTTCCGAAACTCCAAAATTGCTGTGCAACTGATGTCTCATTGAATTTCAAATGACCACATTTACAATTGTTGTTGTTAAACATGTGCTTCAAAGAAAAGGACAATTTTGAAGAGAAAAAAAAAAGTGATTTTTATAATAGGTGACCAGCCTTTCGTCGCAAATAAATTATATTGGACACCTTTGGTTTCTTACTGATGAGTCAAAATAAAAGGGTTCGACCGTCACCAGCTTTAACAGTGGAATAACACGGCTGCACAGAGCCAGCCAGCACAAGGTGAAAACAAGCACAGACGATGAAACGGCCAGAAAATAATAATGGGTGAGAGCGGACAGGAAAGATGTGCTCAGCAAATCGCTTTTATGTGGCCTCTGAAGTCAACTCTTCTTGACCGTCCATTCACAAACCGTGTTGCTTTTTCCACGTTGTATTTGCCCGCCATTGCATTTAAACAGCAGCTACCTTGAGAAGAAGTGTATTTCATTTTTATCATATGACCGATTTATCAATTTTGAATATGGAATGAGTAACACGGCGCCCCGGTTTTAAGGTTAATTCTATTGTCAGACACAAGGTCAGCTTCAGGGATGCACCCCGTCACGAAGCATCCCTCGAGAAGCTTGATTTTCATAATCGCCCATTCATCAGTTGTAATTTGCAACGCTAATCTTCCTATTTATTCCTGTGAGGGGGTGGATGGGGTGGGCGGCCATTTTACACTAATGAACCAAGCCATTAGAATTAAAATGCTCGATTGAGAGTTCAAATCAAGGTGGCAGTTCAGGGAGGCAGGACCCTTCCATAAAGGCAACACTTGGCACACGCTTACTCAGCCCAACGGCAAAATAAGAATACAGGACGGTCAAATTTTATGAAGGAAATCAGTAATCGAAAGTTGCGCCTTAATACAGGATTTTTCATTCAAGGAGATGAGAACAAAAGAAACGACGTTCCATTTTGCTCTTCATCATTCGGATTAGCCAATCAGTAGAATGACTGAGTTCTCCAAACACACAAAATGATTGTTTCTATCGTATGTCACCGTACGAGCGGGTGTGTTTGCAAACAACAAGACACGCACACGATTTACCTTTAGGTATGCCTTTAATTAACAAGCACGGTTGCTATACAGTTCCGCAGAATGTTTCTTCTATCGAACTCAATTATGGATTGACCTTCTACGGTTCTCCTGGCATAGTTTGTCATTTGAGTCATGCACACTTATTGCAAAAAGAGATAGTCATTGATTATGGACTGACGGGAATGCGTCTCGAATTTGCCTCCAAACATTAAGTGGGTGACTGGAAATCTGCTAGCACGGACCAGAAAGGTGACAAGCGCACCAGATTGAAAACACGCGCACACGTGTTGCCGCCTATAACAGCCGACAGTCGCAATAAGTCTGATCTTTTGCGTGTACTGCACGTGACATTCTCTTGGGCAATGACAACAGAGCAAATCCCATCGAAACGATTCTTTTATGATGCGACTTTGACATCAACCCGTTCAAAGTCTCATCTTTTGACAAAGCAACTTCAGGCAAAACCGTCAGATGGTCAACAATGGTCACATAGCTTCCATTTATGGAGTTCTATTTGTTGCCTAAATGCAAAAAACAAAAACAAATCAATAAATAAAAGTGAACTGACAAAAAAAATCAGCCCCGTGTTTATTTCCAACCCCGTGAATATCATCTTGATCCCATTTACTTGTGTGTTCTTGGCTGAGACTACTTTTTCAATGTTGTTATTGAATTGTAAATAAAAGTGCTTCAGGATGGTAATTAAAGTAACCTCTGGAAATGATTATTTTGGATTCAGTTGTAGCTAATGAAATGATTGCGCTCAATTGGTAAATGTCAAATGTGTAGTGCACTTATTGAAATCCTTTCCATCTCAGACTTGGTAGTGATTTAGTTGAAACCACAGTAGGTCAGTGTTTTGTTTTGTTTTGTTTTTTGAGCGAGAGAGAGAGAGAAAATATAATGAATCATCAGCTTGCTGCACAATTATTTTAACGCTTTCACAGATTTCCAAAGGAACGCAGCTTGACGCTTGCCCAATCGCTTTATAAGTTGGAACAAAAACTCATCGATCAAAAGAGGAAAGCACTTTTCCTTTTCTCCCTTTCATTCCGTTTGAAAATGTAAATCGCTATCGTCATTTAAGAACCTAAATTTTTAAATAGCGATCATGCAAAAGCCTAATAATTTGCATTTCTTCATTCCGTCCTCTCAAAAACCGCCTCCGATTCGCTCTGAGTCCGAGAGATAAGACCATTTCCGGGCTGCGTGAAAGTATGCCCCCTAGGGGCCGAAAGCATAATAGTGTGACGTCACATTTGGGATATCCTCGCACAAAAAGTCCAATATCGTATATCAGAACTGAAAAGAGCTCACCATCAGTGCACATTTTCCCTGAAAGTTAGAATCCATTGAGGGATGTCTTTTTTGTTTTTGAAATCCGGAGCGATCGAGCGTTTCTGTTGGACGGAGTCGTTCATGATTGTGGTGGTTTTGATGGTGCCGTAGTTGTGTGGCCGACACATTAAATGTTGTAGATCAGCACCATCCTGTCGATGGTGGCCCTGCAGATGGGGCACTTCTTGGGGTCTGAGAGCGCCTCGTAGCACAGCGTGCAGGTGCACACATGACCGCATTCCAGAAAGACGCAAGAGCGCTCGTGGCTCAGGCAGATGGTGCACCGGCTCGCGTGCACGCTGCTTCTGTAGGATGTCTGTTCTTCCCTGCAATTTTTCTTCTCGTGCTCCTCAAACTCCTGAGCGTGATCGTATTTTTGCAAAACTTCAATCTTGGCTTTCCATTCGGCGATGGCCGTCTCCATGGCATGCTTTTCTTTCCTCGCCTTTATTGTGGCTTCAATCCTTTTGCGCTCCGCTTCAAACTCGGCCTCCTCTCTTTCGATTGCCAGTTTCTCGTTCAAAGCCGCCGATTTTGCCTGTAATGACGCCCGCTCCAGTTCGGCCTTAAGTCGGATTGACGACGTTGACGACTTCCACGGCGCGCTCCCGCCTTGCGAGCCGGTAGCGCTCGGACACTTGCCGCTTGATCTGGATGATGCGGACTTGATGTCTTCTCTGTCGCAATTGTCTGCCTTCTCCGAGCGTTTCCTGACCTCTTTCATCCATTCCTCACATTTCCAGAAGAAGTTGTTCATGACTTTATTTTTCGGATAAAACCAACGAATTTGGTTATTTCTGAATTCCTCCTTGGTCATAAACTGCTGCAAGCCGTTATTCAAGTCGCGAAAGTCTTGCTTCAAAGCGACAAAATCTATCCGCGATTTGGTTTTCACCGCGTCGACGTTTACGTCGTCCTCCATTAACTGCTCAATTTGCTTCTCCATGCTTGTGATTTGGCATAGTTTGTTGGTCCGAGCCCGAAAGAGGTCGTTCTTCTGTTCTCCCGAGTATGATACTGCGACAGCCTTGCCCGCCTTCCCCGCTTTGAACGTGTGTGTTTCTCTGTCCTTTTCGCTCCGCTTCGCATCCATGAGAAAAGGTTTCGACACCGATTCGGTGAAGAGGTCAGGCGCTGTCCATCCAAAGGTGATCCGAGTTGCGCTTTGCAATTCGGCCAAAGCACATTCTTCAAAGAATTAACACGCACCCAATCGCCACGAGGACGGTGCCAGGTAGGGATCCTAAATTAGCTTACGAGCTTACCGTCAGGAGCGCAACAGTCTGTTATTGTCTGCGCAAAGGGTTTTGCGTCAGTCAGATCCTTGTTGATTCTATAGCTCAGAAAATCGGTTAACGTCCCTTCTCTGACCTTGTCCGTTCATTATGAAACCACAAGAGCTCTCAATATCGTTGAGGAGTTGACCGGACCTCGTGGTACAAAAGCCGCATTGTATCCATGGGATGTTATAAAATAATATATTTCCTTCCAAAGTTTTCCACACTGTCAGCCAAGTGCTGTTCCACCGGCAATCGCAGAGGAAGGAGAACAAAATGTATGACTGGAAAAAAACAAACAAACAAAAAAAAACACCCAACAACAACCGACCGAGCTGCACTTTCCTCTTGATGGACTGCATCGTCCACAGTTTTTCAGTTTCAATGATGTAAATCTGCCAGATAAAAGATGATGTATAATGACTTATGATGAGGTATGATGAGGTGCAATGATGTATACAGAGAAAAAAGGCATTACGGAAGAGTGCTCTGACTCACTCTTCTGAAGAAAACAATGCGCAAAGGTAAAAAAAAAAAAAAAAAAAAAGACTTGGCTCTGCTTCCTAGTTAAATGCCAACTATTTGCATTTTCCTGCCACCTGCATAATACAATCATCATCATCAATTAAAGTTAATCACAAAAACATACATTCAATGTCTTTGGGCTGCCATGGCTATGATTACCTTTAGCAGGAGAATGCTACATGCTGTAACACACACGGAGCTTTTTTTTTTCCTCCTTTATTCCTTTCATTGTATATCTACACTGCATGGAGTTTATTTTTGAATGTCTGTGTACAGTGTAGTTAACGGCAAGTGCTCAATAAGGGGAGTGTGATTTTATAAACACCACTGGGTTTTTATCAACCCCCGAAGGACATGAAAATGACGGTCGGACAGAAGGCGAGGCGCGTCTGACACCACCGCAACATCATCTGGGTCGGCATCAGCGCTGCGGTTGTCCAAACAAATAGAGGCTTGAAGCCAGGACCATTCATGCATTCATCCATTCATTTTCAAATCCGCTTATCCCCACGAGGGTCGCGGGCGTGCTGGAGCCTCTGCCAGCTGTCTTCGGGCAGGAGGCGGGCGGTACACCCTCAACTGGTTGCCAGCCAATCGAAGGGCGCAAATAGATGAACGACCACTCGCGCTCACAATGACACTTCGAGTGTCAGATTAACCTGGCCTGCATGTTTTTGGAATGTGCGAGGAAACCTCAGTCCCCGGAGAAAATGCAGTCAAGTGCCACTTCGTAGCATCAGCTTTGCTAGCGACCATGTCGGGTTTGCTTCGCTGCGGTCGGGTTAGCATTGCCGGGATCTGGTGTAACACAGCAAAACCGACGTGTCCGTTCAAATGAAACCGGCTCGCCTTGCGTATTCCCCTGCGATGAAATTGCTCTTCAAACCGGCCATTCTGATGACAAGTGCTGCACAAGGTGTGCATTCTCGAGCTTATTCAAGGGAGAGCTGAAGGATATAATGAGCAAGCTGCAGTTTGACAGAGCACAGTTCAAGTGGAAGGTGTGAGCAAAGGAACATTGGAGGGGTGGGGAGGGAAACTGGTCGAATTGCGCACAATTTGTGTGAGTGCTTGAGTGTGAACATTTTCTCTGGGTCTGCAAAGGCCAAAACCAAAGTTTTTGTTGGTCAGCGCGCTGCTTATTGAAGAAGACTGATTGATACGCAGCATAGAGAAAGGGAGAAAGATGGTTATTGTTATAATTATGTTTACTCTTGTGATTATATACCATAAAGCTGCTCGCTGCAGATTCCATTCAAGCAAATTGTAATGACGCTGCTTGTCACTTGAATACGTATTGCTCGGGTTAAGTAAAGCATTGTACCCACCCCCAAAAAAAACATCCTTGAGCTGACAAATACATACTCGATCTAAAAAATAAGAAAAGGACACAAATTGAAAAGTTCAAGATGAAAAAAGGAAGCACTAAAAGACTGACGGCACACAAAGTGTCCAGGTGTCCATCAGTCATTGCAGTTTCCTGCAAGGCGACTTCGCTCCAGGACAGATTGGCGCCCATCAACAGCAGGGTGGGGGGGTCCTTCATTTTGTCCGCCACGGTGACGCTTCCATTTTGCTCGTATATTTCAAAGCTGCACCGCGTAGGAGCTCACATTAAGAATGTCAGGATTGGCGTTTGTGATGCGGGTTCGCTCACAATCGCGGGTTCCGACCGACCTCAAATGTACACCGCAGGGTTAAAATGTTAGTCATACAATGAGCAAGAATATCTGATGCGTGTGTTACATTTCTCTAGTTCTTTCTGAAGTTCCAGGTCGTAAAGCAGTAAAATAGACGGATTGAGAGAGGCAGAAGAGATTCGTGCGCAGATGCCTTGTAAAATATGATCGTTTTGCTTCAGGAAAAGTACATGACTGACACTGACTGAGAACCGCCTCTCTCATCTTTAAAATAAATCATTAAAAAGGAAAAAAAAACATCAGGACAACAAGCAATAAAGAAAGGCAATATCTGAAAAGATTGTGATGCTCCGTTTTACTCGACACCTGAAATGCTCATGACCTTTTGGGAGATGAAGACCACCATGTATTGATTACGATTAGATCCTGACTCATCCCGTCAGCGATTGAATTACTCTGCGGTGCTTCATGTGTTGTTTCTCTCATGAGAGACACATGCTCGTTATGTCCGTACTCAGATTCAGGCATTTAGAAATACGAGTCGTCAAACTTCAATGGCGATACTTTTCACACACACACACACACACATGAAAAGAGAGAATTGTTGTATTCGACATTTGCTCAACCAAAGGTTAAGTTAAATGTCAGCACAGTCTCTGCAGTTTTGCTTTTGCTGCGGATAACAGTCCTTGCTAATACTACAAATCCATATTAGTCAAAGAAACCGTTACCAGACATCCTGGCAAAGTCGTTGTGGGGACCACAACAAAGTATCAAGTATTTTGAAAGTGTGAATTATCTGAGGAGCACATTGGTTGTTGATTGAAGGCGGTAGACTAGGCGGTAGAAGATAGAAGACTGTAGCATTGCAGCGATGTTGTTTTTGTTGTTTATCTGCACACACGGTTAATAAACCAAAGGCTTGCACAACATCAAAGACGAGCGTTGAGCGTCATGAAATATCTCTCCATCTGAGGTCATGGAAATCGTACTTTTCCATCTTAAGGTTTACTCTTGATCTTGTCTGTACGTGAGACTTGACTTTGACGAGGACTTTTGTGACTCAGACTTGACTTGGAGTCGATACAGGTGGACTTGACCACACCCCTGGTTTAACACTGTTGAATCTACCTGAATTAGTTCTCCATGTTTGATTTGATCTCCATCAGATGAGCCGAGCAACAGCTACCGAACATCTCAGCAAATTATTGTTGAAGAGTGCCACGCTAAATCGAAGCAGGTCTCTCAAAGATGTCTTTGTGGCCCTCCCAACATTTTCGGCTCCTTACTGTATCAAACTTTTAAAATCAGGCACCTGCATCTACTTTAGCATCGCAAAGGCACTTGCTATGCCCGCTTGCCCAGACGGCGCCATTGATCCTGACAAACAACCCGTCCAGGATCTCTCGCAGTCATTCGATACAAGTCTCCTCTCGTCTTATACACCTCCGAATTTCCTCTGTCAACAATTTCCTCCTTTGTGCGGCGACGAGAGCACTCACCTGAGTTTACATTCAATGAATGGTGCCATAACAACTCACTAAGTGTTTGTTCAAGCAAGAAGGTAGGGCTAAGCGAGGGAATGGCAGAGAGGATGATAAATCACCAACGAGGACCGCGTGAAGCTGACAGTATTGCATCCTTGGACTGCTCCTCACTCGGCAAGGTTAGGTGGGCTGTCGGGTGGGCTGTCGGGTGGGCTGTGGCTCCCTCTGAGCCTCCAGGAAAGGCAAAATTAGGCAATTACGGGCAAATAAATCTTATATCCCTTGGCAGCAGCTTTCAGAGACCTAGTGTAAAATGGCATTAGGATTCCGATGGGGTACCTTAGTGCACCAGGACTTGGGAAATACATCATGTACTGCGCACACAATCAAGAAGGTTTTACCCTTGATCCAAAGTTAGCATTTTTCACCCGCTATAAACACGACAAACATGGATGGAATCTCGGGCTGTTGAAAAAAAAAGCTTGCTTCTGAGAGTGTTTTTCTTTTCCTTTTTCAAAAAAAAAATGACAGTGTTTTAAAAAAAAAAAAAGAATGGCTCTTACATTGCAGGGAATCCGCTCGGCCTCCTTCCTCCCAAAATGTACAAAAGTAATCTGCTTTCTTGCAATGCACTTGACTTTGGAGTCGGGCAGTCCTCCATTAGGGGTCTCCAGTTGGACCAGAATGCTGCTGCTTGTCCCTTGACTGGTACTCATAAGAGGGAGTGCATAAAAAAAAGTATATATTATGTATGTGTGTAACTATGTGTCACTACCAAAGACTGTAAGATCTCGTCAGTGTTTTATTGATATGCAACATTGACAAAAACGATTAGCGGCACTTAATGAACATATAATTCATAACAAAATAATCATGATTTCTGTAAAAACGTTTGAATATACTTCCTGGATGTTCCGAGCCATTTTGTCGAACAAAATGCTCAAATAGTGTTCTGTTTTTTAATCCTCAACAGTAGGCGCGAGGTGATGAGCTGATTTCTGTCTGCATTAGCATTGAATTGCATCAGAGAGGAGGACATGTTGATATTCATTGCATGGAAGCGCACCTCAATGTCCTGACTTTACCAGCAGACGAGACAAGACTGACAATACTGATACGTTAATGATAGTGAAACTGAGGTATGGTTGGTATTCATGAGGAGACACACCTCAACGCTGCTGCTGCTGCTGTAGCAGCAGCGGTAGAGGGCCATGGCGATCCAAACAGAGGAAAAATGCACGCAGGTAGTTTATAATGTTTTGCTGCTATAAACATTCTGCCCTTGGCTCTTCCCAAGCAGGCGGACCATGGAGAATTTTACAATCGACATAAAGCATGTTCATCTTCTCCCACTCCTCTCGTTGCCCCTCCACTCACAACATACAGAATAACACGCAAACACCCAAACGCGCATGCATGTCAGATTTCACCGGCACCACCTGCATTGAAATGAAGGAATGTGAACAAGTGTACCATCGGTAAACAGTTGCCGACCGTGCTCCTCCGCGTTGAAAACGTGTGTGATTTATTCTGGTATCCAGAAGTCAAGCCAGTGCTTTACTTGTAGATACCAGAATCAAGCATGTTTTTGTGTTTTTTTGTCATTCCCCTATGCATTACGTCAATGCTTTTCAGGAGGGAAACTACACAAAGAAAAGAGAAGATGCATAAATATATGTATATTACTGTACTGTTTTTGTACTCTCAACTGTCTTCGTTATTCACTTATTTATTGTTTTATTGTTTGTACTTTTGCTCCATCTCCAGCACTTTGTATACAGTGATGGTTGTTTGAAAGTGCTTCAGAAATACTGTTGAGTTGAGAAAAAGAGTGGTCAATAAAAAGTCAACCAGTCAAGCATCCATGAAGGATATAGAGGCAGGGAACAGTTGCACGTGAAACTGCAACCTTGTAAGTTTGCGCAGCTCCCACAGTAACCGCCACGGAAAACATTCCTTCCCACTCGAAAATCAATAGCGGAAGCAAAATTCAGTTTATAGTCACTGACTATATTGGCAACCTGTGCAACCGAGAGAACTCCTTGTGCTTTCTGGTTAAAGTCCCATCTGTTGACGCAGGCTGTTTTGTAATTACCGGTAATGGGATGCAGTACGCATGGTGATTATGCATGTTGCTTGGTCTTTTCCTGAAATGGTCGCCTGACAATAATAAGTCAGTTGTGGGCCTATTGGAAGGAATGAGCATCACAGAAAAAGAACACCCCTGCTTACAGGAGAGCAAATGTATTTCAGATATTGGGGCAAATAGAACCAGTTGGCCTTCAAAGCAAGAAAGGAGCCAGTGCAAGTTGATGGTGTCATCACACTTTTCACGACGAGGTGGCAGATTTTGCACATGACTTTATATGGCGCCGCCCTCCGTGATTTACATCTGGCATGAATGGCGAAATGAAAGCCATTCACTTTTTATGCTTTCCCTATGAAGTTGTTATATGAAGTTCAGTCCATTACTGTCACGGTTGATTTGTTTGGGACCAGCAGGTGGCTCTGTAGGGCTCCTCCTACATCGGCACACCTGTTGGTCATCATTCCATTAGTCGGTTTTCTGTTAAAAGGACTCCCGCCCCGACCACTCCGTGTTGGGTCATTGTTGCTGTGTCTGTTACCATTGCTGTCATTGTTTTCTGTTGGCGATTCTGTTCCTTTTAGCTTTCTTCCCTCTTTGTTACCGATTTGTCGTGACGGGACGATGATACCTCAAGGAGTGTATTGACCCACTTCACAATCTGTGTCAGCACTATATTGACACTGTGTTGGTCACCCAATAGTGACCCCTGCAGTAGTTTTAAAATCATTGCAGGTAAAGAAATTCCTTGTGTAAATGCTAAACTGAGTTGGTATGTAAAATATAGCAAATTTGAGTTACAATTCAGATTTTTAACTTATGTAGAACATTTTTGGTTAAATCATGTGAAATAAAAGACAAAAGTGATTAGTTTATGAATTTTTAATGAGGAACAAAAGTCTTTGGAGTGTCTCTGCTCCAAGGCAATTTCTCCTCTTCGACACCAGCTCTCCAGCCTCAGAAAATACTCTTTCACATGGTTCAGATGACGATAGTGAGCAGAGAGTTTTAAATGAAAGTTGATGCAGATGTGGATATGTTTTCTGGTTCCATTTCCAATATTGTAAAGGGTGGTTTGGTTTCTGGGTGTGTTTGCTTCTGACAGGCAGCGTTGAACTTCAATTATGGAGGATCTCGCAATTGCAAGATAAAATGAATAAAGCAACTGTAAGGCTTTTTAACTGACTATCATATGTATAACGGGTCATTCACTTGATAAACTGATAAAGTGGGTGCAATGCGCCACCGTAAAAAAAATTGTATATAACAGTAAACGATGCTCAAAGGAGAAAAGGATTTACCAAGATCAAAATTATTCCACACTGGGGAAAACTTCTTAGAACGATCCATAATTTCGCACAACTCCAGCCAACAAACCCACGATATGTTGATACTGTTTGTGTCCTTATAAACACACTTTGGCGCAGCACATTCATATGATTCAGTTCCTGGATTGGTCACGTGATTCTTTCTAAAAGCAATACACGCACCGATACGGGGTTTCACTCTTGAGCTCTCGGCACTATGCTAACGTACCAGTGGCGCTCGTCCCATCACTACCGATTTGTTGCTTTACTGTTGTATATGTTAGTTGCTCCATGTACAGCACTTTGTATGTAGCGATGGCTGTTTGAAAGTGCTCCATAAATACAGTTGAGTTGAGTTGAGTTTTGCTTCTGTCATGGGTTTTTGTTTGTGACTTTGGATTCTTGCTGTCTTTAGGTCTGTGTTCTGGATTTAGTTTTCTCTGTGTTTGTTTATACAATTTGTCAAGTTCACCCTGCTCCTCCCTCCTGCCTGCTTTTTTGGGGTCCTCCACCACCACCTTTGATGACAATTACTTTGTATTAGTTTACGGGCGGATCTGCCACATCCAAAAAAAAAAAAAGCACCAAAAAAAAAAAATGTCATGTTTTTAAGCATGACTCTAAACATACATGTCAATTCCAGTTTCAGTCTCTATATGGTCAAACACTTCAGTCGGTTGTCACTTAAATTCAGATCTGACATGAAGCTTGGTTCATGTTTGACATGATATTCTGTGGGGTTAAGAAACCCGAGGCTGCTGTCTCTGACTGAGATACCAGGAAGACGGTGCAGGTCTGAGAAAATCACATAACTTGGGACCCGCCCGAACCAAATGGAACAATAGAATTCATTATTCAACGTATTGCACGTGACTTACCATTCATCTCTTCATGCCTTTCAATCTAAAGTCAGTCGATGTCCTTGTGTTTGATTGTCCTCTCCCCCTCCGCTACTCCAAGTCCATCTGTCAGACCTTGGACGACTTTGTCTTTGTCAGAATTGGGCGGTTCACCCTTAAGACCTGCTGCGTTTCAGAGATAGTAGCGGAGAAACATCATCAGACAGCACTTTGTGTCACGCAGATTTTGATGTGTGTGTGTTTTGCATTTGATACATTTTGTGTTTTGTTTGGCTACATTGTAGACATTCAATGCTAAACCGTCTCGCTAGCCTATACTGTAGCAACAACAGATAGTTGGCAAAAGGCTAAACCCCGTCCAGTTTTATCTGGCTCTTATTCTTCAACAAGCTTTGAGCCACGATGATCCAAAACACATACACACACACACACACACACATACTCGCGCGCACACACACACACGACCAATCTGTTTCAATGCCTAGGGGAAAATAAATAACTGCCAGTGTCTGGGTCCACCTCCCCAACAGCGGCCCCTTTGGTGATGACTGCCACAAGGTTTAATCATGGAGTGAACAGGTGCTGGCAAATCAGCAAAATGATACCCAACCCAAAAATAAATAAAAAAGCCCATACAATAATTTTTAATGCATGATAAACGTCCACCGTGTTCAATATGTGATACACGCTTTGGTACAGCTAAAATATAAATCTGAGTTTGAAGGAAGCCAATGTGATGCTTCTACGGGACAGGTGCTGCTGCCATAAATCAGCTTGATTTGGAACTCTTTCGTCTTTTTATGGATTATCTATCCCCAAAAAGCGATTCTGTCTATTATTCTGTCTTGCTACTTCACATTTTTAGAAGCTGACTTTTGACGAACAATTACTGGATCGTTTTGGTTCCGTAGAGCATTCACTTTGGACAGCTGATTTGCAAGCGGAAATTACCAAAGGTGTCCTTGACTTGTCTGCCTGTTATTGGTTCTTAATCACAAAGTGTCTGTTGACTTACAGGAAGTAAGTTCCCCAAATGTCTTACCGTGACACTAATTAGTCGCATCTTGGGTGATTAAGGAGATAAAGCGGTTCGGAAGGAAGGAATATATATATATATAGAAAGAGAGAGAGAGAGAGAGACATGGATCTATAAATCAATGATATTGAATATTTGTGATAAGGTCTGGGACACAAAGGGAAAAATATGGGCTAAGGTTTGTGACATTATTTGAATATAAATTGGCCACACATTATGCTTGACAGTACGCTGTTGGAGAGAAGCCTTGACCAACTCCGCCCCCAGGGTGAAAAGTTGATCAACATAATATGAAAAGAAAAAAAAGATATTGATGGAAATTGTCATCTCACAGTGCCAAGTATTGGATAGATGTCAGGCGAGAATGTATAAATGTTAATTCAATTGTAAAGTGATCTGCCGCCGTGCTGTGCGTCGTCGCAGTCGATGTCGACATCGGGATGCAGATTGAAAATCAAAATAATTACATGCTCTTCATGACACTGCGTTAGCCCCAGTGGGAGAGCAATCTGCTGTCGTTTCAACCATCCATACTAATTTATCGTATCCGCAACATCGTTATTGGCTGTATCACACCAAGCGTCGTGTTTTTCATTCATCTCCTGATATAAGTCGTGAAAAAAAAAAAGCCACAAGGGAAATCTTAGGGGTTACCTCAGCCTTCATTTATTATGTATTTCATCCTTTTTTTTTTTAATCTCTTATTCCTGGAAGCGCTACAGTTAAATTACTTATGAAGCCAAATGGTCCTGCTTGGATGGACCATCAGTGCGAACATTTTTGCGATTTTGCAAAACGGCAAGTTTCCCCCATTGTGGGATGAATACAAGATCTTCATGTTCTGCCTTAAGTCAAGTCAAGTCAAGTCAACTGTATTTATAGAGCACTTTCAAACAGCCATCGCTGCATACACAGTGCTGTACATGGAGCAATTTAACATATACGATAAACGGTAAAACAAATCGGTTAAGGAGGAAAGTACCGAGGTCAACATCAGTTTAAGTGTCTTCTATTTTGGAAAGAAAAACCATCAAGGTACTCTAGAGAAAGAAGAAAAACCATGCCCTGCAGTTAAAAAAAAAAAAAAAAAAAAGGTGTCACGAAAACCAATTTGAATCAGGAAATTGCTTTTGATTTAAAACCGAATCGAATCATCGTTGACTCCTATCACACCACATGTATGGAGATCAATTCACCGATTCACCTTGTCTTTTTTTTTTCTTTTGGTCGCAAATGTTTCATTTGGAATTATGAATGATACAATGAGCTCACCCGTTTGTTTGACCTCCGTGCATGCAGCGTGTGTTCAGTTCCCACTCGGTGACGCTGTGTCGATCTCTTGGTATGGTCCGACGTCAACATTGCACAACTTTTGCACATTGTGAAAAACTGTTGTCGACAAACTATTCACGACTTCTCCAGCGCCCTTGAATCCAAAACGTCTAAACCTGAGCGGACGAGGCAATGACTTTTGAAGCCACTCTCGGCCGATGAATCACAAAGAAACAAAGGGAAACACCTGGTTCGCCCGAGGTGCTCCCGCGTGACCCCTTTTGGACTTCCTTCAGTACAAGCTCACGGTGGCATCTCTGCCGCAGTTGGGCCAGTTGCCGTTACCGCTCGTGTTTGTAGCCGCTTCTGAGGTTTGATCTGTATCGCTTGCTTTGGAGCCATATCCCGCTCTTTGAAGCCTTCTCGCTCTCTCTGCCGCTGTGTATCCACCGTGGTGGTTTGGCTGTGTAGGAATACCAATTAAATTTCTGGACAAGGGTCATCCCAGTTCACTGCGAGGGATCACAATCAAGATGTAGTTAATATTTCAGCAACGCATGAAATGCGTGAGCATCATTCTTTTCATGTTGCACCTGCCAAAATGCGAAAAGACCCAAGGAAGAGGGAAATTGAATGGGTTGCATTCTAGTTATGCAAAAGCCTGGAGGAGATAATTAGTGGAATAAATTGACACTCAAATTGCAAAAATCTTCTGTTGCAGAGTAAATCTTAACTCAGGGAAATGTAATTAACATGTCAGATGCATCTGAAGTACAATATTTGACGTCTTTATCTGATTAAAAGTGGGAAGGCCTGAAGAACAAGTGTCACATTTGGCAAATGGAGAAAAGCTGCAATGTACCGGTTGCAACTTGGTCTTCCGAAGGCAAAACTGAAATAAGCACCTTGACAGAAGAACCACCACGTGTAACGGATGCCAGCTTGGGCTATGCGAATGTACGTTTGTAAAACCTTACTCCGAGGAGCCTTTGAAGCGGCGAATGGTCGTGGTTGGAGGCTGCGGGAAAGCCGTCATCGCAGTGGTGTCATGACCCGGATGGGAGTGACGTGTAACGGATGCTAGCTTGTGGTGCGTGAATGTACGTTAGTAGAAGCTTACTCGTCTGAACTTTGAAAAGTTTGCCGGCTGCTGAGTTGGCGGCCAAGGCCTTTAGCTCAGCAGTCGGCGCTTTCCTCTTCCATCCCGGCCACATGGTTGCGGAGCTGGTTGGAGTCCGACGTGGGTGGAGAGCGCACGAGTACCATCGGCCTAGCGTTCTTTTGTCAGTTCGGTTAGCTGCTCGCCGACAAAATTATAATCGGAGGAAAAGAATGTGAATAGAGTGGTAGATATTTATTGATGATCGCTGATCAGATCAATGGTGAGCATGGCGAGTTTTGGCCTTGAAAAAGAGAATGCCCAGTTTGGCCGGAAGGTTGTTGCATCATTGCGAACATGCGACAGACAGTGCTTCTCCTGATCCATCTGCCTTTTCATGTAATCCAGGCTGTTGAGATCAAGGCTCTGTGGGCTTCGTACCATCTGGCGCCGAAATGCCTGTCCTTCTCGTAGCTTCGAGCTCATTCTTGGTGTCGCTGGCTGGCTCCAGGTTTGGAATCATTGTTGTGGAGCAGGATGCATTTGCCATCTGATGGCAGCCAGATGGCGCCGTGCGCTAGTTGACACCTTTCGTGGACTTTTTGGTCGAGAGCAGGGGTGCCCAAACGTTTTGGACCAAAGATCTACTTTTTGATCAACCAACCTCCCGCCATCGACCCTTGACTGCGCACGCGTGCATACGCACCCACCTACACACACATGCCATGATTACAAATGGGAACTTTGTTGAAAAATGAAACAAAAAACATCACTTGTCAGGAGGCTAAATTAAATTGGGCTCATTGCTTTTTCACTGCCCGTCATATTTTGAGGACATTCAGTTCAATCAAACACCGATGCGTCTACATTGTCAATCTTTTTGTTTTTCACTTGGTGTGTTTTTTTTAATGCTAATTCACTGCTAAGTGTCCGCTGTTCCTTGATGCTCGTTGAAGTCCTTTGATTGATGACAGACGAAAGTGTCTGATGAGCAGTTTTTCCATAATTTCTCTCAAAGAATGAGCAAAGTGGTCCGTTTGAGAAGTCTCGGGAATGTGCAGCTATTTCCCTTTGTGTAACTCAAATGGTTCGAACATCATCAGTGGCAATCGTATTCAGGCTATAATTTTGAGTCGTAACCATTCCTTTGTGAATGTTAATCAGAGTTTAGAATCTATGTTTGTTGTTGTTGTTTTGACGCCGCCATCGCAGTTAGTCCAATCATCGTTCTACCAAACAAATGCCCGCCACTCACACAAATGAATGAATCAAAAATGATCGACAAGTCATTTCTTGCAGGCCCCCCAAAACAACAAAAAATATGTGGATCGTATTCACGATTAATGTTTTGCTTGATTTCCATTGGCGATTTGACAGTCCCCTTTTTAGCACCAAGATTTGAACCAGCTCACTGGTCAGAATCAAGTCATTATTTGATCCAGCATAACTTCAAGAACTAAAAATGTCTTGTTGTGTTCAGAACTGCACATCCAAGTTGTCGTTGAGGTTGAGTGCATCTCCGCAAGGGGTCACCGCAGTGAGTCACTGGCGTTTTCCGGATGCAACCCTTCCACTGGGACCGGCGGTGGAGAATTTCAGCGGTGGTAGGGTGTTGATGCCCTCGCCGGGAATCAAAAACACACTGTCTGCATGAAAGGCAGCAGGATGGAACTACCACCTGCTCAGAAATGCAAGAAAAAAAAACGTTATGTTAAAAAAAAAAAAAAAAAAAAATCACAATAATTTGCTTTATTTTTAAATATCAAAATCATTCATCCATCCTGCTTTTTTCCATATGTGCTCATTAGAGTATCAGCTGTAAGTATATGTCTCGGATAAAACTGTATAGTTCTGACAAAGTTGTTCTGCGATATTTTAACTGCTGTTTTTTTTTTTTTTACCTACTCTCTCGACTCTGATCCGTGAAATAATGCCAAAGTTTATCTTCCCCCATGCTATTATGAGCAAAAAAGGGGTCTGCTCTGGGTACAACAGATCTTCATAAAATGTAGCTCGTCAATCCATGGAAACGACACAGCTGCTAATTATATTTTAAAGTGATCTGTGTTTTATGTTTGGTTCCATTAAACCGAGTCCGCCGTTTTGCAGTTTGACCTTCGGTTCCTCCGTCGCCAGCCGGGAATCCGTCGTTAAAACGACACGGAGCTGACATTCCGTGACAGCAGATGAGGATGAGGTTTAGATGCTCGCATTTGAAGGAGATCTTAAACCCCAACGAGCCAAAGAACCACTGACAGCTCCCCCCCACTTGGCTTGTTCCTTCTTCTTCATCGTTCATCTGCTTTTGCTTACTTTCACTTCTTTGCCTGTCATGCTGTCAGTTGAACCACGCAGCAGTGAACTTGTCAAAAAGTCATCAAATCCAATTTCAGACAGTTAACTGTGCTTGTGCTTCGTTGCTTGAGGCCGACTGTAGCCTGTGTCTTTCTTGACGCAGGCAATCAAGTGTCAGGTTCGGGCGCGAACCGGTAAGGAGGGGGAATCCCACTAACAGGGATACTGTTAAATGTTTTGACAGAAAATCACAAGACCGACAAAGTACAACAAAAGTCGCTGACGACACAGATAAACGGAACAACATCAAGCAAAATGTACTCGCGACAAAATGGCAAGGAATCCAATTTCGCAAACAAAAGCGTAAATCGATACGACACACAAGATCAAAAAGAAAACGATTAAACCCGGGAACGTGAACGAGAAAAACGTAATCACTTGGAACTCGTAGCGCGAACAACGCAAATTATCCGACAGGCGACTGCCAGCGATGAAGTCCACTGATGATTATGCGTGACAGGTGCGGTGCTGGAGGGAACGCCCTCTCGCCCCCCACTGCAGGAACTGAACCCAAAACAAACCGAAACATGACCTCAAGCATGCAAACACAGTCGCGATTCTCCGTACAAGTGGCTGGTGTTTTACTTTTCCGATGTTCGCATCCCATTTTATTACGGTTGCGCTTTGTTACTTGCTGCAGGCCGCGGCACAAACAGTAACCCAATATAACATGGAAATCCACCGATAGGAAATCCCTGAGCTTTATATTGGTTTTTACACCGGGAGCTGGTCAGACAACAATGTGGTGAAGAACGTAAGCCGCGATTTTCTTTCTTTGTAATGCACAGATTCATCATTCAAAGAATCGTGACATCTTTCCAATCGCAGAACGCTCCAAATGATCATGAGAGGGGAAATCGTGGCTCCTTAATATTAAAGCAATTATTCTCATGATATGAAGCCATTTCCCCTGGCGGAAAATACACGATCACTGCTGGGGGGGTTTCCAACTAATTTAATTTGTAATGTAAGAACAAGAGCTCATGATGCGGACCGGAGAAAAGAATATAGGTAAAATTTCCTTCATGTAGCGAGTGTGTGACAACATTGTTTTGGTGAAGGGGAATCAGGGGAGAAAAAAATGAATCTGTAGTTGTTGAAGGCCAAATGCAGCCTCTGAGATGTGGCCTCTTGGTCAAAACGCAAGAGCGCAGCTTCCAAGTCCACACGGAAAATTTATGACTTGTTTATTGACCGGCGCTTCTGCGATGAAGGACAAAGGGTCATTCTCCTCAAATAGAATGAATCAAACGCACTCCTCCGTGGCTGTGCGCGAATTTATGTTTGTTCTACTCAAATTGAGGGCAAGCTTTTCAGAAAGCCATCACGCATTTGGAGCTGCGCTCCAGCACTTCATGTCAATCGAACACAAGAGTTGCATGTAGCCCGCAACAAAGAAAGGTGAAAAACTTCCAATATGATGTCGGTATGGTGTGACATCACAAGGATAGCACGACGATTCGTGGTCCCCGGTGTATATATGGAATGTCAATGCGCTGATACATTTCTGTGATCCACTTTCTTTTGGAGTCAGCCAGTCCTCCCTCAAGCATCTCCAGTTGGTCCAAAATGCTGCTGCTGGAATTTTTGTTTTCCCTTGCTAGTTCCTCCCTTTGGAATGACCTTTTGTTAAACTTATCCAGATAAGGATTCAGGTGTTCTCTTCCAACGTGATTGACATCACAAATGTTCGTCTGCCTGATTCAACAACGATACACATGAACATCTTGTAAAAATGCAGAGGAGGACCAACTTCGTTTAAATGTAATGGCCGGGTGGCAAAATAGTCCTTGATCATATAGTGTACAACTGGAGGCATCAACTCTTTATCAGAATTGTTTGTTTATGTTTGAATAACACGATATTAGTGTGCTTTCAGTTCTTTTTGTACTCCAGGTTCCTCCCCTATTCCAAAACTCAAGGTTGGTTGCACCCTGCCTCTCTGATTAGCTCATTGCTGTTATTTGTTCACGACCAGCTGAAAAAGACATATTTGCCTTACCGTTTGAGATAAGTCATATGTTTGAGGGTGTAAACATTGCCCACACACTCGTGTCAGATGTTTGCAGGAATATGGATGCGTGCAAATTTGCACATACCCTAATGCATAAATCATAACATCCTTCCACGTGTGAAAATGACTTGACTCTGGAGAACCTTCTGCACATTTCAAAGGAGCAGGCTGCGGCTCAAACTATCGTACACTCCTCTCGACATGGAAGAGTTTCCTTTAAGTGGGGCTTGTTTCATGTCCGACACATGCAGTAGCCACATTCTTGATGATGCTCCATTCCTATCCTCGAATCGCAGACAAAACGGTGTCACGTGTAAATCCGATGGATAAAAACTCGTGTGGCATTTTCCCGTTAGTCACTCAGTTATGCCGTTTCAAAGGAGCCCGACAAAACAAGAAAAGCACAGTTATGGACCTTCAAAGCTGGCTGCCAACCACATTCTGCATCACAGCAGCGGGCAATACAAATCTGTTTGCTGGACATCAAAGGGTGTTCACTTTATTCATGAGGAAGAAGGATGAAACCCAATAAAATTTATGCCAGAATGATTATCAGGGAAAGATTCCACGCAGGAACCCAAAGGATCAATATGTGTAAACGGCCTTGCTATAACCGATGGTATTGCAGATTTGGTTCAAACTGTGTTTTACCTAGCTGATGCTTTTATTTTGAAGGGTGCAGGAAAGGAAGATGTCGGAAATCATTAACCGTGGACGTAAATAACTGTCGCGAGGACTCCAATGTGCAGAGAAGAAAGACGGTAAAAATAGACAAAACTAAAGGTGGTACGCAAAACTGAACGGTTGTTTAACACCTGGTTGAGGAGAGAACGGGCTTCGTATGTCATGTTTGATTGTTCAAGTCATTTCGCTTTATTTCACGGTGTTTGTGACTTGCTGCTTTGTAAAACAGTTTTGTTTTCCTCCACTAGTGGGTGCTCATGCACCTAGATAAAAACGTACCAATGCTAGGGCATAAGGTTAAGTGTCATTTGCTATGAATTTGTATTTTCTGCGTGATTTGTTTTATTTAGCTGGATACGCAAAGGCAAAGAGCAAGGGTAATAAATATACAATGTTAAGTAAGAGTACTCAGACGAGATTGTGAAGCTTACAAAACGTAATAATTTTAAGATTAAGGTCATTCATTTATGGCACGAGTTAGCGAAAGGTCGAGCAAAACAAACAGTTGGCGTAATTGAATTCCATGTGTATTTGGTGTTGTAGCTCTCGCGCTGTGTTCCACACAATGGCTCCTTGAATAAAAGTTGCGAACCATCAGTTGAAGAGACCTCCTTTGAATCCACCGGGGATGCTACAATTTGAAATCTTTACCCGAGTTACGAAGCGCCTTAACTTTTCTTTGGAAGGCCAGACGAAACAGGGTTGCTCTGCCCGCTCCACTTCCTCCCCGCTTCCTCTTGTCTCCCAATGCTCATGGGACTCCGTGAAGGTGATGACGGGTCGCCCGACTCTTACGCATGACCAGCTCAATGACCTTCATTTTCAAGACCAACTGTGTACTCACTTCAGGAAAAATGGACTGCAATTTCACATTTTCTCTGCACAGATACACCAACCGGCAATCCAACATGGCAATCCAATCCTTATGCAAGCTCTGTCAAATATTTGTCAATCTTTATGACCACAACACAAATCTTGTTTTTTTTATTTGTCTTGCATGTCATATTTTTGCGATATGTTCATTTTTGAGCTACAAGCATTTGTTATATGTTTTCCAGAAAACACAATTTTAAAAAACTATATATACAGTAAATATTCTCTAGTACGGACTCGTGTTTGCGCTGTCCAATTTGTCCTGATAACATCCATCCATCCATCCATTTTCCGAACCGCTTGATCCTCACTAGGGTCGCGGGGGGTGCTGGAGCCTATCCCAGCCGTCTCCGGGCAGCAGGCGGGGGACACCCTGAATCAGTTGCCAGCCAATCGCAGGGCACACAGAGACGAACAACCATCCACGCCCACACTCACACCTAGGGACAATTTAGAGCATCCAATCAGCCTGCCATGCATGTTTTTGGAATGTGGGAGGAAACCGGAGCACCCGGAGAAAACCCACGCAGGCCCGGGGAGAACATGCAAACTCCACACAGGGAGGCCGGAGCTGGAATCGAACCCGGTACCTCTGCACTGTGAAGCCGACGTGCTAACCACTGGACTACCGGGCCGCCGTCCTGATAACAGAAATTCCTCATTTGGGAAATGAGCATGGTACATGTCCTTTATGAACCTGCAAGTATGTTGACAAAATGCATGTGTAACAACACAATCAATAAAATACAAAAATATACTGTCCAAAAACTGTTTATATAACAAAAACTGCAATACAGGTGTATCCCAAAAAAATCACAACAGTAAAATACATACAGTATTTTAATGTTTATTTTTTTCTGCCTTGGGAAAAAAATGTGTATTTTGGATTGCTTTGTTGGATGCATTCTTTGGTTTATGACAATGTTTGCCTGCGTGTCATACAGTTTTCTTACTAGTTGCAAGTAACTGTCCCGTTGATCACTGATGTCTGGTAATTCTTGTGCATACTGAAGGATTTTTGTTGCCATTTGCATTGCTTCCTTGCTGGATGGTGGCTTGTCATCAGGAGTTGAATCGATGCCTTGTTTTTTAAAGTTTCGTAAATTTGCGTCTTTCCGACTCCAAGTGTCTGCTGGATCTTTTTAACTTTGTGTCCAGCCTGCTCAAACGGATGCATTTCACTCGCTCCGCTCCAGTCGTTACAGTTCTTCTACGTTTCGATGCGATGATCTACACGACGTAAGTGAAGAAAGTTAAAATCGTTCGCAATTACAGTAAAACGCACGCCAATAAAAAGTCGCTTACACGACTTCGTTTCGAATCTGATGAATGAAAACGGCGAAGCGAACACGTTTCTTCGGTCATGTCGAGTGGGTGCTGCTCTTAAGCTAGTGCCGCGTTCTCCAGGACGTAAGTGAATAAAGTTAAAATCATTCACAATTACAGTAAAACGCACGGTAATAAAAACTCACTTACACGTCGTCGTTTAGAATCTGATGATCGAAAAACGCGAAGTGAAAACTTGTTTCAGCGTCAGTCTTTTCCGTCGCATCGGGTGGGCGTTGCGTGTATTTAAGCTCCCGCGGCATTACACCTCCATCCGGGTTACGGGTTGTGGAATTTCCGCTTACGCAACTTCCGGTAACACGTAATATCGTAGTCAAAATGTTAATGCATAGGTTTTTATTCCGGGTGAAGGATATTCCTTTCTATAGAATTGCGGGGATGGGAATATTTATATATATCGTCTGTATATATATCCAACTCTTATAGGGCAGGTGTGCTGACACTCAGTGTTTCTCCTAACCGAGCAACATTAATTCCTGCAATTGTAATACCCTTCATAAATCAACACACACACGTACACACACGTATACTAGCCTTGCAAATGTCTTCACATTCAGCCTTTATCTTATTAAAGCCCTAATAAGATGTGAGTGATGACAAAATTGCTTGTGATTAAAATGAGCTCCAACAGAGGTGGCGATGTTTGGAGGGAGAGTCGAGAGAGAATCATCATCGGGCTCGTGATGGGTTATTTTCAAGTCCGTGATTTACCCAATTGCCAATAATTTAATAAGCTGGGCCAATCGCGCCATTGTAATAAGCCATCTAAAACAATTTATCAGATGTTTGGAAGGTTTTTTTGTTTTGTTTTGTTTTTGTGGGCAGGGGCAAAATAACTCACGGGGTCGTGCATGTTTTATGAATAATCCATCATGCGGGATGAGCACGCTGGGTAGAGAACAACGATGAGGAGGAATTCAAGTCTGTTGAACTGACAGGGCGGAGTGGGACAAGCCCTCTTTTGACATGAAATCCAGTGGGCATGGTGCAATTGTCAGGTGCGCTTGCGTGGCTTGTTAGAAAACATGCAGTACGCCCATTCATGGTATCTGACAGCATTTGATATTCGGTAGGCGGACGAGGTCAGTGTCCCGCCTCACTTGAAATCCAAACAGGACCAAGCATCTTTACTGATGTCCGACTTGGCTTCGGGCGGAATGCCACCGTCAGCGTGTTGATATTGCACCGATGCATTAGCTCACCGGGCACTTGACAGTATAAAGCTATAAAAAAATGGAATGATAATTTATTCATGAGTCATTTCATGTTGCAGTCGAGGGGTTCTGAATGGCGAAATCACGGACAGTCACATTCATAAGATGATGCCATTCTGCATTGTAATATCGTCATCATATTCTAATATCATCCGAGCAACCTCTGACAAACAAATAGCCTAATCTTGGACCGTGGCTTTTACATCATATTCTGTCATGATTCGGTTTAGGGACCAACAGGTGGCACTGTAGGGCTCCCCCGGCAGCTGCACACCTGTTGGTCATTTGGTAATTAATTGTATAAAAGGACTCCTGCCCGAACACTCAGTGTCGGGTCATTGTTGGCTCTTGCTACTGTCATGTCTGTTTGTTTGCTGTTCCTTTGCTGCTGTCATGTTTGTTCTAGTAGCGTTTTGGTTATTGATAGTTTTTGTTTAAGTCATGGTTTTTGTTTGTTACTTTGGACTTTGTTTAGGATTTAGTTTTCTGTGTTTTGAATACAATTCTTCAAATACACCCTGCTCCTCCCTCCTGCCTGCTTTTTGGGGTCCACCACCATGCTACGTGACATATTCTGTTTGGGGGGCTGAGAGAGAGGGAGCATGAGAGAGCTAGCTTGATCGCTAGCTACCTAGAGAGAGAGCTAGCTTGGTAGCTAGCTTCCTAGATCGAGAGAGAGAGAGCTTGATAGCTAGCTACCTAGATAGAGAGAGCGAGACATGGCATGACATGAAACTCTGCTAGCAAAATCTTGTGGTGGCTAATCAAAACGATGTGTTTGCACGTTGTTGAAGAATGGGAGCGGTCAAATTGCTCTTGGTCCTCCTTGGACACAGGTTCTTTTATCTCTCTATAATGTGGAAGAAGACCCAACACCACGTCATCTCCGATTTCATCAGGAAGCCCCGAGCAACTACAGTCACACGTGTATATATATAGGCATATTATGTTAATTAGGGGCGGGCAGTCCTTCCCCTTATGTAAAAATCGGAGACAAAGAAAGTCAAGCAAAGTTCGATCTTGACATGATGACAAAGTATAGACCACTGCTGCTGGTCCACAAATCTTGAGATTAGGGTTCCTCTTCGAAGGCACTTGACAGCCTTCAGGGACTTTTATGAGGTGGTGGAGGCAAGAAAACCCTTGGGGGGCTGTTAATTAACCAAGGGGAAATAGGATCTAAACTTCACACTACATTCTTTGTTTTAAGTGCTTCAGCAGATGTTCAGGACAGAGACTAGTATCAATAGTTCTCATAGCAAGGTGAAATTCCTCAACAATGTTCTGCTACTACTTCTAGCGGAATAATTCCTTAACAACGTGCGTGTATTAGAATGACGCTACTTGCATGGCGTTGACGCACGTCGCCAGACGAACTCACAATAGTGCGTACCCGCTATGCGCAGACGTCTGACTGCATCACACGCGCCGTGTGCATGTGCAAATTAGGTGAGCTCAATCTTTTTTCGCGAGAACGTACAAATGCGTGCAAATTAGTCAACAGTTCTGCGGGGCATCACAACACGCATACCATTAGTGAATTTGAGGTGGAATTTCCCAGCTTGCTTTGTTGCTGTTCCAATAAAAATTTGTGGCTGTGTTATCATGCCGATTAAATGTGCTCTTTCATACAAACGGGGTCATCGAGTTGCAGTGGCATTGTTTCTAGTTTGTGTATTATTTCTATTTTTTGTTATCAAATTTTTGCTACTTTTGGTGACCCCCCGTAGTAACAAACGTGGTGCAGTCCTGTGGATATCATTCTGGTCTAGTGATACTGAATAATGTGTAATTGTAGTTGAAAAAAAGAAATACTTCATATGAGGCACAGTGCATTTGCTGATTATTTGTTAAAATAGCAGCCCGGCCCACTGGGAATTGTCCCGGTGCGCCAGAATAGCCCTTCCCTACCCGCATGGTGTTGTTTTAGTCATTTCAAAATAAGACTTAGTATGAATGAGTTTATTATGCCACTACAGTATATATGAAGGTGAAGTGAATAATCGCGCAAGGCATGACTTTGATTTTCAGACGGGTCTTTAATCCGTGTTTTCGTCGATTGTCATCTGTTGCTCTGCACTTCCTAAAATGGGGTATGAAGCGCTAATCTTCCCCGAGGGACTTGCAGCCACTTGCTCTATTACCTTCCTGTCATTGGGCAGGCTTCCAGCTGTGTGTGACAATGTTGTACATGGAGGTAATCCGGAATGACACACACAGTTAATTGATTTGGAGTGTGATCTCTATCCGCTGCTTTCCTGCAAGGAGGAATTTTTGTTGTCTTGTGGGGACAAGCCAGGAATCTTTTTTTTTTAATTCCACAAGGATAAGGAACGGATAAGCGGAAAGCAGAAAATGACATGTTGTGACATTTTGTCTACCTATACCTCATTTAATGTGGAGAACATGGAGGGAGCCAGAGTTCCGGGAGATATTCAGGAGCAGAGCAATCACTCACGGAATATGGCTCCAATCTTTTCTGTCCTTTATTTTTTTTTCCAGGAGCTGCTCAAAACAAGATCAGATCATGCAATATTTTGACTTGGAATGTAAATGTCATTATTCATCAATAAAACCAAGAATCAACTGTATGTTCAAACAAGTATTGCATGCTGACCTTTTCAGAGGGGGGAAAAAAAATAATTCATTAAATAATGAGTGACCGGATGCATTTCCATCAAAGTCCTTCACTGGCTCCATATCCAGTTTTTTTTTTTTAAAGATTCTTTTTTTGTTTTTCAAATCGTCCTCGCCACACCTTACCTCTCTGGGCCCCTACGCTCCTGCTTGGTGCCTCAAGTCTATTAGAGGTACCGAGAACAAAGCGTTAGGCTCCGAGGGGATGGAGCCTTTTCCGTCGTCGGTGCCTTTCTTTGGAATGACCTCCCGCAATCCCTGCCGCTGCCCTTCTTTCAAACTCGTCTTAAAACTCGTTTTTATTCTTTGGCTTTTGACTCAACATGAGACTTGATTTTTTTTTTTTAGTTTGACAGTTTTTTGCTTTCTATTGTCTTCATTATTAACTCGCTGTTTGTTGTTGTATGAATTCTTTTTGCGCAGCACTATGAATACAGCGGTGGTAGTTTTAAAGCGCTGCAGAAATACAGTTGAGTAGAGACTTTCTATATTATTTGTAAAAATATCTAGTTTGAAATGAAATTCAATCGCCACCGTCTCTCAGCAAGCGGTCGTGCCTTTTCTGTGGCACTACGCCATACTCTCGGTTAAAAAGCTCCTACGAGCCGCCTCCTCTCGACTCCCTGTTGTATGCGTGTCATTCTCAAAATCACCTTTCGAATTGCGGATAAATGCCACACTTACACTCAGAGGGGGTATGGAGGTTGCCCTGCGTTGCTGTCTTGGAAAATGAAGCGGTTGTGTTGAGTGCACCGAGAGAGCTTGATGGACAAATTGTGCATAATTCCTCGCATTGCTTCGTTTTGTTCTCCCTTTTTCCACACCAGCAATTGCTGCGTTGAGTGAGCTGGTGCCTGTTTCTCCAAGTGGCATTGATCAAAGGTGTGTTGGTAAAGGGATTTCTACTTCAGCTCTAAAGAAGTAACATGGTGCATTTGGAGAAATGGCTTTCTTCTGTCAAAACATTCTTCGCCGAGCACATATCGAGATAAGTAGTATTTTCTTCTCCGGTGGTGCAACACCTACAACTCCACACTATGTAGGCGGGAGCTTCATGTGTGATCTTTTATTTATTTCTTTTTTTTTTATGTACTTCACATCCATTTAAAGTTCATCTGTGAGGAAAACCGATAACATCTCGAGGTGTATGCGAAATTAAAAAAAAGATACTGCCGCACACTTTTATAAGCTCTGTCGGAAACGCAGCAGGCATAATGCTGAGTTTTTAGTATGATCTTTTTTTTTTTTTTTGTTAAAGCAACATCAGTAAAAACTACAGCAAACTAGCATTATGCGCATAGTTACAGCACATTAATACATTTATGACGGTCAGACTTTTATCCTGGGGAGCGGCAAATTCAGGGTTCTGCAGAACAAAAACGCATCAGCAATCAACATCTATTTTTATATCCGAAAAGAAAATGCATGCATGTGCGCGCGCACACACGCACAAATATCTAAAACATTGGCAACACCATTTACAAATATACAGACGAACATTTTTCAAGAGCTAAAAATGTAAATAATAACAATAACTATAATATATATATGAACTGTAATTTATGGGGGGGTTCGCTTTAGAAACCACTGATATTTCAATCCTCACCTTTTTTATGAAATCGATAAGCGAGTAGCCTCGGCCAGCATCACTTGTAATATGATAAAAACTCCACTTTCAGATTTAGAAATGTTAGGGAAAAATAGACCAATGCAGATATTTAATTTAAAATTCAAAACTTTGCTTGTTAACACACTGTGGGGGTACATTAGACTAGGGATGGCCTGTCGGTTGCGCTTTGGTCAATCACAAAATATATTTATTTGAACAAATACTGCGTAAGTGTCGAGGATATACATGGATTTCATTTCGACCTGATAAATATGTGGTCTGATGATTCGTGTCGCCATCTATTCTCAGAGTATTAGACGAGCAAAATTGGTTCATTCTCGTGTACGCGATCAAGTCTGCTTTAACATTGGGCCGTGTTACTTTGCCACTTTGCAGCAGTCAACATGATTGACAGGTGAGTGCACAGGAAGGAGGTCAGAGGGGCTTGAGTGGGGCTCAAAGTATCAGTGGAGTTATGGAATGGGAGGAGGTGGTGGAAAATAATGCGCCCACTTCATGAGTGCACTCACATACCAAGAAGATTTTGTCCTTCAAAACAATGTGTCGACTTACGATGACACAAAACTGGTGGTGTGCATTTCAGTTGTCGCGCATCCTTTCTGTCCAACGGAAGTATGAAAAAAAAAAAAGCTCAAGCCGCTTATGGCTTCAAGAAAGTCAGTGTTACAAAAAGGGTCATCATCATGTGAACACGGACGGACGTCAAAGTCAAGACAAATAAAATTGTCATTTTATGTTAACTGTTCTTTTGATGGCGGCTCGGGCACCCGCGGCGGCTCCTCTTGTTGTCTGGTTGAGAGGGAAGAAATTTCATCCGTGCTGTATGTTGCACAGACAGCGCAGTTTGACTTGACTTGACTTGAAATTAACTGCGATGACGGTGCCATTCAAAAACACACAATGTAAGCGCCGCAAGAATAAAACAGAATAGGAGATAAAACGTGAAGTCCCGACAATGAGCTGCCCAATTATTGAGGTCATCATGCAAAGTCCAAATTGTTTGTGAAGACGTGAGTTTTGCGTCTTCTGTTGGGCAGCTGGATAGAAGACGCATTTCGAACACTTTGGAGAAAGTTGATTCCAGAGCAAAGGCGCACGGTACGAGCACAGCCTTGCTTCCCGCTGATCGGTCAACCAGAGCCATGGGGGCTTCAAACTTCTCTTTCCAGAATATGATAGCAGAGGCGGAGACGACGCGAGGAGGAACGACGGGCAGAGCGCACCGATAACGCCCCCTCCGTCCATCCCTTGTGAGCCTTTTCTTTTATTAGCCGTGTCGGACTTTTGGCGATGAAATGGGCATTCTGTCCACAATAAAACACAGATGGTCATGTTCTCCCCTCTGATGACAGATGAGAGCACCGCAGCTGCGTGGGGTCAACAGCGGCAGAAAAAGCTTGGGATGACTGAACGGGTAGACGGCACGCATCGTTTCGATATACCCGGTCATCTTTTTTTGTTTTGTTTTGGCCGCATGTCATCTGTAAATTTGAGAAACGCGTCACACGCAGTTTCTACCGCTCCCAACCTGCCACGGCCGAGCAAAATGCGGCTTCTCAAAGTGCGCGGTTACTGTTGGAAAGCCTCGGAGCTTTTGACAAACGCTGTAAAGCATTAACTCAGGTCGCACTTGGAAGATGGGGGGGCACGGGCATGGTCAAGCTGGGAGCGAGTACATGCACTGGAGTGGCTGGTGGCTGTCTGAATTTTTGCAGCGCTAATAAATACCAGCTCTGAAATGATGTGAGGGTTTTAGAGTGCGGTATTTATTTATCTGGTCGGCGGGCGTCGTTATGTTGCTCCAGTAGAAGTCTGGTAAACGGAAACCGTATCATGATGGACTGATCGAGCAGGTCCGGTTCGAGGCGGACAGGAGGACTCAAGAACAGACCCGGGGAGAGAGGCAGAGTCACACAACGGATTTTAGGCCAGGAGAGTCCAACCCCATCAACCCCCTGGCGCGGTGAACTTAGAAACCGGTTTAAGCCTGCGGACAAAGACGATGATGATTGTGAACTGGCACGCCGACGCACGGAACGGAGAGGATGGGCGGGGCTAAGGGTGGAAACGCGGCAGACCCGACGGCAAGCTTGCGCCCGCGCGTGAGGTGGTTAGCTCTTCCGCTTGGCCGGCATTTTAGACGAAAGCATTCGACGCAGCGCAAAGCGAATGCGATACCACCCAGTATTCGTTGTGAAAGGTGCCGCCCCACCTTTTAACCACATATCGATCTCATTCGAGCAATTCGCCACAGCCTCTCCTCCCTCCAGGATAACCAATACGTCCTCATCACACTCACAGACACACGAAAAAAAATACGATATGTATGCGCACTCGCACGAACTGGAGGTGTCACAGTAAGTGTGTGTGAGCGCAAGGTGGGGGGGGGGGGGGGGGGGGTCACACTCGAATACATGACTCATAGCCTGTCGACATAGATAAATGACTTTTTAAGTAACCTAAAATTGCTGCGTATTGAACAGCGCTTTCCGCTTTGCACTCGATCTGGCTCCCTTTTTTCTTTTTCTTGTCCTCTGCTCGTTCCGCTCGTTTCCTCGCTCCTCTTCCGCGCCGGCAGCAAATCACGTCCGCATCAGCTTGCCCGTGTCATTTTATCACTCCCGCTCAACCGAGTCCCTTTTCTCTTTCTCTCCTCCTTGCTCGGCTGCACTCCTCCCCCTGCTTTGCCGTCGCCGTTTCCTAAGCAACAAGTGGTTGAGGGTTGAGAGGCCCGCGTTTTCATATTGTATTTGGGAGGAGGAGACAGGAAAAGAACTGGGACGGCACAATAGTAGAATTATGCAAATCAATCCACCCGGTGACAATGGATTACAGCAAGCTCTCGCGCAATTGACAGAAAGGGTTTGCAATGAGCTTGGAGAGCATCTTTAAATGCTTCTTGTGGCGTAAATCACATCTTTCATCCACACTAGATTTCAGACTTTTGCCTTCCTTTCTGTCCGGCTGATTGAGCGGCACCGTCATGAGAATGTACTTGAAATCTAAATGCACTTGTGGCACGACACAACAGTCACGATGTCGTCAACCTTGCGTCTGTTTTACATGAACTTTGTGAAAAGGATCAATAAAATCTGCAAATTTCCTTCCAAAGGGAATCTCTCTTTCTCTCTCTCTCTCTCTCACACACACACACACACACACATGCTGTGTGTGTGTGTGTGCACTTCTGCACCACTGCAAGCTACAACCCTGATAATAAACATGGTTTAATTAACACTTCTAGCTCGGTGTCAGAAATTACGCAGTACTTGATGTAGATTTTGACATGAATCTCATTATAAAGTGCAAAATGTGGCTTGTGAAGCAGTTTCAACACCCATATATGCAGTGTGTTTTGTTGTTGTTGTTGTTGTTTTTTGGAATGATTCTTTTGAACGTGCACACGCAATGTCGCAAGTGACTGAATGGGTTTCCATTTGAAATGTTGCGAGAGGCTCGATCACAATAACGTGTCAGGAACATCCTCTCAGCTCAAAATTACTGACAGTTTGACCTTTAGTTGTTGGGGGTCCTTGGTCGTTTTAAAAGGGCTTCCTGAACACCGTTTGAATACTTATTGAACAAAAAGTTCATCTAAGACAGATGGAGATCTGTTAGTCTTTATTTGTTCAGAAAGCATGCAGGAAATACCGATATGTTTGAACAGCTAATGGTGCGGCCTGACAAGGTGAGTGATCACCACATGTTGCAGAGATCATTTCAAGTGAAAATGTTCACGTCTGTTGGCCACCATGCACTGAAAAGTTGATGTCGATGGGCCGTCATACGCCCAAATGTAATCGTTGACAGGGATAGTGCGGCTAGCGGCCATAACGGACAGGACCCGCCTGGAAATACGCTGACCATTTTGGAAAATGTGCATATTTTCCCAATGGCCAACCCCGCCACACGGTGCAATATTGTAAAGCTTGATAAATAACTGGTGCTCCCATCTTTGTGTCTAGTCTAGCCATCTTGTATTTGCCAAAACAGTAAGCCGAAAATCCCAATGGTTAATTTTAAGGCAAGGCGATTAATAGCGATGGGAAAATGAAGCTTCAAACTAGCTTCATGAACCAGTTGTTGTATACTCCGACTCCCGATGGCACTGTTGATTGAAAGAAAGGGGTTTAAGAAATGGCAAGTCAGCGTGCTTTCAGCCTACAGAGAGGGCCATCGAGAGTAGTCAAAAACTACAAGTGATTCATAAAGCAAAATTGAAGCTTTATTTTCCCATCAGCAGTGAATCATAAAGAAACGGAATATGTATTCTATGTCAAGCGGTGGGGACAACAAATGCTGTTTTATACTGTTAAATTTCATTTTGCTGTTCTTAACTAAGTATTAAATGTTGATTTCATGAATATTGAATGGTATTTTACGATTATTGTGAGATGTATATATATATTTATATATACAGATATATATATACCGTTTTAACATCAGAAATTTACAAAACTACCTAGTTGTGTCACGTTCTGCGTGATGGTAGTTGTAGGACCCCAAAAAGCAGGGAGGCAGGGAGGAGCAGGGTGGATTGACCAAAATGCAGTTAACAAAAAATACACACAGCAGCACAATGAAAAAAAAAACACTAAGTCGAAGTACTCAAAAAAAATGACTGGAAATCACAAGTATCAAACCAAACTACAACAGGAAACAAAACATGACAGGAGCACACGTATGCTCACAGCTCACAATGACCCAACAAAGACTGGCAGAAACTCAGGGAACTAAATACAAGCTAAGTGACGAGACAACGAGAAACACCTGGACAACACACAAAGGGTTGAGGGAGCTAATTGGACAAGGAACACACAAGGAACACTGATAACGAGAACAGGTGGCCAAAAAAGTCCACATGAGGAATCAAAACCAAACGTAACCAGATCGAAACATAACAAGTTGTATGCTATTAAATTAGTTACCCACTGTTCTTGTCAAATGATTGATTGAACTGTTAATTTACATGGCATGGATGAATATGTAACGGTATTTTACAATCACAACAAAAAAAAACTGTAAGCTACCCGTCAATTGACAAAATTTCATGACAGCATATTTTGCCCGTAGGTGTAATGACAAGGTGTCCCAAGACTTTTGTCCATGTGTCACGGGCTTGCACGATCTACAAAAGAGGACTACTTGTGACTTTGTTTCCACTCCTTTGCTCCGCAGCGTACACTACACGGCCTTGAAGCGCGGCTCTGTCAGTCAAGGCGTCTGCTGCATTACGATGTTGTGGTGCTGCTTTCCGTGATTAGTGTCTGTCGAGGTAACTCGTCAGGAGCTCCGCAGCATCTCGACAGCCGGCAAGCGCTGCTGTGATGATCACGATGCCGCGGGCGGGGTGTAAATATATTGACAAAATAAAACAGCCAAGCCAATGTTTGCCCCTCCTGTTACGATGAGGAAATTCTTCCCTGCAACCCGGAGACCGCAGTCACTGCTGAGCGAGCGGCGCAGGTACGATACTGCTGGGGAGAAAACGCGGAGGGAGGGGGAGATAGAAAGGAGTCGACGGGGGGAGGACGGGAGAGTGGTGCCGATTTCATAACGGCCTCATAACAACCTCCGAAGGGTCTCGAGATGCGGCGATTCTATCTCGGCAAGAGCGGCCATCATCTTTTGCCTCAGAAATCAAGCCCCCCCCCGTCAAGCCCTTCAAACTCTTCAACCCCCACGCCCGCTGATATTGCCAATAAGAGACGGGGGCACACTCAGCTGGTCGGCGCGATTGTGCGCAGGCGTGCTCGTGAAAAGGTCTGCAAGCGGACACTGATCCTCACGTCGCCATCAGGGGGAAAAAAAAAGAGATATATTCGCTCTCCACCTGGAATAGTGGTCGAGACAAGGATAAAGACAGATTTCAAGGACACATGCTGGAGGGAAGCACAAAGAGGCTGCCACATTGAAAGGAACCTTTTCAGTGATTCCTGTTGTCACTGGCATGACTTTTGGACAGCTCTGGTTGTCCTGCTGCGTTCTGAAGAGGAGATATAGAAGGCCTTTTATCCATCATGAATGCAACACCCGCTGAAAAGAAAGATGGCACGTGGCAGGGAGAGGAAAATTTCAGCACCCCGTGGAGACCAACGTCTTTTGTTTTATAAAGCATTGCGTGGAAAAACATGTCGTTTTCCAGGTGTTTTAGTTCAGGGGGGGAAAAAACAAAATCTACAAAATACATCTGAGCTCCGATATGCCTGTCCCGTGATGGTACAAATTGCAAGCGATAACAAATACCTTTGGCTAGCAGCTAAAATTCCAGGTTCAACTGTTCGATGTTTCGGCGCTTACTGACTGTTCTCTAACAAGGGGAAAATTAAAAACGGATAGACATAAACACGCACGCACACAGAAATGACTTGAGAAGTAGCATGATAACGCTCGTGAAACGATTTGATTTAAACACATACACTCGGCAAGTGAATCAATGCCATCCGTCCATCCATTTTCCGATCCGCTTCTCCTCACAAGGGCCGTGGGGGGTGCTGGAGCCTATCCCAGCATTCATCGGGTAGTAGGCGGGGGACACCCTGAACCGGTTGCCAGCCAATCGCAGGGCACACAGAGACGAACAACCATCCACGCTCACACTCGCACCCAGAGACAATTCAGAGTGTTCAATCAGCCTGCCATGCATGTTTTTGGAATGTGGGAGGAAAGCAGAGTACCCGGAGAAACCCCACGCAGGTCCGGGTAGAACATGCAAACTCCACACAGGGAGGTCGGAGCTGGAATCGAACCCGGTACGTCTGTACTGTGAGGTCGACCCGCTAACCACTGGACCACCGGGCCACCCTGAATCAATGCCCTGAAAATTAAATCTGCATCTCGTGGGGATTCCCTAATGAAGAGTCAATCCACGTGATTTCTTTGTTCTTCGAAGTGATCATTGCGGAAAATGCGTATTAGGAAGCAGTTGTGACAAGTTTACGTGATGTTCTCCAAGCAGCCACGGAATTCATGCTTCAGTCAACCATGGACGAAACAGGGCTGGACCTGAGACAACGAAAGGGGACACGATGGCAAACGTGGCATGCCGTGATTGCCGTGGATGCCGGACGTGATTTTGGAATTCATGTAGTTGCAGTCGCGGTGCGTATCAGGAACTAAAATGCAACTAAATAATATGCAGTAGGGCGTGACAAAACTTATGGGCAGTCGGTGGTGAGACGGGAAACATGCTGAAAAATGGCTAAAATCGAGTGCGCGAAGTTTCAGGCCAACAGGGCTGCCACGGGCTGGGAAACGCCGGTCGTCGAGGGCCGCAATCCAGCATGCGTTCGGTGTCTCCCTCCAACAACACACTTGAGTCAAATGAGCAGCTCATCCGTCAGCGATCCGGATCGTTTGAATCAGGTGAGTTGGAGGGCGGGGGGTTGGGGGAGGGGGGGGGGGGACATCCAAACATGCAGCGTAGCAGCCCTCGAGGACCAGCGTTGCCCACCCCTGTTGTAAACCCTCAAAAACACATACTGTCCGTAGAAAGAAAAAAAAACCTTCTGCTAAAGAAACGTAAGGATGAGGAGTGTTCCAAATTGAAACAAGATAAGAACAGAATGATGTCGTCCTGCATCTGAATGTGAATCGGGAGATGCTTGATGAAAAATAATCACGAGAGAGATTTGCAGCGTACGCATCAAACAAAAAGTGGATTTTGTGAGAGTGAAGGACTTTTCATCTTGCTATCTCGAGTGGGATTTTTAAAGCAATGTCTATAGATCCTCGGGGTCACAGCTTTCAGAAAACCCTTTTTTTTTTTTTGCCGCCACTGTCCCCGTGGTAACCATCAAAGACAATCACGGAATGTGAATCAACTTTTTGCACATTTCCGGACCGCTGCACCTCAAGATGAACACCTCGGAAACATCATCTGCACATTGCTTCCTTTTGGTACATGTGGCCTTCTCACATTCGGCGCCTTCTCCCTTTGACGATGCGCGGATCAATAGATCACGCCAACCAGAGGTCTCGAGACCAATTAGGCCGCTGCGCAAGTTGGGCCGCTTCCAAGCCGATGTCATGCTCCATGTCAATAGTCAAGCTTGTTCTCCCTGAGGAACAAGGGAAAGGGAATAAAGGTAGAGGAATGCTATTGGTCTTTTGTGTGTGCGTGTGTGTGTGTGTGTTTCACGTCCTAAGAGCTGGACCACACCCCACTTGGAATAAATGCCACCAACAATGTCAGAGCTGCTCTTCCATATCAAACGGAGCGGCGAGATGAGCGAAGACTATCAAAAGGCATTGTCCCGTTTTCATGCATGATACGTCAGGGCCCTCCCTTGGTGAGTCGGAGCATTGCAAGCTCTAGAAAATGAGTTCCCAAACATTTCGTGGAAGCCTCAAGTTGTACATTCACAAGACATTCCAATAAATGTTACATTTATTCAACAGAGACAACATGTATCGGATCAGATGTGGCAGATGTATCTGTTAGGGTTTGGATGTGACCCCAATAGGTATCGTGGAAGCCAACACTTGGCGTCGTTTATTTAAGAGTCTTCACAAAGTCACTCAGGGAGAAGCACGAGGAGTCCACAAGGAAATGTCCACACAAGGAACAAGAAGCTGCAGGAGATGGCAACGGAGTCCACTGGCGTGGTGACGGCACGAACTTGCACTGGGGAATGGGCTGTGAGTCCATTTGTACCAGTCCAAACGAGCAGATAGGCAACAGGTGGGTGATGAGCTGACGAGTCTCAGGTGTGAGGTGCACAGCACCCTGGCTGAGGAGCCTGCCTGGCTGGCCCCTCCCTAACAGTATCGGTAGTTTTGTGACGGGCCACCAGTGAGTGTGGCAGTTTGAAGCTCCACGTCGCTGTTGCTTCCAAACATCCCTGACACTCACGTTGTAAGAAAACAAAATAGAAATGATAGTACGATAAAAGAAATTATTTTAAAAATCTCAGTAATCAATTTTTGCAAATATACACAGTACTATAAAAGAGCAAAAGAAAATTCACTCTCGCTTACGAAGTGTCTTTGAACACACCACACGCAGCAGAGACGCGACGGTGTAACACAAACAATCGATTCGCGGTCGCGGTGAACTACTGGTTCGCGTTCATGATACACTCGATTAAATGAAAGATAACGACATGAACAACTGTCCATCCATTTTCTAATCAGCTTCTCCTCACACGGGTCACGGGCGTGCTGGAGCCTATCCGATTCGTCTTCGGGCAGTCGGCCGGGGACACCCTGAACCGGTTGCCAGCCAGTCGCAGGACACACACACACACACACACACACACACACGAGCAACCATTCGCGTTTGAAAAGAAATAAACATTACCCGCAACCCTGTATGGCAAGAGCAATGGCGAAGCCGCATTCAACTATCTGCGCAACAAACAAGCATTTGCACGTAAAAAGTTTCAATTGACAAAACGTCACTTTAACAACGACACCGAAAACGACGTGCGCTCAGAACAATTAAGGGAATTACTTGAGCACGCCACACAGCAGCAGGAGAAAAAACGAATTGAAATATGAATATGGAATCGAGAACTAATCCAGACCATAAACGAGATGGGACCAACCAATGTGCAGTCCTCGTAGCTCTGACTGACGCAGGTGCCACGCCGTGTGATGTTGCGTCACTTCCGCCATTATTTAATAACGTTTATGGATCACTCGGTTCGACTTTGACAACGATCATATTGCTCACCGTTGGCCGGTGGATGCATTTTCTTTATTGTTGATGTGGTGTGTGCTGCTACAGGTGTTCTTAACATTTTGCTCACCATCTAATCGAATGGCGTAAAGGCAAATTTTTCCGAGATGGGTCTCAGTGGATCACGTCTAGGTGTCCCTTATGTTGTGGCCGGTGAGTGTGTCATGCGACCGTATTCATCGTGACCTCTTTGTCCTGAAATGCAAGTTTTAAGTGAGGCCTTGTGTGTGCTTGTCCATCGTGACAAGCACACACACACACGCAATTTCGCTCTGTATGATAATCAAGTTAATTAACGTACTCCAGCAATCAATGTTAGTGGTTGGACCGCGATTAGTCACCCTGGAGCCAGGTACTTTAAATATTAATCAGACATTACACTGATTTGGCTTCTTTTTAGAAGGAGCGCTCAAAACGGACGTGAATGTGAACATGGTCATCATGTGACACCGACAACAACACGTGCGGTGTGAGCGTGTGCGTGCGTGAGTGTATAAACATGGTCATTTTTAGATGTGTGTGTATATATATGTAAGCTTGTGAAATGATCAATTATTTTCATTTTATAGTTGAGCATTATATTCTTTTATGTTAGTTACTTAAATTATATTCTGTTTAATACTTTCTGAAACATTCTTATGTTGCTTGCGTCTGATTGGCTAAAGAGAAGCAGGAAGTGTTTTCGTGACTGAAAGGGGGGTTGTGTTCTCGTTCATCCGTTCGGAAGTGTAGACGTTCTTTTTTTCTTTCTCCGTCCACTGAAAAACAACGAACCCCTCAACTTACATATATCTCGTGGTGGATTCAATGCAACTCTCCACAAGCAAAATGCATGGGCAGAAATTGAGATGTGAGGTATTAAGTGACAGCAGATGGTCTCAGAGAGCTCATGAAAAGAAAAAAAACCCTCAGTTATGGTGCCAAGGGAAATTATGCATCCAGCTTGTTTTTAAAAGCTTGGCTAACCAGTTATGTCATGACAAATCACGCTGTGGGCTAAAAAGGCTTATTACGCTTTGGCGTCCGAGATGCTCTCTGCATGTCACTTCAGGCCACGGCGGAGAAGCCAGCCTCTTTGAACCCCGGGGGGCTCAGTTGAAGCAATTCACGTTACCAATCATCCCAGCCTTGGGCCCCGACAGAAAATCCTTCATTTATATATTTATTTATTGATTTTATTCCCCCCACAAGACTTAAAAAGGTTGAAGGAAGCTACATCTTTTTTTCAATCGCGGTTGTTTAAACCGACATGAGAAGAGGAGCTGAGGCTCAAATTCCAATTTGTCGGTGATCTCACTTCCGGGGAAAGTGTCGGGCCAACACACCGGTACTACTTCCTGATCAGGTGGAGTTTTTTTTCTTTCTTTTTTCTTTCTCACACATACACTCTGTCATATCAGTGTTGTTGCAAAGCTCTGAAGTCCATGTCAGGTTCACGGTTGCATACCGGCGTTCGTCACTGCATGATTTGCAAGAGTGAAAATACGTTTCAAGGTAAGATTTTGGGCGTGTCTGCACAAAAAAAAAAAAAAAAAAAACACTTTCTGAAACCAGTTAAAAGAAACAAAGCGTGTGACTGCAGGGTAGAAATCTGTTTGGTGTCAATCACGGCCATATTTCATTGCGTCAAACCGCATGTTTTGGTGAGCGAGAGGGAGTGGTTTCTGCAAGCCAAATAACTCATTGACCTTGGGAAGCAGTTCTGGGCACGTACAACGAAGGAACGGCGTGAAGTAGTATCAAGCAAACAACGCCAGTGCACGAATGTTGACGTCTCATTCAAAAGAGCTACAAGACCCTGTCGGGTGAATTCAGAGTTTGTTTCAGATTCAAAGGAGCCAGCAGCAGCAATTTTCTTTTCTATTCAGCACATGTAAATCCCATCCTTCATTCCCAAAATGATTTATTTGTTGTTGTTTTTTTCAAGAGCGAACGCTGTCTGCACAATATGATGACGCAAAAGTAAGGAAGACTGTCTGGACTGACAAATGATTTTCAAGTGGGACTAATCCTTCTTGCATTCTGATCACAAGAAGGTACGTTGGACAGGTTCAGGCTCAAACACACTTTGATGATTTGCGGTGAAATTGTTTCTGCTTCTATTCCGTAGGTCAAACGAAACCTTTGGAGATATTGCACAAAAGCATCGGTAATCATGCTCTCCCCCACCAAAGGTACAATATTCACGGATTGACGTGTGGCCGAAGTCCAAATGAATCGGTTTGACTTTCGGGTTTGTTTGTTTGCATCTCTTTCTAGATGACGTTTTTGCATACGCCCTTTCCAAGACCTTGACCAAAGTTTCATCCCCCGCAACTGTCGGACTCTACTCGTCATGTCAGAGTCGAATTAGAAGAATCCTTGGGAAAATGGAAGGTAGGTACTCCCTGGTGGCGTGCTGGAAAACGGTTGAGTCCGAGTCGGCGTTTCAGGTCAATAAACGGCAGTCGTCCTGCACGTACCCTGCAACCTGATAACAGGAGAAGCTGTCCACTGCGGTAACCGCTCTCCCTGAAAGGGTTAAATACCGGCCATACTTGAGATTGTGATTATCCGTTTCACCCCGCCGGCAACACATCAGGAAACCTTGATGACAGGATGTTGCTGGAGAGAGTTTTATCTTTGAAGTGAATTTACAACCTGCACCAGGAAGTTCCATTTGTGCGCGGGCACACGCAAACGCGAGCCTCGTCGTGGCAGATAATCATTGAACACGAATGTCTGCCATGAGCTCAGTTACAAAAAGGCTTCCATTTTTTTTTTTTACCGAGCAGCTCGGATGAAAATCTTCAATGGACGTTTAAGAACATCGCCGCAGCCGCATTCCGTTATGACTGATGACAAAAGAGAGAGTTTGCGAAAAACTACAGTGAACATGACGTTGTTTCAACCCTTTGTTTCAAACTGCGGCGCATCATGTTCATTCCGTTTTTTTTTTCCCCGAGCACGTTTTTCTTTTGGTTCCTTTTTTTTTTTTTGTCTCTCAGCCTGTTCGTAGGGGAACAGATGAAAAAGCCTCATTTGTCATCATCTCTGCAGAAACGGCAATCAACAGCAGACCAGAGAATAAATTAGCATAAATAATAAATATTTGATACACGGTATATTTTTTACATTAGTAATTCATTTTACACATAATTTTACATTATTTTTGGTCGTGAATTAATTCAAGCAACAAAAAAACTGAGGAGCCGTTTGGGAGCCAAAAGAGCCGGCTCTTTTTAGTGAGCCGAGCCAAAAGAACCGGCTCTCTAAAAAGAGCCGGAATTCCCATTATTAGTGGACATAAAGCCGCAGAGACGGATATTCTCTCTCGATGAGAATGAGGAATAGCGAGTGACAACAGCACCAAATGAGAGCGAGAGACCGATCACGATCTTTTGAATAATGGATCCAAATGTGCGAGCTGTCCCTCGTATCCGTCGGCGAAAACGATGCCGTTAGCGTCACCGTGGCAACCCCTATCTGCAGTCGAATCATCCAAAGCTTCTTTGAATGTTCATAAAAGAAAAAGTGATGTAACACAGTAAAAAGCTTTTTTGGTACGTCATCGATCAGTTTGTACATTAAATGTACTCCATTTGTGGTGTTTTCGTTGAACATCAGTTGAAAAGGATTTGCAAATCATTTTATTCTGAGTATTTACGTTTTACATTTTTGGAATTAACCTTTAGAGATGGCTGTTTGGGTTTGGGCCGGTGTATTTATACCCAAAAGTTGTTTTGTTTTGTTTTGTTTTTTTTAACCACCTCGGTTTTTGTCGCTTCAGTGTACATGTCGCAGGAAGCTTTGAGGATCGAAGAGAACTACAAAGGAAAATCCCGACCTCGCCCAGTTCAACCTTCGCTTTGTGGCATGTTCGAGCTCATTTGGCGAATGCTGTTCCACAAGCCCATTTGGACCAAAGAGAATCAGGACCATCACAACGTCCGCTTCATTTTTGTCAACTTCAGTGCCTGGCACTTTGCGGGCAGTGACCTGCTGTGGGCCGGTCTTGCCATACGACTCTTTCAAGCAGTGCAAATCAATTTTGGGAAGTTACAGCTGGCATTGTACCGGGTGGCCCAATATCATGTCGAGGATGAAATCAAAAAGAAGGTTTGTGACTCGACGCCCTTTTTCTCTCTGTTAATGATCGAGATTCTAAAGCCTTGCATCTCAACCAGCGGTCCCCAACCTTTTTTCCCCCATGGACCGATTTAATGTCAGACAACATTTTCAGGGACCAGCCTTGAAGGTGTGACGCATAAATACAGCAAAATAACAGGATATGAGCTGCATGAAAACGGTGGTATTAAGAAGATAATAATAAACATGAATCATGACACGAGGAACGTCCCCTCTGGCCGCAACACTCTCTGGTCGCTAAGGTAACGTTTAAACGTGCCTTCAAAATAAGATCCACCGCAAATACAAAGTGCATGGAAAAATACGACTCACCATCACCGCATAGTATGCAGAGTCTCCCGTTGAGATAGATCCGTATTTTAAGTAGGAAATCCTGATAGTGTTTGTTAAATGTGGCTTTCTTTTGCTTGAAAGTCGTAGGCTCCTCTTCTGTCTCCTGGCTGGGCCTTTTCCCCTTCCCATAGAAACTTTCCAAAGACGTTTGTTTTTTACTCATTTTGCTAGCTCCTGGGTTTCATTTTAGGGGTAACCTATCACGTGACCGAGAAGCGCGTCAAGAGTGACGTACTGTCAACGGATATAACGGAGAATCCGGTCCATTTTCAAAATAAAATATCTTTCCGATTCCAAAATAAATAAAACGAAAGTAATGTCAATTCTTTATTCTTTCTGTGTGGCCCGGGACCAAATGACCCACGGACCGGTACCGGTCCGCGCCCCTCGGGTTGGGGACAATACAACACATACACACACATGGTTTGACAATAAAGTTGTATCCGATCCGGTCCAATCCAATCACATCACATCAGCAGTAGGGCGGCATCTTGGCACCCTAGCGCCCTCTATTGACCAACCGCCCCTGATGCATAGTACCCATCAATCATTTGCTCTATTTGTTTTATTCCTCTCCTCAGATAGTGGTGGCTGGTCCGCATAACTGGAGGTTCAAGAAGATGTGTTGCTGCCCTCTGTTTGTTCTCATCCTTTTCGGTCTATTGGTATACTTGGTATTCGTCATCCTTTTGTCATCCGGACTTCTAAAACACGCAGGGGAACCGACCGCCAAGGCGAATGGAACGACAAGCCACGTTAGCGTGTGGGAAGGCCTGATCATCGCTTCGTTTGGCGTTCCGGCCGCCAACGTCCTGAAGTTTACCTTCCTGATGATCAAGAACCTCCTTTTCAATCAGGAGCGCAACATCAAGAAAGGCATGGACGCAGAGCAGGTCAGCAGCAAGCTGGGCTTCATGAATCAAGTCCGGAAAGAGATGTGGCTCCTGTCTCGCTTTGTCGAGTTCATGGAGGTGTTTGAGAGGAGAAGAATCAGAGTGGTCTTAAGGATCACCAATTTAGACCGCTGCTCCCCGCCCAAAATTGTCGCCGTTTTGGATGCGATCGACATCCTGCTGTCAGACGAGGACAGTCCGTTCGTTTCCATTCTGGCCGTGGACCCGGACATTATCGTACAGAAGGTCAACTTTGCAGATGGCTGCTTTTGCAAAGAAGAACGGGCGTATGCGCTGTTGCGGCGAATTGTCACTCTGGCCTTCACCGTCCCGCCCCTCAGTGACGATTCAAAGCTCCGTTTATTTCACAGCTTGGCCGACGGTTCGAAAAATCTCGAGGACAGAGGCGTGAACGAAGACAACCGCCAAACTGGAGGTTTTGAAAGGAACTCTTTTGCAAATGCATCTTCGGTTGTCCTATTCGAGACATATGAAGCAATTCCACTGACGGCTAAAAGTGAGATAGATATAAAAGAGGCGGACGTCGAAAATTGGGTCAAGAGGACGCTTGACGCCAACGAAAGGAAGTTAAAGCAGTACATCTTAGACGACTCCATGTCCATGAGGAGAGTGATCAACTCTATTCGAGTGACGGTGATCATCACGAGGGCTTTAAAGGCCGAGCTCCCTCAACCCGATCTCATCGCCGCCTGGGTGGTCCTGGCCAATCGCTGGCCCTGTCGCCTCAGTTGGATCATCCAGTGCGCCGAAGACGCTCAGCAGAGAAATGAAATCGATCAGAACGTGGAGGCCGAAAGCCCCGATTCCCAGAGCTTGTGGAAGGTTTTCAGCGAGTCGAGAGCGGAGCTTTACGTGATGCGCTCTCAGATTGAAGACCTACTCGACCAGGATGGAGACCCGGAGATGTTTGAGAGATTTCTCAAGGTCGACTTCCACTTCACAATGAAGGATCTGAAGGCGCTCAGCCAGGTCACGGTGGACCTCAATCCCTCGATGAAGAGAGAGTTGGCTGTGATCCGAGGAACATCCCGGCTGAAAGATTCCGGTTGGGTGAGGACCTTTGCTCCTTTGCCAATCGCAGCTATCATCAATATGGATTCAGAGGATATTTGTAAAGAGGTAAGAAATATTCAAGTGGCGAGCCCAAAGGCTGCCATCACATTTGTACTTCAGCACTCTGATCTGGACCAAAATACATATTTTTATCCTGATCTGTTCAGTGTTCATATAAAGGCTAACCAACCAACCACACACACACACACACACACACACCGTTGAAATCCAAAGTTATTTTTTCTTTGATGCTCAAAATTTAAGTGCAAATGCGCGATTGATTAAGTTATTTGTGGATAAATTCAAGAATAGGAACGTTTGTGAGGAAAACAATGTTTCATGCTGCGTTCCGCGCGGACTGAAAAAAAAAGCAAAAATTTAGTGAGATGAGAGGGAGGCACGGTGGACAACTGGTTTGCGCGTCCGCCTCACAGTGCAGAGGTGCAGGGTTTGTTTCCGTCTCCGGCCTTCCTGTGTAGAGTTTGCAAGTTTTGTCCCTGTGACTGCGCAGGTTTTCTCCGGGTACTCCGGTTTCCTCCCACATTCTAAAAACATGCGTGGTAGGTGAATGGAACACTCGAAATCGTCCCTCGGTGTGATTGTTAGCGCGAATGGTCGTTTGTTTATGTGTGCTCTGCGATTGGCTGGCAAGCAGTTGAGGTTTCCCCCCACCAACTCCCTGAAGACAGCTGGGATAGACTCCAGCATGCCCCGCGACCCTCCTGAGGAGAAGCGGATTCGAAAATAAAGGGATGTTCAGATGATGACATTTTACAACGAAAATGCAGGCGAGCTCGACAGTCTTGGCATGCAGACTCTGCATCCTGAGATTCAGGAGCAAAAAAAAAAAAAAGAGATAATAATAAGATCACAATAACAAAGATAAAATAAAAACTCTAATTGGCTATTATTTTTCCAATATACAGTATATTCTACATTCCTACGTGGATGGTCCTTTTCCATTTAAGTTGACAGCTGACTGCACGCTCCTGGCAAAAAAAGTGCCGATGCAGCAGAAGACGGCATATTTGCTTCGCAGAAGTGGCTAAGTGGAGTTGAGCTTGAATTTTGTGAATAGGAGGAGGACTCAGGGAGACATTGACTATTTTGTAAGCTTCAACCAAGCGTCTTCTTGTAACATGCAGAAGTAACATTTTGTGTTCCCTGTAGCAGGTCACTGATTTCATAAATGCAACACATTAGGGTTTTTTGATACATACAGATATGCTGCGTTTTTTAAAAATGATATACACTTAGATGTCAAAAGGGTTTTGTGGCTCCTGTTATTTTATTTTTTTCCTGTGGTAAGCACACGGTAGGTTGTACAGTGATTTGAGTTTCTCAAACCAGTGAGTAATTTAGTCATCAATTCACCTAGAATTATATGTTTTTAGAATATGGGAGGAAGACAGAGTCTTCAGTAAATGCAATTTCTTTACTTTTACTTTCTCTAATGCTCCATGTGCTTCCCTCCCCAGCTGGAATATATGAAATATCCCAGAAAGTATGCTGAGATTGTAAAAAGCAATCACATCACTGGCTCATCTCTGGTATTTGGTGACCCCGATGATATTAAAAAACTCCTCGACATGACCTTTGGAGAATGGACGACTTTCCGACTTCGCTTCCTGGGTTTTCCACTCCATCTTCAACCGCAATACAAGAATGTGCATCCCCCTCAGAGCCACCTGTCGAGACTTCACCTACATGGTTCTCCTCATTCCTCATCAAATCCGCACTTGGCTAATAGCTAGGAATCCAGCACGGATTCCCCTAAAATATTGCTCAACGTTTATCTAATAGATTATGATGTGTGTGTGTGTGTGTGTGTGTAGCATGGTGATAAGAATCGCCATTATGCTACCCAGTTGGTTTTGATACCTCATTTCTTGTTTATCAAATCATGACAAAGACTTTGTGCTCAACTTGATACCAAAAACCCGTGAAATGCTTCCTCTCCACATTGGTGAGCTGAAGAAATGTGTTGAAAGGTTTTGGTTTGTCAGTGTTCAATCATTTGAGGCAAAAATACATGCCGTGTGTAGCTTATCATTTGATATGAACTGCGACGGGAATTTTATGGACTGAATAGCACAAGGCGTGCACTGACTGATGAAGAGAAAAGCAAATACGAGCAGTGTGTGCATGGTGCGGTAAAATGTAAATGGAGTGCGTACATTTTCAATGCAAGCAGAATCTATCCACTGATACTGTACGACACAGGTCGGCAAATGGAAAATCGGACCCTGAATAAATGATGTTGAAACAAAGTTTCGTTGTCACGTTTCTCATTTCCAAACTTTGGCACCGGCCCCTTCAGATGACGTAGTGTGACTCTGCTGAATGCTTAAATCCGCTGAGTCACCACGACAAATTGGCTCCGCGCTGCCATCTGCTGGAGGAAAGTGGTAGCTTCACCTTTGCTTTTTGAAAAATCATGAATATCGATTCTGAACTTTGACGTCGATTGATTGAATCTTGGCAATTAAAATCCCGATAATTGAGTGAATCGATTTTTCTGCAAATCCCTAAAGAGTGGTGCCTAAAGTTCTCTCTTGAGCGGAAAAAAAGATTTTGCACCTGAAATGGTATGCATCAAATGAATGAAGCATTAAAAAAAAATAATAACACCACCAAGGCTCCTTATACTGTAATCGTTTAATTATTTCCCACTAGCTGGCATTTACATGAACATTCCTCCAGTAACAGTTCTTTTGGAGTTTATTTGACATATTCGTGACTACCTTCAATACATTGTTTGCTCTCATTTGGGCATGTGAAAGCAACCAAGCACCAGTGATCAAAATTGGCCACTTGAGAATAATCCATGTTATACACACAAATTCTAAGTGTTACTGCAAGGCACATTTAAAGTTACAGATTAGGACACATGCTGAATACAACTCAAGAAATAGTAAACAATAATTAAGTAAATAGTAAACATATGAATTAACTTGTTCGGTGGTCAGAAGAAAATGGATGCCACTTTTATTGAGAATATAACAGCTCAGGTCACTTTGGGACAGTATTATACTGAAAAGATTTTTTTTACATATGTAGATATATGTTGGAAAGCGAAAACAAGAAATTTAATAACCCAGGATAAAAATCTTTTTGTTTTGTTTTTTTTATTGTTAGGCCAACTTCAGCCTACTTGCGTGCTAAAGACTCAGCCAGCTTCTTCAGCCTTTTCTTCAGCTCAAGGGGAAACTTCTCATAGCACTTTTTACAAACAGGCTTCATGTCAAACTCAACAAACTTGTTCCTGCAAAATAGGAAGGAGCAACGGGTTAAGATGCCAAATGTATTCAATTGACTAATATTAAGCTAAGCACTCTAGCAAATGCAATTGATGAGCCGCACGTGAAGGCGCTTTTGTTTGTGTTGAATAATTGAACTACTGAAACTGCATTCAATTATTTTGTTGAGACTTTTCACTGCAGGGCTCGGTTGCTGTTTCCCGCAACTCACAGTGGGCTTTCACCGGAAAAAGGGATGGAAACTGGCATGAACATCGCGAAAAGATGTACATGGCCTACCATAAAGTGTCATGCATCTTCATGCCACAGAGGAAAAGAAAGGCAGAAACCGCAGCAGCCGGCAGAAGCGATGGCGACTTATAAAACAATTCTACTGAGAAGCAGAGGGGTTTTTCTTGCGCTCTTTGGCGCCACGCTCGCGGCGGGCCAGGCGGCGTTTCAACTCCTCAGGCAAACACTCATAGCAACGCTTGCACGCGGGCTTCAGGTCAATTTCAACAAACTTATCTCTGGGATGAACATAAGAGACGCCACGTGAAGCATGTAGAGAGTGAGAGAGGAAACCCGCAGGGACAAATGAGAAGACGACAATGTTGGACGACATAAAGGAAGTATTGTTCGGTTAGTCGGCTGCTCGTCAAGTTTGTGGGGAGCGCAATCACTTACTTGAGGGTGAGCTTTGTGTTGCAAGTGGAGCAGGAGAAACAGCTGACGCACCAGGCCTTGTTGAGAGCAGACACCACTAAGGGGGGGAAGAAATACTGCAGCTCAACATTTTTACTGTCCAGGCATTTGTAATATCGTGACCGATAAGTACTCCATTTTAATAGATGCTATGGTCACTGACATTTTAACCCTTTCAAGCACCAATAATGCTAACCTGTACCCTGATAACATGATAAGCTGTTCACTGTCGTAACCGCTGCCCCCAAAAGGGTTAATGAGCTTTATTTATTTAAGAGATTTCTTGGCTTCGCCACATCCCGGCTGGATTACTGTAATGCACTTCACTTTGGAGTTAGGCAGTCCTCCATTAGGGGTCTCCAGTTGGTCCAAAATGCTGCTGCTCACCTGATGACAGGTACTCGTAGGAGGGAGCACATAACTCCCACTCTGGCGTCCCTTCACTGGCTCGCTATACATTCTTGAGGTTGTACACACACACTCCTCAGGTCTGCGGACCAGACATTATTTGAGGTACCAAGAACTAAGCGGAGGCTCAGGGGGGATCGAGACATTTCTCTTGTTGGTCTATCTCTTTGGAGTGACCTCCCAGTGAACATTCAGCAAGCCCCCTCGCTGCCCATCTTCAAAACTCATCTCAAAACACTGTTGTGTTCTTTGGCTTTTGACTCAGCATGACTCAGACTTGATCTTAGTTTTACTGTCTTTGTGCTTTCTACTGTCTTCGTTATTAATTTATTGCTTTATTGTTGTATACAGTATATCTCGTAACAAGTGTGCAATGACAATAAAGGATTCATTCATATATGTGATATTTGCTCCATGTACAGCACTTTGTATCCAGCGGTGGTCGTTTTAAAGTGCTCTAGAAATACAGTTGAGTTGAGAATTTCTAGATCAATACTTACCATCGCCCTCAATCACACGGTTGCAGTGGTAACACACATCGCCAAACAGCTTAAAAATGAACGTATCAAAGTTAGATATTTGGGGATTATATTTGGAGGAACGCAAGCATTTTAGCTGGGCGCTTTTCTTCTGACCTGGTTATAATGCGTTTCGCAGTAAGCCAAGCCCTTTCTCTCATAATGGCGGTGGCCAAGGAACGGCTTCTCACACTTGGCGCATACGAAATGCTGCAAGCACACAAAAAAAAAAAAAAACAACAACGGGTTCCAGTGAATAAGTGAAAGAGTAAATACTATTCACATTCTCTAAACTCTTCTCCAGAGAAAAATATTTACTCAAGTGTGTCAAATTCAAATAGGGAGTGTGACTGTCAATGCAAAATGACCAAGTTAGCAATCTGGCCTTGCACACACACACCTCAACGTGCCACTGCTTGCCCATGGCATTGACCACACGCCCCTCGATGGGTCTCCTGCATGCGCCGCAGATCGGCACGCCCATCTTGTCGTGGCAGGGCAAGCAGAAAAGTTCGCCTTTCAGTTCCCTGGCTTCAGCCGTCAGCTCTTTCCTGTGGAGACAGTCATGACGAGCCATACGTATCGCGCGCAGATATTGTTAAGTGTCATCTGTGCGCACTGACACTGTACCTTGGAGATGTCTGTGTAGAGTGGAGCGAGAAGCGAGAGTACTGACCCACAGTTGTTGCAGTTGAAGTGGTCGGGGTGGTAAGGATCATTCTTAAAGATCAGCGGATGCTCTTCAATGATGGCGTGACACTTCTGGCAGATGTACTTGCCGAGGCCGCGGGCCTTCTCGCGATTATGGCACGGGCGACACAGGTGCCTGGAAAAGGAGGAACATTTGGAGTGTTTGACGAGGAAGAACACATGGGAGAGGAATAATGATTTGCTCGAATTGCTGTGTCGAAGCCAACAGTTTTGCGGTTCAAATAAACCCACTCGGTATCGGGCTTTCAAAACGCACACAAACCTGCCAGCGTTTTTGACAAAGCCCACGTCGGCCAACACAGCCTGGCAGATGTCACAGCAGAAGCAGTCAGGGTGCCAACTGTTATTCATGGCCTTAATAACACGACCAATGATGAACTCACCTGAAAGAGACCACAAGTGATAGATTTACGTCACTTTTTTTTCTGTCTTGCTGATAAGCACTCCCCTGGAATCAGAGGGAAAGGATCATTGAGCGAATTCAACAGCTGGTGTTCCTAGTTGCTGATATGAATTAAAATTGTACATAGGAAAGTTCAAGTATGAATCATCCCTTGTTAGATTCCACAAGATGTTGAGTACTCTCTTTTTTCCACACATCAACGGAGCTTTTAAATATACAGTATTTCCACATATTGCTGCACTTTATCATTAGCTAAACGAGTGTGGGACATCACCTAAAAACTAAAACAGTACTCACATTGTTAAATAAATGCAATCAGACAATCCCATTATCAGCTCTTGTACTTCAACTTACAAAGTGGATTTCATGACGTTGGTACATTCAATCAAGAGTCCAGTCAATGTGGAATTTACGTTCTTGCGGTTTGGTTTCATCTCATCTTGTTTTACTGATTAAAAAAATATTCATTCTTAAGGTAGTACAGTTCAACACCCACCACATTGGCGACAGCAGGGAGCAAAGAGCATCTGAAAGTCGTGCTCACAGTATTTTCTGCCTTCAAACTGTAAAGCAAATGAGATCCATTGGAGAAAAGCATTTTCAAATCATAAGAGTGCTTGTAATCAGTGACAGTTTTTTTTATTACCGTGAGTCATGCTTGATAATGAGACCTGATAATGAGACCTACATGAAATGAAGCACTACCTCATAGAAGAGTCCTTCCGGAAACTGCTGGAAACACTGGGCACACACGAAGCACTGCTCATGGTACAATTCTCCATTGCTGTTAACAATCTTCTCAGTGGCAGCAAAGCCACTCTTACATCGCTCACAGGCTGCACTGGCCAGGGCATTGGCGATGCTGTTGCATGACACGAGAAAGCAATAAATTAGTCATCTTACACGACACTTGATGAATCTTGGCGTTTTTCACACAACTCCAATATCATCTGCAACGACGTTTCTTCCAGCACTTGTTACCATCGAAGCCAATCAGGGGGGGAAACCAAAATTACTCCACGCATCTCATCGTAGAATTCGGTGAGAAAGAGAGGCACAACGATGTGGCCTCGCCTCTAAACTCAAAAACGCACACCTACCTACAGACTTTGTCTTGGCATGGACGCATTAGTACGTGTTCACTCGGTTATTACTGCCCATGCCGACATACATACTCAATTGCAAAAAGAAAAGTTGCAGGGTTGAAAAAAACGAATTAGCATGCTAACTTAAACACATAACGGGGTAGGACTAGATAAGTTTTTTACTTCCTCCTACTCCCTTGAACATAATAACTGTGTTGAATGAAGACTGATTTCTTTCTTTTTACTATTTTATCTACCTTATTTTCTGTCAAATTATTACTGTATAGGTTTTATGTTAAATAAACAACAACAAACCAAAACTTGCTAACGTTCGCTCAAGAGTAAAAAAATGTATTTAGCCAAACTGTGCATTTATTTTAATAATCGGTCCGTAATTAAGAACTTGGATATCGTCGGGCACACGTCCTGTTAAAATGACGTTAGCTTTGGCTCGCCAGTGACTAGCGCTAGCTAGCTCTTGAATTAGCAGCAGTGAATGCTCGCTGTGTTAACTCGGTTCATGTTCATGTTGACGCTCACCTGCCCGTCACTCCGGCCACCCCCAGCATCACCTCTAGACATTCAAGATTTATAGAAACGTATTTGGTGAACTGAAGCGTTGGTTCTTCTCTCTGAGCTCAGTCTGTTGTTTTTTTCTGGGATTGGGCGATGCCTTGCCCGTGTCGTCACGCTACGTGAAGAGACTTGCCCGCTGGGCGAAGACTCTGCTCCAGACAACTCCACTCTCGCAGGGATAGGAAGTTCACCCTCACGCTGCAGCTGCTGGCGCATTTAAATCTGTAAATGTCGCTGTTCCACGTGTTCTGATTTGAATCCAAAACTCGGTTTTGATTGAAAAGATCCAAGTGCATCGAATTGAACCGCTTTAACATATGTGAAGATAGAGTTCCTCTTTTTTTTTTTTGGTCATGTATACACGTGTGCATGACATTTGCCCGATGACAGTGAACACACTGTCGGTGTAACCAGGGGATTAGTTAAGGGGATAGATGCCTTGCTCAAAGACACGGCAGCCCTGTGTCGGGTCAACAGACAAGAGTTTGTGCTCTCTGGTTGGTTACTTTTGGTTTCCATTAGATCTACTGCCAGGCATAGATGTTGAAATCTACTGAGATATTTAACCCAACCCGGATAACTGTTGAGCCATTCTACATATGCAGGTACATTTAGCCGTGCTATTGCAACGAAGGACGGGTGCACAACCTATCAAATAACAGCGCATTTTATTTCACACCGTGGCGCAAATAGGGACAGTGGCTGAGAACCTTAAATTCCAGAAAACAAAACACATGCTGCTTTAAGATCCGGGTATCTAGCTGTATAGTCATGTTGCATTCATATGTTTAAGGGAAAAATAGCTTCTGGTTTTCAATTTAAAACAAGACTGACAAACTTCTGGCCAATATTAGCCTATCTGCAGACAGCTAAATTGGGTCGCTGAAGAATTCTGTCTCTTGAAATGTGTTTTCCCGGTTGCAACGTGTCCACTTCCGTTCTTGCACGAAACACCATTCTTGTTCAAGTTGGTACATTTCAAAGACAAGGTGATCGCTCTTCAAGACAGCACTGAATGATTGTTCAATGTCAACTTGGGTTTGAGTTTGAACGCTTCCCATGTTGTCACAATGCGGCCGGAGGTTAGCGTGCCACTTCACGCTGAACGCGCAAGTGCTCCATGCCATTTCGGTGGTGGTTTTGTTTTTTCAAATAAATGAATATTTGAAAAAAATAATTAACTGCACAAGTGCCCATGCCCTGAGAACTAAATTTTTTCTAGCTTTGCTATTGTGCACTAACACGGACAGATGAACAAAGGTTGTGTCCACCAATACACGGTCTGCATTTATGAAGACATTTTACCGTATAGCAAAAAAGAACAAAGCCCACTGCCAAGGTCATGCACCCCTGTAGCAGATGGCGAACATTTACAAATAAATGAAGAAATAACAAAAGCCTGATCGTCAACCTTGAACAGGCAAAGCGGTGCATAAAAATGGATGGAAGGTTTCAACACAATGATTTAAAGGGTTCCTTTATTGAACAGTCCAAGGGTGATGTCCTTCAGTGAGTCCACAGACAAGAGACGTGCTTTGTGTATTTTAAGACTTTATCCAGTTACATTCTGCTTGACTGCCAGGAAAAATAGTGAAAAATGAAAACATCTCACTGACAGACAGCAATAAAGTTTCACCCGCCGAGACGTTAGTTGAGCACTTACTCGGGATGATTTCCATTTTTGAATTCTAATTACATATGAACAGTGACTACTATTCAAGCATTGGGGTGGGTTCCTCTTGCTCGTATACCAAAAAAATAAAAATACAAACCCCAACTAACCGGACTTTTGAGTCGTACAAAATAGATATCGGTCTGCTCAGATTCAACCTGAGATGATGCTGTTGCATCAGTACAGCTAGAGGCCCTTATAAACGTGCATTTTCTCAAATGTATAGTAGAGTACGTGTAAATCCTGAGGACTGTACTTTACGTTTCAAAAACCCAGGAGCTCATAGACAGCATCATCAATTCACAGCTACGAGACCGTCATGTATCGCTAAGTGTGTTGGCTATCAAATACATTGCGGGTGCCTTTTAAAAAAACCTTGAGTTAAAATACTTGGCGATGAAGAACAATGGATATACTCAGAATTCATTCGGAGACGGAAACTGCCAAGTACGGGATAACTGCTTAGTACACAGGTGTCAAACCCAAGGCCCGAGGGCCAGATCTGGCCCGCCACATCATTTTATGTGGCCCACGAAAGCAGCTCAAACATGTCAACTTCCATGATCCTTTCTAATATGTCTACCAAAATGTCAAATTCTCATATGTAATAAATAAGAGATCTATTCAAAGGATTTTTTTGTTACCAAACCCCTCACGATAGTAACTAAAACATTAGTTGAATCAACACTTATTCTTGACTTCTTTATATGGTTTCAGTGGTTCACCCCGAAACCTACGAAGACATTTTTAATCACAACGACAAAAATGTGAGCTTTTAAAGGTTATTCACTGCAAATCTCTCCGTGCGCTCTATGAGGGCCATTAAAAGTGTTTCTTTCACCCCGTGCCTCCATATACTGGAGACAATGTCAAAGGTGGACTGTCTGGAAAAAAGCTGAAATTCAAAGCAGATTGTGATTCCAATTTGAAAGGTTCTCCTTTATGTCAGAGGCGTACGGTTTCTTACTCAATAAATACATACGGACGTCCAGGATACCACTGCCGCAATGTCCCCTACATTCCAAAACATTTCTGTTGATTTGCACGGAAAATGTCATCCCTAAAATCTGCTTCTGTCAAATCTGTACGTTGCTGAGAGAACAAAGCGCTGAAGGTTTCGTCAAAACAAAAACAATTAATTTAAAGATATATAAATATACAGAAAAAATATATATATACTGTATATATACAAAGAACAGCCTGGCAGACGTGAGAACAATTTGAACAGATTTCTTTTGGAACCCACGGGATTAGATCCAAATCTAAATCGATGGAATTTTGTCCATGTTGTAAAATGTACTAGAGTACATTTCATTTTTCGCAATAACACTCCCAAAAAAATAAAATAAAATCTCGCCGCAGCTCCCCACCCTGGAACGACTTCACCAGGTGGGCATCATGTCAGGGAACCAGACGCGGCCCAGATGCTTCGACACCTCCCAGTGGATATCATCCAGCCCGTAGCGGTGATCTGGAACAAGCACTTCTTCCATGATTGACAACTGGGTCAGTCTGTCTCCGCACATCTTGACAAACTCCACAAAGGCGCTGCAAGACACTTCGCACTCTCCCAAGCCGATGGCCGAGAGCTGCGTGCAGCGCTGAGCTATGCGGATCAGCTCCTCATCCAGCGGCCGCAGCCCATTGGCGCACACCACCAACTCCACCAGGCGAGGGCAGGTGAGCCCGACGCGGCCCAGCACGTCTTTGCTGACCGAGCGGCCGAAGTACAGATGCGTGACGGGCAGCTCGTCACGGAAGAAGGGGCCAAACTCATCCTCGTAGAGGAAGAAGTACATGACCAGGTTGAATTTCGGGGAGTGGCGCACCATGGCGTCCCAGCTGCTCTTCTTGATTGTATGGAACTGCTGGCCCGGATTCTCACTCACCACGTCGATGCGCAGGTGCTCCAGGTGAACGTGCTTCTCTGAGGAAAGTGCGATGAGGAGCTCGTCGCTCAGCAAATGGTAGTTGAGAGCCAATTCTCGCAGACCGTGGCACTGATCCGCCACACACAGGATGCCTGAGAGAGGAGAATGTGACTTAGGCCGTGAAGAAAAGACCGTAGTTGCGCAGTTATACTCAGAAGTAGTCAAGAAATTTTGGATTGCCCTGCAAAAAAAACTAAACAAAACTTCATTTCCTTTTCGCTTCTTCCCGAAGATTCGCTTCTTCCCATTTTCTATTTGTTAAAAGTCCAGCCATGGGGCCAGACAGAATTGATCTTGCCAAGACGGATTGCTGCAGCAACTTTGCACACCAACAGCAACAATTGTTGTAGATCAATCGAATGGTAATGATAATTTATCACGAGGCCTTATTCTCTAATTTGTTCTCGCCGTCAGTACCTGCGGGTGACACGTGAGGACAACTGCTCATTTTCAGCAGTTTCAGCGTGTCGCTGTTATTGGCCACGAGTACTTTGAGGGAGGGGTCGTCCACAGGCGTGTCATCAATCTTCAGGGAGGACAACGATTTGGAGTTGACAAAAACCACCGTCAATGCTGAGATGAAGTGAGACTGTTGAACAGATACCGCAAAAGGACAAATATGTGAGTTTACTTTTTTATCTCGAAGGCAAAAGCACCATATCCGATTGTGCTCAGAAAGACGGCAAACGCTGGCAATGTAGACAACGGGGATGATGTCATTATTTTCTTCATGCTATGCTTGGGTCGAATTGTTGCTTTTGTTTAATTATTGTGTTATTTTTGGGACGGCTCATTTTCAGGATGCAGAGGAAACATTTGGTCGGACTACGACACGTATGACAATTCCACCGCGGAAGATTCTACTGACCTTAGGCAGCTCCATGAAGCTGGGCCGAGCCGTGGAGATGAGGCCCAGCGTTTTCAGAGAGCAATTAACAAGCTGAGAGAGGATGTCGCATGCCGCTTCTGCTGACTCTCTGCTGCTGTCCACCTGGGTGCGGAATGACAAAGACTCCGATATGAGCTGAGACGGCACATCCGCAACGGCGCCTGTTCTCCCCTCGCTGACGGGCTCGTACCTTGAAGCTGACGTACTGCAAGTGGTCGGCGTGCCTTTTGATGATTTGCTTAATGAGGTCCGGGTGTGTGGCCTTCAGGTAGGAGCTGGCTGGCTGATTCAACTCAAACTCAAAGCATCGCCACAGCTCAGGCATGTGAAAAGCGTGGTTCCAGCCTCGGCACACCTGCGTTCATACAAGTCGCATCAGTCCCGCCTGGTCCGAGTCACCCCAGAATTAAAACACCCAGGAAATAGCAACAATTCTCTCAATACCATCATCTGTATTTTCAGTCCGTTATGACATTAAATGACTTGGACTTAGCCATGTGTCCAATGTTGCCTTAGCCACCAGGGTCAGAGGTCACACCCCTTCTTTGGAGGAAGTGCACAGAAAGTAATGGATCCTGACGAGAAGGGAGTGCAAGTAATGACCTGAAAACTGAACTCACCTTCTTATTGTTTTCTCAAATGATTTAAGGGTAGAGGTGTCAAAATTGTTTTTGTTCAGGGGCCACATTCATCCCAGTTTGATCTCAAGTGGGCCGGACCAGTGCATTTGCGGCCCAAGAAACTATAACTAAGTCCACGTTTCCCCATTTTTGGGTGCAAACGATTCCATTTGGAAAATATTCACATTTATGAATTATCTTGATGAAAACCTTGTTTCAAATAAAAAGAGTGCAATTTCAACACTATTTGGAATCACGTGCAACTCAACTTAAGAGTCACGGTGGCACCTTCTATAGAGCAACTAATGATAACGAAATCATTTGAAATTGACGTCATTTCCATATCCATCGGTAAATCTTGACAATCTTAACTAAACTCGTCACACCACACAAACTAAGGTGGTAACTATTGAGAAAGAGGTTATTCGGCTATTTTGAAAATATATGTATAAAAATACCAACGCGTTGTGGCAGTCCCTGAAAAAAAAATGGTGGTTGCAGACGATTTGAGAATGTTATCTAAGTAGTCGTCAGAGCACCCTCCAGTGGACAAAATGAGCAACGACAGTTCATTTTGTTGAAAATTGTTCTGTCCCCATGGGCTCAGATTGGACCCTCTGGTCAGCTGATTCTGGCTCATGGGCTGCATGTTTGACATCATTGATTAATTATGATAATGAAGATACAATTTCCAGAATAGCTGTCTTAAAATTACCATTTAAACTATATGTCAGTCAGTCACATTTTTCTTTCTCTGCGTGCAGAAGTCCAACAGTTGTAAAGGGACTGTGTAAAAGAGGCAAACCACTGATTCTTGCCGAGTACTTTCCACTGGTTGTACTGACTCTAGATTTGCTCAAATGTGTACCTGAGATGCATACGCTCTATCCAGCAGAGGCAGGTACTGGAATATGTGGAGAAGGACCTCCTGCGGCAGGCACTCCCAGTGGACCGCTTCTTCGTCAAGTTCTGCGTCCCTCTTCTGTTTACGAGACCGCTTGAGAGACCCGCTACTGGTGCCGCCCCCATCCTCCTGTTTAGTTCCCTGGAGACCTCGTTTCATCCTGGAGGTTACAAACGGTCGACTGTTGAGGGGAGGGCCGTGGTAAACACGTAATTATGTAAATATGCTTGATCAGACAACAGATGTTATTACACTGAACTGATGGAATTTACATGATTAAACAGTATTCATACGTTCTTCATATATAATAAGATTATCAATTATTACTACTAGTGCCGTTGCTCGGTAATATTCTGTCAAAATAATTTTCATATTTCAGTCAGAAGGGCAAATAGGGATAATGATGTATGGTAGGTTGACATATACTGTATTCAAAGTCAGCATTGCAACGACTCGGCTCATCTGATAATGATCAGCGATCACATTCAAGAGGGTGGACACGCCTCCCTTTTGCCACAACAAACACGAGCGTCTCATGAGCAATTCATAAACACTACGTTATCTTCGACTCGCCAAAACTGGTTTCCCAGCCAAGATAACCAAAAATGCAGTTAGCTCCGACTCTCGGGTTATATCTAGCATTGGCTAAAACCGACCGCATGAGTAATTTGCTTACACACACACACACACACACACAACAGTTAGCTCGCTCGCTCACTTGCATGTCATGTAGCTTAGCCAAAGCCATACTTAGCACGTTCGAGAAAACGTCGAGCTGCCAACGTGCAATCGTCGAGTCAAACACAGATACTAACAAGAGTCCCAAAAGTCTTCCTCTTACCTGATTTCGCCTCAGTCAGCTGCTTGTTATAAAAAGCTACCAGTGAGCGTCAACCAGGTCCGACACAACAAAACTGCGTTCGGGCTGCCCGACCGCTCAAACACATTGGACCATAAAGCGTCGCGATTGATCGAGAGATTGGTAAATATCAGCGAGGATGCGAAGAGTGGAGATTTCCAGACGCCGTTTCGTCTCCGAATGCGTGACCCAGATTCGTCCAACAGGGCTGATTCAGTAGTTAGTCAGTCAGTTTAAAATGGCGTTTGCGTTGCTGGCGTCGAGAAGCCGTTCGGCTGCCTGACCTGCCTGCGCTTACAGTGAAAGGTCAACCGGGGGCGCTAATTCACTGAGTTTTCTATGCTACTCGAGTTTCATTTTAACAATGGTGATAACGTTAAAAATCAAAACAAACAAAACCCACGCTGGTAAAAGTATTGATATATAAATTACACACATTTGCGCTTGGTTCACCATCTTCCTCTCACATTCCCCAGAATATACATGTTCGTTTTATTACAGCCAATTTCCACTTTTCCAATTTCCTTCCAAATTGTCCATGAGTATGAAAGTGAGTGGCTGGTGAGCTCTCGCCTACTAACCACCGACAGTATAGATACTGTCGAAAATGGATGGATGGGTGAGCATGTATATGTAAGCGAGTCTGCTCATTTTAAAGTTGTATTGTCATAGTAAGACAAAGGTTTCTAACTGCAAGTTTGCTATTCTGAGGTATAGTGTGTCCTCCTGTAGAACAGCCTGGAAATGTTCTCTTGAGGCAAGCTAGGTGAAAATGACATCCATGGTGTGTACAAATGTACACGAATCAATTTACTACTACAGTGCTGATGAAGAAATCAGGAATCCAAAAAATACCCCCGGAAGACAGAGCATTGAGTTAAACAAAGACACTCCAAGTACATCTGTGGAACATTTTTTTAAGTGCAGTTCATGGAATCCAGACCAACACGGTTGAATGTTTCGTATTGAATTTATTAAATTTGTTTTGCAGGGGGGTCCGGTTTTAAACATATGTTTTATGTTCAATAAACAAACAAACAAACACTGAAGATTGTTTTTGTTGTGAAAACATAAGTCTACTGATCTTACAGGAATTAAAACACGAATGCCAGACCGTAAACGATTTCTCAAAGGAGCAGTGGAGGAAGTTCTTCGGGGTTTGTATATTGAGGTTTACAGCGCCATCAATTTTAATAACGGACAGTGCAACAATTCAAATACAAAAGTATTTCATTCATTTGAATTTGGAACCATGAGTAAAAACAGTTTGCACGGCTTCAACGAATATCCCATTCTTTCACGATCAAAGTAGCGGTTTTATTTTCCCACAAATTCAGTCCAGTGCTGAACTGCCACAGTAAAAGACAAACACTCATCACACATTACGAAGTCTGTCACTTTTACACATATGGCCGTAATTTCAGGTATTTGCTCTAAGTAATACAATAAAGCAATGTCACCTTCCCTTTTTAAACGTGTGGTGCTGCAGAGTAAAAAATGAATAACTGATGATGGGAGTCAGTTACATTTGGCCTAGTGATGCTATTTTTTTTAATTCACTCTGTGGGTAAGAATGGAAATTGCAGCACTGATTCTAGAGCAGCATCAACGGGGAAATCAATATTTGAAGAAATCCAAAAGGAATTGCAACTATGTGCTTCGAATTGTAACCAGTTTTGTCAGTTGTTGAGCTAGTTCAAGCTCTTTCGTCATTTACACATCATGCATTTCGAGATGAGCAGTAAACCTCATCATCAACAAGGAAAGTCATCAAAGTCACCAGATGCAAGAGCAAATTACAACACATGTATGTTGTTAATTCCAACAACCAGAACTTAAGGCAGAAGGTAAACGGTAAAAATAGCTTTTTCATTTGAGAGGCCTCATGTCGTCTGCGTGGTGCTTGTTAGATGAATCAGCAAAAACAACTCAACAGTGAAGCTCGAGATAGTGTAGGAGTTGTCTTGTTCTTGATTAAATGATTAAGGGGCAGGTCATTTAGCTTTGACCTTGTTTATTTAAAAAAAAAAAAATCTGAATCGACTGCATCACACGCTCAACACCATCTGCTTCCTCTCACAGTTGCACTTTCCTCTTCTCTCAAACACATCGCTGCCTTTGTGATTCTTGCAGACTCCATCAGTGACTTAACCACAGCAACGGATGCTTTGCCCTCGTCCACAAAGTCATCAGCCTTGGCAAAAGCCAGCACAACCTGCGTCGTTTGGGCGCTTCTAATCATAGATTACACTGTTGTGCGGTGGGCCACGGCTCACGTGTGGTTGCTGCTGTTAGCTAATTGTCTCTTTGTTGGGGAGTCTCTCATTCTTTGGGCTGCACAGTGTGTATGGACAGGCACGCCGCCCGGCAAACACACCACATCGGGGTCACTGAAGGTGTTGTGGCATAAGTGGCATCCCTTCTTTGTCGACACAGCAATTGGCTTCTTCGTCTCTTTCAACTGGATCAGAAAAAAAAAGTGTGTAAGAGATGTGGTCCAGTAGTGAAAACTATTTCCAATACAGGGGATCTTTGACTGAATTGTGGTATGAACTATGAATATAAATCAAATATGCAAACATACAAAAATGACAAAACTTTTGTCACCATTAATGTGAAAAGAAAAAAAACCCACGCAGGCACGGGGAGAACATGCAAACTCCACACAGGAAGGCCGGAGCCTACACCTCCGCACTGTGAGGCCGACGTGGCGCGCAGACTGGTGCAACCAAATAATCTGTTGGTGAACCTCCCCTCTCTCAAAGATATAATTCCACAAAAACCTGGCATTCGAACAGGGATTTTACATCCGCTACATGCATGTTTGTATGCATTTACTCTGCGCGTAATGAAGCGCTCACCTTGTCGTGCAATATTTGAAGATGTTCCGAGTGGGCGAGCCCAAGAGCAATCTGGGACGTGCGGGAGGCATGCATGCTAGCCCTGATGGCTCGACCCAGAAAAGGCCGGAGCAGCTGCAGCGACCAGCCTTCCGGCAGTATCCTCAGCACCCGGACAGGATCAAACAACTCTCCGTGACGATTCAGCAGGTCGACCGCTGCCATTTCTAGATCGCCGCTGTCGTCGCACACTGCCGACTGGGATTTGCCGGTGGCGCTTTTGTCAAGATACATCCCCAGGAGGAGGTGGAACAGCTGCTGTTTGTAAGCAGAATCCCGACAAGACGAGGTCCAAATACAAAAGGCTTCGGCAGATTGGAAGTCTCTCAGCTTGTGCACTAAAATATGCAGCGCTTTATCATGGTCCTCCAATTTTCCATACAGAGTTGCACGCTCCAGCAGCAGTTGTTCGCAGTTTTCCATCTTTCCTAAATAACGTCAAAGCAAAAAAAAGATAAAATAAACAAACACGCAGTCACATCAGTAGTTCTTGAACAGAAAGAATCTGGAGGAAACTTTTGTTGTAAATCATTTTGGAATGGTCACATTTTGGCATGACAGTGATGAGAAACATGTCGCCCCGTCAAATATCAAACAGCTCTCGATCATCAGAATGCATTTCCAATGACGATCTCACCTAAAAGATACTGAACTCGGTACAAATTGGACTCCCTGAGTAGACCTTGGAGCTTCTCTCTGGATCTACTGAGCTGCTCTTCATTGGTCGGAGACTCTGACAGTAAAGAGAAGACCCTCTCCAGGTACAGGACTGCCAAATGCGTGTGGAATTGCTCCTCCTACAGTCAAGAAAAGAATCACAACTGCAAATTTACCGATATTCAAGGTCCTCTCAAATAGTCAGAACACCAGCACATAGAGTTGTGCATTTAAAAAATGATGTCTGTAGGAAAAAAAAAAATTGTGTGAGCCTGATGATGTCAGCGCCAGAATGATGCTACCCTATTGGTTTGGTTGAAAAGTTAAGAAAAAATGAAACTAAATGGGCTGGACTAAGCAGAAGTGTAATTTGCAGCAATCATTTCAACAATTCTGAATTTTACAATACATCTTTATTGATATAGTGCAATCACAACAGCCGCAGCTGTAACAAAGCGCTTTACAGAACAGTTAAGATAAAAAAAACAAAACACGGTAATAAAAAAACAATAACCCCACATAAGACATGGACAGTCATGCAAGTGAGTTTAGTGAAATACAACCCTTTTAGTTTTTAACCTTTGATACTATATAAAACAAACCAGCATTTAATAATATGCTCGATGTGTACAGTACACGCTCCTATCACTATTTCTATGGCCATCGCGTTCACATGAAGATTCTGTGAGCGGTACCTGAATCCGTCGTTCATGCACCAGGTGCTCCAAGTAGAGAAGAAGAGCCTCCCTGTGCCTTTCCAGGTATGTAAGGACATCCTCGGGATTCATGTCTGACTGGGCTTTGCCAACGGGCCTCTTAGTGAAGATGTGGACAGCTGTCTATGAAGAAAAGTGAATGCCACGGGTTACCATTGCACCTAAATTGCATGATACACGCTAGCAAATGAAAGTACTGTGGCCACAACAACAGTAATGGAGAGGTATTTATTTAACAATACGTTTATTATTCCACTTGTGTCATATCATGAGTTGTTTTTTTTTTTTTAAAGCTTTGGTTACCTTACTGAGCTACGTTGGAGAAACAATAGTTTTCTTTTCCTATGACTCGTCGTCAAAGTAACATCTGCAAGCAACTAATAGAGGTTGACCTACAGTGGGATTCTTGTGTAGGGCCCAGGTTGCAAACTTCCACACTAGGTCCACATCGGCAGTGGAGCTGAGAAAATCTACAATATACTCAAAGAGATCAGGTCTCGTAGTGTCCTGCAGTTCCTTGTCTGCAACCCGAATCCACATCTGCGGGGGAGGGGAAAAAAAGTGCGTAAAGAATTCCGTCCGATTGCATTGGTGTAGTTTCACACGTGTGAGTTTACCTGAAGTGCCGCCGGATCCTGACCATTACAATGGTAAAGCAGCCCAAGTGCAAAATATCTGCGACAGGGAGGAAGGAAAACGGTGCTTGATGAAACAAAATCTTTACTGGGATGTTTTTTTCAAACAAAGTATTGCGAGAAACAATACAAGGGTGGTAATAGGCAGCTGCATATGTGATAGAAATACGGTTTTTGACGCCTTTCCCCTTATCAAGACATGAATTAACTCCGCATTCAAACTCGCTGTTCATTGTTGCGATCGTGGCTCCATTCAAAGATTCAAACTTTGCTCTTCAATTTCTCCAGGGGACTCCTTGCAGGGAAGTCAGGTGCACCATCAATTAAATATTAAACATGAGGTCTAAAGTGCAGTCAAGTTTCAGTTTTATGGGAAAATGTTTGGGATGATCCATTTCATCGATCGCTCTACACCGTCTGCTCCAAAGCAGCGTGGAAAGGGATGGAAATCAAAACACAGAAAAAGCATACACACTTTTGATATTTCTCCAACCAGGGGACACAGTCTGCGAGCAGGCAGGCGTTGTCTGATGCTAGCAGGTCGAGAAGGCTCTCGTGATTCTGTTCAGCGTACAGCTTTAACAATGCCGTGTCCACATCCTCTCTGCAACCGTTAACGACTTCTGTGCTTCGGACCTGCAAAGTGAGCAGCATAGGCATAGATAATGAACGATGAGGCACATGGATGGAAAATAACAAACGCATTAAGCCTCTGATGATGAGAAAATTAAAGCAATCAAGTATGTTTAAAAAAAAAACTGTTTTCTCTGTTACCTCTGTCAAATAAGTGATTAGGAATTTCTTGCATTTCAAGACTTTTTCCTGATCACCCTGTGCCAGGTGGTTGAGATCTGCAAACTCATGGAGAGGAGGGTGGCAGCGTGTGAAGGAAGATGAAGCTGGCAGTAGCAGCGGGTAGAGAGAGATCAGCTCACGCACATCCAGCTGACCTTTCCTGCAATCGCAAAGCCAAAGAACGGAATGTGGTGGACGCCAACCGACTGCCCCTGACAACCTAACGCCACATAAAAACATTTACCGGTACCTGAAATGTTCTTTTGCTTCTACAAACTGAAGTTGGCCAAACTGTATGAAGCCTGCCTGCTGCAGGATTCTTTTGTACAAAACCTGTGTCACCGTGTAGAAATTGAGATGAAAGTTAATACTGTTGACATGATGTCATCCGTTGAAATACATGTCGGACACATGCAGATGATAGTAGAAATTAATCACTGATCCTTTTTATATGGAAGATATAATAAAATGATGTGGCACAATTATAACAGAACACATAATAAAGGGACTGTTTATTACCATGAACTTTTCTTTGGGAATACTTCGTTGTGCCCCCTCTGTTAGGACAAGTGCCTCCTCCACTCTGTGGCTGGCCAGTAAATCTTGGATTTGTCTCTCCAGCGGCAAGGGCACCATAACGTACACAGCTTTAGTGGACGCCACAATGACCTTTCCTAGGAACGAAAAACATAAATAAATAAAACGGCATCAGAAATCCACTGCTCTACACGCTACCCATCATCCTGTTCAGACACCGTATGAAGATGAAGAAAAAAGAACAGCAGGAAGATTCATGCCCGAGTACCTTCAAAGTCTTGCATAATGCGCCCATCCCTGAATGAAAGTGTCTGCTTCAGCTGCTGATCCAACATGCTGTGGATGGTGATGAAGCTCTCATCCAAGGCCACCACATATGGGAAGCACACAGCCGCACCAATGACACTCTCGGACCAGTTGACGGGAGCCCGTTGAGAAGCCCCGTCCGCATTGGCAAACATGCCTATCGGGAAGGGCCGGGAGGAGATGTTCAAGAGACATGACAGGCCTTACTACCTCATCTGAGCGTGATTGACATGAGGTCATGTTTCATTGATGACAGCTTGGTTAGTTAGACAGTTATGGAAAGGTGACAGAACTGATTGCCACCAAAAAAAAAAACTGTAAAGGGGTAATGCAAGAGCCAAGGGGAAACCTGTTAAATTTTTGGAGGCGCTACGGATAAATGTGCAGCTCAAGAAAAGCTTCTCCGTTTGAAGTTGTCTGCTTGCGTAGGTGTAATGACCGGCCAGCAGACGCAGGTGCAATGAAAAAGCATGCTGTGTGTGGTAGTTGGTGGTATCCACTTTGTTTTGTGTATTATTGCCATGACAGGGATGGAGGTCATAATTTTTCAACCACAGCTTCAAAGATGCTTCATAAAGCAGTTCTTGTATTTTTCACCTCCTCAAGATGGCGCTCCATGTTCAACGTGTCATTCATTTGATTCCTTTCTCTCAAACAACAGTGCCATCAAGGAGACAAAAAAATTCGGCAACTTGTTCATGAAGCATCTTTGAAGCTTCATTTTCCAATCACTAATTATTGAATAACAGAACGTTGTAATAGCCATTGAGATGCTAGCACAGGGGTGGGCAAACTTTTTGGCTCGGGGGCCGCATTGACTTTTAAAATTTGACAGAAGGGCCAGGTCAGCACGAGCTATGGTACATTAAAAAAAAACTGCATTTGTTGACAGTCCATATCAAACGTCAACAGAACAAAAGCATGAAAGTACGGTATTAATATACTTTTTTTAAATGGCAAAAGTGTTGTTGATGACCTATTTTAGCCTGTGCATCGCTGCAGATGGGTTGTGATCAGACCAGTAGAAGTAGAGCGATACAGAGGTACTAAGTGGTCGAAAAGATTGCCCCGCCCCCCCGTGTTCTGCAACTTCAAGTCAATGCGCCACCTGGCGGTGAAATGCCTGTCATTACAAGTCCAATTGAAATGAATGCAATCATTCACATCGAACCTTAATTGAGGACCAACCTTCGGCGGGCCGGATTAAAAAGACCAATGGGCCGGATTCGGCCCGCGGGCCGTAGTTTTCCCACCACTGTGCTAGCAAGCCAAAAAACATTATGACACAATATAGTGACAGCTCTGATTAAATCGCGTGTGTGTGTGTGTGTGAAAAGTCTTGAAAAAGGTGCTTCATAGGGAAGTCGTAAATTCCATGAATAAAGTGAATAATTAAAAGCCAAAGCTTGAGCATCTTTAAGTTGGAGGTAATTTTGAAACTCATCATGACTCAACTTACCAAGACCACCTGGTGCCGCCAAGAGGAACTCCTCCCGAGCAATTCTTTTTACAATGGGCCTCCGCTCCTCACTGTTGTAAGGGAAAAGATCTTGTGCAGCTTCTGTGTTGTAGTTTAGGATCATGTACTGCGTCGCCAACGCCAGGCACAGGAAGTAACCATCGAGACTGACAGCACAGGGTTGCTCCGGCGTGCTCACCTCTTTAACCAGCTGTACCCTGTCCTCATAAACTATGTAAATTTGCACTGTCCTACGCTTCAAGGAAAGGACACCCATTTCCACGCAGAATGGATCACCGTTCACTGGATTCTCATTAACGCAGAATGTCGTCACACCTCTAATCCTGGCACCGCCTCCTGACGTTGACGGCACATTTTCCAGAGTCACCATGTCCACGAGAAAAACGATTCCATCACAAAGGACTATGAGACGCTCCAAAGCAGAGGCGGCCCGCAGCTCTGCCACAGGCTTCTTAAGGCCCATGTATTTGTGCAGCAGTTTCTGAGCCGCGTAAGTCAGTTTCCCTTTGGCAGAAGTGAGCTCGTCGAGCAGGAAGTGGTGGATGAAGCAATCGTTGGTTCCCACATACAAGTGTTTCCCACAACATTCTATACACTCAATGTTGATGCGAGCCTTGTCGCCCATGAGGAGGTCCCGCTCCACAGCCGGGATGAGCTCGAAGGCCTTCACGCTCATCTTGGTCGAGGCATTGAAACTAGAGGAAAAAAAAAGAGTGGTAGGAATCATCTTATCTGTGAAAGAATGGTCAGTATGGAGGAAGACTACTATTAGTACAGTGATAATATCACAGCCAAAGTATACTTTTAGCACATTTGAAAGGCCCAGATTCCATGTGAAATGTAAAAGGACAAAGCTAGACTATTTCTTTGGCATGTCCCAAACAATCGACTAAAATGAAAAAGTTCAATTTTCAAAAACATAAATATATGGGTGTCGAAGTGGACATTTTAAAAATCACTTTACAGCCATATTAATCCTCACATAAACGTTTGAAAGTTAAGATTAGAGTACACGTTTAGAGGACCACAACAACTTTGCTTGTTTTAATGCCCAGCCAATCTGCAGCACACAGACAGGCAAACAGAATCAGTAAGGCAGAAATGAAATCTGTGTAGTTGATATGCTCTGCCATCCACAGTATTTAGCACTTGAATACAAGTACATGCAGGTGATTTACTGCATGATATCCTTGTACTGTATATTCTGTATGAATAACTGTCACAAACCTGATGTATCCTGACAGTACGAAATTCGTTCCCATTCTCTTTTTGATACTATTTCATGTGTCACTTTTGAAAATGTTTCTGGTCCTGTTTAGCAGGCGACAGCCCATATCAAAACAATAGCGACGCCCTTTTCAAGTGCTAACGCTCAGAATGTTAGTGCTAGCTAGCTTGTCAAATTCATGGACGTTCAGGTCAATCATGGCGTATACTTGTGGTTAACGCTGCTTAAATGTGACAGAATTAGGTTGAAGAACGTAGTGCATCCACAAACTAGTGAGGAAATCTTGCCTCGTGTTAAATTCATTCAATAGGAAGCTAACGTTAGCCTTCACTGACTGCTCTGTGCTGCCAAAGCTAGCAATCGATATGGGACTTTTCATGGGGGTTATTCATCATATGATCAAACAGATATACAGTACACGCACGCACGCGCACACACACATGGTGACACTTATTGAAACAATGCAAATCTTTCCAACCAGCCTTTCTTCCCTGAAGACGATCTGCGTGTACCAACCCCCTGCCCAGTTTCCCCACATGCTTGCTTGGCATAACTTACCGCTCAAGACACCCTCGCTGAAGACAGACTGGAAACAGAGGAAAGCACTACTCCTCCGCAAATAACCACGAAGTATGCACACGGACAAATATCAATCTGTCCATTTTGACAGGTGACACAAAACCGCATGAAGTGGCATGAGTGGTGACGCTCGGTCTCGTCGATCCAGAATTAAACACCGCCCAGAGCATCTGACTCTCACTTGGATCTGACTAGTCAGAATTGCGTCCAAGACCATTCAGCAACACGAATACGTCATTTTAAATGAAGCAGTTGAACGCCTGTTTCCCCAAAATCTCAGCAGAAAAATATTTCTGATATTAGGAAGATTTTTTGATTATTTAAATACGTTAAAATGATCTGATGTTTCTCTTCTGTTTTCAACATGTAATGAACTTTCTGTTTCTTGTCTCAAGCCCACTCCATTCCAAAGTGTCCCTGAACGCAACTCGTTTATATTCACCCAAGATGCACCTGTCCGAATGAACCGAAAAGCCATTTTGTTGCGTAAGCTAGCCGTTTGGGCAAAATGTAAATAAAAACAACGTGTTAACATGAATATCATGGACCTGTGACACACACCCTCACTATTTCACCTCTTTGATGTATTTTGCTATCTCAAGATGTTAAAATCGAACCAACTCGTTCCCGTAAGTCGTCATACGATTTGTGGATTAGCAGTGATGCTAATGCTTTGCGGCGGCGACGTTAAGTATGCTGCAGTTACAGAAGCACACTGTCGCCTAGCCGGCTGCTCTTTATTGTTTTATTTGGTTGAGTAACCAAACATTACTCAGGGTTTTTTCGCAGATGTTCTGTATAAAGCCCGCGGCTCATTTTCTCGCGATCAAAGGTACTTGGTTCAAGAATTACGCTTTATATGGTCACTAGGCGGCTGGGCAATCAAAGGGAAAAACTTGGCGAAAACACTTGGAAGGAGCAAGCGTTAGGCTTTTAAAGCTAATCTGATCATGGCCGAAGACACCAGACAGGACAAGAGGGCCAACTTCTCGGCTTTAACGGACACCAACGGGATGACCAGGACATCTTCCATGTCTTCCGGAAAATCTGTCTCTTCCAAGAAAATAGTGATAAAAAATTTTAAAGGTATTGTTCTCAACACCATGTTAGCCACAGTGACCCCGTTTTATATTGACAGACGGGATGCATTCATCCTGTCCCCCACAGTTAAAAATCAACATATAATTTGATAACAGGTGTAAATTAGTTGCACATGTCGGGCAATTCTCTCAATGCCTCTAATGTGTAACTATTGATCACGCTAACGTATGATGTAACTTAACTGCATGCACTTTCTTGCTGGACACCGCTGGCAACGTTTTGATGGTTTTGTAGCCCCTTACACTATTAGAACTTTATGAGGCAACAGTTGGAGTGCTAGTATTGGGTGCCCTTGCCTGTAAACAGATTATAGTCTATGAATTTGCCTAAAAATATCATACCACGTCTATTACTTAATCGGTGACGTTTGAATTAAACTGCAAATATTTAGCCGAAGTGGGCAGTGTTTATAAACCAGTCTATTTTAACGACCAGTCAAACCTATAATCAATGCTGTACTCTTATAATGAAGCACTACAACATTTTGGCTGTTTTTCTCTCATGACAGATCGGCCCAAATTAGCCGAGAATTACACTGAGGACACTTGGTTGAAACTGAGAGATGCAGTCAGTGCCATCCAGAACAGCACATCTATCAAGTACAACCTTGAAGAGCTCTATCAGGTTTGCTGTCATTTCATTGCCAATTAGTCTTTGTCAGGTGACTTGTATAGAGAGAGGCTGTTCCGTTTCAATCTGTTTTGATTCATCTGAAATGTTCAATGTACATTATCTAGCATAGTTGATTGACTGATGTTTTTCTATTTTTTTTTCTTTCACCCTTGGCTTGTTCTTTCTTGCCGAAGGCTGTGGAGAACATGTGTTCCTATAAAGTCTCGCCCACGTTGTACAAGCAGCTACGGCAGGTCTGTGAAGATCACGTGCAGGCCCAGATCTACCAGTTTAGAGAATATCCTTTTATTCTGCATGCTCAAACCGCTGAAACGTTGACAGTGTTGTTTGTTTCAACACCGGGGATTCACTGTATTAAAGATCCGGATTTGTTGCTAAGGCATTTTGTATTCAAAATTGGTAATTTATTGACATAAGAGAGGCACGCCTCAATGCGAAGCTGTGCAGTTCTACAATGCTGTGATTACAACCACACAAAGTCCAGAAAAAAACAAAAACGCTTTGAAAGATGACTTGAGGTCACATTTCCTCAATATTGAGCTCACAGAATCTTTGGACAACCTGTCTTTCCTGAAGAGGATGAATCGCTGCTGGCTGGATCACTGCCGGCAAACTGTATGTGTGTGATCAGCTCTTGTTACTTCATGGGAACGTTTGAGCGTCGATACTGGATTGATACGAATGTTCTTCCTTGATCTTTCATATAGATCATGATACGAAGCATCTTTCTCTTCCTGGATCGCACATATGTCCTGCAAAGCTCCTTGCTCCCATCCATCTGGTAATTGTCACCCTTGCAATTACTTTGGCGAGGTGAATGAGGAGACATTTTTTTGTTTTGTTTTGTTGTGCCATTCAGGGATACTGGGCTGGAACTGTTTCGTGTCCACATTGTAAGTGATAGCGTTGTCCAGAAGCGTACGGTAGACGGCATTTTGGAGCAGATCGAACTTGAGCGGAATGGCGAGACAGCTGACCGCAGTTTGTTGAGAAGCCTGCTGGGAATGCTTTCGGACCTCCAGGTAGACCATTGACTGCCCGCCGTAGCGATAAGCAATGCCGTTTTACTTTTGTCCGATGTCTTTGCAGGTTTATAAAGTGTCTTTTGAAGAGAGGTTTTTGTTTGAAACAAATCGCTTGTACGCCGCAGAGGGACAGCGGTTGATGCAAGACAGAGACGTGAGTGACACGGAGCACTCATGAATCTGGAATGAATGCAGGCGTGCCTTATCTTGTGCGTTTTCCACGCAACCAGGTGCCCGAGTACCTGCACCATGTGGCTCGTCGACTGGAGGAGGAGAACGATCGTATCATGAGCTACCTCGACCTGAGCACCCAGTAAGACTTGCATTCAATGTAAAAACGGTCATTCTGGTCAAATAATTTGGGTTTCATCAGACTACATGGAAGTCATGTGACATTATTATGGCGTTTAGGAAAGAGAAATTATTTTGGTCATCGTAACTGACCAACAAAAGGAAACGTGTCGTCTCATTTCATGCCGGAACACTGAGGAGAAAAGCCGAGTGTGTCTTCAGGTGTAAACGTACGGTTTCAACTGTAATTTTTTTTTTGTGTACGTGTTTTGTTACATTTCTTTATGTTGTCTCCACTTTCATGTAGGAAACCTCTGATTAGCTGCGTTGAGAAACAACTTTTAGAGGAGCACATGAATGCAATTCTGCAGAAGGGTACGTTGGCCCAGAACTTTACACTTACCTCTGTGCGCATTTTCAAAAATTTCTACTGAATGACTGCATATACTGATTCGCCTTCACTGTGAAGGGATCTGTTGGGAAAACTGTTTTGTTTTGTTTTTTTCCTAAAATTGCACAGAAATGTCTACTTTTAATGACAATTTGTGTGTGACATTTTCACAGGTTTGAGCATACTTTTGGATGGGAATCGTGTGACCGAGCTGGCCCTCCTTTACCAACTGTTCAGTAAGGTGGTGGGAGGACTGTCCACATTATTGCAGTTTTGGAGGGACTACATCAAGGTGTGCGCGTCACTTCCATCTGCAGTCACCCCCCCTCCCTCCCGCCCCCTTACACGCACACACACACACACACAGTGCTGCTGACCTTCTATTATGTACTTGATGTCCATAGTCCTTTGGTGGAGAGATTGTCTGTACCCCAGAGAAAGACCAGGACATGGTACAAGAGCTGCTGGACTTCAAGGACAAGATGGACAATGTGGCTCAGAGCTGCTTTGCGCGGAACGAGGGATTCATCAATGCCATGAAGGAGGCCTTTGAGACATTTATCAACAAGAGGCCCAACAAACCCGCAGAACTCATCGGTATGTCGGGCTTAAGACATACTACTCTATTTTACAGGAAAAAATGGCCTCATTGTTCAAAATGTTTGGGTGGGAGTTATAGGTTGCATATTTGAGTGTTTTTTATTTATTTTTTTTTTTTTACTTCACCTTTTATTTACCCTTGGCTTTCATTCCAGCTAAATACGTGGATTCTAAGTTGAGAGCTGGTAACAAGGAGGCTACAGAGGAAGAGCTTGAGAGAATTCTTGACAAGATCATGATCATTTTCCGCTTCATACACGGTGAGTTGCACATTTGAAGTGTTTGTTTTTCACTTTGGGCACTGACGGTCGGATGAGAGTTTTCATGCATTGCACGGCAAATGTGGCAAAACACCTCCTGGCAATATTGTACAACTCACTGTTGCATTCATTCCTGGGACGGAGTTGTTGCTTGCCGAAGTGAGTGCTGGTGTGCAGGGCACCCAAGATGGTTTGAACGCAAATAGAAACATGATGTGTCAGATGTAAATACGGTTTTCTCAGTCAAGTGCATTTATTGTCAGTCAACTCTTTAGATGCACTGAACACCCCTGTTGTCGCGCTTGCTTGTCTAGGCAAAGATGTTTTTGAAGCGTTTTACAAAAAAGACTTGGCCAAGCGTCTACTGGTTGGCAAGAGTGCTTCTGTCGATGCCGAAAAATCCATGCTCTCCAAGCTGAAACACGGTAAGCCGGCCGGTATATCATTAGTATAAATTTGTAACTTACTTTGTTGCATCCTGCTTTGGGCACAATATTCCATTGGGAATTTTGTGTCATGGCAAAGCTCCATAAAGCTCTCTTGTATAGCATAGAAAAGCGTAGACATGTTTTGGCTGTTACGTTTGTGCCGTTGACTTCGCACAGAATGCGGAGCGGCATTTACCAGCAAGCTCGAAGGGATGTTTAAGGACATGGAGCTCTCCAAAGACATCATGATTCAGTTCAAACAGGTACTCTCACGTTCTCTGTCCGCGTCAGGCCACTTTGAAAACGTAACGCGAGAATCTCCGCTGTCATTTCACGCCTGAAATTGTGGCGTTTCCTCTCAGTACATGCAAAACCAGAGTGAGCCGAGCAACATTGAACTAACAGTCAACATCCTGACCATGGGCTACTGGCCTTCATACTCGCCCATGGAAGTCCACTTGCCCCCAGAGGTAAGTACACTGAAATCATCGTATTTATATTCCTCATTGTTCACATACCGTGCCTTGAAAAATGTTCATAGCCCTGGAACCTTTTGCCATATTGTGACCTTCCAATCACCAACGTCAGTGTATTTTGTTCAAAAATTGATGTGATAAACAAACACAGATCACAGATAGCACATCACTTTTGAAGTGGAACAAAAATGAGATGTGTTTTTCAAGAGATTAATCTAATATGAAAATGAAGAATGTGGTGTGCATTTGAATTCTGCATTCTGATGCATTCCACGGCAATCACGTGCCTTTGTAAGTTACAAAATAAGCAAATAGAATCTACTTGTGTATAATTGACCCTTAAAGCTCATCACCCTGCAGCTAAAATAACACGTATTTTTGTTGAATTAATAATACCTAATATTGCAATTAAGATGTAGCAGGCAGAATTATTGAAACAGCTCCGAATGGATCAGTATTGGGTTTTACAGCTACGCTAGATTTTGCAGGCAGGCGCAAAGTCACGCCTAGTGATCAGTGATTGATCCGTTATTGTACCCTGTGTGTTTATCTCATCTGACCTTGACGGTACGGTTTTCTCTTTTATTTATTTATTTTTTGGAGATGGTAAAACTCCAGGAAGTGTTTAAGCTCTTCTACTTGGGGAAGCACAGTGGGAGGAAGCTGCAGTGGCAGCCCACGCTGGGCCACGCTGTCCTTAAGGCGGAGTTCAAAGACGTAAGTTCATTCGTGATCACAGCTCCGAAACTCAGCTTGTCTTAAGACGTTTATTCATCGATCGCCCTGCAGGGAAAGAAGGAGCTTCAGGTCTCCCTGTTCCAGACGTTAGTGCTGCTGATGTTCAATGAGGGAGAGGAATTCAGCATGGAAGAGATTGGCGCTGCCACGGGTATAGGTTAGTGGGGTTTGCTTATTGCCTCAATCATTTAGCAGGCGAGTCAGTAGACACGCCCGAGGTACACCTTAGCTTTTCTCTTCCCGCACAGAGGAGGGCGAGCTCAGGCGTACGTTGCAGTCGCTGGCCTGTGGAAAAGCCCGCGTCCTCAACAAGATTCCGCGGGGAAAAGATGTGGAGGACGGAGACCGCTTCGATTTCAATAATGAGTTCAAACACAAACTCTTCCGCATCAAGATCAACCAGATCCAAATGAAAGAAACCGTAAGAACGCATTTCATGTCGGGCCCATTCCCAAAGTCGGCGCTAGCTTTGCGATGAAATGGCGTTTTCCTTGTAGGTAGAGGAGCAGGTCAGCACCACAGAGCGGGTGTTTCAAGACCGGCAGTATCAGATTGATGCAGCTGTGGTGCGCATCATGAAGATGAGGAAGACACTCAGTCACAATTTACTTGTGTCAGAGCTCTACAACCAGTTGAAGTTCCCCGTCAAGGTGACGACTACGAGTCTAAAACTTCTCTCGACACACGATCACAAAGCTCATTCGCCTCTGACTCACTCTTCTCCCCGCAGCCCGGCGACTTGAAAAAGCGTATTGAGTCCCTCATCGACAGAGACTACATGGAACGTGACAAGGAGACGCCAAACCAGTACCACTATGTTGCCTGAGGTGGCAGCACTGAGCAGCCATGTTTTTGTTGTGAAGTGTTGGGCTGGTCCCCAAAGCAGCCCCGCAGTCCTTCAGCCGCCGACTTTATTCCTGGTGCCACGACATTGGGTGCAGCATCAAGGTCCCAAGAGTCGAGACTTGGCTGGGTTCTGTCTCGCACGCGATGGCTCTGCCATGGGAGTTAAGTCCGAGAGGAGGCTGGAGGAGTGATCCAGATTGTTTGTTTGGTTTAAAAAAAAAAAAAGAAAAAAACTAAGACAAGCACTTTCCTTTCACTTTGCTTTGTTTTATTGCTGTGGGAGGGGATTTTTTTGTTTTCCCTCTATTGCCCTGCTCTGAAGTCATTTCAGGGTGGCTTTTGTTTTGTCGAAGTTTTATGTTTTAAGTGTTTAATTTCTTCCCCAAGAAGTTATCTCCAAGTGTGATTGTTACTGATGTGAAGCGAGGGTTGTGGCTGATGAGAATGTAGGTGTTTTACCAAATTGCTCAAATGTCATGTGCAAAATTACTTTTTTTGGTTTTGAGATTAAATTGTTTTCAATGTATTGACAAAAGTAAATAAATGGATATTCAATGAGTGATTTGACACGTGACAAGTGCTGTTATTTTTCTGGAGGATTCAACTGACGCTGTTTTTTCTCTATGTCGTGTGAATTGTGCAACATACTGAAATCTACTATGGAGCAATTTAAGTTTAATGTTTGAAAAGTGCCTTATCTGCCGTTCAAAATGTTGTCGATATGTGAGGAGAATGTTGCAAGATTCTGCAAAGTGTTGAAGCGCAGCATTAAAGCAGTCTGCGTTCCTGCTGGGGTTTTACACTCTCTCGTGAATTGATGCCTGTCAGCTGACTTAACCACAATACATGCACTTTGCACTTGTGTGTGTGAGAGAGAGAGAAACAGAAGACTGTCTCATGCTATCTACAACCCAACGTAGTGAGTACAGTAAAATGCAATCCAGTAGGACAATACTGGGAGGACAAAAGTTCTTTATTTACTTTCTGAATTAGTTTCTTTGTATTGGTTTCTTTTCAGATAATTATGGGAATTTTTGTATTACATTTACCTCGTACCAAGGCAATAATACTTATGGGTTGTGGTTAATGATAAAGCACTGTATTTCACAAACTTGTGTATTATTGAGTTGTAAATTCTGAGCAGCATGTTGAGAAATCGAAAATGTAAAGACCTCCATATCAAGCTGTGCTTCAAATGAAGTTCCTATAGGACCTAATGTGAACTGAAAGTATATATGTTCATGGCTAGCAATTATGAGCAGAGTGTAATGATAATGTGTACGTTAGTCTAACCAACAGGCACCAGGTAGCCCAAGTCCCCCAAGGATCGGCCTGTTCTAAAAATAGTTTACCAGTGATGGGAGATTATTCAAGGAATGTTGTTGAAGTGATCATTTGAACATGTAAAGCCTGCCAAAGATTCATGAAAATAATGTTTTGCAGATTGTGTTTATCTGTTCACAAATTATTGACAGATCATCAAAAATATAAGCGTCTTTAGATAAATCAATATTATTAATTATTGATAATAATATGTAACGCTTATTTGAGCAAATTTGTTTTGTCGGAAGCCTGGAACAAACTGGCATCCCTTCACATTGACAAGTCGCTCTCACAGTTACTTAACAAGAAAAGGTTCAAGTATCGCGTGGACAGCGCTCGGGGGGCGCGTTCACGTGACATGCTAGCTGTGGACGCTACCAGCTCACGTGACGTGACGTAGCTTTCAGTTGCTCCTGCTCCTCTTTGCTCCTTGACGTATAGAGGGAAGGCTGTTAAAACCGGCGCGGTGTTAAATCATTCTCACCTACGCCACCCACGAAGAAGAAGAGGACGAAGGCGCCATCGGATCCAGCGTCGCTTAATTTGACAGTGGGCTAACTGACGTGCACATTTCCGTGCGGAGGTCCCACCTGCGAGTGAGGAGCGGCGGCCGAACAGCATCTCTCGCTCCACCTCGACAGCCTTTCCGCGTCTTTGTGACACAAACGCTCATCCTCGTTCTGCATATTAGTAGCCTCTGCCGTGGCACGACGGAAAGGATGAAGCTCTCCATGGCTTCTGGCTCGCTGTTGCTGCTCACGTGGTTTGCCGTGTTGGGTGAGTATTTTTGCTCAATCAATGAACAGCTGCTTGCATGACCAGTGGCGTGATCGGCTAGCAGAGAATGCTACATGTTAATGTTCGCTACTAGTTTAGGTTAGCAACCCTAATTGGTGCCACAATATGTCACAAAGTGTACTAACTTAGCATATGTTAGTTAATGACCAACATATATCGTTCCTCACCCACATTTGGTCATTTGTGATTCAAAAAGAATGTATTTCCCCCACTGAATAGCAAGAGCTTTCCGATTTGTCTTCTTAACTCCTGTCGGTTTTGAAACAAAATGCCGTCAAAGTCGATCACAATACACGAGAAGTCTCTGGACTAATTGTATTGTGTTGTAATTCGTCATGCAAGTTGTATCGATTTTGCGCAACAGCAACAGCTTTGTCATCTGAGAGCTTCATGTGACTTCTGTGTGCTGCTTTGTGTTGCGTAGACAACGATGCACTACTTCTGATTTTCATATCGCGTTTAATATCTGTTCCAGTTACCGACCAAGAGCAGAAATACAAGGCAATCTAATTCTAGCTTTCTTGTTAATAAATATATCATTGTTTATTACAGTGACATTTCGATACAAATCTACATCAAAGCAAAAAGCAAAGTCGTGTCATTTTTGTGTTTTGTTTCTCTGTTGTGTAAACTGCGTGTGTTGACGTGGTGAACGGGGGTGGCAGTTGGTTCAAGTTTCAGCAGACAGTGCTGAAACGATGGTGTGATGGGGGTTGGGAGAGTACGGTACAGTACTGAATATTGAGTTCATAGTCACGGAGAAATAATGATAAGAATTAATGAATATGGCCAATCGGCTGTGGAATGTCAGTTCCAGTACCACTGTACCCGCGTTTACATGGTGGGTAACACTTATTAAAATTAAGAAAACCTTTATTAGTCTCGCAATGGAGAAATTCCTAATTCACAGCAGCAAAGTTATGAAAGGAAGAAGTAGAACAACAAAATATAGGAGCTGCTGGAAAGGCAGCCACTCTCACGGCGCCATTTTGAAGTCAAAATAACAAAAATAACACAACACAACACATAGGACACAGACAGCCGTGCAATCTTCACCACTTTTCTGCATACACTTTGAGCTCTTCTTTTTAATTGTAAATCAGTAAGTTGTGAGGGGCGTAACTTGTAAACATAATTTTCTTCTCTGAATTCCTAGATGTATTTTATTGATCGACAATTCTTCAATGTAGAAATAAGTGAAATAAAAAGCACTATATACTCAATAGAGGAAGCGAAAGGGGTCGTGGTCACTTGCTGATGCGATGTGAAATGTTTCAATCGTGACACCCCTATGCATATTGCTTTATTTGTAGGAGGGTTGAGTTTTTTTAAGGTTATTAGCAGAGCTTCGATTCACACCCCAAATCCTGATTGTGTTTTTTCTTTTGATGTCGGCAAGCAAGTTCTGAATAGATTTGTATATTTTGCACTTTTCCAGGCATTAAAAAAAAAACACCTCATTGTGAAACACATAAAAAATCCAATTAGATTGAAATGGAAAATGGAGTCCACTTGCAGGTACTGGTACTAATTTATGATACTTTGTATAATGCAGGCTTCCTTCAGGCTGTTACTCTCGAAGTGAGGGAGAGGAACTCCACATGCATCAAGGCTGAGCTCTCTGCAGTGTTCTCCATCACCTACAACACCTCCAGCAGCCCGGTACGTACAGCCGCGGATACTATTTTTCCAGCTATAACCGATACATTTGAACTTCCATCGGACATCCATTACGATTCTCAATCAATCCCTTGTCTTCCCTCAGAGAACTGTGCAGGTTCCGCTGCCCAACACCACCACGGTCGACTTAGCAAGCAGCTCATGTGGCTCAGTTGCCGGCACGCCGGCGCTAGTGGCAACGTTTGGATCTGGACATGCCCTGGGGCTGAGCTTCTCAACCAACGGAAGTCTTTATAGCATGGCTGCCCTGATGCTGCAGTACAACCTCAGCGACTCCTCCATCTTCGCCGAGGCCAACAGCTCTGGTGAGAATTGGCACGACAACAAATTGCACAGAAGCTTGTTGCCCTCCGCCAAGGTGGTGATTTTTTTTGTGTGCATCCATCTCATGATGGGTATTGTTCTGAAAATTTTGGCGATAAAAGGTCAGCATAGAAAAAGGTTGAAAACGGTTTATGATTCTTAACTTTAGAGGGTAATAATCTACTCATAGACTTTACAATTGACTAACGTGGTGCCAGATATTTGGCCCCGTCTTACTGCTCTGTTTGAAAAATGTCATTCATTTGGAGTAGAATTGAAATCATTTTTCAGGAAACAAGATCCACTTGTTTCAAAACTAATTTGGATTTCCTGTCTTCCTTTTTTTTTTTTTTTAAACCTTCAGCTGTGGTAACTGTCACGTCAGCTTCTCCTGGCATCTGGGCAGCAATCAACACCACCTACCATTGTGTGAGCGCCACCTCTGTCGTACTTGGGGACCAAACGGTCACCTTTTCTGAGATGAGACTTGAAGCATACATGCCAGGAAATGGTCTGAGTTCAGATGGTATGACATTTCTTGTGTCCGCAATTCTGCTCAATTTTATAGCTGCGGCTGCCAAGTCCCAAAACGATCTTTGCTTTGTTACTTCAGAAACAATATGTAGAGCAGATCAGGCTCGCACTACCACAACCACTCCCACCACCACTGCCCGTACTCCAACCACAGCGTCTCCAGCCCCCACAACACCCGGACCTCCTGAACGGGGAATTTACTCCATTCGCAACAGCAACGGCACAGTTTGCCTCTTGGCCCAAATGGGGCTTCAGCTCAATGTCTCCTATGTCTCCCAATCTCAGAATAAGGTAGTGCAAGAGCCACTCTGTAATGTTCGACCTATTTCCGATTAGTGATGCATCGGATTTTGTTTCGCTTCGTTTTTTTAAACAAATTATTAATGTATTTTCAGACTGTCCAAGAATATTTTAATCTCACTCCTAATCTGACAAATTCTTCCGGATCCTGTGAAGACAACAGCGCTACCTTGGTTCTGGCTCAGGGCCGGACGACCACACTCGGCCTCATCTTTACCCTGGTAACAGTACGCCGAGCACTGCTGTCTCCGCTACTCACGCTTTGTGCGTGGACTAATCCGGACTGTCTCAACAGAATTCCACGGCCAACAAATACCGCCTTAGCGGGATAAACGTGCTCGCCAATTGGTCTGATATGACAGGTATCGAAGCAACATGTTGCACGTCGATCCGAATTCAATTTCATGCGTGCCTCAGGGTTGTCTCTTTTCCAGCGCCCTTTTCAGCCGACAACACCAGTCTTGACTACCTACGGACCACGCTGGGACGTTCCTACATGTGTAATACGGAGCAAACTCTGGCTGTGGTGCCGAGCTTCTCTCTCAACACATTTAAACTGCAGGTTCAAGCCTTTGGGGTCACCACCAACCAGTTTGCCACAGGTACCAAAGCCTATTGGGTTTCTTCTGCGTGCGTGTGTGTGTACTCCTTTGACCTGAGGTCAGGGGTGCCCAACTCCGGTCCTGGAGAGGCCCTTATCCAGCCCGTTGTTGATGTATTCTTCCTTCGACTGAATCAGGTGCGTTAGAGGAGGGACACATCTAAAACAAGCTGGATAAGGGCCCTCAAGGATTGGACCTTAAGTCTTGATTTTAAAATTGTTGTCAGTGCCTATCATGTTCAAACTACCGTATTTTCCACACTAAAAGGCGCACTGGATTATGAGGCGCACCTTCAATGAATGGCCTATTTTGTAATTTTTTTTTTTTTTTTTTTACATATATTGGAGGTACCGCATTATAAGTTGCAATCTACAATGCATCCACTAGATGGAGCTACGCTCAAGGAAGTGCCAACAGAACACAACACTACACCCTGATTTATATCTTTCAGCGCTCTCTTGCCGCTGCTCTATTTCCGTGTTCAACTGCGAAACCGATCGCCTTTGGTTTGAACTCTGCGTTGTAAGCATATCTCTAGCAAGGAGCCATTTTGGGGTCGAACTATTACCGTAATGACCATACACAAGGCACATCGGATTTTAAGGCGCGCTGTGAGCTTTGAAGAAAATGGAAGGCTTTTCGGTGCGCCTTATAGTGCGGAAAACACGGTAATCGGACACATCAGCATTCTAGATTGTCACAAATCTCTCCACCTCCTCGCCGGTCTCCAGCGGAGGAGTGTCAAATGGATCAAGATGAGATGCTGATCCCCATCATCGTTGGCGCGGCCCTTGCCGGCCTTGTGCTGGTTGTCCTCATTGCATACCTAATAGGGCGCAAGAGGAGCCACGCCGGATACCAGACCATCTGAACCAGAACCCTCATCTGAGGGAAACGCCACAGAGCGGGTGTGAGGTGTAACAGCGAAGCGGCCAAACTGCAGGCACAAGCGTTAAGTCAGTGGAAACGAGTGTTGCCAAGTCTGCGTATTGTTTCACAATATTTGGAGATTATGTAATTTTTTCCCCCTGGATGATAAAGTCGAATGCAACCAAGTGGGCATCAAGATTGAGTCCGGGATCGAGGCAGCATGTTGACCATGACCTTTTTGGGGAATGTTTTCATGATGGAAATTCTTCTTTTTGCGTCAAATGTGTTTGTTTTCAGCTGAGTAAAGTATTTATAAATCTTGTCTTCTCCTGCTACTGAAGAGAGAGGGAATATGATGAAGTAAAGGTGTGATTTATTGTTGGCGGCTGGAATTGCTTTTTTTGGACAGCTCAGAATGTGTGTATTCAAATGTTTTAAGGATTGATTGGCAGTGAGTCTCCCATTAGCAGGTGGTGATGATCCAAGTCAGCGAATGCTCTGATGTTTCCCCTCTCCCGATGCTTTGCGGTGAAGCGTGACGTTCTACACTGTCTTTTACATTTTTATTTTTAATCAGTGTGTGTGGTGGTCCAACAACACAAGCGCTGCCTTGTCCCCCCCCCTCCCCCCATTGCCGATACCCTCAACATCCACTAAAAGTGTTCATAGAAACTGATGATTTGATCTTTATTTTTTTATAGAAAATACTCTAAAGTCATTTTTGCATTGTGCGTCCTACTGAAACATAATAAACATTTGGGTGGTGATTCCTTTTGAGTATACAGCGTGCGCAAGAGTGTGGGATTTGTTCTGTCATATCCATTTAACAGCGTTGAACTGAGTAATTCAACAGCACAGATAATAAGATCGATACCACGGTTATTTTGGAGTACTGAAACAATATCTGGCTTGAGAACGCCGCACCGAACAAATTGGACGCACCATTCCTGGAATCACATCAGCGGGAGTGCTATATTTTGGTCAGAGTGAGGGGAATGACAGACAAAACACAAGAGATGTACGATCCTGAAGCTCTAGTCATCTTTACAATTCACATTCATGTTGCAAGCTCATTGACGGTTCCCAATTCATCCACCTCAAAGAATTTGTCAACGCAGCAAGGATTTACCAAAAATACATCGGGCGTGCCTCTTGGCCGTGCTCAAAGTGTACAAAGCAAATAAATGAAACCTGGATTTTGACAGCTGTTGAGCAGACCCGGAGTACAATGCCTGATCTCAAGTATAAGCCCAAAAAAAAGTGTGTTTGACTTTCATGATGCTATAAATATTTTTAAAAAATGCATTTATGTTGGAACTGAAATGATGTTTAAGATGAAATCAATACATGGAGGTCAAGCCATAGCAAGTTGTTTGGTCCTTCTTCCAGTGGAATTTTCAGAGCAAACCGAATTCACTCGGCCTCCTCGGCGATAACTCGTGCTTGACACGCTGCTCTGAGCTTCGTCAACGTTGCAATGGATAGACTTCCGGGCTCAGTAAAGATTTTCTAGGTAGAAATTTTTTTTAAAAAAGATGAAGCGGATGACTTTGGCACTGTTGTCTTTTTACTCGGTCTTGTCTTACCTGCATGAAAGGGTGGCATTCTTCCACAAACGCCCCACTTGTGATCTGTTTGAAGATTTGGCATATGTCTGGCAGGGACTGAGCTTGTTCAATTAAATCTCTGTAGTGATGAATCAGTGTCAGCGCTACACGGAACAGGATTTTCGAGCCCTCGTAGAACAGGCAATCCCAAATTCGTAGAACTGTCTGCAATCGAAGGTCATTGAGGACATCCAAGTAGTTATAACAACACGGTTGATGGCACAAAAACGGTGTATTATGAATGATTAAGAATATGAATTTAAAACTGCACTCTGAACGAATTCATGAGAGCCTTGTGATGGGAAAATGAGGCCTCAAATTTGCTTCATGAGCCAGTTATACTTTTTGACTCCTCTAGACGGCAGTGTTGGTTTAATTAAAAAGCGTTTAACAAAGGGCAAGTTACTCTTTAACTGCCACATCTACAAGAGTAAAAAAAAATAATAATACAACTGGTTCATGAAGCATATTTGAAGCTTCATTTTCCCCATCACTACTAGAGCCCTCACCTCCACAGGCAGAATGTCTATGAAGAGACAGATGAACCATCGGGACACCACAAGAGTCCACATGACGTTGTGATCCATCATGGCCTTCCACACTCGGGGGGACTTGACTCTGACTAACTCCCCCAACACCTCCTGGTCCGTCTTCAAGCCAAGCATTGCCGGACTGTAGTAGTCTGCCACCAGACATGTACGTATGTAGGTCATGTAAACAAAGCCATTCTTCATGAAGCAATAGTAAGACGACGCGCGTACACGCACTGTAGGTAACAATGACTCAACACCTGGTAAGATTCTGCCAAGGAGTGCGTCCATCAGCCAGAAAGACTTCTCTTCATCTTTTGTTACGATAAGCAGATAGCCAGCTATAAAATTCATGCCCTGAGACCAAATCAAAAGACATGTGACATGACAAAATACGTACTCGAATCTAATCAAAACAAGAGACTACTGGACATGAAGAAAACGTGGGATGCGTAGCGATAAATGAAAGATACATTTACAATGCAAAGTAGGTTACTACGATGTGCTGAAAGAGATTTCCGTTCCAAATACAAAGCAATGACAACGGATGTGTTAACATTGTAGTCGACACAAAGTATTTACCTGGATGTGCTGTTTTCATGGTTAATTTTTAAACTCTGACTATGTCACCTCATGATGGAATTTTTCAAAAGCATTTTTTAACTGATTTGTATATTACCTGACAATAACCCACAGCGGCATTGTGGTGACCGTAAGCCAGCAGCACATTGTACAAAGCTTTCTGCAGACACGGGTTGGACGTCTTTCGAAATTGCACATTGTCTGGAAATGTCCGGTTCAAGTCTGGGAAATAAATAAATAACCATAATAATCAATCTGACCTCTGCCATGAGGTTTACCGTGAATAAAAGCTACCACAGGCTAACTAACCTGTGCAGATGGTCTCCACCAGTTTGGGGTCGTGCTGAGCTCCAAGCAGGGCCTGGTAGTAGCCTGGGTTTTTTTCTAACTGCTCTTGAGCGCCACTCGCCGCCATCCAAACCAGAGCCCGGTGCTCATTGGGCACCCCCTTACGTATGTAACGCTTTACTGAAGCGGAAGGGAAATGGCAGTTGACTGTGTGCAAGACGAGCCCGTCGTGACACTTGCGCGTTTCACACACTCACATTTCACATTCCGCTGCACCTTGCGTTTGCTCTTCAGTAGTTTGGACCACTTGATGGACCTTTGAGTGAGCACAACGAGATACTCGGACATCAGCTCTTCATAGGACTCGTAGTCAAAGTCTTCTGGGCGTTCAAAGCCATATGGATCCACCCTGGGCGAAATATGGCAAAATGAGAGTTAATACTTGTTCGCGCAACACTCTCGGAATGGGCCTACACTTGTGTGCTGCGCAAAGTATTTTGGTTTAGACTTTTTAAACAAATATGGAAACCCACCAAATATTCAGTTGAAGTGCATTTTGAAGTCTACCCACTGAACCGGAGTGTATTTATTTTGAACGGCAGAATGCTTTGTTTGTCTAGTCCCCTTACCTAAATATACTTTGCTATAGTGAGAGTGGATGGCTTGAAGCAGTAACTTTAAGAAGATTACATAACAGGATAAGCGTTCTTAACACTTTAACAAGAGTGACTACTTCTCCATAAGAATGAAGCATTTTATTCACATACATGACGTGTGTTTTGAAGAGGCCCAACAAGATTTTCATGTGAATCACCTGACTAGAATTTAAAGACAAAACGGTATTTAAAATGTCACGAGTGTGTGTAGAAGGTGATAAAGTCAACTCAGGATATCCGTATTGCCATAACAAAGGTAACGCTTTGGTGACGCAGGTAAATTGGGAAATAATTCCCCTTTTAACTTTGACAATTGTTGATTTTGAATTGGATGAGAACAAAATGTTCACACATGGAGAATGTTGGTTTTTTTTTGCAAAGGAGTGTCACACGAATTCACCTGACCAGTTTTTGCGACGTTTCCATCGTGTCCCATTTTCAACTAGTCAGGCAATCTATACTGTAGCTGCTTTGTAAAAATGCAAATAAATACAAAATGTACTTTTTGGATTTGCTGGCATGAATGAGCGAAAAAAATCAAACATGTATGTGGTGATTCATCTGCTTGTAAGAATGGGTCAATTTCACTCAATTAAATTTATGGAAAGGAAGCTGTGCTTTGTGGCATTCACGATACGAGTTCAAGCATAATCATTTTTGATGAGACATTCTTTGAAACAAAAGCAATTAACACTGTCCCTGCTTGTATTGAATCCACCATTTTTTTTGTATTAATCTGAATGTATAGCGTTCTTTGCATGTATGTAAATGCGAAATTGATTTGTATAATCTTAAATTGCATATGCCTAATAAAGTTCTGGTAAAAAAAAAAAGTAAATAAACACTAAAGAAGAATTTTGGGTGACCATGACGACAGTTAAGTTTTCTTCAGCGTTGAATATCACAGCTCAAGTTTTGCGTTCGTGTAGAAATCAATGAATTTTTAAAAGTTGAAGTTGAACTACCAAGTTACCTGTTCACTCTGTCTTTGGCTGTGTCGCCGGTGGAGTTCGTCTTGTTCTTCTCCATGCTTTCTCCTTTCCTCGCTTCTGTTCCTTTCTGCCTTATTTGCCCACCGGTGTATTTACAGGCTGCGTTCGATCAAAAGCTGCACGTTGAGTGTCAGGTGTTTGATTTTTTTTCTCTCGACCTGGAGGTCTCTGTACGCTGCACGCTATTCTTGACAACCGGACACGTTGGAAAACTGGTTATCCTTAATTTATCGTTTTCTTTCTTCGCCGCGCTCATGAAAATCGCTCACTTGTTGGCTTCGCAGATTCCCAGTCCGCCATTCTGGCTGCCATATGGCGAGAACTTTTAAGTTTGACTTTTACAGCCATTCACAACATGCACCTGCTGCTTGTTTTTCTTCGCTACCTCGGAATACAAAGAGTGGCCTGCCAAAAAGCTCGATTCACCAATGCAATCCGGACATAAAGACCGAAGGTTGGCTGCCTGCCGAGTGCCGATGCCAGCTGAAGATCTTCCTTGAGCTTCCGGAGATGTCCGTGGAAAAAAGGTTACACACGCGTGACGCTTGTCCCGGGATCGACTAACACATGCACTCCAGTCACAACTCATGGTGCCTTCAAGGGAATCAGGTAAAATCGCTCGCTTTTTCCCTCCCTAAACAGTGGTCACCGACCTTGTCCATGGCAACAAATTAGTAGATTTTGATCTACAGTATTATAGAGTAAATATTTGCATTTAAAACACTTATATACCATAGGTATAAAACAATTGAACGCAAAACTGTAAATACGGGGAAAGTGAGCGTGCTTTACTGTGTCTTGCGCAAACTATTTCTTTGGCGCTGTTTTAACCTAATAAAAAACGTCCGATTGTCCGGGCCATCACAAGCCGAGCACTCAGTGAAATTTCGAACGACCTGTCGCGACCCACCCATTTTGAGAATCACGGGTTTAAGTTTTGTAGCGCACACACTCTAGCCTACCCTTTGCACTTACCGTCTATTAAAACACGAATAATACTGCACTTGTTTTAACGTTTGAGTAGCGTGATAGAGAGAAATTCAAGCAAAAACAAGACCCGTTGTTATGACAAAACTCATCACAGCGTCTATATTAGTGATGATATTGTGGTCAAGAGTTATGTTGCATACAATCAGAGTGACAAAGAGGATCAAACATTGCACTTCTGAAAATACATCATTTAAAATCTAGTACGATTTATACGGGTTGGGATCGACCACTTGAGGGCGACACCGACAAAGAAAAATTGTACTGTGCAGTCGTCCACTTAAATTGAAGCGATAAAAAGAAAATCATTATTAGATTAGTTTGTATTAGGGGATATTTTACAGCACTGGAATAAGTCCAGTAGTCGTTTGGCTTCTACCATCTGGGGCACCATAACAGAAAGCAAACAGTCCACGGGACAATGATGTTCTGTCAACTACATACATATTGGACTAGGGCACAACTAGGGGCATATTTTTAATTCAAAATTCGACTCGGTGAGGTGTGTAAGGTGATTTTTTTTTCCTTTTTTGCGGGTTGTCGAGGTTTTGTATTTTAATGGGGGAAAATACCAAACAAATCAAAATAAAACACCTTCAATAACAACAATTATTTCCATGACTTCAACTTCGAAATGCCATTTAATGTGATCACACAGTTCACACGTGACACAAACATTTTTGAAAGTCTCACTCCAATTGACTACTAGCGTTTGGTAGGTAGAAATAGAAAATGGTTTGGAAAAAGTAAAGTGAGTTATTTTTCATATGGTCTGATTAAGATGCCTCTCGCCCAAGTCATCAAAATACAGCAGTTGTATTCAATTAAAAATGCTATAATTTCACATGTACAATCGAGAATGATGTCACATTACGATATTATCACCATATGAATCTGACAATGCGATAATTATCACGACATTGGAGGGAAATTGGTCACAATACGGGTCCGTTATTTGATGGACATATGATACTTTTACGAACGTAACATGACGGCGATGATATCACGGCAATTTTCGTTTTGCGATATCGCCATTATCGTTACATTCGTCTGGATGATTCCCAGCAACCTAGAAGGTAAATGTGTCGGTAAATCGTATGACCTTGGGTTTATATGTTTGTTTGACATCCGGGTCGCCGTAGTTTATCGACGTATACTTTGCTCTCTGAGTTTTGCTGGTCATCGGTAATTGACTTTGAGCCGGTGACGCTAGCATAGCGACAACGGGCTCAGATGTTTGACAGCTCTGTGGTAGGACTTCCGTGTCTCTCATTTCTGCTGTTATCGCGCCGCTTTTAACTTCATGCTGATCACGTTTTTGCCGAAATGTTCTTTCTGTTTTATTTTCTTCTGCTACACTTTGTACCTTAACATCAAGAGGGCGTGACTCCTGTAAAGTTCCCTTTGTGCTCAATCCGGCTCCAATAACATTTGTAGAACAGTTCCAGGGTGAAGTCGGCATTTTTGCCAAAAGAGATTCTGAGTGTTGAGCATCACCCTGTTGAGCATCAAATCTACAAATGTGTGGTACAGCGTAATGGGGCAGTCCTCTTTGGCTAGCTGCGTGTCTGTGTCGATTTGTGTCATCCATCAGTTCTTTCCCCATCGAGCTATAGTCTGTACCAATGGGGGGTCGCCCAAAATATGTATCTTTTTCTATCCGTTTTGTGTCAGGACTAGCTGAAGCCTCGTGTTTACGTCTCTTGAAGTATTGCTTCGGAGAAGAATCCCCACATGTGGACCATAGGATGGAGCATGGTAGCACGATGGTCATATGGCACTTCAGGGGAGCGTCACTGTGCAGAACAAGCCTGCAGGGCCCAGGGAGGCACCGCTGTGTTACACATCGAAATTGGATTATCTCTCGACGGGCGTAGTTCAGCTTTGCCGTGGTCCAAATCGTTTCTTTTCCCTCGCAGTCTATTTCACCAGAACTCCCGCAGTGCGCATCACTTCTGATGTCGTGTAACAAATTGAAACCGTTGTCATCCGAATGTGGCGGAATTCGCCCTCCTTTCAAGTTAAGGCGTTGCTTCTCCTCAGGGTTTTGTGGCCCCTCAGCTGTTCTCTGATTTGCTTTCGACCGCGTACGTAAACTTTTCGACGTCACTTTTTTACCTTGGCTTTGTTTGAGATCGTTTGCATCCACTGCTGGGCTGTGCCCCTTTTCACAGCAAGCAACCCGCTGCTTTACGCTGACTATTCCAGGAGGTCTCTCCCTTGGCCATTTTGATTTGATCCCCTTCGACACAATGGCCATGTTATCAAACTTGTCCATCAAGGAGGACAGGAGGATCCCTTTTCCAATGAGTCTCGAGTTCCTCTCCAGTCCCATTTCCTTCTGCTCGGTCATGGCAAACTTGGCCACGGTATCTTTGACGATGCCACCTCGCTTCCGCTTGTGCTCTCTTCTGTCTTTGCTCATTGCACGCACACCATCTTGCCTGTGATTTGGAGCACCCGCCGTTCCTCCGCTGAATGAAAGCGTTCCGACCTCCCTTCTGTTTGTCAGAGGCGGCTTTGGGGTAGACCTTGTGAATTTGGACTGGAGCAGCCGGAATGTGGTAAGGCGCCGGGGTGGTGGGTCTTCTACTCTTTCACCTCCTCCAGACATACTTTCAAATCTCTCTCGTGGTTGCAGGCACCATTTTTTTCCTGGGATCTTACACCTGTTTTCAGAAGTCTCTCTTTTGCTCATTTTATCCGGTGCATAAATCACCGGCATGCGACTTGTATTAAGTTCAGGCTGCTTAACCAAAGTCCGGATTCTCTGATCAATCTCTGGACACCCTCTCTTTCTCTGAAAGGAGGTTTTGAAAACGAGCTCATCCCCGTCTTGGGTTCCGGTGGTCCTATCGGAGAGGTCCTGTGTCAGGTATTGCAGGAGATTCTCCAGAATCCCTCGGAGTACTGGACGACAGGCACGGTCTCTGAGTAACTTCCTCAACATACTGGCGTCGGGGATGATACGGGCTTTCTGAGAATCTGGTCTATAGAGAATAGAGGATATGCAAAACTTAATCCACATGATTGATATGTCCAGATTAGCAGATAGAACACAGTTTGTCAGGATTTGGTTGAGGGACCAACAGGTGGCGCTGTAGTGTCGGGTCATTGTTTGCTCTTGCTACTGTCATATTTGTTTGTTTGCTGTTCCTTTGCTGCCGTCATGTTTGTTCTAGTAGTGTTTTGGTTATTGATAGTTTTTGTTTAAGTCATGGTTTTTGTTTGTTACTTTGGACTTTGTTTTGGATTTAGTTTTCTTTGTTTTCAATACAATTCGTCAAGTACACCCTGCTCCTCCCTCCTGCCTGCTTTTTGGGGTCCACCACCACGCAACGTGACACAGCTATGACGTTTTCTTTGTACTAGCTGCGCTTTTTCAAGTAAGTACGGTACTCATGCACGGAATCAACTTTTCTCCTCTGCGGTGACCTAACGTGTGTCAAACAAAAGAGATCCTTTTTTTTCCCCATTGGTTAAAGTGAAGCTACTTACTGTACATCCTCAAAGAAATGATCTGAATGCACATTCAAATAAAAAGTTCGTAAACTGAAGCTCGAAACTCTTTCAATGGAGCCAATTACATTTTTAGTGGACCAGCACGACTATTATTTTCTTTTGTAAATGGCTATGAACGTTTTTTTTTTAATTTTCATACAGTACATTCAAAAGAATTTAAAGGTAAAATATTTACCGTGTATATAATACAACCTGAAATGTCGTTTTTTTTTTCTCTCTGATTTGCTGGTATCCATTATTATCATTTGGTTGCATTTGTGTAAGAGCACATTTTTTATACTCTCGTGACGCCATCTCAGTATACACTTGAAAAAAAAAATGATGGTTAAAAGTTGCCATCTTTTTGACATGATTTTACTGTCATCAATAAGGTGCTTAGCAGCCAGCTTTGTGTTGATTAAGGAGCACAGTCATTCATTGTTAATCAAGTGCCAAGAGAAAAAGAGTCAGGGGCTTTTTAGAGCTAACTACATTTTAATCATTGCTAAGTTAACTCACATGCATGTTCACGTCACTCTTCAAATCACAATCACAGATTCTGGAAACACGAGTGTGCGTGCACTAAAATAAAATCTATTATTATTATTATTATTGACTAATTATGATCATGACGGAATTGAATGTACTGACAAGCTGCAAGTTGGAGAGACTCATGTCAAAAAAATCTCATTGAGAGCTTTGAGACTCTTATGAAACGTGTCCAGCTTTTTGTTGAAGAATATCGTTGATCTCGAGAAAATGTGCTTAAATGCAGGTTAGCATTTAAATGGGGATTAGGGTTCGGGTGATCCTTAGCTTGCTAAACGTTTGCTTAAAGGCTGCAAAAGTTGACGTCTATACACAGCAATGAAACACATTCCGATCCATACATGTGAAAAAAAACAAAAACATTCTCCATCATAGCAGATCGAGTACTTCATGTGGAATAGATGCTGATTAGTTCATTGGACAAATGTCGAATCATAGTTTGCGCAGTGGCCTAAGTTTGGCGTTTTTTGTGATTTGTTGTAATAAGTGGTTTTAGCAAGATGGGGGTGGGGGGTGGGTGTGAAGATGAAGAGAGGATAGGTTACATTAGAAAGAATCTGCCAGGACTAGAGGACAGTGCGGGGGACGAAGGGGTCTTTGGGTCGTGCAGTTCCTTTGATAGCCGTTCGGCTTGCGAAGTGCACTTTTACTTGTCTATGCACTTCTCCTCGGATGCCGCTTTGTAAAGCGCCTCTCCCAGCTCCTCCAAACGCTGCCTTTTGTCTAAATCCCGGTACAGGGTTGAGGGAACCTTGCTTAAGCCGTACATTAAGCCGTAGAGGCAACCGGCGATGAGGCCTGTGGCTTCGCTCTCCCCTAAAATAAGATAAGATAAGATAAGAAAACCTTTATTAGTCTCGCAATGGAGAAATTCCCAATTCACAGCAGCAAAGTTATGAGAGGAAGAAGTAGAACAACAAAATATAGGAGCTGCTGGAAAGGCAGCCACTCTCGCGGCGCCATTTTGAAGTCAAAATAACAAAAAGAACACAACACAACACATAGGACACAGACAGTCGTAACACACAAGTCTCAGTGAGCAGGTCTTCTTTCGGGTCTGCTCTCCGCCAAATGTCGTGATATCTTACCTCCATGGAACATGGCTCTTCTGCATAGTTCGGCCCAGTCATTTCCCGCAATCAGAAGGGCGTCGTAGGCTATCATAGGGGCGTCGTGTCCCATCCGGCCCGCACGGCCTTCTGAGCTCCATCGCTTGTACACCTGAGCCAACAAGAGTACCGTGTTACACTGTGTAACCGTACTCCGGAGTTGATTTCTACTGAAAAAAAAAAAAGGGACTTACCTTATCGGTTTCTTCCGCATCGTAGCGATTGTCAAACAACGGCTTATTCTGACCTTCTTTTTCCAGTTCTCGCTCTTCCAAGTAAAACTGCCACTTAGCCTCGAAGTAGAACCAGTTTTCCTGATATTCTGCAGAGAAACGCACTGAATAAGTGCCCGCAACATGCAGTCCGAGATTTTTAGCCTTCCCCTCTGGAATGTGTGTGTTCAAACTGAACTCGAACGGGTTTTCAATGAAATGTTTTCCCATTCATCGGTTCATTCCGTCTCTGTCGAAACGGAATTCATAAACATGAACCAAAATTTGGATTTACCTGCCACATGGCGTATGGTCTTCCGACAGTACTCCTCAGCGCGAGGAATGACTTTCATGAGCTCACGGCCCCAAGCCCCAAGAGGTTTTCCCTGGATTGCATAGGATGCAAACAGTGCGGTTGTCAGGGAACCCAGGAACCCTGAAAGGCAGTAGTGACATCTTCATACGGCACTTTGATATCAAAAATCATCTTGCGGATAGATCACCTGTGGGGTGATTGTGGGTCATCCTGCCAGTTTCAATGCTGACCTCTACGAGGCTGTCTAGTCTCTCAGGTTGCCAGTATTTCATACCCACACACATGGCCTTAGCAGCGCCCCCAAATCCTGACCCTGACCAGACATTTACATTTCAGCATTTTCATGGGGGGGGGGGGGGGGAATAGAAAAATCAAACACCCCCAACCCCCAAAGACCTTTTTCATTGAAGGGCGTATGCCAAGCGAGGAGAAAATTGTCAGGTTTGAGGTGAATGCAAGCTTCCACTGTCGCCGGATCAGGGCTTTTTCCCTGCAGAGACACCGTGGCTTCAACGTAGAGACGCACCAGCTCACGGTAAAGGTCCTCCAGACACCAGTAATCTGCACGCACACAAACGCAGAGTCTTTCTGAGTCATTCATAATTGGCACGCAAGAGGAGACGAGTGTTGCTGAAGTGGGACTAAGTTTAGCCTCAGCCTACAACCCGACCCATTAAAACGAGCACGCCTTGAGCAAGTGGAGACAGTAACGCACACACTGCTCAGAGGAGATCCACAAACGGATCTCACAGCCATGTCTCTTGTCTATTTGTTTCAGCGGCTTTTACTTGACTGGTCGACTGGTCAGAAGATTGAAATGCAGTCTAATGCGGTGGTCCTCAAACCTTTTGTGTCAAGGACCGGTTGAGACGAGTACATGCTGTTCGCGGACCGCCAACCATTTTTTTTCTTTGCATTTCATTTGCCAGTTTTAAACCACTCTTACTGACAATAAATATAGAGTAATTCAACATTTTATTAACGTTTGTTAATTTCAAACAGTATTATTCGACGGCACAACAAACGTAGGATAAAATAAAATGACACCAAGCGGTATTAAGAAATGGACCAATTAAGAAGAAAAAATATGCCTTATCATGTTAACATAATCTTTTTTTTTTTTTTTTTTAAGTTACGCTCCCACAAACAGCGTTAGCATGATTGCTACGTGTAAATGGGACTGATCAAAAGAGGACACGTTTGACTGCTGCTTCCATCCGGTGCTGGCTAGTTATTAGTGACGAAACTGCTCATACATTATTTACGTGGGCAGTGTGTTCAAATTCCGCTGGCATTTTTGCTACTTGTTCAAATAATTCAACGGGTGTCTTGTTTTTGAAGACAGCACGCACAACAGCTTTCTCCTCCATGTCACTGGGGGAGGAACTTCTCTTTTCATAATAGCTTCATCTTGGGAAGGATGTCCTGGCAGCTCAACAGCTATGCGTTGAGCTGGACAATCGGTCAATTTGTTACAATTACTTTCGGTTTGTGCTTCTTATTTCATTTAGTGGCGGATTCCGTTTATTTCAACCAGCAAGGTGATGAAGGGGATTCCGATTGGCTCGAGTGGCACACATTTCCGCCACGCGTATTTGCTCAAAGTTCGGAGGTCTGTCTCTGTGCGGGTCCCAAACGGGGACCACAGGTTTAGTGTTTCAGTCTGGCTGCCGTGCATGTTGATTTACGTGTGCGTGTGCGCATGTGTGCTGGCATTCCAGGATGTGTCTAAATGGGGAGCCCTAATCTCAAAAGATGTCATCGCCATGTTACTGTTGCCTTGTTACCAGCAGCGTCTGACCAGCTATTGTTCACCGGGGCCAGAGCTAAGCTTGCGTCTGCTATTTTGGACTCCTCCGTCCTGAAAATTTATCGCCATCCCCCGCGGGGCTTAAGATGGCATTCGGGTGAGGACAAATATACTTTCTCACGGTTTGTACTTTGATTTTCTCTTTTCGTTTTATCCATAAACGACGTGCTTCATCGATAACATTCTACTCAAATTAGAAACTGATATCGTCACTCAAGATGGATCCCAAACCATACCTGTGATAAGTGCCTCTGCTGTGGTCATGTGCATTAGCGTCGCATCACTCAGCGGCCAGTTGTCAGGGTCCAGTTTGAGCGCTCCCAGACCGCCAAGGGACACCAGTTCTTCTTGGATCTTTCTACCTGATGGGCAACTTTCCCAGTGGCCTTTTCTGAAGCCCAAGGCATCGCCGGCACCACCTAGAACCATACCTGCCTTGAATTTGTCCATTCTTCTGCGATTTGCTGTTCAGGTCACAACTTCCAATGAATGTCGAGGTTTTTCAATGATAGCTTTTCTCTCCCACCCCACTAAAAAAAAAAAAAACTAAGCGGTCCGGTATCGCTGCAAAATTTCTTTCAAAACTTTATGCTGTGCCAACAGCGTTGTGGTCATTGTTTCTTCACCAGGTTGCCATTATTGCAGCTGTCCTCTCGCTTTTCACCAGTTGTCCGTACCAAGTCCAAATCAGTCGTAAAATGCACCTTATGATTCAAGGATGGCCCCTCGCATTGGAGTTTGCTTTTATCATCTACAGCTTCTTTATGCCAGCCATGGTATGTCGACGGGAATCGGGTGTCTCCTAAAAAGGCAATCCCTCTTGGCTCCGTAGCTTAAAAGACAAGTGGCTGGGTTTGGGCTCGTGATGGGGCATGGAAGCTCTAACTGTAAGAGATGCTAATGGGCGGCTCGTCAGCTGGTGCTGGACCCTTGTTGCAATTCCACCCACCCCAACGGGAGGAGGAGAGTAAGCGCAAAACATCGTCCTCAATCCGAGCAATCACTCGGTGAAGGTGACTCGAATGCTTGGCGCACTATTGCTGACATTTTCAAACACTTTTTACATTTGTGTGCTGTGCTGCCCAAGTGTTCCGCTTGAGCGTCATTTTTGCCTATTCCAGAAAATGCTCAAATGTGTTGCTGGATTTGAAGCCTCGCCCATAATCTCTTCAGCCCCCCACACACACACACTTGTGAGTTGCCATTTGATTGCAGAGCCAGACAGCTAAAGTAACAGGAGACAAAGCATTACCACAAGTGCTTATGAACAACTGTTACCGAGCAGACATGAAGTCTCGCACACAAATACACAGTTTCTGGCAGCATTGAGTGCTGTACACGTCCAGACTTTTCATGTTTGTATGCCGATAATCTCCTCAAATTGATAAAACGAGTCTCGTATTTGCTATGGCACTGCGTTGTTTCGCAGGTTTTATTTTACTTTGACACTACATTCATGAATATTGGGTGGTCATCGCGTCTGCCTCGGAGGCCGAAAATCCGATTTGAATCTCTGATGAAACGTGTGTGCGGAGCTTGCAGTTGTTTTTTTTCTTGATGGTTCCTCACACATCCCGAGAATGTGCTTTCTTCATTAATTGAAGACGCAAAATTGTCACAAATGTGCATGACAGTGTGAATGGTTACATTTTTTTTGCTGTCTTTATGTGGCCCGCAATGAACTGGTGACCAATCCAGGGTGTTGCCCGCCTCTCCTCCGAAGTCAGCCGGGATAGGCTCCACCCAGAATTATAAGTGCAGCGAGGGTAAGAGAAAATGGACGGGTAATGGATTGAAAAGGAGAGCTCGGATATTTTTATGTGTACAAGCCTGTATTTTGATCTGCTTGCACTCATCCAATGATATCATGTGTATGAGCTATTTTAAAAGGCCGGCCGGCTTCACACATTAACCGAGGCGGATTATGAACCGCGTGCAAATACAGGAGCAACTGTCACAAAATAAAACAATCGATTCCTTTACTTCAAAACTCATGTGCAGTGACCCGATTGCTTCCATGCTCATTTCGCTCCGTCACTTAGTAGCACTGACCCCCCCCCCCCCCCCCACTAAATATAATGTCTGGAATCCAGTTCACACGCATGCTTTATTGACATTCTTGTGTAAAACACACTTTTGGGACGTAACAATCGCTCTCCTTTGCCAAGTCAAACTATTGGGGTAACCAGAAACAGAGGTAAAAGAGAGGACGGGCACAAAATGTAACACGTTGCTCATCGAACGTTACCTTTTCCCGTTCTGCGGTCATGCAATGAGGTCACCGGCAATCAGTTACATAAGCTTTCACATCATCTGCATATTTCCACAAGGACAAGGGTGTGCAGACGCCTACGGTGTGCCAAAAGTACACATCGGCGTACTAGAGTACACAAACAACCCGGTGCTGTCGAACACGGGCATCGCTCACTGTGGACAAAACCTGTTTTGTAGCGTTCACATTCAATGCAGGTTTCAAGATACGAGATGACAGCTTTGTGCGGACAGCAGTGCAAGATCTTGCGTGGAAATGAGATTCATTGATGCAGGTGCCGTTGCACTGCCCGCAGGCACCCCCAGATGGCAGCAGCAATGTCAAGAGTGAGACCTTTTATGAAAAACTTCCCGAGAGTCAAACCAAAACCTCAAACAGTGTCAACAAAATACATTAAAAATACTGATGGCTTGTATGGTGTAAAATGTAGCAGCTAATTGTGATAAAAGTATGCAAAACAGAGTAAATCAGTGCAGTTTGTAGTTGGCAAGTCAGCATTCACCAGGACGCGAGAAAACGGTTCACACGTTGCTTCAACCTATTGAGAAATAAAAGGCAGTTGTGTTTGAAGAGAGTATGCAATTGAGGAACAACTACAAATTATTAGGTACAGTACTGTGATTACTGTAATTTTGCTGGTATTGAACTCAAAATGCATACTCCTCTGGTCAACTCTCAAATTCGAGTACAAAATGCAGAGCTGGATATTTAACTCATTCCACATGGAGACGTAAATTACCATGTTATTAATTGTAAAAGCAAATTAAAATACTCCTCATGCACCCGAACCGAACCACTCATTCATTGCGCATTTTGCTCAGCTCTCACCGTGATTGTCAGCGAGATCGTCCAAGGGCACGGCTTCGTTCGACAGAAACACGCGCGAGTTAATGTGCTGTTCCATTCACGGACAAAAGGAAGACGGCACCTACTACTGCACCAAAAGCTCACTCTCGCTGCTGTGCAAAAGATTTAGGTCAGTGAGCCAAGTCCGCAGCAGCACGATGAATGTTTTGTCCATAAATGCCAAGTACCAGACGACCGTCACTTCTCAAGCCCACTTAAAGTCGGCGTAAGAACATCTTGGCACAGCTTCGTCCGCGAACAAGCAGGCATCTTATGCAGGCTCAACGTTGGACAACTCTGCAGACAAGACTACTGATGATGTCTTTTTGGCTTATGTGGTTGAAAAAATATATATATAATTCACAAAAAAAAATAAAAATTGGGGGGATAAGTCCATTCAAAGCACGAGTCAAACACTATGTCATGCCGCTCTTGCTCCCCATTACAATTGGTCGTGCAAACTCCACAAAGTCATCAATGAGAACAGGCCACGCCCCTGAGAAGAGATTAAAAAAAAATTTGCTACATTTCAACGGAGCTGATATGCAAAATTTGGAGGCGATTTATTCAAGTCGTGTCCTGTAATTCATCATCCTCGTGCATGTCAAATATCCCAACTTCATCAGCTCACCCTCTTCATCGTAGTTTGACATGTCGTCCGCAATCATATTGCCGAAGTCCAGAAGGAGATTCCATGTGTCTTTGGGGATAGAACGCTTGTGGTGCTCCTGAATTCAAGCGCAGTAAGCAAACATTTCATAAGATGGGGGGACAGAGACATGACACCTTTCTCCACTCACCTGCAGGAATCTGTTCCAAAGATCCAAAAACTTGAAGCGACCTGTGAGAACTAGATTCCAGTAAGCCACGGCCATCTCTAACTCTGAGGAATTCAGAATTATGGAGAGAAACAGTCTGAATAACCCCCACCCCCCAAAAAATTTTTACCAAAAATGTCTGCTCTTGACCTTACCTAAACCTTTCTGCCCAGGATTCTTGGCAAAATTAAAGGTAAACTGGTAAAAGTCTTTAAACTTCCCAGTGTCTTTTAGCTCTTGCTCTAGTCTGGGAAGGGCGGCCTTCAGTTTGTCAGGAGTGTCACAGCTACGGGGAATAAAGACAAATTAAAGACTTTTATTCTCATTGAAACATTAGGATTTTATCCGCAGTAATGAACTAACTAAAAGCCATGCTTTCATTTGCAATTGAAAATACATTTCTTATGACCCATTTCACAATCACTCACCCAAGGTCTGCCATTCCGTCCATGAACTCTTTCTTGCTAAACTCGCACTGCGTGGCTGCTCTGAACTTCCACGCTACCACCAATATGCTCATGCTCGCCGGGTCCAGAGTCAGGTCATCGCAAAACTGCTGGATTCCATCGATGCCAATCTTATTCTCATCCTGGGGATCTGCAAAGATTGAATGGAAATGCGATTAAACCACCGTAAGCAGCCCCTGACAATGTCACTGCATGAATCCTACTGCTCACCTTTATATCTGTTATAGAGCTGTTCCAGCTTCTTGCGATCTACTGAATTTTTCATGGACTCTTTGTAGTAAAGGTCTGGATTCTGGAAGTAGTTATCGGTCGCGACTTCTAGTTTCCAGTCATTCTGTGATAGGCAGTACACAGCAGTTCTCTCTCCTGCCTGCGTGAAGGACATGAACTGCCGAACCTTGTCTCTCTGTGATGACTTTAACTTGTGCTGAAGGAAGAATCCACACCAAGGACCACAGGGTAAACACTAAGCCGGATGAATGCACCTTGATTGAGTTCAGCGGAGTTGCGAAACCCATTTTCATATGCCACGCCCCAGTCTAGTAAGCAATAGAAGTGTACTGCGTAAAGTATATTTTTTTTTAAAGCTATAGCGAAACAACCTCTAAAATGCGGCACACATTTGATATGGATACAAATGTGTTTGATGACAGGCAGTGTTGGCTTAATATTTTTATTCATACAACGAGGGTGTAGGTATATCAAAGGATGAAGGAGTTCCAAAAGCGTCAACACAACGTCCCGATGATTTGCACAATTGTCCCACTGTGCTAAATTAACCTCGAAGGTCATCACTTGCAAAATTGCCAACCCGACCCACCGGGGTATCGAACAGCGCATTCACCGTGACACAACCAAACGGGATCCTCCGAGTGGTCTCCTGACCCGGAGGAGCGCCTGCGGGGGCATCAGTTACCAAAAAGGGAAAGGTACGTGCCACAAGTGCTCTCGTGCGCGTTCCAAATATACCAACCACTGACCTTCCCTTTCCATCATATTCCATCCAGTGCGACTCAAGGTTAAAGATATGACGGTCAACTGTGTAGCAGAACCTCACATTATGAAGAACGGACATTTGCAGCGTTTGCAATTTGAAGCACTTGTTCTGGCCTCGCGTTTTGAATTGTACCTACCATTTTATCACCCGCTGTTTTGGCCAACATACCTATTTAGCCTTTCTGCGCATGCTCCGTAGAACAGCACGATTGTGTTCACAGAGGATTCATGGGAGGTGTAGTCCAAAAGCCGTGTGATTTGACGTCGAGGTTTGCACTAAACTAATGTGGGCCTATTCACACAAAGATTACCTCAGAACATGTTTTTGCCTTTATAGAAGATTGTTTGGTCGTGACACTACTGAAGAGAGATTCCGCAGTTGTCGTTTATAGAAGTTTCTCTAGAACGGTGTTTATAAAACTCGGAATTACGGGTTGGGGAGGGCGGGTGTCACATTGAGTTTTAGCACATTGCTGAAGCAATGCTACGATTCGACTTTCTTTCTTGAACTGCACTTTGAAGACGCAAAACAAGAATAAAAAATATTATTATGACTATTCTTATGATCAATTCGACGTCAATGTTGTAGTTGTGCCAGTTTGGGGCACTGTACTTGCTCGGACAGAAAATCAAAACTACAACTCCCATACATACCGAAGCAGAAAACTGTTTCGGAAGTAATATCGGATGGCTCCAAGAACACAACCGAATTCAGAGCAACGTAGATTATGGCCATTCCTTTACCCCATTTTCGCATTAAAGCGATGGATTAATGACGTACTCTGTATTAAAAGGCCGTTTGTACTGATGCAGGCTAATGGCGTTGGCAAAGTTCTGTTAGCTTTAGCTTCATGTGTCATGGGAGTACACCGAATGTTGAGTTGACTCAGCTGAATCGAGGTGGTCTGACAGCCGCAAGGGGAGAGCAGGTAAAACTTTATAACCACTCCATGAAAAAAGAATAATACATCAAACATTGTCGTGGGGAAAAAACAGTCTCTTTACCTACCCCGGTGACTGAGCGAGCGACTGCCCTGTCTTGGCTAGCATCAGCTGTTGCTGTTTATCCTTGAGGCTGGTTCACGGAAGTAAACGTTTAAGTTGATGTCCAAGTGAGTCGCTGGAAAGCTGCATGCATGGAGGCCGGCTTGGTTGAGCAATGTGGCGCGACTGGGCCAGGAGGGGGGAGCCATCCGTGCAATACAACAACCTGATTGTTCCCGGATTATTCAGCAGTCGTCCATCGGAGAGCCAACGCAGTGCAAATAAGGTTTCGCAGGTAGCTGTTGCCTTATTCGTGTATTTAGACTGGATATTGGTCAAATTGGATGTGTTATTGGATTTGTTTTCGCCGTCCTCCGTTCTTCCTCATCTTTGCATGATGGTAGGTAGGATCTGTCACGATTTTTTTCCAATTTCATTGCATACTTTTTCGCTCATTCTCTGTTGGATGTACGGAATCGTTGCTGCGCGTGATTCCTCGTGAAACAAGGAGGACAATTGATTGTCAGTCAGTCGTTATTTGTCATTGTGCGTTTTCGTGTTCATAATGTCGTTCATTATAAAAAGTCTCCACCCACCGCAGTCGTATTCGTGTTGCTTTCTTTTCTCTTGTTCCTTTTTGGCCATTGTTTCTCTTTACATTTCTAAATAGCAAATCTATTTTTCCTCTTACTGTACTGACACTGCCCCAAATACAACAAGCGCCTCTTGCCAAACAAATCATTCACTCTTTAAATATTAAGTATCTAGTAACATAGTACTGACTGTACCATAAGATTTCCATCACAGTGCAGTCAGTAAAAAGGATTGTGAACAAATGGTTCCATATACTGTATACTTTATATATCTCCTCACAAATTGACATTAGACATCGGACCAGATCATATTCCAACTGTAAGATCTTTACACGGATGAATGTTTTCACGACAGCAGCTAGCCTGTGAACAGTGGTGCTATTGACCTCCAGCACAAGCAGCAGTGCCCCAGCGGCATTCCAGCTACTGAAAAAAAGACAGAGCTGTCGCGAGGAAAGTTAACGTCACTCCGTTTTGTTAATGCTAACTCAGGTGAGAAGCATCTTGGGCATGAGTTGAATTTCTTAAGTGTACTGAATCTGTGAAGGGCAATGTGCGGGATTCCTGGACAATCAATGGGCGGTCTTGAGAGTTTTGACACTCTTAATATTTAGGTCGTGCTGCAATGCAAACACTTGTCATAGTCACTCATGTCAAATGCACTCAGCAACTGGGTGGTGTTCAGTAATTAAAGACAACATGGGTTGTTTGACCCGACCAGCTCAAACCACACCTTACCTAAATATTCACTGTTCTGTAAGGCCGCTCAATGACTGACCTACAACACTCACAAACAAGTATCCCAGTTTTTTTTCCTCAATGATGTAGCTGACAACTTATTGATAGATTCCCAGCTTGGAAAAAAAATGCAAGACAACTTGCTTGCCCCTAATTTGCTTCTGATGATATAAGAATGAATTTCTTGTATAACTCATTATTGTCCTTTCCAGTCGACGGATTTTGAGGTTGGAGGTGTATTCAGATACACTACCGGTCATTTTGGAGGGAAGGGGGACATTTTTAGGTGGCAGGACGAGCATTGCTTGTGTCATCCATCACTTTATTCAAGGATTTTAGTCCGTGGGGGGGGGACTATTACATATGCCAAATGACAGACATGTCCTTGATACTTGATTTTTGTATGCCCAATTTTCAGGCCTATTAGTCCCTCAACGCTCACCGGTGGAACGAGTAGCCTCTTTGGATGCAGATTGTTTGTTTGTTCCTGTGCCTTGGCCTGGCTGTGGCTTCTGCTGTGCAGCAGACAAACCGGAGGGCTCAGCATGCCGCCAGGAAACAGAGCAGGAGTGCGGCCACGCTGGGCAATACCTGGTTGGTCAACAACTGCGTGTGGCTGGGTAACCTCCTGCGCCGAAAGAACGTGGTCGTAAACAAGTTGGCAGAAGCCGCGGCTGCTGCGAAGAAAGACCAAACCCTTTCAGAGACTGAGCGTCACTTTCAGGTAAAAAGGTGTTCCTGTTTGTACGGTACTTATTTTATGTTGACGTGATCTTTGAGCTCCAACATTTTTTTTTTCCTGAACTAAGCATGCATCTCCGCCTTCCTGCAGGTGCACACGATCCAAGTTTTCCAGAAAGAGTTGAACGAGAGCGAGCACATGGTATTCCAGGCGGTACACAGTCTGCAGAGGGTGCTGCAGGGAGACTACAGGGACGTGGGCAACATGAAGGAGAGTAGCAAGCAGAGGTTGGAGGCACTCAGGGAAGCCGCCATCCAGGTTAGGGCAAACCTAATCTGGTTTCTCACTTTCTTGTGATCCTCTTGGCCGACGTGTCCTGAAACATGAACGGTCCAGAGGGGATCGCACGCCGTCAATCATTTTGAACTACAGCTTTCCCCATGAAACATTGAAACGTTTTTTTTTGGGCTCAATTAAGAAAGTTTCATGGGGAGCGGTGGGGGTTGTGCAGCGAAAGCACCCTGCCCAGCGCTGACAAGGCAGGACATAAGATGGAAACCCTTCCCCCAATGAGTCCCTCCTGTAGGGGAATGGCTTTCACTTGAGAAGAAAAAAAAAAAGAGATTCCGGATGTGTACTTTGCCACGTTCCCGGCCATCTACCTTATCGAGCTCTATTTGCTTTTTATAAAAGGAAAGTGCGTGCGGCTTTTGAGCCGGCTTGTCAGCCGCACCCATTCACCGAAGCCTGCGCGCTTAACCTTTTCATCGGGCGTTACAGACGGAATTGTAAATACTGTTGTAAGACGCAAGACGTGTGCGGCCGGTTGGATCTGCAACTCTCAGGCTTGATCGCAAAAATTCCATCAGTGCATTCCACATTAATAACTGTGACTTTTTACACATTGCGGGCTTTCTGTCAATCTACAAAAGGTGACAAATGAGTATATGGATATAATATTACCTGATTACAATCAGAGGTCCAGGTGGCAAAGTGACCACCACAAGCACACTTTTTGATTTCTAGATTTATAGCGCAGTTTTTTTTTTTTTTTTTTCCGATAATAACCTTTTAAGAGGTCCCATTTAAATGATGTTGTTGTGCTCTCCTGTCTGTGACTGCCTCCTCCAGGAGGAGCAGGAGTATGTCGAACTGGTGGCTGCGGAGAAGCATCAGCAGGAGGCTGCAAAGAGCGTCCTCGCTCGGAATAAGACTCTGTCCATGGTCGACGAGATCCTGGAGGATGTCAGGAAGGCAGCGGACCGACTGGAAGAGGAGATTGAAGAACATGCCTTTGACAACAACAAGCAGGTGAACAATTCACCCCACTGTGGGCGCATCATTTCAAAATTGTCCGTAGGATCCCTAAAGCAGCCAAAATACACATCGGGGAAAAAATCTTTCTCCGGATAGTCTCTTCTTTTTCAATGCAAATACAATTTTTTTTTATCAAAGCCATACAGTTGGCCAGGCTGTGATGTGTTCTCCACCCCCCCCCCCCCCCCCCCACACTCTCTGCTTTGCTGCGTAGATGCAAGGAGTGAATGTCGAAGCGGTACTGAGAGTGGAGGAAGGTGAAGAGAACGGAGGCATAAGGAAAAACAAATCAAGTCAGAGGGAAGCGGAAGAGGACTTGGGCCTGAGCATGCTCATTGACTCTCAAAACAACCAGTATGTGCTGACCAAACCCAGAGATTCCACCATGCCGAGGGCAGACCATCATTTCATCAAGGTCAGTCCCACACCCCGCTGTGACAAACCACCTGATTCGTCACCTCGCGGGGGTCTACAAAATTCCGCATTGCTCATCATACTTCCAGTCCTCGGAGCGCTACGAATGTAATGATTCGTCGCATTTATTTCAAATCTGTCTTTTGTAGGATTTGGTGTCCGTGGTCATGTTGTCGCTACCCTGCGGCTGGATGTGCACTCTGGTGGGTCTTCCTCCCATGTTTGGATACATCATCTGTGGGGTCCTGCTCGGACCGTCCGGTCTCAACAGCATCAAGGTGCGTGGCTTTGTGAGATCGTGTCTGTCCCCGAAAGTATTCGCTTCCTGTTCACCCAGAAAGCTGATTTGATCTCCCAACAGTCTATGGTCCAAGTGGAGACTTTGGGAGAGCTGGGGGTGTTCTTTACCCTCTTTGTGGTCGGGCTGGAGTTCTCACCCGAGCGCCTCCGGAAGGTGAAACGCAAACTGGGACTTCAGTTGGGTGTCTTAAACGCGCGTGGCATCAAATGTATCCTGACGCGACGCGATTTGAAACCTGCTGCGTGTAGGTATGGAAGACCTCAGTGCAGGGTTCCTGCTACCTGTGTCTGCTCATGGTTGTTAGCGGGTTGCTATGGGGACGAGTGCTGCACATCCAACCCATCCAGACTGTCTTCATAGCCACCTGCCTGTCCCTATCCAGCACCCCATTAGTGTCTCGTTTCTTAGCGGGAGGAAGCAGAGGGGAGAAGGAAGGTTAGTGTCTCAGACTGACCTGAAACGGTCAGAATTCGACAGAATGGCCCAATCGAGAACGGAGTCGAGTGTTTGTTTGGCTCTTCATCGATCATTTATGGCCTGGCAGAAATCGTCTCCTCATTCGCTACTACTGCGCATCGCTACATTCTCACGAGAAAGTACAAAAATGACACGACTAGGACGTTTTTTTTGACGCCACTTCTCGTCTTCTCTCTGTACCTAATATTGCGGTCTGAAAATAATTCCTGGAAGACACACAACCCCCGACCCCAACGAAGTTTGGACATTGCGTTACGCGTGAATAAAAAGCGAATGCAATGATTTTAAAACGCGACGAAGACAAATATTTCATGTTCAAACGGATGAACTTGATTGCGTTCACGCAAGTGCTCACTCGTTTCGAAAACGGGGCCAAGACACCGGCTCGTACTTTTGAACGTTTCATTTCGATGCCGTCGTCATCTTAAAACATAAATGGACGCGGTCAGCATTTTCGAAGCGGCTCGTGACTCGGCACGCGTGGCGCAGGTGACCTCGACTACAGCAGCGTACTCCTCGGCACGCTAGTGATGCAAGACGTTCAGCTGGGCCTATTCATCGCCGTCATGCCCACGATGATCCGGGCGCAAAGCGGAGACGCCGACAGGTCGGTTGGACCTCGCCTCACGTTTCTTCTGCCACCGAGCGTGGCCTCTGTAAAACCCGGAAGCTCCGGTTCTGTGCGCTGCAGCTTCCTGCTCGAAAGCCTGCGTGTGCTGAAACTGCTGGCGCAGGTCCTGGCGTCTCTGGCTGTGGTGCTGCTCCTGTGTGTGTTGCTCAAATCCTTTGCGGTCGGCCCCTTTTGCAAGAAACTGCACGCTGAGAGCAAAGGCAACAAGGAGATCCTGGTGCTGGGGGTTGCGGCCTTCGTTTTTTTCATGCTAACGGTACGTGCGTGATTTTTTTGTGTTTTTTTTTTTTTTTTCCCCCCCTAAATTTGATTGTCAGTGGTTGATGGTCGTAAGCATGATGAAGTGGCCGCTGTACGTATTTATTGTTTCGATGCTTTGCTTATGCAGGTTACCGAGTTTCTCGACGTTTCGATGGAGTTGGGCTGCTTCCTAGCCGGAGCGTTGCTCTCCTCCCAAGGTCACATGGTCACCGCAGAGGTCAAGGGATGCTTTGAGCCAATTCAAGATTTCCTCGCCATCATCTTCTTTGCTTCAATCGGTCAGATACGCGTCACCATTTCATGACGATGCCGATGGTAACGCGACATTCTTCCCGTGCCGCAGGACTCCACGTCTTCCCGACGTTCGTACTGTATGAGCTCACCGTCCTGGTTGCGCTCACACTCACGCTTGTCATCTTGAAGGTATCATTGACATTTGACCCTCCTCTGTTGCATTGAATTCTCTTTGCCCTCCTGCAGTTTTGTTTTCTCCTCCTCTTCTCAGTTCATGATGGCCGTGCTGGTGATGTACGTGATCTTGCCACCCAGCGCTCGTCACATTCGCTGGATCGTCTCAGCCGGGCTGGCGCAGGTCAGCGAGTTCTCCTTTGTCCTCAGCAGTCGGGCGCGTCGTGCCGGCATCATCTCCAGAGAGGTCAGTTTCGACGCCGTACGCGGACATAAGCGGCCGGCAAAACATTATTTTCAAACCGCACAATGCAATGAGAGATGGAACGAGAGCTGTATCGTCGTCGTTTGAATTGTGGCTGTTTGCCCGGCGCCGCATCGTAGGTGAGACCTTTGCCCCTCGTCTTCTGGCTGGTCTGCATCGTTTGCTCTCTTAACTGCCACAAAACGAGTTTTGAGTTAGGTTGTAGAAAGTACTGAACAATTAACAAGGATTCATCAAATGTACGAAAAAGTATTTCATGTCGTTTTTTTATGTCTGGTACGTTGCTCTCCTCAGGTGTACCTGCTGGTTCTCAGCGTCAGCACCCTCAGCTTGCTGCTGGCACCAATCCTGTGGAGGGTGACAACACACGCATGGGTGTCACGAAGAACTACCGGGATCACATGACCGGACCCGGTTTTTCCGGAAGAGATGTCGCTGCTGCAAGGTGGGAAATACAGCGGCGGCAATGCGGTTTGCATTCATTTGGCAGCAGAGTAAAGTCAGGTTTTGTCATCTCATCTCATTTAATGGGGGCTGTACAAAAAGAGTTTTTTTTTTGTTTTAGTTTTTTTTAAGCTGACCTTTTTTGAAGATGTTTATTACTCACCGTCCAAACTACTTTTCCTTCCATTCATTTTATTTTATCATTAGTGTCATTCTGTTAAATGCAGCTGTATACACACATTCGAGTATCACCAAAAACTAATTTTGTAATTTTTGTTTTTCCAATGAATGTAAACAACATTATGTTTTACTTTGTAGTTGTTGTACCCATTTGACTTTTCTCCATACAGTTGCAAAAAAAAACATGCATGTGAACGCTTTGGAATTACCCTGATCGCTGCTTAAAGTGGCCATAAAATGTGATCTGATCTTGATCGAAGTCATAAGAACGGACAAGTTGTCTTAAACTCGTATCACACAAACATTTTATGTGTCCATTTTTTTACCGAGCTAGACAGCAGGGCATGGATGTCAAATATGTGACCCAACTGATTGAGTCTCCTTTGGCAGCAATAACCTCAGCCAGACATTTGCTACAGGCGTGAATCCGACCTACGTGTGGTTTCATTTCAATTCAGCTCTAATGTGCCTGCGACGTATTGTGCTGTTTTTTTTTCCCCCCTTCACGCTTAATCTGTCCGAACCTAAAACGTGTCGCAATGTTTTGTTTTGTTTTTTAATTAGACAGTAGTGGCTTTGTCCGTGGTGTGCTCTAACACCCATTTATGTTTTATGTGTTACATACCATTTGTCAATTTCATCCCAGATTGGCCTCCAATACGATATTATTTTAAGCAGGCTATATTGTAACTTATCAATAACATTTTAAACCAATTTATGTAGCATTGCAGGTAATTCCAAATGGTTGACGTAAAATTTCCTTGCAACTGTTATCGTATGTACGGGAAAAAAATGCCATTCCTACTTATCGTGCCTGCTCAACTTGCTGCTCTGCATACTGCTCATTAGCTCGTCTATGGCATTATGTATTCTATGGAAATGAATGTACGGGACATACTTGTGCAATGAAATGTTTTCTGTTTCTATACTGTACATATTACTGTTAACAACCTTCCAATGGAAAGACGTTTTCTTGGGTTCTGTTTATTTATTAAACAGATGAAAGAACATTGAGTCTGCTTATTTCAGTGGTCTCATTTGTTGACTGTTTTCATATTTCTACTTTTTCCTCACTAATATATATACTAAGAAAGGTCTAGTAGCATGTATTTGATGAAAAAAAAGATGACCTTGCCCAATGACCTGCGATGTGACTTGATCCACCTGCTCTGTGTCATGAGGGAACTTCCCTTGTAAGGCGTTTTTAGCCGAAAAAAACGACCATTTATACGAAGGTGTTTTTAGCCGATAATAAACCGAAAAAAACGACCATGTATATTAAGGCGTTTTTAGCCGAAAAAAACGACCATGTATAGCACAGCGTTTTTAGCCGAAAAAAAAATGACCATGTATAGTAAGGCATTTTTAGACGAAAACAACGACCTAGTACAATAAGGCGTTTTTAGCCGGGAAAAAAACGTGTGTAGTAAGGCGTTTTTAGCCGAATAAAACGACCATGTATAGTAAGGCATTTTTAGCCCCCAAAAAACGACCATATATATATAGTAAGGCATTTTTGGCCGAAAAAAACGACCATGTATATATAGTAAGGCATTTTTAGCGTCAAAAACGACCATGTATATATAGTAAGGCATTTTTGGCCGAAAAAAACCGACCATGTATATATAGTAAGGCATTTTTAGCCGAAAAAAAAAACGACCATGTATAGTAAGGGATTTTTGGCCGAAAAAAAACGACCATGTATATAGTAAGGCGTTTTTAGCCCAAAAAAATGACCATGTATAGTAAGGCAATTTTGGCCGAAAAAAAACGACCATGTATAGTAAGGCGTTTTTCGCCGAAAAAAACGACCATGTATAGTAAGGCATTTTTAACCGAAAAAAATGACCATGTATGGTAAGGCGTTTTTGGCCGAAAAAAAATGACCATGTATAGTAAGGCGTTTTTAGCCGAAAAAAACGACCATGTATAGCATATGTGTCAAACTCAGGTCTTGAAGGGCCGCTGCCCTGCATGTTTTCCAAGTCTCCCTGTTGTAACACCTCTGATTCAAATGAACAGGTTCAATGTCAGGCTTGCGCAGAGCTTGCTGATGATTGATCATTTGAATCAGGTGTGTTGCAACAGGGAGACTTGGAAAACATGCAGGGCAGCGGCCATCCAGGACCTGAGTTTGACACATATGCTGTATAGTAAGGTGTTTTTAGCCGAAAAAAAATGACCATGTATAGTAAGGCGTTTTTAGATGAAAAAAACGTCCATGTATATTAAGGCGTTTTTAGCCGAAAAAAACGACCATGTATAGCAAGGAGTTTTTAGCCGAAAAAAAATGACGATGCATAGTAAGGCATTTTTAGCCGAAAAAAACGACCATGTATATTAAGGCGTTTTTGGCCGAAAGAAAATGACGTGTATTGTAAGGTGTTTTTAGCCCAAAAAAACGACCATGTATAGTAAGGCATTTTTAGCGTCAAAAACGACCATGTATAGTAAGGCGATTTTAGCCGAAAAAAAATCACCATGTATAGTAAGGCGTTTTTAGCCGAAAAAAACGACCATGTATAGCATAGGTGTCAAACTCAGGTCCTGGAGGGCCGCTGCCCTGCATGTTTTCCAAGTCTCCCTGTTGCAACACACCTGATTCAAATGAACAGGTTCAATGTCAGGCTTGCGCAGAGCTTGCTGATGATCTGATCATGGTTGTTTTTTTTCGGCTAAAAACGCCTTACTATACATGGTCGTTTTTTTCGGCTAAAAATGCCTTACTATACATGGTTGTTTTTTTGGGGCTAAAAACGCCTTACTATACATGGTCGTTTTTTGGGGGCTAAAATTGCCTTATTATACATGGTCGGGGGTTTTTTCGGCTGAAAACTCCGTGCTATACATGGTTGTTTTTTTCGGCTAAAAATGCCTTACTATACATGGTTGTTTTTTTTGGGCTAAAAACGCCTTACTATACATGGTCATTTTTTTCCCGCCATAAACGCCTTACTATACATGGTCGTTTTTTTCGGCCAAAAATGCCTTACTATACATGGTCGTTTTTTTCGGCTAAAAACACCTTACTATACATGGTTTTTTTTTTCGGCTAAAAACGCCTTACCATACATGGTCTTTTTTTTTCTGGTAAAATTGCCTTACTATACATGGTCGTTTTTTTGGGCTAAAAACGCCTTACTCTCTACATGGTCGTTTTTTTGGGCTAAAAATCCCTTTTTAAAAATGACTTACTGTACATGGTCGTTTTTTTCAGCCAAAATTGCCTTACTATATACATGGTCTTTTTTTTTTTTTAGCTAAAAATGCCTTACTATACATGGTCGTTTTTTGGGGGCTAAAATTGCCTTATTATACATGGTCGGGGTTTTTTTCGGCTGAAAACTCCGTGCTATACATGGTTGTTTTTTTCAGCTAAAAATGCCTTACTATACATGGTCATTTTTTGGGGGCTAAAAATGCCTTACTATACATGGTCGTTTTTTTTCGGCCAAAAATACCTTACTATACATGGTCATTTTTTTTCGGCCAAAAATGCCTTACTATACATGGTCGTTTTTCTGGGCTAAAAATGCCTTACTATACATGGTCGTTTTTTTTCGGCCAAAAATACCTTACTATACATGGTCATTTTTTTTCGGCCAAAAATGCCTTACTATACAAGGTCGTTTTTTTCGGCTAAAAACGCCTTACTATACATGGTCGTTTTTTGGGGCTAAACACGCCATACTATCCATGGTCGGGTTTTTTTCGGCCAAAAATGCCTTACTATACATGGTACTTTTTTTGGGCTAAAAACGCCTGACTATACATGGTTGTTTTTTTCGTCCAAAAATGCCTTACTATCCATGGTCGGGGTTTTATTTCGGCCAAAAATGCCCTACTGTACATGGTCTTTTTTTTTTCGGGTAAAAACGCCTTACTATACATGGTCGTTTTTTTCGGCTAAAAACGCCTTAGTCATTTTTTGGTCATTTTTTTCGGCTAAAAGCGCCTTGCTAGACGTGGTTGTTTTTTTGGGCTAAAAAGGCCTTACTATACATAGTTGTTTTTTTCGGCCAAAAATGACCTGGTCATTTTTGTTTCTTTTTTTTTCGGCCAAAAATGCCTTACTATCCATGGTCGATTTTTTTGGGCCAAAAACGCCTGACTATACATGGGTTTTTTTTTTTCGGCTAAAACGCCTTACTGTACATGGTCGTTTTTTTCGGCTAAAAACGCCTTACTATACATGGTAAAAAAAAATTCAGCTAAAAACACCTTAATATACTGGACATGGTCGTTTTTTTCGGCTAAAAATGCCTTAGTATACATGGTCGTTTTTTTCGGCTAAAAGCGCCTTACTATACGTGGTCGTTTTTTTCGGCTAAAAACGCTTTATTATACATGGTCGTTTTTTTCGGCTAAAAACACCTTACTAGACATGGTCGTCTTTTTTCGTTGAAAAACGCCTTACTATACATGGTCTTTTTTTTTGGGTTAAAACGCCTTACTATTCATGATCTTTTTTTTCGGCTAAAAATGCCTTACTACACATGGTCCTGATTTTTGGCTAAAAACGGCTGACTATATACATGGTCGTTTTTTTTCGTTGAAAAACGCCTTACTATAAATACATGGTCATTTTTTTGTGTTAAAACGCCTTACTATCCATGGTCGTTTTTTTTCGGCTAAAAACGCCTTACTCAACATGGTCGTTTTTTTTCGGCTAAAAACGCCTTACTATACATGGTCGTTTTTTTCGGCTAAAAACGGCTTACGATATACTCTACATGGTCATCTTTTTTGGCTAAAAAAGCCTTACTTTACATGGATTTTTTTTTCGTCGAAAAACGCCTTACTACACATGGGGTTTTTTTCGTTGAAAAACGCCTTACTATATATATACATGGTCGTTTTTTTCGGCTAAAAACGCCTTACTACACATGCTCATGATTTTATGCTAAAAACGGCTGACTATATACATGTTACTTTTTTTCGTCTAAAAACGCCTTACGATATACTCTACATGGTCATCTTTTTCGGCTAAAAAAGCCTTACTTTACATGGTCGTTTTTTTCGGCTAAAAACGCCTTACTATACATGGTTGGTTTTTTTTCGGGTTAAAACGCCTTACTATACATGGTCGTTTTTTTCGGCTAAAAACGCCTTACTAAACGGTCGTTTTTTTTTCTGCTAAAAACGCCTTACTATACATGGTCGTTTTTTTTTCGGGTTAAAACGCCTTACTATTTGACTTTTTCTGAAATAAATGTCAGAAAGAATGACTGACTTTCATCCGGATGCATTGATTGAAGTACATGATTCGACTTTTTTTATTGTTTAGACTTGTTTTAAAATGTTATAAGAACCCATCCCTACTCATGAGTACAGTGTTTCTATTTTTGGATAGATTGACCATCGGAGGGCGCTGTAAACTCAAACACCCTCTTCAACTCAACAGCATGATGAGCAGACACATAACACCAACCTGCGGAATCAAGCTCATGTAAGATGTATGAGGAAAGAAGTGAACGACTGTGGATGCTCATTCTCTCTCTCTCTCTCTCTCTCTCTCTCTCTCTCTCTTTCTCTGCTTCAGGCAAAGTTGAGACGTGTGAGCTCAGGTTCAGCTGTGGTGAACACTTCTTCTGGGGGCAAAAATGTTTGAATGTATATCCTGTGTCAATTGTGAGCAGACACCTTGGAGGATGCAATAGTTGTGGTACCTAAAAACTTCAAGCAAGCTTGTTGAGATCCTTCCTTTTTCTTCATTCATCTTTTCCGAATCAAAATGCAACAGCCAGAAGCTCGCCAGACCACTCAGCCACCGGACACCGAGATCCTGGACCCAGAAGGTATTGTGTCCTATTTTCTCATTGAACTGAACCTCAACGCAAGCAAGTACCCCTCAAATCAAAATATTTCTACTGAAACTGTTTTCCTGTTTATGTATTGCTTGTACTGCTTTGTTGCTCTTTGTTATTTTTTCCCAAAAAAAGCAACTTAAAAAAAGAATAGAAGAACGAAGACTAATTTAGTTGAATGTCTTAGTGGTTAGCACATCCGTCTCACAGATCTGAGGTTGAGCGTCCAAATCCAGACCCTGGCACTCATAGGTGGAGATCGCAAATTTTCTGCAGGGCTTTCCTCCGGCTTCCTCCCCCATTCCCATACCTGTCAACTCATACGGTTTAGCCATAGTTCATACGGATTTTGTGGTGAATCTTACGTATATGGCCGTATCGCACAAATCATACGGATCCTGAAAATTTCCGTCTGTCCGCCCCCACCCCCCCCAACAGGTAGTTCCGTTTGCTTTTGCCCAGAATGGTGATAGTCTACTCGAATGCTTTCATTTCGAAAGTAAATATGAATGGATGCTGTAACTTCGAGCCGATGGGTCAGCATTTGGAGTTGGTGAAAAAAGTAACGCAGGAATACAACTCTGAACACAGTAATGCCACTAAGTAGAATGATGATTAGACATTAACCAGACATTGTATTATGGAGATCTACAATAAATATCATTGAAAATTTCGTGGGTTTTTTTCTGCCGTTATTTTGACATATAAAATGCTTTGGTATGTTATAAGGATTTTTTGCACTTTATAAGGATTTTTTTGGTAGTTTATACAGGTTGGCGCTCCGAAAAGTTGACAGGTATGCATTCCACAAACGGAAAAGATTGTTTAGGGTCAGCAAAGACTGGAAATTGCCCGTAGATGTGAATGGTTGTACATTATTTTCTAGGGCCCCGTGTCATGGCCCCTCTGAATCAGCGTCATTTTTCTCCTGATTGCGGTGAAAAACGTTCCCTTTGAGAGTATCTCTCGTCCACAGTTGCGTACGTGCGGAGGAAGAAAACTGCTCTGTGGGTAACTGTGGCTCTACTCACTTTATCTCTGGTGGTGTTGGCCGTGGGTTTGATCTCCGCCACTCGCACGGACAACGTTCCGGTGGCCGGATATTACCCGGGGATCACCGTGAGTGGCAAGCACCTCCCCCTACTCATAACTCTACTTTGACGGTTTAGCCTGAGTTTTTGTAGAATAATGTCCATTTTGCTTGCTGTCCTCAACCAGTTGAGTTTTGGGGCATTTCTGGGCATCGTTGGCATCCACCTGGTAGAAAACCGCAGGCCTATGGTAAGTCTTCTGAACCTTGTTAAAAATGTGGTTGAAAAAAAAACCCCAGTTGGGACCGGGGTTATAATGTATTTGTATTTTTCAGTGCAGTTAAATTTTATTTCCTTTTTAAGAGCAAATGTTGTTAGTTTGTATATATATATATATATAATTAGTTTTAGTTTATTTTTTATTAGTTTTAGTGTTAGTTTTATTTATTTTATTTTTTTATACAGGGAGGATTTGTCAAGTGCGGGACGGAAAAAAAAAAGGTCGCTAAGTGGTGTGTAATAAACTAAAGCAAACTACAATTCCCAAACGACTGTTTAACCTTCCATCCACAATCCAGATGTGCAGCAATACCAAAATAGATTATTTTAAAATGAACTTGTGTGAAAGAAAAGGACATTTTCGCTTCAATTATAGTTAGTTTTCATTTGTTTTATGAACAGCATCTGTAGTTTCTTGACGTTTTTATTTTATTTTGTTGAAGAAAATATTTTTTCCAATTTTAGCTTTAACAAGCCTCCCTTTTCCATAAGTATATAACCTTGCTTGCGATGGACAGTCACATGACACAATTTAGGTTTTCATGGAGCACTGTTTAATCCAGTTTGCTGAAAATGACAAAACGTGACGGATCGATAGATCAATAGAAAAAAGATACATCTGCCATATATCAAAGATTGTGCTCATGTCATGTGTGTGTGTTTTACAGGAAATTGTTGACATGAGGAAAAATGCGATTATCCTCTGCCCAAGTAATGCGTCCTTGCTCTCTGGGCGCTGGTCGCCCTTCATGACTGCATTTGTGGTCAGCCAAAGAGATTCTGATTGGATCCGTATTTCGGTGGCAAAAACTGAAAATGAATTAGCATTGGTTGTTTGCTGAAGGGGCCTCGCTTGTTTGAGACAGCCACACAGCCAAAGTGCTTGTTTGTGGAATTGGAGCCACATCAATGTGATCGTATTACCCATTCCCGAACTGAAAAGCTTACTTTTTTTAGCATGTCGTCTCAAAGATTTGTGGTCGTTGTATTTTTTTTTTCATAATTCATGTCAATGAAATGACAATTAGACAAATATGAGATTGGCAGAGGGCTGCCAGGAGCTGAGGGAGTTTTATTTTTGGTGTCATTGAAGTGCCATTCTCAATATCACATTCACATTGCGCGATACAAGGTCTGACAAAAACACCAGAGACCCCAAAACTAGTACAGTAACTGTTATAAAATCACCTTTGACCTTAATTCTCTGGTAATTTACCAAAACACGAATTGGGTTGAAGAATTTCTTTTTCAGTCTGTTCACTTATTGCAATATGTGCTTTTCAGTCGGCGACTTGTCTACAAATAAATACAGATGACCGAGAGCTTTTCTGTGGCGTTAGTTTGATCAAAAATCTTAGGAAGCAAATCAAATACAACAGCCTGCCTCCCATCCACCCTTCATTCATGCTCATACTGTACTGCATATTCTGTCTTCTGTCATCCAGTCTGCTCTCATCTCTCAGCCTATCCACCACTATTGCAAAGAGCAAGGGGCTTAGACCTGATCCCTGATGCCCTCCCACCTTCACATTAAACTACTCTGTCACGCTTCCAGCACACCTCACAACTATTCCGCTGCAATCAGACCACGACTGGTACGCAGCTCTTTGAAGATGACATTTAAAGGAAGATAGTGGATGTAAACATAGATCATTATGTAGATCATAAAAATTAAACGTTTAATTTATATGTATTATAAATATACTGAGTATATTGAAAGTATTACATGTGACTCAAAGGTGGCTGTGACGCTGTGAGCAAGTTCGAAGCATGGCGGGGCAGCACCATTAAGAGCTTACAAATCTTAAAATCGGTGCACAACGTATCCAGAAGCCGATGGAGAAATGCTCATTCCTTTCTTGAAGAAGTTGATCACGGCTCGGCATTAGTTCAGTTCCTAATTGGTGATTGATCGAAAATATTTTCACAGAGATGCTGGAATAGTTTTATATAGGCTGTCTGGAAAAAAGTGGAGATTTTTATTTCGTAGCCATTCCCTCTGCTCTCTTCATGCCTGCTGACGGCGACCAAGTGCGTCTGTCGTGAATTTTTCATGTGGACTTGACGGTGTCGTGTGGCAGCTCGGATCCGCTTGTCGGTGTCGAGTGTTTCATTCGAAAGCTGAGCAATGGTGGAAAAAAGATGAATTGCAAGCGCTTTTCATTATTATACCTATGACGTTTCCAAAAAAAAAAAAAAAATCCACTTATTGCTGAACCCACCCCTTAATTCATAAATACAAAGAAATATATTCCAAGATATTATTAGTAACTTATTATTTTTTATTATTACATAAACCTAATGTGCTGGAGAAAATTCTGTACTTTGTGTGCACATATGAGTAATTCGTGCGCACCAAGTATTTTTTTTTCTCCGCCAAATGTCGCGGTGCTCCGTAGCTTTTGGACACAGTGGCTTTTATACTTGATGACGAAACGCTTCACCAGACGAGTGTTCTGTTCTCATCTCTAAAAGGCTCTCGTTGACACCCCCACTATATTTCACAGACAAAAGCCTTCCCGGTCACCTTGCAGCACGAGGAACATTATCGTATTTTAACCAACAGGCAACGGGACGTTCACTTCTTATTACGCGCACGGTGGTGCTCTGTCACTGGACCACTGAGCACTGCAAAAACACCTTGTGGTGACTTTTGTCACACGGCGTCGAAAGCATTCTTTTCCCCATGCAAGGCAGCTTACATTTCTTTCCTTCTTTTTAAATGCTGCCTTGCATCGCTCATCTACGCACATGAGGGCACATTAGAGGCTCTGTTCGGAGTGTGTGCGTAAATGTGTTTTATGTCCTGACAGCTGGTGCTAAGCTAATGTGAAGCCGTGCATTTTGTCTGGCTCTATTGTCTGTGCCGCTAGCCTCATCTCCCGCTTGGAGCCCATAAAAGTCGAGGCATTTAAACAGCTAATGAAGCGGAGAGTCTGGGCTGGGGGCAGATAAAAAAATCCCATCCGGAAAATTGTTGTTCCTTTTTTTTCCCACCGCTGTGCTTTCATTCATTCAACAGTCATCCACTTGTGTCGTCGTTTCTCATGTAAGATAGAGATGGATGGTACCCTTCAAAACTTGGGGACAGGGCGGGGGCTTGCCTAACGAAGGTCATTCCAGAGGAAAGGACCGGCAACGGAAAAGACTCGTCCCCCTCTCAGGCTCCGCTTCATCCTCGGCACCTCTGATTAGAATAAAGTGTAATTGCACCTCCACTACAGTTGGTGGCAGTGGTGTGCTCATTGTCAGAGAGCGCACAAGAAGTATCAGCTCCGCGGGCGCAAAATATTGTATTGTTCCTGACGGCGGGAAGAAAAAAAAAAAAAGAATTGAGAAGCGCTGCCTTAACCTCATGTTTTGTCGCATCTGTCCAAAAGACACTTCCCCAGAAGCTTTGTGGCCGGTCTGTAACGCATTCTGGCAAATTTTAGTCCCTTTTTTGTCAAGTCATAGCAGTGATCATAGTGGCTTGTTTGAAGCAAGAATTTGGCCGAGGTGGGAAGGGGTCAGCAATCAAGACGGTTAAGTAAACGGATATGAAACGGTGCAAAACATCATCCATTAGCAAAACTTGAAAAAGACATTTACCAGCCACTTAAGCCTTACAGACATGCTCTAATATTCACATTGGTGAAAAGGTACAATTAAGATTTGTTATTAGACCGCAATCTAACACCGTCAGTCATAAATTATAGTATGCCCCCCCCCTACAGCTATGAAATATGATACTGTATGTTGGAAACATTGGTGTACACACAAACAAACCACAGCAGCAACTTAATGTGGAGCATACAGTTAAAAAAAATAATAATAATATTGAAAGCAATAACAGAGCTGATTTCATATAGACGCAAAATGATTCCATAGAGTATTTTAAATTCATTTGTCAAATGTATTGGAGGCACTTAGCTGGTGGCATAATTGAACACGGTAAACGATGCGGAGACATTACTGTAAATGTTATTATAAAGTTTATGATGGGACATCTGTCACAGGGTAGCCGGGGCTTCGGAACAAGCCGGTGTATCTGTGCGAGTGTGTGTGTGTGTGTGTGTGTGTGTGTGTGTGTGTGCGTGTTATTTTTACTCGATCAGAGAAATGCAGAGAACTATACTGTCATATCTGTGTGTGCATATTACACTTTCTTGGCCAAACATGAACAGTCATTTTGCTTTGTTGCCACGTCGCTTTTCATAAAGTTATACGACGCATGACCATCTTTTTTTTTTCCCCACGTCTCTTCTCTCCAAGCTGATGGCGGCCATTATCTTTGTCAGCATCGGCGTCATTGCGTCCTTCTTCTGTGCCATCGTGGATGGGATCATCGCGTCAGAATTTATTGTGAGTAGAAAGAAAGCAGGGAAAATGTCGACATGCTAACGTCCACTGCCATCCCACTTTCCTGGAAATGAGCAAAGGCTCCGCTTGGCCCATTAACCCAGTGAAATATCAAATACTTTATATTTGAATGAGTGTGGACGACTAGGGGGCTCTTGGCACGGCTTGGCCGATATTGATCAGGAATGCAATCAAAGGCGCCTCGCAGCCTCACGGGACAGCGGAATTTATATTCATTGCTCCGGCAAGGCTCACGCAATGAAATCATCGAATGAGCTCGTTCGTTCTATCATCCCGGTGCAGGCGGTGGGCCGCTAAACTGCAGCGTGAGCCGTAAAACTGCTACAGCCGCGCCAATGTGGAAGAATTGGAAACCTTGAAACGGTTGCACTGGCAAAAGCTTTTGGGATTGTTTGGTGAGCACAACGAAGGCTCGGTGGGATGCAAAGCAACATTGGATGCTGGGGGCGAGGGGCCGATTTTCATGACCCTTGCCCATTCCTTCGGAAAAAGAATTTATTGAAAATTCTGGGGTGGTCAGGATAATTGGAAACCCTAAATTGAAACTCTAACCCTAGTTTAAAATCCTACTTCAAAATCCTTACCCTATTTTGAAACTTTAACCCAAATTTGAAACCCTACTTTGAACAATAGCCTTAGTTTAAAACCCGACTTTAAGACCATAACCCCAGTTTAAAACCCTACTTTGAAAGCCTAACCGTATTTGGAAATCCTAAATTAAAACCCTAACCCTAGTTTGAGACCCTCCTTTAAAACCATAACCCAAGATTTTAACCCACATTTCAAACTCCAACTACAATATGCAATCCGATTATCAAACCCGAACCCAATTTTAAAACCCTACTTTGAAAAGCCGGATTCCCCTCTCACATGAATGCGCAATTGTGTTTCTGTGCCGCGGACGCCTCCCTCAGGTTGATGCCCGGGGTCACCGCCCCGTTGTCTCCACCCTCTCTGCACGCCCCAGCTTTAGCGACATTTGTCTTTTTATTTGGATTTATTTTTTAAACCCTCCTATACAGGACATAAGACCTTTGCAAGAGGACATGTGTGATTTTTACACCAGTGGATCTGGCTACGTCTTTGACAGCTACTACACTGAGGTGAATCTACACACGCACTTTGATACCGTCTGCCGTTGCTGGTTTGAGAGATTAGGAAAGAACGTTTGAGCAGTTGGCGTTGACGTCACTCAAACTGTTGCGTTATTTTCTTTGAGCGGTTCTCTCAATTGGCAAAGTTTATAATTGCATGATTATTGATGACAGATACAAGTGGACATGAATGTGACACCAAAAAGCGACATTTTATCACACATTCCAGTTTACAGGCGGTATGGCCAAATGCAAGTGTGAATTGTACTCCAAGCTCTTTCCAAAGTTTTAAATTTAGTGACATCTAGTGGTTGAACGCCTTTACTGCTCAAAATGCAATCAATGACGAATAACAGCAAAAATGTGTAGAGCGCCCCCTATTGTCATACAAAAAAAAGGTTAAAAGGGCGATTCTTTAGTTTGGACGTTGCACTCATCCTGAAAGCTGAAAAAGTACAGCTTAAGTAGCTCGCCAAATGTATGACAGAGTATGTCCAAATTGAGCATTAAACCCGTGAGATCCTTAACGGTAACCTTTTGAACGCTTGAAAACTCGCAGATGACGTGCGGTTCATCGGGCAAATCCTGCAAGTTGAAGCTGAGAAGCAACACCTGCTACTGCTGCTACCTTTATAACTGCGAGAGGTAACGTTTTGCACACGTTATCGCTCACCTCCTTTCCAGCAGTTACGCTGCGTGGCCATGCACAGTCGACAGTTGCTAATCGGCCGTCAGACTTGACGGCGAAATGGAAAACGGACAATTCTGCCGGGACTTTTGGACTGTTTTGATGACTATTTTGTGTGTTACAGCACAGAGTACCACCCCCAGTACTTTGAGTTCACCGGGGTCAGCGGCTGCTGGGATGTGATCCACCTCCATCGTCTGCTGTGGGCCTCGGTGGTCCTCAACGTGACCGGCCTCTTCCTGGGAATCATCGCTGCCGCCATCCTTGGAGCCTACAAGGACATGGTGAGAAGAAGCAAGGGACCTTGATTCAAGCGGAATTGAAATGTAGCTCAGTACGTTCATGTATGTGAGTAATGGTGACTAATCGGTGCTCTAAATCCGCTTCTCGGCCCGCACGCCGTTGTTCCACTCACGCCTTAAACCCCGCAGCAGAAGCCGACTCCAGCAATGGCACCAAGCCCGGCGCCACCGCCCCACATCCTGTACAACCCCACTCAGCATATGCTCACCTACGCTGGCTTCTGTCCTCCGGGGCAGAATCTTCCTGCCTACCCCAATTATCCGGGGACAGTGCAGGTGGGGTCACACAGTGCAAACCGGAGCACAATGGAGCAGTATGACATTGCAACCACACAGTTTTTGTTTTTCATTTAATAAAGTCTTCCGGACCACCATAGAAGACAAATGACAGAGAGCTGTGACGTTCATCTGGTCTTCTTAACTAGTTGAATTAGGTCGAAGGTTACTTTTTTTTGTGTGTGTGAAGAGAAAAAGAGAAAAACACTCACCAGGCCGACAGTTTCGGCTATCACTTCAGCCTTCATCAGAGCTGTCGCTGCTTCCGTGTGACGTGACTTAAAATGAAACGTGATCATTTCTTGGGGATAGTTTGAAGGGTCATCTGCATGGACTTATTACTTTTGATTTTTAAGGGTGTGAAATTGTTCATTATTTGTCAGCACCCTCAAGGGAAATGCCATTTGTCCTTCTGCAATATAAAACATACAGCACATCGACCATAAACACACACAGGCACTAACAGGATTCTATGGAAACGCACTCAGGTTAAAGCAGGGCAATTCTTCATCACTTCAAACTGCAGCAACAAAAATAACGATACGATTATGTTAACATCTCTCTGGGTGATAACAGTTTCAACTTACCTCCTTGAAAAATCTAAATCTCAAGGTCTACCTTGTAAAGTGGCTCGCAAGTACATAACGGGTCGTAACGTCACCTTCCTTTTCTTTTCTTTCCTCAGACTACCAGCAGTAGTTTTCAGGGACCCGCCACCCCACAAATGATCCCCGAGGGAGGTCCCGTCGGCACGACGTGTCCTTCCGAAGAAACCCAGAGTCAGCCGCCCTCACAAGGTGCCAGCCAAATGTTACAGCAGGGGCCCACCCAGGAAGCGGGAGGCGGCTTCATGCTTACACCCAACGCGCCGGTCCTCTATGGATCCGCTCACGGCCCCTTCGAGAAACCTCCGCCTTACGCCTATTGAACCCCGCCCCCAGCCAAAAGGAAAACAAAGCATTCGTGTCTCCAGTTTGTTTGCCCGAACTTAGAAGACGCTTGATTAGGAGGCCGTGTAGATGGAGAGGTCAGATGTCTGTTTCGTAGTAAGCGTAGTTCATGTTCATTGACGACTAGGCCTCCAGCATTAGTTTATCGACTGGCCAACATCAATTTCTTGGGTTATATCTAACCGGTTTCTTTGCAGGTGTTCCCTCGTGCGCTTTGAAAACAATAACAAATGCACTACAATTAAGGGCTTATGCGGATAAAACCACACCGTGGCTGCTACGTTGCGGGTTGACGATTAAGTCGGCTTTATAATACAGGCAAAGATGTGCGTTAGGGGCAGAAAAGTGCTAATTGTAGCACTAGCACTCGCCGATGGCTTGGACATAAAATACGTGTGAACAATGTCCAGATCCCGTGGCTCATTAGCATAATCACAAAAAGTCTCGCGTGACTCTTGACGCTCATTGAAACTGTTTATTTTGCTTCTTAAATACAGTTTTCATCCTGGTAGATTCAAACTTTATCGTAGCATTGTGCAATTTGCCGATAAAAAAAATGAAGAAAAGAAAAAAAATCATTGGACATTACAACATACGCAACGTGATAAAGAAAAGAAAAAAAAAAGCACATTCTGATATCCGGGCATTCATTCATGAGAAAACTCCCAAAATGGTACAGCAGAGTGAAGCCAAAATAATACTGGAGCCTTTTGGACGAACGCAATGCTTCTCAGTCTCACGTTCTGGGGTTTTTTTTCTTCTTTTTCTGCATTTTGGTTCATTCAGCATCTACGAAATGAAGAATAAAACAATGATTCTGTAAAATTCTATTTTAAGATTGTGACTATTGCTCTTAATCCCACTGTTGGGGAGAATCACAGCTGTACTTTGTTTTGTCTGAAGAATATTACATTGAGACTATATGGTAAGTGTCGCTTAACTTGGATGCAAAGATGACCTCGGGGAGCCTATTGTACGTACGTTGAGTTTCTGCCCTTCTATAAAGCATTGTACAGTCACATTATTTACAAACTCAGTATAATACAGCGCGCTAGGTTTGCTCTCAGTAGCTCGTGTGGTACATTGGATGCGGCGGTCTCCCATTTCTGAACGTCAGCCTCCTCTTGCTCCCTCCCAATGACCAATCTGCCGTCGTCCGACTGGTTTAGGGTGGTTTTTTTTTTTGGTTTTTTTTGCATTCACGTGGTTCTGAAATAGCAAGATATTTGATCTTTGCGCACGAGCGGAGATGCAAAGTGCACATTTCACAAAGAGGGGTGGCGGTCATTCGGTGAGCGATGATGTTTGCAGCTGTGGCAGAATTCGCCTGTTTTTAGAGCACTCAAGTAGGCACAAGGTAAGATTCCCCCCCCTCCTCCAAGGTTGCACGTAGACATGGAGAAGGTGGAGATGAGCTCATGAATATGGCTTCATGGTGCAAACCGCATCTACCGACAACTATGTGCAAAGGTTTTCTAGAATACGCAAAGAAATCAAGGTGGGCAGCGTCCTGCTTCGGGCGGCTCGCCGTGAGTAATTGAGCCTTGAGATCTTTTTTAGGTTTTAGACATTTTGACCTGGGCTTAACTTAATATTCTTGAGGGCTTATAAGGTGATGTGACGGACGAAGCATTCCATCCTAAGACTTGTGACTGATGAAGTGGACATTGTTGGCTTATTATTTTTCTTCTAATATGCAAAGAGTCCTTGCGAGAGCTTCCTGGCAGCAAGCACCACCGTCACAGTCAAGACCAAAGGACAGCGTGACATTGTTCTGAGGGCCCAGTAGGACCGCAACACTTGCTTTAGATTTCACGGCATTTAAATCTAAGAAGTCTCTTCTCTCTACTCGAGGCGCGTGATCTTATAAATATTCTGGAAACGATCTCCCCTGCTTCTGGATTTGCTTTGGCAGAGTACTGTGCGCAATCACTGGTTCGAATCCAGCAGGGGGCAGGAGTGGGAGCGGATGTCGTTATGTTTCTGCGTGGCCTGGTCCAGATCCAGAGTTTGTCCGTTCACCGCGACCTTCATGCAGCCGCTGAATGGCGCAGACACCAGCGTGGAGACCAGCGGGACACCTGAGGCACAAGTGACACGACGAAAGGCGCAAATGGACGTTCAATGTCAAAGAAAATTCATTTCAAATCTGTCATCCACAAGGGTTGTGAATTTTCAATAATTATTTGTGCAATGTCAGTGTTTTCATTTGGCATTCAAGTGCGATATTTTGAAATACAGTATTCATTCATAACCCCGCTTCATCAACACTGTTCGTTCATGGCTCCACAATTGCCTTTTGAGAAATTTCTCCTTGGATGAAAAGATGAAAGATTTGGAATTAAGGTCTCGAGGTTTACATTTAATATATACAAAAGAATCTATTGTATACATCAGATATGAACCCCGAGGTAAAATAAATGTGGTCAAATAGGATAGGTCAAAGTTCTACAAAGAGCGGTCTGCCACCTAGCGGTGACAGGTGGCATTACAACTTTAAACAGATCAGGTGGTGTAGGGGAAACTGTTGTATGAAGTTGCCAACCCTGACCTGGACAGTACATGTTGTAAGGGGCCCTCTACGCACCCTGTTTAAGCGGTATTGCAACTTCCTCTTCTACGCGAACGAACGTCTTCCTCGTGTGTATTGTGCTCAGTGCTCACCACCGGGGAGGCCTCCAATGTAGGTGCTGGACGGCGAAAGGAGGTTGACCTCCGCGTCTTCGCTGCGTCCAGGCTCCCCGTCGACAAGGAGCTGGGTGCGGTTGCCTGAGATCTTCACCTGGATTTCGTGACTCTCGCCATCGCAGAGGGGCGCCGGAGAGCTGGCCAGGATGACGCCGCCCGCCGTCACCAGAACAAACTGAAAACGCGGTTTATTCCCATTAATGGCGAGCCGAACTTTATACGATATTTTAGCGGCACTTACGTCTCTCCACTCATCGGTGCCAGGGTGATAGTCAGCCAGAGCGACGGAGAGGGGGACAGTGTCTTCGCGAACGAGAGCAAAGAGCACCCCGATGGCGGTCGTCGGATAAAGGGTCAACTGGACACTCAGGTTCTGGGACTCTGAGCACAAACGAGGACGGCTCGATGAACAAAAAGATGTCAACGCTGAACCGAGCATGCGGTCATCACCGCACACACACACACACACACACACACACACACACACACACCGCACCATAACTGATGTTGAAGAGAGCAAAGCCCGTGCCGGGGTAATATGCTCCGGGATTCTCGGTGCTGAAACACTGAATGTTCTCATTAGTCATGATGCTTTCGTGCATGGACCGGTCTTCCCCCGTCATCCAGCGCCACTCCTTCATGCACCCGTCCAGACGAGGGTTGACCTAAGAAGCAGCAGCAGAGGTTGATGACGACCGGCAGGCAGAGACCTCACGGAAAAATGGGGGGGCCGGAGGGAGGGGGGTGAAACCAAGACCTTGCTGACGAGGCTGCTCTCCCTAAAGGGAACTCCTCCTACAGTGAGGTTAAGCTCGTGCATGTCCTTCTTGAGTGTGAACAGATCACCGTTAACCGCAATCTTCATGACGGCCTCCCGGTCAATCTTTATCACGAGACTCCGGCCCTGCTCCTCGACGGAAATCTGGTTCGAAAAGAGCAAACGTGGCGGGACGTGGCGGTCAGAACCGACGCGGCGGACGACCGAGTCCGCTTCGGATAAAAAATAGCAACCTTCCTCCACTGGCCGTCATTGATGACGGGTCCGCTGCTGGTGACCCTGCTGACCGGGCCGTACTTGAGCTGCAACTCAAGTTTGCCGTGGTGAATGGCAAGCACGATCCAGGAGCTGTTCAGATGACCGCCGGCAAAGAAGATCACTCCCTCTGAGTCGTATGTGCGGAAATCAAACTCTGCGGAAAAACTGTGGCAGAAAAGGATGTTAAGAATGACTTTCCGAAATGACTTCGTTTGGCTTAATTCACAACATTTTAAAAAACATTTTCATGAACGAAATGCTTTTCAACCAAACCAACATTAACGGAAACTACTGTTTATCTTTCTTTGTTTACGACTGTTTATCTTACTCATTATTTCCTATAATGACAGTGGAAATGTCATTCGTTTCCATCTTTGTCAATGAATGTCATACATGCGCTTTGTGTTGATAGGAATAAGACAGCCACACATTATTACGCGCGGCAATGACGTGATGTCATCTTTAGTAGACGTCTCCATTAAATGAGGAGTTAAAGGAGCTTTGCCTCATATCCCCAAAATATTTCTACCTTCTCTCGTAATACGATATGACAAGATGAGCCCTCAACACAGGAACCGTATTTACTTCCGTAAGCAACTTCTGTCAAGAAAGCGCCACGTGACGCCCTGCGGTGTGAACGTGGCCGATCATATGTAGGCCGAGTACAGAGAACATGGTCAGAGATTTTTTTTCAAATGAGAAGGGGATAAAGGAAAAGGCCCATTCACACACTTGCTCACCCGGTGTTAATCCTTCGACGGAAGCGAAGCCTCATCACCGGCAAGCCGTTGAACATGCGGCCCAGATAGAGAGAGCGAGAGTTCCTCTTTAGAGCTGGCGTCATACAAGGAGTTATAGCCTGCAGACAAAAAAAACGACCTTGTCACTCTTGCCGGTTTTGGACAAGCTAGAGCACGCATCATTGTTTGATGTGTTTCACCGAACCGGGAAATTGTTGACGTGTCAAAGAGCTGAATGAGCTCAAACCAAAAGGCTCTTTTTTTTTTTGGGCATTTCACCTGACAGCTCCTGAGGTCCCGTTCCAGCTTCCTGCCCTGACGCCCGTCGCACAAACAGCGGAAACTCCCCCGAGTGTTGAGACACTCTTCCGCGCACACGCTTGCCTCACACTCATCCACATCTGGGAGGTGAGAACCAAAGGAGAGACCAGAGCTGCAAAATGATGACTGCTGCGCCAACGGTTACAAAAGAAAAAGCTCAGGACTCAATCAAAACATGAACTCTGGAAGGATGTTTAAAAAAAAAAAAAAAACACAAAACAAAGAAAAAAAAGATGGGAACTGGCTTCGCGTCAGCATCGTGAGGAATGCAAACAACACTCGTATCAAGTGGAATTTGACGTGAAGCCAGCCGCTATCGGCCCGCCGCACACGAATGACCATATACGGCCATGCCTTGTCTGGCTATAATAAAACGTAAACATTCGCAGAGGAGAGACACTGTGGTTATGTAAAGTCAGTTTTTTTTCACACAGACAAGGGGGAAAAAAAAATACACAATACATAAATAATAATGAATAATGACTCACAGTCACGACCGGTATTTCTTTTCCTTTTTTGTCCCCAAGATAAATTCTCAATTGAAGCTACTGGTATGGGAGTTGTCAAGCAGGGGGCACAATTGGATATTTGAAAGTCAATGTTTTATTTTAGCTTCTGTTTTTGCCACCTACCTACCTAAAATCTAAGTCCCGTAATATGTCTAACGAAAAGCCCTGTGAATAACAGACACTCTTGTATAACATGCCCGACTCCAAAATCACCCATAAAATGCATTTTATTTCTCTACTACACTCTAATACGCTCCCCCAATTTGCTGTACTATCACAGTGAATAATTATAATAATTCAAAACGTGTGTGTGTGTGTGCGCCTCTATATGTGTATATATATATATGTGTGTATATATATATATATATATACACAGTATATCAAGGTTTTTAACCTGGTTTGAAAAGCATTTACATTTCATTGGTATGTTTTGAATTTTTAATTATAATTATTATTATTTTAATTATAATTAAAAAAAAGAAAATCGAGTACCTTTATATAAATTTATATATATATATATATATATACTGTATATATATTTTTTTTAATTCCCCCCCCCCCCCCACAGGTTTTGAGAGTACTTTTATTGTCCTAACAGGACTTTGCTGAAACAGACAGGACACAGTCGACAAACAACCCGTTACCTACTGCAAATTCATTTGCTTGCCATTTGCAAGCATGCCTTTGCCGACCCCGCAGGGCAGCAGCGTCAACGCCTGCTGACACCGAAGCCTCTTCTCCAGCAGGACTCGCTACGCTTGCGCGAGTGCGTTCAGCTTACCCACGCAGCTCTTGGTCTCGTTGTCAAAGACGTAGCCGGGATCGCACAGACATTCGTAGCCTCCCTCGTTATTCTCACAGTGAGCTGACCCGCATGCGTTCGCGACATCTTGACACTCGTCCACGTCTGAAAGGCGGACAGCGAGGCAACATGAACCCGAGAAACAATCGAGAGTGGCAATCGTGTGTGATGAATCGCACGGGCGTGTCTTGTTGCTCACCGAAGCACATGTGATGTCCTCGCAACGTGTAACCTGGGCGACAGGAGCAGCGGTAGCTCCCCATTGTGTTATTGCACTCGTGGTCGCATCCTCCGTTGCTCTTGCCGCACTCGTCAACATCTGCCGGAGGGGAATGGAGTATCGTGGATTACTTTGGGGGTTTCCAACACACAATGAGCTCTTTGTCAATGACCGTCTTTGCCGGGCAAGTGTGAAATACAGTTTTCGTGTTTGCGCTTTCACAATCCTCCCCAGTGGAAAAGCCGCGAGGAAACCGAGTCCTCCTCGATTTCCACTCCGGGTAAGGTGGTAAGATGAGTCACGGTGGAAAAGTGTGAATGGAGTGGCTGTGAAGCATCTTCCGCCGCGCCTCGCAGTGCGCACTCTTTCCAGTTTGCGCTTGGACATTTCATCTTGTCGACAAGTTGGAAGCCTCGAAGGTCAGCTCATTCGGGGAAGGCGGCATCCTTTTCCTCATATCGATTACACGCCAGAATGCGTGCTGCTGACCTCGACAGATTGCACGAATGAACGTATCAAAGTCCCGCATCACGATGGATTCAAAAGTATCTTTGACAAATTGAATCGCGGGCACGTCTGTCAAGATTATGTTGCGATCTACACGCACGATTAGACAGACTCACTGTTTTGTTGTTCTTGAAATGAAAACGGTCTCCATATAGGGACCTTTTTCCTTCTAAATTGGTGCCATGTGCACGATTCAAAATCATTTCGAAGATCCAAAGCAGGAAGAGCATGAAAAGACGAGATCTACGACGTGAACGCGTCCGAGTACGGTTAAGCCAAGCGACAGCTGTCAAAAGGTCACATCCATGGCATTGCGTGACGGTGCCAAGCTACGCCCCCCCCCACCCCACCCCCTGCGCACATAAAAGTTCAACATGCGATGACAGTACCTTGAGCACAAAAGGCCCCCGTCCAACCTGAAAAACAGTGACAGAGGAAGGAGCCCTTTTTGTCCTCGCAGCGCACGGTTCCTCTGGAGTTGCAGGGGGAAGGGGAGCATTGGTCCGGAATGTCTGGTTGTGGAGAAAACAAAAAGGAGACACGACAAATTTGATATCGACACTGAACAGAAGGTTGGGTGCATTAGAACAGCGGTCCCTGATCCCCGGGCCGCGGACCGGTACCGGTCCGTGGGTCATTTGGTATCGGGCCGTGCAGGAAAAAAAAAAAAAAAAAAATCAAGAACTTACATTACTTCCGTTTTATTTATTTCACATTCTGAAAGATGTTTTACTTTGAAAAACGAGCGGATTCTCTGTTACATCCGTCTACAGCAGAGGTGGGCAAACTACGGCCCGCGGGCCAAATCCAGCCCGTTGGTCTTTTTAATCCGGCCCGCCGAACGTTGGTACACAATTACGGTTCGATGTCAATGACTGCATTCATTTCATTTGGACTTGTAATGACAGGCACTTCAACGACGATACGGAAGCCCGCAGTAGCGCCAAGTCAAGCAAATCCCGTTCGATACGACGGAATAATGTACTCTTAAAGTCTGAAAAACGTGCCAAAAAATGCAAAATACTGCTTTTTAAATAAAAGACATCCAATTAATATTATGTCGAATTTAGTTCACCCTTTTGATCCGGCCCTCCATAATATTTTCTGGTTCTCATGTGGCCCTATGCAAAAAATAATTGCCCACCCCTGGTCTACAGTATGTCAACGCTTGACGCAAGTCAAGGCGCGCTTCTCGGTCACGTGATAGGTTACCGCTAAAATGAAACCCGAAGACGGCAAAATAATAAAAAAAAAACAAGCATCTTTGAAAAGTTTTTTGGGGAGGGGAAAAGGCCCAGCCAGGAGACAGAAGAGGAGCCTTCGACTTCCAAGAAAAAGAAGGCTACATTTAATAGGCGAGTATCAGGATCACCTACTTAAAAATCAAGATTTATCTCAACGGGAGATTCCCACACACCGAGCCCACTCTGCATAATATGCGGCGACGGTGAGTCGTATTTTTCATGCACTTTGTATTTGCGGTGTATCTTATTTTGAAGGCACGATTCGTGTTTATGATTATGTTTAGAAAATACCACACTTTTCATGCAGGTCATATCGTATTATTTTGTTGTATTTATCCGGCCTATGTCGTCTGACGTGGCGTACTGTTAGCTAAGCTCTCTTCTGAGAGATGTCCCGATTCGGTTTTTCTTCCAAAGTGTGCCCTCTGCCTCATAAGATTATCTTATTATTCCACTGCAGGTTCTGTTCTTTTAGTCCGAGGTTGATTTTTCTTTTGGTTGCAGGGGAGTCTGCGCAAGTCTACGCACGCCAGCTCATATCAGATAAGCGAGTGTACAGAGAGTGTGCAGCGGGGCCTGGAGGAAGACAGATGCTGCTTACAAGTGTTTGAATCTGACACGGTTTCTAAACAGCGGAATTCCAGTTCCTTCAGCGGTTCTGACGTCGCATTTGAAGAATTGCACTCGCCTGTTTTGGCAGCAGTGGCGACGCAACAATAACGCGCATACGACTACCAGATGTGCGCAGCTACCGAACTTGAATCGCAGAGTGTTGCCTGTGCTTTTTGTGCACACACAAATCAAACGCCTCAAATCTGTTTCTGGCTTCTGATGTGCGGCCAAATGACATCATTTTGTTGTTAACAGAGGAATGCCAAGATGTGGTCTGATCCCAAATTAGAAGAAAAAGGTGGGAGAGGCACATAAAAAAAATTAATAAATAAAATAAAAAAGGGAGAGCTGCCGTCCTTGAAGCCGCGCTCTGCTACGCAGGGCACAACAGCCGAGTCACAGCCACCAACACCGCCCCCCCCCCCCACCTCACCCCCTCCGTCACTCGAAGCCAGATGAGGTCTGCTGCACACTGATGCAGCAGAAATTTTGTACCCAACTCACGTAAGAGTTTAGCCGCGTCATCTCTGACGAGCGTGTGACGAAGGATAGGCGGGGGGGGGGGTCGTACGTCACTCAGCAATGCGCCGCATCACTGCAGTTGCATCGTCACGGCGCCGAGACGTTCCTCACCCCCAGCGCCGATGATGGCAGTCTACTTTCAAGTTAATTGCACCGTGACATTTCCTACTGCGGTACCCACGGCTGCGATGCAGACCGACCGCCGCGCGCGTCCCCCCCGAAAGAAGAAAGTGCCCCACCCAGGATGCGCAATATATTATTCGCGGTACGGAAGCCAAATCGCGAGAGACAAAACAGGTCGAGTGAAAATTTACGGCGCCCGTGTTGAGACGCAAACAAGGCAACATAGAACCTACTGTGGACGCATGTGATCAGATCGTGCTTCTTCTTTGCTGATCCTCCAAACTTGTCCAAACAATCTGAGCGGGAGAAGAAAAGCAAAAAAAAAAAAAAAAAAAAAAAGAAAGGAAGAAAGAAAGAGGTTGAGAAAAAAGTTTGTTTCGTCAAGCTCGGCATTGTTGGCCAGCGGTGGCAAAATACGACTTACTTAAATACTTGGGATAGAAGTAGTCCTAAAGGAGATGGAGACATGGAAACGGTTCATTTTAGACATTGAATAATTGATGTCTTTGAATAGAGCTCTTGACTATTTGCTTTTACACCCGTGCTAAAGGTGAAAAAGCTACGACTTTGTCAAACTGCACGGCAATCCATCAAGATCTCCACCCACTGAACGTTTCATTTGCCACCTGCCTGAGCTAATGACATTCAATTCAACAGCTACAAAAAAAAATCTACCTCGACAGAGAGAATGCCGCAGTGTGGCAGTGAGTTTGCAAGTCGAGGAAAATAGGATCACTTCCAGGTCACAGCTTGCAAAGGGTGCCGGCCATCGCCAGAGGCATCCTGACAATTCTCTAAATTCCTGATCAGGAGCAGCAGCGGCATCTTTGCCTCCTGGTTGCTGCTGTAACCCCCCCCCCCCCCTCCCCCTCCTCCTCCTCCTCCTCATCCCCAAAAAATCTGGCAGAATTCACAGATGCATGCTGAAGATGCAGCCAAGTGTGGCTTTGCAAAGTGTCACAAATCCGACTTGTGATACCAAACCTCATTAAAAGCTCAAGTTGAGCCCCTTGACCTTTATGATAGTTCGATCCAGATTCTCAATCAGATGCGAGCTATTCATTATTGGGCTCTCTCCCTCTCATGCTTGATTAAAAAAAGAATGTGCGCGTGTGCATGTGCTGCAGAGATCAACTCGGCCGAACCTTTTTGCGGAGTCAGAAGCTGCAGCAGAGTAAATCGCAGCGACAAGGAATGAATATTGAACCTTGTTTTGACGATGCAAAAAAAAAAGAAAAAAAAAAAAACGACACCCACAAATAAGCCCGTCACAGCAGCAAACGGATGCCGATCGGACCTTTTCGTTCATCGCACGTTCACATGGCTGGGATGGCTGACCCGCACGCTCATGAAAGCAACCTGGGCCCTGAGCTGCTGTCGACGGCTCTGAGCGCGAGCGGGGTGATGCATTGTGTCGCTAAAAATGTATGCAGATGACTGAAGACAACGAAAACACGCTAAGCAAATGTGATTTGCGCTGAGATAAGAAAATAAGTCAGGAGCTGCCTGATTAGATAGTGGGGGAGGGGGGGGGAAGCAAAACAGGAAGCACACGTGAGACATGCTGGGCCCTTCCGTGAAGAATGGGGGAAAATTCAGCGGAAGAGTGAAATGCATTCCCCAACGGAGATAAGAGAAAAGGACGCACACGCGTGACGTGACTGTGTGGATACTTTTGAAAAGGAAGGATGAAGACTGCAGCATTTTCCAAAATGCTGCATGGCACAAACTAAGACTTAGTCATGCTGACTCAGTGACCACCACAGAAACCAAAAAGAAATTATTATTATTATTATTTTTTTTTTTTGGTTGTAAAACATGTCCATCAACCCCCCATTCGAATATTATCATGCTTGTCAGCACTGACGGAAGCATCAACATCAACAGCTCAGACTATGAATCATCAGTCACGATAAAACACGCACAACTCATGCCGGAGGTCTTAAACAGAGCAGAATGCAGATTTGGGTCACGTTTACACGCTGTCAATGGCACGCTCGCTGGTCAAAACATTGGGAAATGCTGCGAAATCCAATGCAAAAGAAAAAAAAAAAAAAAAAGAACTTAAGAGTTTTTGTTTCTTCAACTCCAAGAGGTACGACACCACACTTAATTTCACAGTGTGCACTTCGACAGTCGTGTCAACTACTACGAACAGCAATCAATTCGTCTCTAATTAAAATTGGACACCAAATCGGCATAGGAGATCAAGCGCTGACATCGCAGGTCTACTTGATGTTCTGGCAGCATTGTTTTCACGGCCCAGACAAAAGAATCGCCGACCCGCTTTTGAATAGTGATCAAAACTTTCAGGGAGTTTACTCACAGTCTCAGGGTCATTTTCAAAGACTTCTCTGGCCTCCTCCTTGGAACACTTTTCTTCCACACACTCCCTCTCCAAGTGTCCTTGCTTGGTCTCCTCAAACACTTGATTGGCTCTCCGGTGTCTACTAAGGAACTGGTTGGCCTTTTGGTGTGACAGGGAGACTGGACAGAACAAAACAAGACATCAGAGGTGACGAAAGTACTCGCACGCCGTGCTGAAGTAAAAATATAGATACTTGTGTCGCAAAAGACGAATTAATGTATAAGTCCTCGTTGCACTATTTTATGTACTTTAAGTACTAATGTTGTCAACAGATGAGTAAAAATGTTAAGTTAGTTAATGATAACGGAAAATATTCACATTCCTTTTAGTGGGGGGGGGGGTCTGACTCAGCAGAGGTTTTGAACGGTGTGAAGCTACAAACCTCAAACAAACAATAAGACCATGGATGGGAAATATCTTGCGTTCTCTGAATGTAGCATGTTAATGCTCCCTTGTTCATGTTCCTTCGTGGATCTCAACTGTATTTCTAGAGCACTTTCAGACAGCCATCGCTGCATACAAAGTGTTGTCCTTATTTCCCACCCCTAAGATGTCAATCAAGATTTCCAAGAAAAGAATTACAAGCCTATTTTCCCAAGGTAAAAATAAACACAGTCCCCAAAGGTATTGGAACATCAAGGTCAAAAGATGAATATGAGACAAAAGTGGAGGATTCCAGCTTTTATTTCATAGTATTTATATCAAGAAGTGTCAAACGCCTTTCGTTTGAAGCGACCCACTTTTCAAGCAAGCAAAGGTATTAGGACGGAAATGATTTGACTTACATTCATCTATTCATCTGGAAATAAATGTTTTCAGTACACAACAAAAACAAAGGGGTTGACCTTGCCGTTGCAAGACTTTTGGTGGGGGACTGTATCGGTTTTCGAATGGAAGGCACAAGTCAAAAGTTGTCGGGAAAATAAAGACTAAGGTAGAGCACGGATACCTGAAAAATCTCGCGTGTAACGAAATAATGCGTACGCCGTTGCTTCGCAACACACGTATTTAGGAACAATAGACGGGTCAGGTAGCGTGGAGGTGCCCCCAATGTGGTCCACCGCGTCGGGGAGTTGGTAGGGGGGCAACTTGAAGGACGCTGGCGTTTTTGTTCTCATCGCAACACAAAAGTGAAGAGGCACTTAGCACTGCGGCGCGCCAGTTAGCCACCTAGCATGCAAGTGTTTACTTACTACTACTGGGGGAGCAGCGAGCGGCCAGCAGGATTAGCAGCGCGGCCGATGCGAGCCAGTTGGTCCGGCTCACACGCATCGTGTAGCCGCCGTCTCCGCACCGAGCACCGTACTTTCGTCTTAAAAAAAAAGAAAAAATAAATCAGTCCTTTCTCTGTCGCCTGTGAGCGCGACCCTGAAAATCCGAAGGTAACGTCAGGTCTGCAGGTTTTCGGGTACTTGTGAAAGACCGCAGAGGCGTGTTGGAGGCTAAACGTCTGTGTGCGCCCCCCGCATGTCTTCACTGCTCAACCGCCGTCGTCCTCCTCGGGCTGCGGTTAGCTCGTCTCCATTGCGGTCCGCACTTTTTGTCCTTTGGCTCCTCTCATCTCCACCTCCTCCTCCTCCTCCTGCTTACACTTGCGTGTGTGTGCGTGCGTTTCGACGAGTGTGAGGAGTGCGAGCGAGACTGCATCACTTTGTTCGATGCAGACACGCACTTTTTTCATCTGAACCTCCCCTTCAAAGCCTCAAACCCGATGCAAGATTTGACGCATTGAGGAGAGGATTGGACATTTGCGTCGCATGAGTTGACTACCTGCGTGGGATTTGTAGTGTAACACTCTATTGAACATTCTGCGTTTGTCGTGACACCGTTTAATTCGTTCATTGGTTGATTTCCACAACACTTCGTGTCTTCCTTTCCACCCACTTAATGGTGCTTTCCTTCCATTTGGACTTTTTTTTTGGATTCGGATGAACGTTTTCACCAGTTAACGATGAAGGAGTTCTTCTAAAATTCAGTCAAGTTTGGAAAGGCCATCAAATTCTAGTGGTCTCAAACCCACTAAGATCAAGAAATTCAAGCTCTGATATTGCACAGCGGTGAACTTAGAGCACATGTTTCAAAGCCAAGGCCCAGGGGCCAGATCTGGCCCGCAACGTCATTTTATGTGGCCCGCGAAAGCAAATCAAGCATGTCAGGTTCCATGATGCTTGCTAAAGTCTGAACCAAAATTTCAAATGGTCATATGTAATCCACAATAACAGTCATTATGCTTGACTTCTGATTTTAAGTGAGGCAGTCAATGTTACCACGCGTGAGCTGTAAAGGCGAGAGCAGATTCAAACCCCGAGCCTCTCATCAGTGAGGGAGACATGTGCTGCTAACCAATGTGTTCAAATGACTAAATATAAGGGATGCAATGAAATTTTGGTTACCAAATCATTTTAGCCGGAAATGGACCCCCACAATTGTCATTTTATGTTAACTGTTCTTTTGATGGCGGCACGGGCATCCGCAGCGGCTCCTCTCTCTCCTGCGGTTGAGAGGAATGGCGTTTCATCTGTGCTGTATGTTGCGCATGCAGCACATTTGACAATAAAGTTGACTTGAACTTGAACTTGAAAATGCATTTTCCAGACAAAAGACTTTTCTTGGCACCAAAACAATGCAGCAGAAACAGGATGTGGTGATGATGTAAGCAAAAACATTTTAGGTAACCATGGTGGGTGAGCGAATCAGTGCGAACCCCTGGTATAGCAAGCAGGGGTTCGGTCATCGTGGAGCACTGCCTTGGAGGGGGCGGGGGGTGCATCATGCTCCTGCGGCCGCCCACAGTGCACCTTGGTCGGCCATCCATGTGCCAATAGCCTGTTAAACCGTTTTTTTGGGGGGGTTTTTTTAGGTTTTTAAGGTATCGTAATTCACTTCAGTGTTCCAGTTTTCAGCCTTGGTTTCCTCATTTTCAGTTTTCGGTTTCAACCAAGAATGATCATTTTGTTCCATCCCTGTAAAATATGGTGAAATAAATTGGGTTCAAGGATGACTCCAACAAGACAATATAAATCTGGATGGTTAAAAAAAAAATAAAAATCTTCAAGCATTTGTTTGCCTTTTATTTCAAGTTATTTATCCTCATAGCTGACTCATCAGACTTGATGAGAAGAAGAATCCAACAAAGATCCGGCGACAGAGGCCAGGCTGCAGGTGGCTTCGGAGCCTGGTCTTCAGGGGTCGTGTGTCACTAACGCAACTGTCTCTTGCTCAACACGTTTTGCTGCACTCCCAACATTTCTTGGAATTACTTGGTTGCAGCAAAGTGCAAAAACTACGTCATCCAGCTTCCAGCAAACTAGCTGTCGTCAAACATCACAAGTAAATGAGGAAAGGAAAAAAAACAACATTGATAAGTGTGGCCAAATCTTTGAAACTCTTCTCGATACGTTCATCCCTCCTACTCCCTCGCATCGCTAAATTTTGAATCTCCCATGAGGGGAACGACGCTGCTACCTACTGCAAGTGCTGGTGTTAATTAAGGTCACTTTCCATGTGGCTGAGGCGCATCACTTGGTTGAAGCAGGAGGACAGGAATGGGACTTGATACTGTTGTGTTTGCTCAGGGCCTCGTCAAAGTCCAACATCTGGCCGTTGACAGTGACGTCCATGCAGCCGTGATAAAAGGCAGTCACTGGCGTGGCATCCAATGGGACATCAGCTGAAAGACCAGAGCCGCGAGAAAAATACGGAGAGATGATATTAGGACCGGGAATCATTCTGTGCATGGATTTCATAACTCTCTCTTCTCTGTCTCTCTCTATATATATTTATATATTGTCCTTGAATACTTTTGCACACTATTTAGCAAGTTACATGGGGTACAACACAAAGAGAGAGAGGGGGGGGGGGTGCGGCACAGTGGGCAATGGTTAGCACGTCCGCCTCACAGTGCAGAGGTGCAAGGTTCGATTCCGGCCTTCTTGTGTGGAGTTTGCATGTTCTCCACGTCCCTGCGTGGGTTTTCTCCGGGTGCTCCGGTTTCCTCCCACGTTCCAAAAACATGAATGGCAGGTTGATCGAACACTCCAAATTGTCCCGAGGTGCGAGTGTGAGTGCGAATGGTTGTTCGTTTCTGTGTGTCCTGCGATTGGCATGCAACCGGTTCAGGGTGTCCTCTGACTACTGCCCGAAGAAAGCTGGGATAGGCTCCAGCACCCCCCCCCCCCCCCCCGGCGACCCTTGTGAGGAGAAGCGGATTGGAAAATGGATGGATGGGTATAAAAATAATAAGATATCCTTTATTAGTCCCACACTGGGGAGAGTGAGAGAAACTGACTGCAATTTGGAAGTGTTCAGAAGTCACAAAGTCCCTCCACCTTGACTAAATCTTCAATTCTTGCGGAAGAAAAACAATCCCGAAGCATGATGCAGCCACAGACTCCTGATTGCATTTGTGCCAAGCACCTAGTATACTTTGGAATCGTGTCCAAAAAGTTGAAGCTTGATTTCATCACACCATAACACATTCCACCCCGCGTTTTTTTTCCCCTGTTCATTGAACTTGAATACAGTTCTGAGCTCTCAACGACTGTCACCAATTGTCAACAGCTCCGATCCATTTGGTGCACAGAAAGACCTCGGTTGAATGCGGGATGCAATTCATCTTCTTTGATCAGCGCAACAACATCAAACCTCGGGTGTAAATTCTTACAGTTGCGCGCTGCGACCGATTCACCTACCGAGACCACAAAGAAACACAGATCATCGCTTTCTGGAATCAATCATGATTGGTCACTTGGAAATGCTTCGGGGGGGAAAGTTTCCTGTAACTACTTTAAGCTCGCTTTGAAGCACTTTTTGGAAGACCTCAAAGACAAAAACGGGATATTCAGATTGAAATGATTAGCGCCGGCACGTCGGCCTTTATATGGTCAGCATATGTCGCCGAGTGCACTGCCGAGCAAATAACGACCTTCGCGAAAAGAGATACCCCTGTGCGTTTTTCGGCGACTTGAAACCGACCTGGTATCCCACCAATGTAGGTGCTGATTGGGTTCCGCATGGTGGCGTTGAGGCCCTGGAGTGCCTCCTGCTGGGCATCGGCCGGTATTTTCTTGACATTTGAGGAGTTGGCCGAGATCGAAATCTCGGTCGGCGTGACACTCAGCAGCACCGTTAATCGGTCGGGGTAACACAACAGCAAGGAGTCCAGCGTTGCCACCACTACGCCATCCAAGAACACTTGCAGGTTCTGCGACGGAGTGACGACACAAATCGATTGTCAGCACGTCGTTCAGAAACGCGCTTTGCGAACAAACGAGTGCTTTTTCATCCGCACGTACGGCATCATATTCGCCCTCTGTTAGCACGGCAAGCGACAAAGGGACCCTGTTGTTGGACACGAGAGCAAAGAGGACGCCCGTGCTGCTTGAAGGACGTATAGTCATCCGTAAATCCACCTTCCAGCTTTCAGAGTCACCTGGGCACAGACGGGACAAAAATTAGGTGCTACACTGCCTGTAGTGAATTCACACGAAGCGCCTTACAAAATAGTAGTCACTACTAAGTGCACTAAAACCCTTCCCTGATAATGTCACGATGATTAGTTTTGGTTTAGTTTTCCGCATAGCGCAGAGAGTTTTCCAAAACGGCTTTGGACATTCAAATTTTTTGAAATTCCCAAACACGAGTGCAAAATATCCTCGGCAACAGAATCTATTTATTGTGTTACATATATTCCAGTGCACTGGTGTCAAAGTCCAGGCCCGGGGGCCAAATCCGGCCCGCCACGTCATTTTATGTGGGCCCCCAAGAGCAAATGATGTGTGTCAACATCCATGATGCTTGCTAAAATCTGTACCGGAATGTCAAATTGAGCAGTGATTTCAAAACTAGTCAATTTGTTGCGCACAGGTAAAAATACGATGAGATGATTGCGCAAACATTTATTCGGTTTCACTGCCGTAGCGGCCCTCCAGCGGAAGACGTAACTCCAAAGCGGCACGTGACAAAAATGAGTTTGACACGCATGTAGCTTTAGTACATCAGGAGCAGTCTAAACCTAAGAAAATGTGGACCTCATTTGAGCTTTAAAGTATGCCAGGACACGGCGGTCGACCGGTTAGCATGTCAGGTCTCACAGTGTAGAGGTACAGGGTTTGATTCCGGCTGCAGCCTCCCTGTGTGGAGTTTGCATGTTGCCCGCGTGGGTTTTCTCCGGGTACTCCAGTAAATGGAGAACGCTAAATTGTCTCCCGGTGTGAGTGTGAGCGCGAATGGTTGTTCGTCTACGTGTAGTTGAGGATGTACCCCGCCCAAGACAGCTGGAATGGGTTCCGACAAGCCCGCGGCCCTCGTGAGGAAAAGCGGATTAAAAAATGGATGGATGGATGGATGCCATGAGTATTCTCTTTTTTCCTCTCAACCCCTACCACACACTCATCTTCAGTCAGACTCGCGTGATTTTAATTCAACAGTCTTGGTTTGGCACGAAGGTGAAGCACATTCAGAGGACATTTCCCTGTGCGGGCGGATAAAGTCTAACTTAACTTACTCACTGTAGTCAACATTGAAGTGTGCCAGTCCTTCCCCAGTGAAAAAAGATCCTCGCTCCACATGGACGTAGCAGTGTTTACTTTCCTTCTCCTTGATGGCCTCTTTCACTCCAGATGCTCCCTGGTTCATCATGTTCCAGCCCCGGATGCAGCCGTCAAGTCGCGGGTTGATCTATCGGACAGATGGACGGTGAGCGGCTCGTCCAAGTGACCTTCCTGTCATTCACTATCATCCGTGACCATCAATCGGGCGCGAGCCAAAGCCAAAGAAAACACGCAAATGGTGCACTTCAACTTACAGGTCTGACAAGACTGTTGCTGCGGGTGGGGAGACCGGCGATGTAAACTTTGGTCTCCAGTTTGCCGTTCACCCCCGTAAAGAGACGCTCCGGGCTGTTGATGCTCATGACGGCTTCCTTGCTGATCTTCACGCTGATGCTGTTTTCCAGTTCGTCCACAGAGATCTGCGTGTCGCAAAAGGGCGTCGCCGTCGCCATTAGTCCAATCGCATTTCATGACCGTGAACACACTCACTCCTAGAAATGTGTCGCGCCTTCAAACCTTCTTACCACATGCCACTGTCCATCGTTGATGGCTTTGCCCCCAGTGGTGACCTTTACCGTGTGCTGATTTTTAAACTGGACCTCGATTTGGCCGCCTCGTAGGCCCAGCATGAACCAGGCGTCCTGGGAGGATTCCGCATAGAGAATAACTCCCTCCGGGTCGAATGTGCGGAAGTCAAACTCGGCTGCAAACCTGCCGTCCGCAATTCAATGATATCGACATTGGAGGTGATTCACTCCCGTTCGCACACGTTTATATGCTAAGCTACACGTATCTGGTGTTGAACAAGAGTCAACAACAATTACATTAATTAAATTAAATAATAAATAATTAAAAATTGTATTACAAATATTATTTTTTAGAAAGAAAAATAAATAATTAAATTAAATCACTGTACATGTCCCTGACAGTATTCACTTATAATAATAATAATATAATAATAATAGATTTTATTTATAAGCGCCTTTCAAGACACCCAAGGACACTTTACAATAACAAAAAACACAAAACAATACGGGTTGAGCAGCGGCAGCCAAAAACTCTTATAGTATCATTATATTTAATTATAAAATTCTATTTTATAATTTTATAATTTAATATAATTTTTAATATAAAAATTATATTAAAAATATTATTAACAATATTATTTTTAAAAAATAAAAATAAATTATTAAATTAAATCACTGTACATGTCCCTGACAGTATTCACTTATAGTATCATTATATTTAATTATAAAATTCTATTTTATAATTTTATAATTTAATATAATTTTTAATATAAAATTATATTAAAAATATTATTAACAATATTATTTTTAAAAAATAAAAATAAATTATTAAATTAAATCACTGTACATGTCCCTGACAGTATTCACTTATAGTGTCATTATGTCATAAGGACTGATGTGAGAAAAAAAAAGTGCTGTGTATTTATTGACGTGACTGTTGTTGTTGTTGTTTTTTCTTTGGCGTTGCAATTCCAACGCGACGACACGCGCGACTGAGGGTAACCGGCCGCGCTCACTTTGTTGTGTCCGGCAGACGGAAGAGAAGATAGATCACGGGAAGCCCCGCAAACTGCTCCCCGAGGTACAACATCTCAGCGTATTTGGAGTCGTGCAACTCCACGCAGACCGGGATCCTTTCACAAGTGCGCTCGTCGTCCGCCAAGCGGAGACGCTGCCGCCCGTCGCAGCGGCAGGTGTAGCTGCCCACGTTGTTGACGCACGTGCCATCGCACACGTTCCCCGCGCACTCATCCACATCTGCAAGGATGGATTCACACACACACACGGGTCGCTATCTCTCCTCATGTAAATCTCGCATGGAGAATGACTTTTAAATCATCATGCGAAAGGCGGCGATACTTTTAAAACTCACCGCTGCAGCTTTTGGAAGTGAAGTTGTATTTGTACCCTGCTGGGCACTGACACTCAAACATGCCTGGTGTATTGACACATTGAGCTGGCTCTTGACAAATACTCGGATACATTCGGCACTCGTTGACATCTGAAAAGTGAATAGAGACAACCGCCCCCGCACCCCCAAAAACAACCCTTTTGAGCCTTTATAAGACCAAGAAAAAACACACACGACCCCTTTCCATTCCAATCTGATGCTGTGTCTTAACTTATTTTATCATCGTGTATAATGGCGACTTGTGAGCATCTCACAGATATTTTACTTGTCGAGGTTTAATATCGGTCGCAGTGCTTCTGACACAAGAAATAAGTCCTCCTTTTCAAATGTTCACATCCTAACGAAACAAGCGCAGGTCAACTACGAATATGTAAGAGCGAGAGCTATTTGCAAACAACCTGACCTGATCAAAAGTGTAAACGTTTCCCAGTGAGTCAGTGCATGTTTGGAGAGACTTTGTACTCAACCAGCGCAAGATAAATAGCGACAAATAGGAGCGCTCGCTACCCGCTAATGTGAGACAGCAAACGACAACAAATACGAGGGGATGATCTCGGTTTAAGGTTGAAGGCTAAACAATCGGTTCTGACGCCTTGGAGGGCACTTTTGGTTTCAGCCGCCGCAAGAATCGATGGTGTAGAAAAAGTTGGATGACCAAAGATTCCATATTTCCTTCTGATTATGCTCAGGACATGATCGAGGGGGAAGTTGCGAGGGAAATGTTTGCTGAGCTGCTGCAAATCCACCGTCGTGGGCGCCGTAAAAACATCGGCACTCATATGTCAGACGACCGCGTGAACGCTAAACGAGTTTATTATTGCAGCTGCAGGTTGCAGGGGTGTAGAATTAAAATGAGGTAGTCGAGTTCTGCACCGAAAAAAAATGCTGTGGTCACTTTACTCCCATTTTATTTTGTCAAGTGGCCGCGCAAAATAAAATCATCTGCATCTGGATACATTTTTTTAAAGTTCATGACAGGGGCCGACCATCTTTTGAGTCCGCTAAAACTATTTCAAGCATAATTGTGTTCGTTTTTTTGAACGCAACCCACCCAGGTTCATAGTTCGACCTATTCACTTAACAACAAAAATGTTTTTGTTCGGCAATCTCCGGCAAGTGATGTCATTTACAGAATACTGAGTGCCAATCAACCATTGCAAGGTGGATTGTCCCGTGAACTGCTCTTTGCCAGTGTTATCGAGTTATCCGGCGAAATGCCTCGGCGCTGTGTGGCGATGCACAGTTCATATTCAATTGCAAATATAGCTACACACGCACACACACACACACACGCACGCACAATTTTAGCGAAGAAAATCCAAGCGAAATGCGCATACGTCTTACCCGCACAGTTGATGTTGTCAATGAGATAGTAGCCATCTTTACACGAGCAGTGGAAGCTTCCAGGAATGTTGTCACATTTTTGGTTACATCCCGCCAGAAACTTGGGATCGGAACATTCATCGATGTCTGTGCAATGGACAGTTGGCGGGGTAAGCGTCATTTGAAAAACGTGAAACAAGCTTCGAAAAACAACTCACCTTCCTCACAGCTTTGCCCATTCCAGCCAGGCTTGCACACGCATATATAAGAGGCTTGACCGTCCACGCAGCGTTCCGTACCTTCCCTGTAGCACGGATATGGCGTGCACTGATTGCTGATTTCTGCCCGACAACAAAGACATTTTGATGTGATGAAAGCAATTGAGACCCCCCAAAAAAAGTCACATTTAACTGTGACATGGACAATGATGCCAGCGTTTCCCAACATTTATTTACAATAGAAAAAAAACCTCACAGCGCAACACCAAACAAAAATGTCCCCGAAAACCTTTTTGACCAGTTAAGTGAAATGTATAACGATGATGATGTCTCAGAGCACCAACGTAGAACCAGCTCCCACCTTTCACGCAGGTCCGAAGGTCTGACGGGATGGCAGAATCGGAATTGTGGTTGTTAATGCCAACGCGGTGGGAGCCCAGACAAGCTTCAAAAGACATTGTTAATCATTACGAAGATCATTCATAGTCCAATATATTAAAAAATGTAAAAAAAATCGGTCTGTCTGCAAACTTACCAACATACCTCGGATAAAAGAAGTCCTGGAAAAGAAAAGGCTTTTTTTTAGGATGTTGCAGTGGCAGTAAGGAAAGTGTGACAGCTTCAGTGCCAAGTAGTTCAAGTATTCATGTTGCACCGTGAACCCTATGAAATATCATATTTACAGTTCGGCAATTGGAGGTATTTGTCAATTATTTTGGAAACTTATCCATCGTTGTTTGGCGAAAAACTCACATCTTCGCTGTTTTGGTGCTCACACCAAAGCTCTGTCCAGTATAGAAATATTGCTTTAATGCTATCTTGCGGCCAAGAAACTATATTGCAATGACGAGAGGAACTTGGTTTTGTCAGACCATAGCCATGTCTAATAGAGAATTATGTTCTTTGCCGCCATCTTGTGGCATCTATATTCAATGACGTGCCTTTTTGGGTGGCTGTCAATTACAGATGAATTTTTGCAATTCGCAGGGAAAAAAAAGACTTTTATCCCGCGAGTCGCTTGGGAACATTTATAATGGCATAATAGTTCGGGACTCCTCATTTGAGTGGATTTTTATTTCTTTTGGATTTTTATTTCTTTTTAAAATTCGTTTTGTTTTTCGAGCGACTTTTCCCTCTTTTTGTCACCCAAGGACGTGCTGTTCAAATGCCATTTGTTTGTGATGTGGGGAAAAAAAATGACACCAAAAGAAATCATTTCAAAGCCTTTTCCACCGTGAATTGAGTCCAGCTCACCAACGACCCAGCATGAGGACAAGTGGTCGCGCCAATGGTTGGATGGATGGATGGAGCAGGTTTTTTGCTCTCGGTGAGGTGAGGACAGTGTGGGCCCTTCTTACCGTCTCGGGGATGTTCTCAAAGATCTCCCTGGCCTCCTCCCGGTTGCAGAGCTCCTCAATGCACTCCCTCTCCAGGTTGCCCTTCTTGCGCTCCTCAAAGAGCGAGTTGGCCCTCCTGCGCCGGCTCAGGAAGTGCGATGCTGTGCCCTTGCTCAGAACTGGAACACACATGGAAACACGCGCATCAACACACGTGTCAACAAACCAGTTGTTGGTACTTTCGGAACAACAAGAAGTTCCCGCATACGGGATTCATCCAAGAATCCACGCGGCTTCATGTTACAATAACATATGACTGATGCAAGCAGGAATTTAGTCATGTTTGCTCCTGACAGATGGCAGATGGAGCTGGAGCCTGCATGGAAGAATTGGCCAAGCCAAATTGCTCTTATATGAACTGGCCTGGAACAAAAAAAAAAAAGAGAGGTCATTGCGAAACTGAGATTTCCAAGAAATGACCTTTTGTTAGAATCAGCACCTCGTGATGTGCACGCGTAGTTTGAATCTTAAAACGCACTTTGTGTTCACTCCTTGGAGTTAGCGGTCACACACAAACACACACACACACACAAAATATATCTATCAATGAAGTTTCTCCAAAGTCGCTCAAGACAAGAACTGTTGGGTCTGAATCGAAACGGTCGCAAACTTACATCTCGAAGCTTCGGCGAACGTCAGCAGAAAAACGAGACATGCCGAGACAAGATTCTGCCTCCACATAGTCGAGTCGTTTCGTCCCGCTAGGCCCCGCTTGGCTCCGGTAAAAGACGGACTTCAAACCTTATTCTTCCCGAAAACTGAGAGAAGCTGCGGAGGGGGGGGGCAGCTAGGGGCAGTCAAGTGCGTGTCTGTGTTGCCTTTGTGTGTGCGTGTGTGTGCGCGCGCGCGCACTAACTGCTGGTGGGTGGAACTCGTGCAGAAAACAGATTTACTCCACACAATGCACGCCGGGAGGTCAGCAGCTCCGCAATGTGGGCCGGTGGGTCGTCAACAACAAACCCTTCGGTGGGAATTTGGGATCAGAGCGGCAACAAAAGTGTACTGTATTGACATTGCGTATGCAAGTACAAATGCAGATGGACTACTGGGGAAGAAAGTGTTGCGGTACAGCACTAATTTAGCTCAAGGAAGAGTAAAAAAAAAAAAAAGAATAAATGTAGACTCTGAAACTTCAGTACAAAAGCTGAGAGCTGAAAATAGTTTCCCTTTAAACCTTACTAGATTAATGATACACCTTGATGCTTGTCATTTTTAGGTTGCCAATAAGACACACCGCATCACCATGAATCCATAATGGAGCAGACAGCATCAAAAAGATGATCTGAAATGAATTCACGGTTGGGGAATACTGTATCCCTCTTCACCGAGTCCGTTATGTCATCATTGTTCACGGTCACTGGTGTTTGTTTCCGCCATGTCACTGTGGTGCTCTGCCAGTTTCTTTCTGGCTCCCAATCACAATTAATCAGTCAATCAACAGCTCAGTTGACCTCTGTGTCTTTTTCATTATGTTCATGTTGAAAAAAAAGTAACAAGACTTTTTGGCCAAAGGAGTAGAAAGTACAGGCATCTGATTATAAATGCTGGGAAGTAAAATAAAATGTGCAAGTGTAGTCCAGATGCCTGAAAAATCATTGACAGGAACAAAATAGTGCTATGGCCTTCATCTTATCTACTGATTGGGTAAATTAGGTTTCAGGTTTTTTTTGTTGTTGTTTTTTTTGGGGGGGAGGGGCGGGTGAAGAGAAAACTCCACCCTAGCTGACTGTTTCTGCTGTCACTTCAGCCTTCTTCGGCGCCGCCGCTGCTTCCTTGTGATGTGTCTTTAAAAAAACTGTCAGCTTGGGAAGAGTTTTTCTCTTCACCCCGAAAAAAAATGCCTTGGGAAAAAAAAACAACTTTAAACCAAAGTACCAAAATATTTGTAGATGTTTACTTCCGGCGGCCCGGTAGTCCAGTGGTTAGCACGTCGGCTTCACAGTGCAGAGGTACCGGGTTCGATTCCAGCTCCGGCCTCCCTGTGTGGAGTTTGCATGTTCTCCCCGGGCCTGCGTGGGTTTTCTCCGGGTGCTCCGGTTTCCTCCCACATTCCAAAAACATGCATGGCAGGCTGATTGGACGCTCTAAATTGTCCCTAGGTGTGAGTGTGAGCGTGGTTGGTTGTTCGTCTCTGTGTGCCCTGCGATTGGCTGGCAACCGATTCAGGGTGTCCCCCGCCTACTGCCCGAAGACGGCTGGGATAGGCTCCAGCACCCCCCGCGACCAAGCGGTTCGGAAATTGGATGGACGGATGTTTACTTCCCACCAGCCGGAGCACATTATACATTCGTATTTGTCGATGCTGCTGACTAAATGGATGCTGTAACTTTTCAAACGTTTGGGGTCAATTAGGTGAGCTATTCTTGATCTTGGCCCAAAGACTGGCTCCGAAATAGCAGTACTTTTTCCTCAGGATGTTCAAAAGCAAAATGAGGAGTGAAAAAAAAAGCAATGATATCATGACTTTGATTTCACAGGAAGATCAAAGCACGCAACAGGCACCCAATCGGATTCCTCCGACGCCTCGTATCCATCGTTCGAGGCCTCGAGGACGTGAATGGATTTGCTTGGTGTGCGAGCGTTGCTCTGACATGCGCTTCTGTGTTATCGTCCTTAATTACGCCGCAATTTGGAGTTCAGGGAATGCTTTGTCCTTCCAGTTGACTTCCCATGACTTGTGTAATATTTGCACCGTGCTGGCCCGACAACTAACAAATACCCACCGAATCATCTGGAAAATGTTAGGAAAGCATCAAAGAACATGGGGAAGTTCTTCCAAAGGTCTTCGAGTCGAACAGCGACGTTTCCAACTGCGCGACTGAGCAAAACAGGCCACGAATTTGCCTTTCTCTTAAATGTTGTCGAACTCTTTTTCGTGTTTGAAAGTCAAACATGCAAGGAAATAGGGAGCTTGCGTGAGTTTCGCAAAGATCATAACATGCATACCGAGTACCGTCACTGCAATCTTTCATTTGCAAAAAAGCCAAATCTAAAACGAAATAAGAAAGAAAGAACGAAAGGACTAAACAACACAATACAATACATGCTGACTTATATAGCGCTTTCACAACAGCGGCAGCTGTAACAAAGCGCTTCACAAAACAGTTAACATAAAGTAAAATAATAAACACAAGACATTGCATAAAACACTGTCAGTCGTGCAGTCCTAACCACTTTTCCGTCACACGCTTTGTTGTTTGAAGCAGTTTGAGATGAAAGAGGAGAGAATCAAAGTGTCCTTTGACCAGTGGATCAGAGACGTCATGCTCAAAATGTGCACGCGTCGGCTACGAGCCAAGTTTCAAAGTCAACAAGAAGCTGTAGCATCCATTGACGAAAAAAGAGATTGGTTCACTTCTCCTGTCCCATGGAAATCCATTTCAATTTGGGTGAATGGGTCACAATATAAATACAGTTGACTTGACTTGACTTGACAATGCTGACGAAATGGCGAACAAACACTTTCGGCTCGACTGAAGTCAAGTTATTTTGACAGATGACGCGGACACCACATTTGCATGAATATTTTCATTTAGTTGTTGAGGGGGAAAAAAAAAAGCACAGTACATTTCACCATTCATCCCACTGTTCTATATACAGGACACTTACAATGGGCTATATTTTACTTTCTTCAAATATTTGGACAAAATCCAACTAGATATGGATTTTATGTGTTGTTAATTTGCACATGGATGGGGAAAAGGTCGATATTATTGCAAGGTCGATTAAAAAAATAAAACGCCGTTGCGGAAATCAGTCATTTGTTGGCTTCAGTGGCAAAGCTGCAGTCACTTGAACGACTTTTCCCCGAAACTCAGCTGATGTTTGCAGGGGTTAAAGAAAAAGAACATGACTGAATGAGCTTGGTTGTGTGGTTTATATTCAAAACCTGAGGAGTTAGTAGACACAAGTTGCACATTTGGCCAGAATTAATTCGGTTCCATGAGAAAGAACTGTGGTACGACATATCCATGAAGAGCAACGGGAACATAATAAGACAGTTACCGCATGTGATTAGCATCATGACAGGCGACAGTGATTGTTTTTTTTTTAAAAGTATATTTCACAATTGGCACGCTGCCTTATCACCACTAACACTGGGTCGAAAACTTGGCGAGTCAGTTATACGTTCGCACGCCCCCCCCACACACACACATTAAGAAACATTTCAGTCATTCAACTCAGAGTCAAATTCAGAGAAACAGCTAACTACTGTGTATCTATCTATCTATATAGATAGATATATACACACACACACACCGAATATCTCTCTCTCTCTCTCTCTCTCTCTCTATATATATATATACATACACACACACTTTTTTTACTGAGGATTTTATAGATGTTTAAAAAATAAAAAAAAAAGACTGGCACTGACCACAACGGTGGGGAGACAACCAGGTGCTTACATTTGGAGATACGAAGAAAGCATGTGAATGTTTTCTTTTCACCTGATTGCACAGAGGTGACTGGAGTCTGCTGTGAGTACACATGCAGTGGTTTGGCAAGAAAAAGCACAGTAATGACACAGTGTTGAGAGGTTGCAAGGACAACACACACACACAAAAGTGTGTGCAAGATTAAAATCCGGTACCTTTGAGGGAATATGAGGTGCAAGCTTGGCAGCAGGCAGCCTCTCAAATACGTTGGACACTACGGGTCCGTGTTTTCATGGCAACACACAGGTATGCAGCTTAAATGAAGTTAGTAGGCAGCCGATAGGCAACACAGCTCGTCACAAAAAAAAAAAAAACAATTTCACAATAGCGTGAGATGGGTCGAATGTCAGATGTGGTCGTCAAGAGTAAAGCGAAAGACAAATCTCGGTTGCTCGAGATGTGTGTGATGTCACTCGTTTCATAGCTGAGGGAGAGTTTGCTTCCGTCTTCAAACCAAGACAGAAAATCCGCAATTGGATGCCATTCCTATGAATCTCTGCATCCAGTTCGGCAGGCGGCCAATAAAATTGATTGTGAAACGCGCGAAGCATTTCGTACGTAGCTTGACACCACCTCCGTCCCGGCGCCGACGACCTCCAACAACGAAGTGATGCAAAGCCAACGTCTGAGGCAATCGCTGAAACTGCTCGCACAGGAACCAAAATAGGCTCGCAGGTTTTTTTTTTTTGTTTGGATTCAGTTCAACTTCAGATCTCACTCAACCGGCCAGGGCATGACTTCAAAACACTCCGGAAAATAAAAGCTCAGCATTTGTTAGCACGCTGATGATAAATGACGGCAGTCGGTGCCAGGGAAGTATCATTTTGCTCACATTTCCAACGCAGCAGGCTGCGCATGGTCCGGAAAAGCCATTTTTGTCAGCTATCGACCTTTCTCGGTTGGCGGGGGGGCAGTCCCTTAAAAAAACAAACAAACAAAAACAGGAAATACTGTTGCTCCTTCCGAAGTTTTGGTCTGTGAGATGTGATATTCAAGGAAATATGACATCAACCAAAGTACAAATGAAAGCCATGAAATATAGCTTTTGAAAAATGTGCGGCGAGTCTTGTTGGCGCATTGATTTGGAGGTGATTAAAGTGCGTGTCTTTCACTGTCGATGCTGTCCAGTGAAAAGTTTGGTTCTGTCATCACATCACGGGAAGAGTCATCACATCCCCTTCCGTTCGAAATGACCTGAGGTCAGTTTCTCCGTATAGGTGGAGTGTTGCATCTTGAGTCGTCCCGTTTCCCGTTCGGAAACGTCCAACTCGTGTTTTCCCTGAATTCAACACATCCGGCGCGAGCCACTACGGTCGAGTCCAACGCGCTGCAAGCGCGGGAGGAATATCAAGAGTCTGCCGGTCACCGCTCAGATGGAGTAAGTGGAGCTCTCTGACTGCTGACGGATGTAGCACTGGAAACTCTTGTCCCCGATTGGATGTTCTCTGGGGAAACAAGGAGAACTCACGGTTAGCTGTTACAGGGCACGGGATTGATCGGGAGTACAATTTCGCGTTCGGATGAGCTCCACTACAGGAGAGGCAAAATCTGCCTTTACAAAAACACCCATGCTCAATTTTGATTGGCGCAACACCGTATCAGTGACATAAGAAACATTTCTTCACGATCACGAGCAAGCCATTATACTGGATCGATTTAGATTGTGCAGGGGTTCCTAATATTGTGGCCAGCGAGTGTCGCATCCAGGGCTGGCATACTTCACCGCAAAGCGGCTTCAGACGACCCGTAAAATAGTTTCCGAACCATTTTGGAGCCAAACGCGCATATTCGCGACAGTTTGGTCTGAATTTTACAAATTGACTTTGGAGTCAACCAATCCTCCATGAAACGTCTCCAGTAGGTCCAAAATTCTGCTAATCACCTCTTGACTGGTACTCGTAAGAGGCATCCCTTCACTGTCCCCCTGTACATTTTAGAGTTCTTTTTAAGATCCTATTATTGGCCTCGGGTCTGCGCACTAGAAACTATTCGAGGTACGAGAACTAAGCGGAGGGTCAGATTCTCGCAGCGCACTGGTTGGGAATCATGTTGTAAATGCCACAATTTAAAAAAAATTTTTTTATTGTCAAGCAGGACCACGTACTGGCTGCCTATCTTGGTCTTCTTGAACTTGTCTCGTTTGTACTTGGTATGCTGCTGCTCCAAAGTCTGCACAGCTGAAACGATCTGCTTCAAGGTTTTGTAGGTCTCCTGGGGGTCGTCAATGACAAAGCTGGAGTATTCCTCCTGCTCGGGGCCGTCGTACACCGACTTGCTGCCGCAGGCCTCTGCAGGCCAAAGGGAGAGCCAACCGAAGAAGCGAGAGCGTGTGAGGAAAGACAACAGCCGAACGCAAACGCACATTTGCCCTTTCTGACCTTCCATCTTGATCAGTTTGGTCATGTATGTGCTGTAGAGGGAATAGATCCTCTCAGTCTCTCTGTCCCCGTCGACATCCAGCTGGATGTTGGCTGGGAGCCCGCTAGAAACAGATGCACGCAGCACCGTGAGAAAGCAAAAGCAAAACGATAAGGCCCACCCAAAGAGGATTTTTTTTGGACAAGTCCACACACCCGGTGCAGGGCGTACAGCCAGGCGCCGCTTCGGCCGAGAGCTTGCAGCAGAGCCAGTGGCCGTTTAGGTAGGCTGAAGGATGATAGGTGCTGAGACGCTTGTGGTTGCATTGGCTGACTTTGGTCAGGATGTCGATCCAATCTCGCGCCTCGACGCAGTTGTTGGCTTGGATGTAGAGGGCCCGCTCGTACTGGATCACCTGGAACATCTGCACCGAACCGCACAGGGAAGCCATGATTCACTTGAAGGTTTTCTCAAAATCTGTCAAATGGCTTTTTGTTGGGCTCTGACATTTTTCATCTTGAATGACTCCTCCTCCAGCCTTTCAACGGCCAGGATGTTCTCGATGGGAATGCTGCACAGCGCGCCCTCTCCTGGAAGCAAGAGGGTAATGCATGAGTGGCCTTCTTTCAGTTGGGGATTTCTGTTCTAGGTTTCTAGACTCTTTTTTTTTTTAAATACTGTACATTTTTCACAATTATCACCAGCTGACAACACATATACATACTACTCCTCGCGCCATATACAGATATATTTTTTTCATTTTTAATATTACCATTAAGAAGAAAGCAATTACAGAAATACACGTGAGCGTAGATGCTCCTTTACTTTAAAAAAAAAAAAAATTGTATCTGTCATTATGTTTACGGTACGTTTGACCAGTCAGTATATCAGAAAAATGTGTGTCGGTTTAATTATTGCATCGATAACACATGACGAATGATAGGAATTGAGAAAATGTTGAAGTCTTCAAGTGCCGCGTTGGTTGATTGATTCCAGCCTCTTGCCATTTAATGTGCACAAAAAGGCAAAAGGAAGACGCTACCTTTGGTCTTGTGGTACGTGAACTCGTGGTTGGTGAGACGAAACCATCTCTTTTTAAAGTTTTTCATTCCGAATCGGTTTCTTCCTTGGGCTCTCTTTATCATAAATCTGAAAGGGGGGAAAAAAAAAAAAAAGAGAGAGAGATAGTCAGCTGAAAATATTTATAGATGAGCCCGAGCTCAAGGTATTTACGGTGGGGAGAGAGAACACTCCTACGTGTTAAATATGTCGTCCATATGTGCGTTTGCCATACAACTCGCTGCTGTACAAATTACAGTACGCGGTACACGTGAAGTAAACTCATTTTGTCAAGTGGGGAAAAGTAAAAGGATGCGCTTGTGCTATTTGGCTCAAATACAGACCCATAAAATGGAACGACACTCACAACTTGGGAAAATGTTTCATCACATCGATAGGAGACCTGGACAAACGGTGCCGCTTTTGGCATGACATTCACCGAATACGAAACCACAAGCTATTCGCAAGTGCAAGTCATCACCGCGTGGCGGTTTGTGAACCCCAAATGTATTTCCAGTCGACGTTTACAACTTAGCAACTGCCGCTCGGATCCAACGGTGGGAAAATTAGAAACGGCGCACTCTTGAAAACCGCCGGCGAGATTGATAGCGCAGACGTCGCTAATTGACAAAACATGTATCGGAGCATTGAGCACAAGAGAGACTCGTATGTAAGCGCCAGACTATTTAGGGGAAATGATGCAACGGGATTCCACAGTGAGACTTGTCTCCTTTTCGCATTCCTGAGCCCCAAGCGTGCAGATTTTCCAAACCGTTTGGAGCAGTGCCGGAGTGTCTCATGTACAGCGATAAGGTGACAGTGGAGACAAAGAGTACAAAGGGGTCAGGATGTGGGCAGATATATGAGAAGGCAGGAATGTGCGTACAGTAAGCAGTTCCCGCTGTCACATCTGGCGTGATGAGGAACGCGAGGGGCTACCGATGTCGAAGCGAGTCAAATAAAAAGGCTTTTAGGCTTAACTTGAGACACCTTTGCAGTCCCCATGCACGTCAGCCTGCTGGGCGCGCGGCGTCACCCAAAAGCTGTCACTTGATTTACGTGCGGCCACATAAAAACCAAGAGCAGCGGTTTCTAAACGTGTCACGGGGGGGGGAGAGGAGGTGGACCACTTGGGGAGGTTTTGGAGTGCACACACGAGGGGTCACGAGGGCTAAAGAGAAGCTCTTACCTGCCCTTGGTGCCTTTTGACCCCTTCCCATCAACCCTCTTTATTGTGACTTTTACACTTCTACTCCCGGTAGCAGTAAAGACAAGAGGGCGGGGATGTTGGTGAGTGAGGCGGGAGGAAACTAACTTTCCCCCGAAGCCTCATTAAAAAGCAGCGTTGAAGTGAGAGCTGTGCACAAAACGACTCCGTTCGTATCGGTAAAAATATTCATTTTAGCCCGGGCACAGATGCAGTTGTCATCGGGAAGGGACAGGTCAACCATAGTCGTTAAAACAGCAGTGAAATGGTCCCCGCGGAGAAATATCACGTTAAAAACGTCAAGGCGGCATACCCTTCTTTGAGCATGATTGGTGTTTCAATACTCTTCTGATCCCACTTCCCCGAAGTCGATATGAGGTCCAGAAACTGTGGAATGAGAACAAGTGTCACCAAGGCTTCTCTAGAGTAGATGCTAAATAGTACGCTAGACTTTTTGTGTTGCCAAGAATCTTGGGACACCGGGGCCTTTTTTTTTTTTTTTCTCCCCCCAAATAATTTTCTCAGTCAATCAGGGGTTGGAAAAAGGGGGAAAATTTCAAGGAGACAATGTGAAGTCCTGTGAAATTTCTCAACATTAAATATACATTATTTAACATTGGATGTTGGAAAAAAAAAAACCCTGACTCACATTCTTCACAGCATCGGCATACTTCTGCTCATTGAAGTACTCATAAAATGCTGCCATGTAAGCCTCTTTGAAATTGGCCTTGAAGAAAGACGCCAAGAGGCATCGGGGAGAGAAAGCGATCAGACAATGTCGTCAGGATTGAACCGTTGGAAAAACATCATCCCCCGTTTCGGTTGGAGAAACTCACGGATTTTGACGTGGCGAGACTTCCCAACGTCTGGATGGTCTTGGAGATGAGGGTAAGCGTTCGAGAGGTGGCGGGATCCTGCCGAGCCAAATAAGAAAGATGAGCGGCGCAAGGACGCATCGCAAACGGCAGACAGCAAATGACCAAGCAGTTTGCGTGCGAGATTGTAAACCGGCAGTCAATCCAACTCACCGGGTGGTGAGGCCGTAACTGAAAGAGGTTGGGCGAGAGGATGGCTGGGGCGAAGAAACGCAGGAAGATGAAACTGCTCACTGCTGTGTATCGGACATCTTGGTCCACTAGAGGAAAGAAAAAAAATGGATTCTCATGTCTGTGCGACATGACACTTGACATACTGTACATTTACGAGTCACAAGATGAGATACAATTGTTACAATCTAATGAGGCTTGACACGAAACGAAAGAGACTTTTATGGTAAAATAAACAATGAATGTTTGTTTCTTGTTGGACTTTCAGTTCTCTTTGGCTCATTTATCTCTGTAAAGGCAGTTCTTATGTTTGGACGGCAGCAACAGATTGCACAATTTTAAGGACAGTTAAACAAGCACTGTCAAAACCAGTGAAAAAATGACACCCGGACCAGCAGCTCCTATCTACCACCTTCGGATAAAACAACAGCGAGTATCAGTCGCAGTTTGTGTCTGAGCGGCACCAGAGAGCAGGGCAGAAATGTGAGCGCTTTTACGAATGCCTGCTTATTTTTCAGAGGAAATGTTAGTGAGCGTAAAGCTCAGCGAGAGGTTAGAAACAAGACCCCTGGGGGATGTCGTGCATGTGTGGCAAGGAGAAGTCGGTGATAAATTGATGATACACTAGCTGGGAGTTTAGAGAGACGTCCGCCCCTGCTCCGCACCCTGACACTGGTCCGAAGGGTTTCACTTCACTGGAAAGTTTTTCGTCAAAATAGCTCAATGATAACAATGTGAACATTTTTCTTTGAAAGTGTAGTGTAATATTTTGACGGTATTTGTAATTGTGTGGAACTGCATTGCAGCATATTGAAAGTTGTTTTGTATTTGACCAGCGCAGATAGGCCATTATAGAACAAAAATGCGAGAAAGAAAAACAAATACAATACTATCACTATCACAAATTAAGACAATGTTTGAAGAGTTATTTCAGTTCATGTCCGTCTTACCTTAAATATTTTTGATGTACTTATTTTGTACCGTATTTTCAGAAAGGCAGTTAATTTGGATTCTTGTGGCTGCAGTACCACAACCCAGCCACACGGGAGCAGCAGAGTATAGAACACAAGCTACAGTGTACCGGCAAGCCTCATAAAAAATGGCGACAACATAAAGCAACCTGTAATTGTGAGTGAATTGCAAAAGGTGGCCTTGAACACATCGCGCTATTAAGTGCCTGTTTATTTGCTGCGATAGTCGCACACGAGGTCAGTTACCTTGGAAACGTGTGGCCGCAGACTCCCTCAGCGAGAAGAAGATGTCACACATCACAGTTGGACAGCGAACGCCAGAGGTGGTGATCACGTTAAAGATGCGGTCCACATAGCGGCGAAGGTTTCCCTGCGGCAAGAAGGTCAATCAGATTTGTCGGATAATAGCGGCCGCATGCCGACCCTGCGCAGCCACGCGCGGTCGCTTTCCTACCCTGTTTGTCTCCAGGTTTTCCGATTCCTTGAGCTTAACTGGGTCAATTTCACAGGGCTTGTGTTCGGTGCAGATCTGTGAAGAGACGAAATCGAGAGCGCTTTGATACTTGTGCACTCTATCCCGAGTTGCTTAAGATGCAAGAAGAGCGTGTGACCTCCAACCTCATCTATGATTGGTTTCAGTGTGACTCGCAGATAGTCCATCCCTGCCAGTTTCATGGTCTCGTCGATGCATTTGGACGTGAGCGAGTTCCCCCGAAAAATGGTGTTTGGATCCCTGTTTGGAAGGCAAAACAGTCAAAACAGCAAAAATACACCCCAGCATCGAGTTTAGCTCAACATCCAGTGCTTGACCAATTCATTAGATCATCCCCTAGTTGACCCAGGGACCTTCCAATATCAACTGAAGTGAATTGCTTTAATAAAATATAAATATTGATTGATGAAACCATTTTGAAGAGGAAAGATGAATTTCAATCCAAATTCACCTTTTTACTCAGATTTGAGTCGCTGAGAAATCTGTCTCGCATTGCATTCGGATTTGCAAGTAAATAAGGGTCATTTAACCATGAAATAGTATTGTGATTTCCTATTTTTTAGAAATACTGAATATGTGGCTTGATTTAAAAGATCTTAGATTCACAGTGTTAACGTTCACAGAAACATTCAAGAAAAAAAAAAGGGTCATTTTCAATGCTATTCATTGAGGTTAGCAAAACCTGACACTGGTCGATGGTCTAATCAGATGATTAAGCACTGCACACATCTTCGTGATATCATTTCTTGAACGCTAATTCAATTAATTATTCACATTTCGTGAAGCACAAGATCCAATAACAGCTTTGCACTTCACTTCAATTGACTTTCTAGTCTGCAACACTGAGCTGGCTTATGGTGAGTGTCGGCTCTTCAGACAATCGTCACATTTACAAACACGCGTCCGTCTTTCCGGTGATGATTGCGTCTCCCTCCTTCCAAAAAAAACCCCAAACATCATTATTAGAGCGCTCACTGTGTGCGGTGAACTTCGGCGTGCGCGATGGCGCTGATGAAAGGCACAATCTTGCCATAGTGGAGGAAGAGACGCACGAGAGGTATGGCGGCCTCTTGCTTCTCTCGACACACCTCCCCCAGAATGTTCGCAGTGGACGCCGACACGGGCTGCACAAAAGAAACGTAAACGTGTGGCCTGTGCCACGTGGCCGGCGAAGATCCGCTCGCTCGCGCACCTGCACGTTAGCCGAGTGCAGCAGCAAATCTCTGAGCGGGGTGTAGTGCTCCGAGGGGAAAACGTGGTCCTCGGTGTAAACGATGTTCAGGCGCAGAGATCCCAGCTCTTCCACCTTGACAGACTTCCCTCCGTTTTCCCTGGGCTGAAGATAGTACCTGAGAAGAGAATTCAGCCACCAAATTTACATTTTTTTTTCAAAAAATAAACGGATTCGCTCAACAGGGAGCATCAGAATTGAAAATGCCATATCGGCCCCTTTCGAGTAAGCTAAATAAGGTCACCAATATACAGTAAGAGAAACATTTCGGTACGATGCAGTGCAGTTTAGTGTTTAGGATTTTTGAATCCTGGACTATTTACGTTAACAAGAGATATGATTCTAATTGGATTGAGAAGATATAGCTGTTGTGCTGTGTGCATGTATTCATTTGTATGCAGTATGCACAGTATATGAGCCAGGGTGCAACTACCGATTTCATATATTAATATTCAAAGTGTTCACGTAAGTCAATTCATTGTGAGTGCATTTGACATGTTGTGTACTGCATTTCATATTAAAGTCCCGAAAATAATTCAGGGTACATTTTTGGTCTTTTTACCCCTCACCACAGGGGGCTGAAGTTTACTCTATGAAAAAAAAAAAGTGTACTGTTAACGTGTACCATGGAGTGGTGCTGCTGCATCAAATTATTCGTATTAATAGCATTACAATAAATTAGTTTTAAAAGTCCAATCTGTTCCTCTTTTGCTGTGGCTTAACTTTGACTACGTCAGACTTGACGGTTCAGTCACAGAGCCCCCCCCCCCCCCAAAAAACGTGATGCTTCTCTTTCCAAAAGGAAGGTAGAAAAGAGCAACGAGATGATGTCCTGTCAGTCGAACCAGTGCGGGACACATCACACCTACCATGCATCGTGGACTCCAAATTGACCCAAAACTCTAAGTGGAACCCGCACTCCTCCCAGGAACTCATCACCAAACTTCAAGTTGCTGGCATTCCACAGGTCCACCCTGGACATAAACCAGAGTGCGCTGGTTTTTTTTGTTTTTTTTCCAACACGCAGACTCAGCTGATTGGAACTTTGCAAGGCTGCTTTCTCTTACCTCAAAGCTAGTTTGTCCACATCTTCCTCTTCGACATCAAACTGTCGTTTTGTGTAGCTCAAGGGCCGTGTCACCTAAAAGAAGAGGAACCATCAAATAGGGTGGGGGCGGGGCTCATCATCAAATCTCATCAAATCATGCGTTGTAAGTAGGTCACAGTCTTGCGGGAACAAAATGGGTCTTCCCCGATCTAAAATTGGAATCCTATGCCTCCCAATATGATTCAGTCCATACTGTGGAATCCGCCATCGATTTACTGTGCACATCTTAAGAGCCCGGGCATTTGTATTTTGTGTGTCAATCGCAATCTCGTCCTACCGGTCTGCGGTCGCCAAAAAGGAAGAGGGAGGAGCCGCACACGGACGATGGGGGTCAACAACTATCTGACCGCATTTTCAAATGCGTCCAAAGAAGAATCAAGGCCTTTTCCTCGAGAACCTTCACTCATCAAAAGTCATCGAATTTCATCCATTGGACGGTCACAGGCAGACACACCTTTTAAGGTCACTGAAACGTTCTGATTCGGAACCGCCGTGATGAAAACAACAAGACTCTCCGAAAAAGATGATAGAGCCTTCGCACTATCTCGTGGCTCCAGGACAGGATGTTTGCGCAGTGTGGGACAGCAGATAGGACAGATAGCGCAGTAACGCTAATGTGATTAACCAATGATAGCAAATAATCGCCCGGTTCAAACCAGAACATTTCCGTTTCGAAATGCTCAGAGGATGGATGTTTTGGAAAGAAGCTCAAAGGCACCCAAGCACACGCGGGCTCACGCATATGTACACACAAACGTACATGCGTATACGTCGATATAAGTCGACACTCCGCTGATAAACACGCTCTCAGATGTCAGCCACTTCAACGTTATGCATCCGAATGGATCAATAAAAGTGATTCTTTGGCGGGAGATGTGGATCAGATGCACTTGAGATCAAATCACAGCAAACCCAATCCATTTAATTGAGTGAGGCTCACTAAATTACGGCTTGTACTCAGTCCCAAAAAAAGGGTTTCGATTGATGGAATGACAAGACCCCCCCCCCCCCCCCCCAGGTGGACTTGTAAGGCGTTGATGCAAATTAGAATCTTAAAAAGTCATCGGGGCCGCCGCATTGATTGACTGCTCCGCATCCGTACCTCTGTGCGGCCAGGCTTCAAAATGTAGAGCAGAGCTTCCTGAACTCTTTCTTCTTATTGAGAGACGCACACAACAATGACACGCTAAGGTCGACCTTTGTGGCGCAGGCTAACGAACGGAGTATTTTACCTCAAAATAGAAAACTTCATCAAACTGTGGATTATTGGTTTTCCTCTTCACTTTGGTCTTCTTTGCTTCTGACCTGAAGGGAGCGGAAATACAGCGGAAAGCAGTCATTACGGTGAGGGCAATGCGGTTTCCAGACTTTATTGCAGTCATTGACATGTTAGATTGCTGCTTTGAATGTCATCCTGCACAGTAACAACCTCCCTCCACCCTCCCGAATTGCACGTTTTTGATTGATTGATTTTTTTTGTCCAGCTGTTACTTTGTTTATTTTGGGTATGATTACACTCTCAAGCCAGTTCAAACCAATTAGATGGGAGCACACTACTTTGTTTGACACTGTGAAAGGAGAATGAAAACAGGAAGTATTTCAGCTCAGCCAAGTTTTTAACTGGAGTTAACTGAGCGTCAAATCCTCTTCAATCCTGCTTTTTGCACCGACAGAAAGTGACTGACAGGTAGGTTCATTTTATCATTTACATATTTGGGCAGGATTCTTGATGTATATAGCGAGATAACTCAAGTTTGTTGATTTGGAAAAAAAAAACAGGATTTGTTTCCTCTAAATACGTAAAAGAATCACTGTTTGTACACTATTTTTGTTATGCCTTGCCCCTGCTCCGTCACATATGTCATTAAATGTGTTAATATTATTGAAAAAGTATGTTAACCAGAAATGAGGTTCAACTGCATTCAGCCGTATTCCCCAAAAATGTGAACGACATGGTGGCATGGACATGTGATGTGTTGAATGATAGCAGAGACAACTGTGTGCACTGCGGATCTAACCTGGAAGGACCAAGTAGCGAGACAGCAGCATAAGGGTCACATTGGCCATTAACGATGGGAAGACCTTGGCACTCCAGCACTCTGTAGGGACGCAAACGAGACATGTTTTTCTTTTTCATGAAACATACCTCGCGCTCTGCACCCACATGCACTGAACAAAGGAAATCGAAATCAAAACGAGATCCCGGATACTAGTGGGCCGAAACGAGTTTCCTCCGCAGGGTGTCCGGGCTCTCCCTTAGAGATAAGGTGAGAGGCTTGGACTTCCGCGAGAGATTCCGAGGCAAGCCGCTTCTCCTCCACGTCGAGAGGAGCCAGATGAGGTGGCTCGGGCATCTGATTAGGATGCCTCCTGGATGCCTCACTGGTGAGGTCTTCTGGGCATGTCCCACCGGTAGGAGGCCCCAGGGACGACCCAGGACACCATGGGGAGGCTGTGTCTTGGCTGGCCGCGACCCGACCTCGGATAAGCGGTCGAGAATGGCCTTCTTTCCACCTTTTAGTTGTCTTCGAGTACACCAGTGGTTTCCTTCTTCAGGACATTTCAAATGGTTGTATTGGCTGTGAGCGATCTGAAATCTTGGCCCTGATTGATTTTCCATCTTTTCTCAACTACGCAATTGCTTGTTTCTCATCCATAGACAGCTCAATGCTTTTCATATTGGTTAAACCTCCAACTAGTCAATCAACGGAGTCTTCACGGGCCAAACCGGAGTTTCTCATTGGCGCATTTTATTGAAAACTATCAAACTCTGACCAAATATATTTATCCTCTTTGTACTTGACAAATGTGGGAAGGACAGTTCTGCATTTATCTTCCTGTGAGAACACAATCTGTCTAAAACTGTCCCGCTCCCAGATGACATCATGCCGTTACGGGATTATCACCCACACGGGACGAGACACCCGGCAGGACGAATCACTTCCTGTGTGTCACGGTGATGCACTACTCGTCACACAGCCTGATGAATTACACAGCGAATTGCACCACGTCTCTCACATAGGCGTGCGCGCGCACACACCCACACCCACACACACACACACACTCTCTCACACACACACACACACACACACACACACACACACACACACACACACACACACACACACACGCACACACGCACATGCACAGGGATTCCTAATAAAGAAGAAAGGCTGGGTTAAGCATCCCTAATGCCAGCACACTTCCTGTCCAATAAGCTTGTTTATGTAACCCCTGCTTGGCCTACTATCCGGCCCCTCTCTCAACGCCGCACCGAGTTCTGACATGCCGCTCAGTCTGCCCGGCAGACAGATTTGTTTTGGTTGATGCGACTGGTTTTTATGGTAATGCGCTTGTTTTTGGCGGCCCCCATATCCTGTCCAAAACAATTCCACTCCAGCAGCAGGATAATGAATTAGAGATCACTCCAAAGTGAGGCAAAAATAGCGTGCCGCGGGCTAAGCAGTATAGCAGATGAAGGATAACCTTCTACTGGAGCTGATCTATGGTTAATAGATAACAGATTTCAAACTAGAATGACAATCAGTAACATTCCTTATTACCTTCTGTGCCAAATTAAAACAAACAAAAAAAAAAAACGTCTGCATGCCTGATAATTAATGATGGATTAAAGTGAATGTACAGTATTAGTGACTGGAAAAAAGAACATTTCATCAGCCCAGTTTTGCTAACTCTTATGCTTTCAAAAATAACACATTCGATAACCACATTGCACGCTTCTTGACAAAAAGTAAAACAGATTTTTCCAAATTTTGACGATACGACTACACACGCGGTGGAACAAAAATATTTGCCACTTCTGGAACCGACACTCAATCTGTGACTCGTATCAAATGTCAAGAGATCACTCTGGCGGGATTTCTTTGAATGAGTGTTGAATGTAAGCGTGAGTGGGACTTAGCCCCCCCCCACCCCGTCGTCCGAGCGTCGATCTCGAAGGGCGAAATAGGATGACTTTGTGCTCTTGGCTCTAAGCACCTTAGCCACAGTGCGTGGGAGCGCAGCCAGCCTGGCTCATCATCGGACTTGTACTACTTCCTACAGAGGAGAAATTGGAACGCACGCACGCACTCAAAAACATCCATTCCGAAGGATCACGGAGCATCGTTCCTTGCTCGCCTGTCGGCAGCAAATAGTTGAATACTCTATGACACGCATCTGTAATTCACTTGATCTTTTCCTGGACTAAATTAATCAACTGGGACAGCAAATTAGTTTTGATTGGTTTCTAGCACAGGTCCGTACTTTAAATTCGTGGAAATCTGTTTTGTTGATCAGGTATTGTTGTCATAGCAACCTGTGAATGCAGGCAAAAATAGAAGCTCCTGCCTTGCGCTTTGAAGTCGGTGAGGGTAACAAGGTCATCACCGCGAAACAAACTCGCGCAGCTCAAAACTCTCGCCGGTTCAAACCTGTTTGGCCGGCAACCAATTGTCAACTTGGGAAGGTCATGTAACAGGCATGATGAAAAACAGCAGCAAGCATTCATACCAGCACGGAGGAAGCTAGCGTAGTTAAAACCTCCGCAAGAATGTTTACTAGCAAGAGAAAAAAAAATAGATTGAACTTTTTTTTTTTTTTTTTTTTAATGCCAATCCATCCATTAGCAAAGCGGAGGGCGGCTGTCCTCAAGATGGTGACGGCAGCTGACGGGAAGTGGTGGCAAGTCTTGCCTCGCAATGTTGATGTGTTACAAAACTGCGCGTGTGGACACACATCCTGCAGGTTGACACTTTGTCAGTCTGCTAAATATCGCCTCAGTGTTAAACCTGTCCAACACGAGATGAGTACAGCCAGAATGGGAGGCTACTCGATCGAGTACAGACCTTTGCCGTGCTTTCACAGTTATCAAAAGTGGAAGAGTCCAGGATTTCAATCGCTTTATCTGCATGTTGAATTTTGCAAAATGCTAAGAGCAGATGGCCGGGACGATACAATCTGAGCCTTTGTGTTTGCCCGTTGTAAGAACAACACAAAGCATGCGCAGAGTCTCACCGGGTAGCTAGTTTGTGGTTGATGACGCCGCTGTCTGTGATGACTTCGCTCAGACGGAGCTCCAGGTGCACTTTTCCCTGCGAAAAAGGTGCACAAAAGTGGACATGTTTTTAGTGTCAGCAAAAGTTACAATTCACAAAGAGGACATGTTCACCTAATTGAGAATAATTCAATATTGTTTAAAGCAAAAAACCTTAATGTACTTTTTGATTGATTTATTTTTTTGTGGATCTGGAATGAACCAAAACAAGGGCATAAATGCAGTAAGTACGGTTGACTCGTAAATGTCATTTTCATATTTGCCTCAGAAACCGTATCAATCATGCATTCCTAATAAATTAGTAAATTGAATTAGTCAGGGCCAAAGTGGTTTCAATGTTTTATTATGTACTTAAAAAGAGTCACGTAATTCTTTGCCTTGACTGTAAACAGCTCATTCAACATGAGTCTTAATGAAAAGCATCAGGTCCAGCTTTTACATTGTGAGACCAAAACAAAACAATCAAAAACATCTTAACATCGGCACATTCAATGATGATATTTTCAGACTTGTAGTCCAATCTACTTGGTTTAATACGTACATCACGTGTGAGAGAAGTGCCGCACGAAAGTCGATAAGACGGATAGAAGGCGGCCTTCCTTCATACGTGAATTTGCACGAAACGAAAACACAAGCACGAGTTGCGGCATTCCTCCACTGAGAGGAAGTAGTCACGCCGGACGAAGTTGTTTTTATTCTGAAGCGATTGGATTAATGGCATAATGACAGCGTGGCCGTACAGCTGTCGAGAAAAGCTCCATTAATTAACAGCATCGCGACGCAAACTCGCAGGCGCCACACTCTGTCTGAGCGATTTGAGCAAAGGGAGCGGAGCGCGGACGCACGGGGCCAACAATGTGTCCTCTCTCTTGAAAATAGAAAAGAGTGGCTCTCTTCCGACTTCATTTGATCCATCTCGCTCGCGTTCTCTCTTTCACTCCCGTTCTCCTCACTCATCCTTCCGCCCGACGCCCCCTCGGATGAATGAGTCTCTGTTCCAGGGCGACACACACCCATCTGTCTGCAGATGTTCCCATTCATTGTGTTTTCGGATCCTGTGCGTGTGAGAGCCTCTGTGAGGAACTACTGGGGTGTGAATGTGAGGCTGTGCGTGTACTCCTGACTGCGCGTACATCTGGGCGGGTGACCCGCCGGACGGCTGAATCGTGAATAGCCCAAAAGCAACGCATGTGGGAGGGAGGGATCAAACACTGGAAGCTAAGTCCTGAAAAAGAACTTCAGGACAGCAAAATATCTACAATGCCACATCGCGCAGGGCTCCATTCACATTTATTGCTCGCTTAGTAGACTCCGGGGCGTAGCTAGAAATGTTTCAGTGGGGTGGCCAGGGCCGGGGTAACACAACACCTCCACAAAAGGGGGCCAGCGGTTCATGCTTCATTCTTCATTATAAAATCCACACTCAGGGTTTCATGAGCTAAAATCCACACCTCTCCAGAACAAACACTTTTTACTTTTCACAATCAGTAGAAAGTGATGTTTTGCGAAACTTAATTTTATTCGATAATGCCCTTTTATTTGCCGTGGTTTTGCTTCAAAAGGGCAAGAAGTAAATGGCCAAAGCAGGAAAAAAACAACAACAAGGTTTTCCCGCTCAGCTTGAGATGGTATCTTACATATTGTGCATGAAGAGCTTTGATGAGAAATGATAGTAAAGTTGATCCCTGCAGTGCAGGTTATTCTTTCTTCAGTCCGTCGGTTGCTCAACAACGAGTCACACTTACGGGAAGTTTCTCTTCAGCTAAACTGACGGCTTGCCACCGGATCACAAAGTACCATGAGTCCAGTCTTGACATCTGACAGGAACAAACTCATCGACTGTAATTGCCACCGAAAGCTTGGGACCGGAGTGGAGCGTACAATGTAATCTGACAACCTAGCTATGAACATTAGCGCCTATATTTTTGTTTGTTTGTTTGGAATGTGAGCGATGAGGCCAAGCTACAATTTAAAACTTTTAGGGTAACCTAAGTTTGAAAAGGTCACAAGAGGTCAAAGGTGGATTGGCTCATCTTATGTGATGACAGAGCAAAAATGAATACCAGTAATTAATTTGTCACTCAATGCCGCTGGTACTTTGTTGACTCAAACACGAACAAGGTACAGCGCTAAGCATCGTAACGTGTTTACGACGGATCCACTGACAAAAGGAAGCAGAAAAGCTTCCATGAGAGCTATTTAAAGAGTGGAAGACTTTGCGCATTCTCTTTGTGTGTACTGACCTGCACCTCTGAGTCAGCGCTGACAGGCTGGAGCTGGAACCAGGTGTCTTTCCCGTGATATTTCTGCAGGTCTTCTTTCTTCACCGCAACCTTACCTACGCACATCATTGCAAGTCAGAATGACGAATGAGCTCGGGAAAAAAAAAAAAGGGAAGACACGGTCGACATTAAAAGAAATTCAAAACGTTTCCGGTGTGAGCAGGATGAGCGGCTGAGAAGCATATCAAAAAGAACTCCAAATGATCACAGCGCTTCAGTGTTAAAAATGGACGTTCTGAGATTGGTGCAGAGGGAAGAGGGATGGGAAGTAGACTACTGGCATGTCATTCTCATCATGATCGCACATCACCAACATAATCATGACTGCTAATCAGAGCGATGAAATATTTCCCATTTTAACACAAAAAAAACACTGGCAACACATTTGGGGGGGTGGGGGTGGGGGGGTTGTTTTGTTTTTCTGACCAAGCAGAAATTCTAAAAACTATGAAGTCTTAATGCTATGTTAAATTGCAACGTCATAGAAGGGGGAAAAAAAAGACATCTCGTTGCTTCAGTTAATTAGGCCTTATTAGATGGAGAAAACTATGTTTGGGTTAAAAATGTAAAAAAAAAAAAATTAGAATAGCCGAATGAGTGTTTCTAGAAAGTTTGTTGTTGACAATATCAACACTGTAGTGCCATTGAAACTTTCCATTCCATGCGGAGTGCAAAACCACAGACTGCCAGCTGCACTTCCTGACGTTCATCTGACATCTGTTGATGCGTACGCCACAGCGCACCCTTTCAGAGCGATGCCACAATAGTAAAAGCGCCATTAAGTATCCCGGCGAAGCGCTTTCATAATGAAAAGTTATCCTTGCACATCAACGAGGGGTGCGACTTTGGTCAGTGGTTAGCGGAATTCGTGAAGTCGAGCTGTAGTGGAATCTTGCTACCGGTAGTTGCTTTTTTTAAAACTTCAAACTCCCCCTTGGAGGGAAATCATGACTTCGAATGTGACTCAAATGTTATATAAACATTTTGTTGGTTAGAAATAAAAATCTAAAGTCCCACTGATTTATTACGCAGCAGCCGAGACAGCCAATGGAATGCGTTTATGTGAACATGACTTCCGAACCCTCATGTGTAACTGCTTCGGTCAGTTAATTCCACCTGACCAATACACACGTACATGAAACCATATCTGAGATGTTTTTGCCCCAAAAACAATTTCGCTTTTTACCCACCGATACTTGAGTCCCTCCTGAAGACGTCCCTGTCAAAGATATAGAAGGAGAGATGTCTGAAGCTACGTGGGATCTCACAATAGAAGTCCTCTCCATAGAACGGACTGCCAGAGAAAGGGGACGCAGGGTGAAAAAAAAGAAAACAGTGTTATGTGAAGGAAGACCTCAAGGCGAAACTCAATCCTCCACACGCGAGAACAGTTGTCACCTGAGATGTGAAGAGCTCGCGCAGGTAAAATGACAGTACAGTGGAACAAGATGTAAGAAGAGCCTACGCTGGCACAACAAAATACAACTTCTTCTGTTGTGATTTCACACGCAGACAAGCAAGGCGGCTCAGGATTATAAACTTGGCAGGACTTCCAAAAACATAAGACGTGACACAGATGGGATGGGGTTTTTTTCTTCTATTTGGTGCAGTTAATGTGATTGTTATTGCATCAGATTCTTTCTAAAAATAGCAATCCAATAAAATACAACACACACACACGCGCGCGCAGAAAATCAGCAAATATTGACATGAATGGAAGCGTTCAAAAATGATAAAGTTAGGCACCATTGTGAAAAGAGAAACAATTCTTCTTCAGGTGATCGGCCAGAGGTGATTATTTATTTAGTCGTTATTTATGCTTGCATTAATCATTGAGACCAGTGGCAGCTGGTCAGTACAGTTCACTAAGCCGGGGCACCGCTGTTCTGAGTCGGCTTGAGTAAGACTAAAACTCAATCATGAAAATGCAATATTATAGCAAAAATATTAGAAAACACACGTGTAGCTATTTTTAGATAAACTGGATACAGTTAAGGAGGAGTAAAAAAAAGTTTTGGTTCACCTCATTTGTCTCATTTTGTGGCGTACTTCCAATTTGGGGCGCAAAAATCTTGGAATTAAAAGTGGGACATGCTTAATAGATATTTTCAAGACAAGAGAAACAGCGTGCTGGGGTGTTAAATTCCAACAGCCACGGAGGAATGCACCTGATTATCACATTGCTGATTGACAAGTGGACCTGTATTTATGCAGTGTCGCATACGACTGGATTGGGTTCACTCATTGTCTGCTGGAACTGGATTTCAGGTTTCATTTTAAAAGATTTTTTTTTCTGTGATGCTGTACATACGTACAGATTAGAAAGGTCAAACAGTTTACAATTTCACTATATTTAATTAGGGCGGCCCGGTAGTCCAGTGGTTAGCGCGTCGACTTCACAGTGCAGAGGTACCGGGTTCAATTCCAGCTCCGGCCTCCCTGTGTGGAGTTTGCATGTTCTCCCCGGGCCTGCGTGGGTTTTCTCCGGGTACTTCGGTTTCCTCCCACATTCCAAAAACATGCATGGCAGGCTGATTGAACTCTCTAGAATTGTCCCTAGGTGTGAATGTGAGCGTGGATGGTTGTTTGTCTCTGTGTGCCCTGCGATTGGCTGGCAACCGATTCAGGGTATCCCCCGCCTACTGCCCGAAGACAGCTGGGATAGGCTCCAGCATCCCCTGCGACCCTAGTGAGGATTAAGCGGTTCGGAAAATGGATATATTTAATTACCTTTTTTTGGGGAGGAGGTGGGGCGGGGGGACAAAAAAAACTAAAACTCATACCAAAACAAATTTTAAAAATTTTTAATAAAATGAAACTAATAAATTATTTTAAAAAATGAATAATCCTGTTGTAAAAATAATTCAATCTAACTGACTCAAGAAAAAGTCAAAATGAAGTAAAAAATAACTATAAAGAAACATCCAAAACTATCATAACCCTGATAGGGACAAATACACTCACACAATGGCGATAATGTGCTGCATGACATTGTCCCTGGAAATTTTTAGGCTGTTCCGTGAGACACAAACAAACCAACTAACCCAGTTCACCAGGGAACAGAAATTTCAGGTTTGTCGGTCCTCACGTCAACCTCACACAAATCGCCTTCATTCCTTCTAAGTATTATTTGACGGGAATGGTTCCATTATGTTGGTCGTTGAAAGTTGTATTGAACTTCCTGTCCACGCGGCCAAAAAAAACCCCCCCAAAAACTTCAGGAACCAGAAAGAGGCAGGATGGTAAGCATACCAGAGCGACTTCTCGACAATCTTGGTTCTGAAGACTTCTTCTTGGTCCAGATTGACAGTGCAATAACAGTCCCTCATCCTGTTTGGCCCCGGGTATGGAGGGATGTTTTTGGCTTCTCCTGTACAGAGAGCGAGAAGAAGAAAGGTGAGTGAGTGTGTGCTTATGATGCAGGAACGCTGGGGTAAGCGGGAACAAAGTGTTTACTCGGGCAACAATGCTAAAAGTGACTCTTATTAAAGAACAGCCACAGTAATAAAACACCCTTATATAAGAGTGTACATTTTGACTGAACCACACATGCTTAACACACACGATCATGACATCATCAAATCCCACAACGTGTATCATGAGCTTAGTTCTCGTAGCGTGGCTACTTTTAAACGGGGCACACTGTCATGTTATGCTTTCAGACAACCACTCGGCGGGCATTTCGAACAACGTGCCAAGGTTGTTATTGCGCCTCGTGCGTGTGTGTGCATGTGTGTGCTTGACGTCTGATCTGTGAATGAAAGGAACCGAGTGGGACACTTCCTTCATCCTGTCCAAGTCTGCTCTATCTGTTCCTCAAACATATGTGACAGATAGCACTCCCTTTCACAAGAATGCGGTCCAACCACCCACATCGACGCGCATGCATGCACACACGTGCTCGCGCACGCACACACACAAAGGTAGTGTCCCAGTCCCTTCGTGAGGAATATATTCCCCTTCCACAAAGCCTCAGATGAATAGAAGTCAGCTCTTTGTTATGTTCACCTTCATCCAGGAGACCCACACACACACACTGATAAAAAATTGCGTGTTGAATTTACTCCACTTTATTTTTTGTTAAGTGGCCGCACACAATAGAATCATCTGGATGCAGGCGCATTTTTGATGAGGTTAAATGCACTTGACGAAATAAAACAGAGTAAATTCCGCACACCATTTTTTTTTTTCCAGTGCGGCTCAGCAGTCTCAGGGCCACATGTGTTCATTCAACACGCCTCGCTCACATGTGTGCAGCCACATGCAATGATGTTGTTCAGCAACTCAGCTGCAGCAGGTCTATCACCAGTAGTAGTTTGGACTCAGTGACTCTGCGTAAGAAGGCCACATGTATGTGTTTGTGTGCTTTTAAGTGTCGAGTAAGACTCAATTCTACTACGACGACCACAGATGTCATAAATAGAAAGGTAATGTAACTTGAAACGTTTTACCGAGTTACTAAATCATAGAAACAGACCAGTGTAGCCATTGTTAGAGACAAACGAGTGCCAAGTAGATCATCTGGGCATTGACTGTATCTACAAACGGTTTGCTGTGAGCAGAGATATAATACACCGCTTTGTTTCCGTGTGCCTGATGGGGGAAGGGGAGAAAACAGCAAACAGATTCTCCCCGTGAAAGGACATGATTGATGAGTCAGTTTATCAGTGCATGAATACTCAAGAGATTTCATCAATTTTACACTTCTATGCCTTTCCATGGGGAGCCTTGTAAACCATCTTTTTTCAGAGTGTGTGTGTGTGTAAACACACACACATACACGCACACACAGTTTCTGTGCACCCAGTGACAGTTTGAAGGATGTGTCATCATCGTTTCGACGACAAAATTACGCAGCTGAAGAAGGATGGAAGGTGCGTTAATTTATTCACTCAGTCATTTTTCTTATGGAATTGTGTGACGAACCCATTTCTCAAGAGAATTTCTTCTGATTCCCAGTGAAAGACCAAAACAGAAAATGAACGCACACCGAAGAAAATGCTGCGCTGAATTTACTGATTTATTTTGTCAAGTGGTTGCACAAAAAAGAAAAAGAAGAAAAAAATCTGGATCCAGATGCGTCTTTTAAGTAGGCGCGTCGTCGACTTCAAAAATGTCTCTGCATCCAAATGATCTGATTTCATTCAACCCTCTGATGAAATAAAATTGAGCAAGTTTACACATTGTTGCAACTGTTAAGAAGAGCACGTTGAACCATTTTAACCATCCTCGAAAAATGTGATGGCGTTGTCGGTCCCAACTTTTGACTTTTTTATAAACAGCATGCAATGAACTTGTGGAGCGATCAGCCCTTCCAGCATGGAAGCCATTTAAAGTGAACAAAAAAAAAAGGAATTGCTCTCATTGTTTCTTTCATTTGATCAGTGTAAATGTATGGCCTTGATAGAAGTTGTGACTTTTGGGTTACATTGGGGTCATTGGAATGGAACACGATCGTAAACTGAATAGCCTCTCTATTTAAAAAAAATGCTGTACGGAGGGTGTGTGTGTGTGTATTTTCTATGAATGTACTTTTCTAATTTCCTGAAAAAGTAGTCATGGCATACGATGTGTGGAACTGCAAGCTCATTTACTCCTTTATTTAGACTCTGTAAAGTATGTAAAACAAAACAAATAATAAGATTGTTTGCCGTTTGGTGTAACTGGATTGAGCCACTGCTTCGCTCATAACTACAGTTCAAATGGCCTCAGGGCATTTGTGCTGTCCTATTTTCTCTGCCATTATCTCTTTGCTCCAGTGACTCAATCAGTGGCTCAATGTCGCCTCTTCCTGGATAAATTACGATCGAAAAGACAACCTCTCAGATCCGACAAAGTCTAAAAATACAGACGGCATTGGAAGAATTTTCTAAGCATCACTGCATCACAAAGGAAGCCTGTGGCAATGCAACCGAAGGTGATGTGTGCCACTCTGGGGGCTGATTCATACAGCACCGTTCATAAAAACAGCAACAATCATTCACAAAATTCTTAAAGATACCCGAGGTTTAAAGGTGGGATTCCAACCACACCCTGGTGAGTAAAATAAAAAGTAAAACGTTTCTACCCATTATCCCCATCAAAAGCTGCTCTTTGAAAGCAAAATGGTGGTCTTGCTTCTCGTCATTGTATATCTTTACTACTTTCCATTTTTAAATCGCCTGAACGCTTCACTTTGCTTATTTATTCTCACGTTCATTCCATCACTCAGCAATAATCCTTCATTTCCAATTCCATTCCAATATTTGTTTTCTTCTCATCCATGACCTAATAGGTCCCTCGATTGGACTGCGGCATCAAGGTTTTCTTTGTAACCAAACCATCGTGGATTTACTTATTTTTCTGGAGTGTAAAATCTGCCAGAGGGTACAAATGAGTGCTTACACACATTCCATGACTTGTTCTTCTGGGTTCATGTGTTGAAACAGTCAGTTAGATATCGACCTTTATAGCGATAACCAAACTCATCATGAGGGGTGTTCACACGGCACACATTTGCTCCGGCGCTGCGCCGATGTATTTTGTTGCGATATATTTTGCACCGCAGCAAATTGTGTGGAGCGTTCACACGTACAAAGCCGCTGAGCGTGTCTGCACCGGCACAGCGTCGGTGCAGCCCCGCTTGCGTTCACACGGCAGTTTCTGCAGCGGGGCAAAACGACAGAAAACAAATGAGCTGTCGTGTTGGTTCTTTTTAAAACGTATACACAACTCAAGCGACGACTGGACAGGCACGTCCTTCTCCTTCTCGGTCTCCGTGCCTTCTGCTCGAGAGTGACGCCCCCGAAAACGTAAATCAACGATGACTTCAATGACACTCAGAAAAGCAAACACGTAATGCGCCAAACAGAAAATCAAGAGAGGAAATCACAAAATAAATTATATGGGGAGCGGGGGGTTGTGAACACACAACAAATGAACAAACTACACAAACAACTCCGAGACAGTCCAGTCTCCTACAAAAGGAAAGATGTTACCAGCCAAGTCTTGTGTCGTTATTAAACAAACACATGACGGAAGTCCGACAGAGCGCGAAAGCAACGCATTCTCGCCGTACGTAAACTCTTCACAAGCATTTGCTCTGGAGCAAATTTAACCCAGTTGCGTTCACTCGTGCAAATTTACACCGGTGCTGCTTCGCTAACGAGCATTTGCTCTGGAGCAAATTTTTAAACCACCTCCCTGAGGTGGATCAAATTTGGTCCGGTGTAAGCTGTTTTCCGGGGCTACGCCGGAGCTAATTTGCACGTGTGAACGCTCTACTGGGGCAGCCCCGGCGTAGCACCGGACCAAATCTTGCCGTGTGAACACCCCTATTTATATTTGGCCAAATGGCTAGTTAATTACTTAATATGGCATGAAAATCAACTTGAAACTGGTAAATTTGAAACTCCTGGGATATTATCTAACATCATGACCTTTTTCATCAACTGTTTGCTTTTTTTGAAGTGCAACAAACCGGATATATTTTATACTGCTTACCTGTACGACTACATCATTGCGCTGAAAAGCCATACTTAGGTGTATCTACAGGGCATTTTTTTATGTGTCTGTCTATCTGTCTAGCAACCTAGCTAGCAACCTAGCTCGCCAACTAGCTAGCTATCAAGCTCTTTCGCCCTCTCTCTGTCTCTGTAGCTAGTTAGCTATCTAGCTAGCTATCGACCTACCTACCACACCCCTTTCTCTTTTTGCTTTCTGATTTTCTTTTATTTTGTAACTTTTATGCCCACAGCTTCAATATTCATTTTTGAAACACGTTTAAACCTCATTTACATTTTTCCCGCATCACCCCCCCCCCCCCCTCGTTTTTCTCCAAGGGGTTTGGATTTCATTTTCTCAACTCAATATTAAAAAACAAGCAGCCAAAAACAACGGCTTTCTCCTCTCATCATGCAAAGCTCATCAGCGCTGCTGTCCTTTTAGAATACCTCGCCCTTGTATGTGAACAAAACACACACTGCTCTTAGAAGGTGTGTGCAAGTGCATATGCACACAAAACAAGATGAGCATATATGAGAGAAAAAAACTGGTGCACGCGAACACTGGGTCAACTCTCCATCCGATTACATGACTGGAGAGTGAATGAGGCAAAGACGGATGGATGCAAGGAAGGCAGCAGGAAGCACAAGTGGCTGAAGCAATGCCCTCAGTGAGATGTGCTACTTTGTTGATTTTGTTGATTATGTGCAGTTACAGCAAGGGCGACTTGTGTTTCTAATTTCCGGCGAATTGAACGCATCCAAGGATACACGGGCATGAACACTTTCCGTCGCTGTTTGCACAACACGTAAGGAAGACATGGGCTTCAGGAAATAAATGGCAATGTATGCGAAAGGAAATCATATGCAGAGGACTCAGTGAGTTGTGAGGGGGAACAACTACTGTGGAAGGGAAAGAGAGGGCAGTGGAGAGAAGTTAGCATTGGAGAATGCTACAAGAGGAAATGAGATGAGGAGAAAGGAATTTCAACTGGATCCAAGATGTAGCTTGAAAGCAGCAAAAGCCCCAGTTATGATCCAGTGTGTGTGTGTGTGTGTGTGTGTGTGTGTGTGTGCGTGTAGTTTATTTTCACAATTCATCTTATTTTGACATCTAAGTACGTATGTCAGCCTTTCTGAACAAAATGTCAACCAATAATGATAACACGATGTAAGTAAAAAGTATTGAGGCCACTAACGCAAATCTTAAAGAAACATCCACTTTGATTTCATCAAAAAGTGACTAACTGGTTCCTTGGCTCAAAGTCCTGATGCGACATTTCCGCTAACGCATCTTGACACGTTCATCATCTTGACAGGTAAACGTTTACATTCTTCCAAACCACAAGCAGAACAAGCTTGTGGCAGTAGTATTTGTGCAAAGAACATAACGATGGCAACAAAACAATCATTACCTTTTACTTACAATGACAAACACTATTTTTTTTCATCCTCAGATGGTCAGATGGAAACCATCTTTGGTTGAAGCGGTGTTTCTATTTTCGAACACAGTATTTCCATTGTGAACTCAGATGACCCCTGATGGCATCACCAGGGTTCTTCGGTTATTATGTGACTCATTCCAAAGCCATTGAATGTCAAATATGCAAACTGCACGAAACATCTCTTCCAGTTATAAAACCACTGCAGATAATAATGTTAAATTAATTAAGAGGCGGATGTGCGAACCGGTCGCCCACCGTGCCGCCCCAATTGTACTCCAAAATGTTTAAATTCAACTCAATTAGAGGGGAAAATGTGACAGAATTTTATCAGCATAATAATCATTAAATTGACAGAAAAAAATAGAGACTCTTACATTCAAACAGAAGTAGCTACATCTTTTTTCTTTTCCAGCAATTTTTATAGCAGCGGTGGCACAAGTGCTGCAAGCAGGAGCCTTTTGGAAAAGTGTATTTAGAGTTAATGACTGCTCATGCAGCAAACCGTCGTCCCTGGGAAAAAAAAGCAGGATTGGCTTACTGATCAAACTCATTCCCATGTTGCGCTGGCAACTGCTAATGTTCACGCCAATCCGCTAAGTCTCAATGGAAAACTTGAGTGAGACAAAAATAAACAACCACAAACATGCATTCAAACGCACACTTGCGCAGCTCCATTGTGCAAGTTCACTAAATAGGGGGAGACTTTAAACATGTGGATGTGATACAATCCAAATGTTTGCTCGGTGGCCTTACTTGGCTTTTCAGAAAGACCGATGCTAAGAATAAAGTTTATAAGAGGCTTGGATATAGGCTGCACTAATGAAAAAACACGCATGCATCCATCTTCCATTTAAGCAGGGGAGGCCAGACTTCCTTCCTCCCCAGTCACTTCGCCCAGCTCTTCCGGGGAAATCCAAAGGCATTCCCGGGACAATCAGCCAACAGAGTCACTCCAGCGTGCCCCCGGGGCCTCTTCCTGGTGGGACGTACCTGGAACACCTCACTACGTTGCCGTCCAGGAGGGACCCTGCTCAGATGCCCGAGCCACCTCAGCTGACTACTTTCAATGGGGAGGAGCAGCAGCCAAGCAAGCTTCTAAACCTATCTCTGAAGGACCGCCCGGAGGAAACTTACTTCAGGGCGATTTTACACCACTGGAACATAGATGGGGCACTCCACCCTTTTCCGATTGAGTAACACGGTCTCGGGTTTACAGGTGCTGATTCTCATCCCAATAGATTCACCGAGAGTGGAAAATTTTGTCTCGATGAAGCCAACAGACGACATCGTCTGCAAATACAGAGCTGCAATACTGATGTCACCAAACGGACGCTGGCAACACTAGACTGTGTCTAGAAATTCTGTGCATAAAAGCTACGAAGAAAACTAGAGACAAACGGGAGCCTGAGGGGAATCCAACCCTGACGGGAAACAAATCAAACCGACCTGACACTGGACGTACAGGGACCCAACTGCCCGCCCGGAAACTGCTTACTCCCAGAGCACCGCCCACAAGATCACTTAAGCGCTTCGTGGAACGCCTTCTCCAAGTACCAAACTCCCACGCACCCTCGAGGATCCTGCCGAGGATGCAGTCCGAAGCTAAGGTTCTTTTTCACAACTCTGCGTCGTTTAAATCACGACTGAGGTTCTCGACTGAGGCTCGAGGTCACGACAGGGAGAGATCACATCTCTGACAGGACCTCTGAAGGGCAACATCAGGGAGCCGCGTACTCCGAAGCCTTTATTTACCCCTTCCATCCCCGCATGTGGGGCCTACTGTGGATATTCCTCGCTATTCCAAGTACCGCTTGCTCATTGCGGCCAGATTACTGAGGAGGACCTTCTGTGTCCGAAACACTGTCTCCGCCTCAAGAGTCAACACAAATGTTTTCAGAAAACCTTTGTACTTCCCAGAAAAATTGCTTTCTAGGACAAGGCAGGGGAAGTATATTGCGATATTGTAACTCAAATAGAGGTGTTCCCGAGAAAGAGAGAAGACGTCGGCTTTGGTGGTTTTCCTTCCCTTCTCACTCGCTCCATGCCTTCTATTCAGTCTGGACAGGGGGAGGTTCGGGGAACTTCTGTTAGCCAGCTGTGAAGGGGGTGAGGGGAGAAGCCGGAGGTGGGGGGTTTCTGTCGAAAAAAAAAAGTCACTTTTCCCTTCCAGTCTCAGGCCCACCGAAGTCATACATCTCGAGGGGCCGAAATTCAGCTTTTGTAGCACACTACCTCTTGACATCTCAACTCATCCAGTTTCTACCGCTGTGCCGTGTTTCCATAACATCCAAAAACACACTTGAACTGAAAGATGCTATGAAATGATAACAACAAGTGATTGGGTCAACACTGAAGCCAACTGGATTAATGCCGGGCAGAGTCAAAGACTTTATACTCATAAACATGAATTAAGCTACACAATCCAAATGTGGCAATTTGTGCCAACAACAGATGGACAATATCTGGTTTGAAATGTCATAGAAACATTTCATTCAAGTATCGGTTTGTGCTCATTTATTTCCCCTAATTTTAAAAACACTGAAATTCACCCGAGCCCTTTTCAGCTGTATTATTTACTTTCATGATTGATAAGTGGTTCCATTTTAGTTCAGTCTACCAGCAGTTTCATTCTTGGAAATGTATATGTTCCTGTAGCTCAAGTAGGTGAATATTGAGATGCTTATGTTGACTCTATTGGCTCTATTTTCATGACCACCGTGAATCTGGCGTGGCAGGCGGCACATCTCTGTGCACGGGAGGTTTAGAAACAACCGATTTGGGTAATTTCTCAGACGAGTGCAAGTTGGCGGATCTATGAGAGGGAGGGCTGCGCAGCTGTGGGAGTTGTCACATCCAACTTCACTCACGGCCAATCAAAGTGGCTCCTTCATTCCCTTAAAGGGTTAGGGGTAAAGGTTGGAGTCTCAACCTTGCAAAAGCATATCTGCAGTTGGAGGCACCCCCCCCCCCATCCCCTCACTCATGCTTGTTTGCATGCTCCCCCACAGCTGGGTCATCCAGTTGGTTATATAAGGAAATGATTCAGAGCCTTTGTTTAGACATGTATGAATGAAATAGATTTAACATCAACCTCTCATGTCACGGAGCTCATAATGTGTGTTAAGGGTCTATTTCTGCTCCTCTAGCAACACAAATGTGCCCCTTGAGGAAAATCATTCGACTCACAACCTTCAGAAAGTTTAAGTTTTTCATGGGTAAGAAAGGCAAAGTCAATGAGTGCCCATATACCCATCAAGGTAAAAATAACTTCTTCTTTTTTTTTTTTTGTAAGCATAAATGCGGACAATTTGGTAGCTGCATAGCCCACATACTGTTAATCAACCGCAGGGAACACCAACAATTTTCTGCACGGTCATATTTACGTGCATTTTATATTATTATTATTATTATTATTATGAAATGTCATATTTTCAATTTTAAATGATCCAGTGGTTTTAAATGAATGCACACATTTCAATGTTTAAAGCTAGTTTTAATGGCTTCAGGAAAAAAATGTAAATTGACCCAAAAGAGTGAATGGACAAGGATCTGGCATTATTAGACAGTACATTCTGCACCTACAAAGTATATTCCAGGTGAGGTTAATGTGTTAAAAACGCTGTATTTACATTTTAACAAATGAACATTAATCCCCCCCCCCCCACACACTTTTTTTTTCTTTCTCTCTCTCTGCCAAGTGTGAAACTCCGGTCGTACAGGCTTTATTATAAGTACATTCTGTACTTATTCCAGATGATGGTGATATCCGAAGAACATTAACCTGGCATTTACCTCTTAACAAATATTAGGATATGTGCATTGATTTCACACTTATTTTCCCCACCAAGTGTGGCTGTGCAAAAGCGAGAGGCATTGTTTTGAACCAAAACATTTTTCATTTGTTGGAAGTGAGATTATATAAAAACTCCATAACCATTTTTTTTTTTTAAACAGAAAACCCAATAGAGATAGACTATTGCTGCAGTTGTTCCGGCTGTATGACGACATGAACGTCGTCCGTTTGGACAGCCTCAATTGCTTTCAACACAACAGCGCGGGAGAAGTGAGTGTTGAGTGTTGACCCAACAGCCTTATATTGGTCCAATGACTTGGTCAGCTTTTCTGTGTCAGTATCATTTATACCAAACGGGTGCCCAAGGAAAAGGCAGATAAATCTCCCCTTGAAGAGCTTGTTTAAAAGTGTCTAAACACAAATACGACCTTCTACGGTTTCACGGGACCGACCGTCTTCTGAACCAGCAAGTGAGCGGCTGACAAACAAAATGCACTCTTTTTTTTTTTCCACTTGAGCAAACAGTTAATTCTTGGGTGGCACAATTTTGCATGCCATTCAAGCTTGTTTATGTCTTTTCCCAAGCTCTCGTCTTGAGTTTGTCGAATTGGAAACAGTTAAAGACAAGTCAAATGCGTGTGCTGTAGTTAATTTGTGCCAAGTTCCAACTCCGGCTGTGCCTCTGAGAATCAAGAAGTGACAGATAAAGTGCAGCCCGGGCCACTTCTGTATGTGAGACAGCAACTCTGTCCCCCTTCTGTGTCCCACCGCATCTGCTATGTATTAGCTTGATGCCATACAGGAAAAAACACAATTCTTCTGTATTCTAGTGCAGCCAATCAGGAAGCGAATCGGGGGGGGGGGGGGGGGGGGTACTTTCCTGTTTCCTGTTTTACAGACGGTATGTACTGTATGAACACCCACTATCCCTTCTTGGTTTCCGAAAATCAGGGGAGTCATCATCTGGCAAGAGTGTCCCAATAGGAAGTCGTCTCAGAAGCAAAAAAGCTTCAGGTCTGAGTCATCGGCCAACCGCATGCCAAAGACAATGTGGTGAAAACAGTGTGACGCAAGGGTTGCACAGGCCGATAAGGATCACACAACTTGACGGCCGCTCAAGAATACGCGGCGGAAACTCGACTGTATATTACAGGGGGCGGTCTCACACCTTGAGCTTCATGGAAGTGATGACAAACAGTGATAACAAGTTGCAAATATTAAGCCATAATCATCTACTTATTCAACACTGAAGTAGGTCCAACTGCTACAATCAAAAATAAATGCCTTTATATGTGAATGCATGATTGACATGTTGTATTTCTGACGTATGGAAAGAAATGCTACAAAAACTCATTTTGGATCAGCTTGACTGTTTTTGTTCAACGCGTGTGTGTGCCGTCATTTTATTTAAGTTTTTTTTTTTCTTTTGTTCCTCCCTTCTGTTGCGCATTTGGAGTCAAAACAATCCGGGCATCACAGCTAGGATGAATAGGGTGCCAGATGTCAGTGAGATTGTTCCTTATTGACCATGCAGGAATAACAATTAGGGCACACACAGGAAATGAATGTGCCGCTGAATTCATTAAAAAGGCCAAAAATAGAAACATACAGAGCGCACCCCATCTCAGAAGAAACATTTACTATCATCACGACGGAATGTGTTTGGGTCACATAACTGAAACCATTTTAGGTGCATTTCACGCAACAACAAAAAAATGGAATGACTGGAAGATTATTGAAGGTAACTTCAAATTTGCATCCGAGACAATGATGTTTCTTAGACGTAACTACTGAAGTTATTATCTATTGCAATGTGCGGGATAGGCACCCATTCAGTGCAGTACACATGTAGCCTTTCGGCAACTATGTATCGTGGACTGCAATGATAATGTCTAAAAGGGTCAAGAAAGCTCCAACAGAGCTTTCACTGTAAGACACTTTGAGCATTTCTGGCTCCATTCATAACAAATCAGTGTACGCACTATGCACTTAACGTCTCTTGCAAACCAGGATACCCGCTGGAGACATCTAAATATAGCAAGCTTTTCCAACAATCAATGACTAGACTGTGGTTGTGGTGGTGTGGTATCGGGGGATTTTGAGGATGACCATCAGAATATGAACTATACAAAAACATGTTCACTTTTTGTCCATTATTTGCGGGCAAATAGAGGCATTGCAATCGGAACAGACGAGATGGCTCTTGTGTGCCAGCCAGCTGCTACATTCCCACAGTCCCCCCCGAAGCCACAAGGCTGTCGAAGTGTCTTTTTTCCACTGCACGGACATTTGTTGTACAGTCTACACGGAACCGCATGTGATTTGAATTAGAATAACATTAACAAGACAGATCAGTCTCGCTCCTCCAGCCCTCGGTGCCCGTCTGGCCCATAAACGAGGAGGCATCCATCGAGGCGCTCGGATTGGGGGGTGGGGATTCTTTTTTTTTTTTCCTTACCTATTTTAATTTTAACGCTCTGAAAAACCCGCAGACCTTCCTCTTCTACCGCCATGCTGTCGCCGTCCCTCAGTTCCCTTTAGCCGGCTGAACGGACGCGGACGTCCACGCTGGTCGCTTGCAGCCTCTCCAGCAATGGGATATTCCAGAGGTTTTTGCACATCTATGCGCACATAGCTGCGATGGCACTCTGAGCCCAGCACCGCGTCGCTGGCTGATTGAGAACAATTGAGGACCGCTACAGCTCTCAGTCCGTCAAGCAGCAGCGGCAGCGGCAGCAACAGCGGCTGTGTGTGTTGGGGGGGGGGGGGGGGGCGACTTCGTCGAGCTCCGCCCACTTCTACGAGGCGTGACAGAGGAAAAGAAGTCAGACGTGCAGATGAAAAGACGAACTAGCATATTCTATTCAGTTCGGATGCGAGAGCTCTATAAACGTGAAGATGGCCGTGTAATTGATGCTCACTTTTGATTGCCTGTCACCGTGGTATTGTTTTAACAGTATCAGAGGTGATAGACGTACTCACAGTCTTGACTGAAGTAAAAGGACAGATTTTAAAAAAAGTAGAAGTACTGATTTCAGAGATGGCACCACACCGATGTTAGGGGGCCATATCCCCGTCAGAAATCTGTTTAGCCCCAGTTAAACGTATCTCGCACTTTATTTTATCTTCTAAAATAAATATCGAAATGATTTTCCTTGCCTCCCTGTGTATCAATTTATCGAACTTTATTAATATAGTACTTTTCATACATCGGTCAAGCCATTACAAATTCATCCAACTGCACATTGTCCTCATTCGGAGTTTCCAAGAGATGAATTACCTTGTCGATAATTTTTTTTTCTTCCAAAGAATAAATAAATAAAGTAAAGTTGGTCAAATGCTTTTCATGACAGAATGTCTGTTGGGTTTGGGGGAGGGGGCGGGGTGGTCATGAGTAGGCATTAATCACCCCTCAAACACAGCATCGTGCTGATGGCTAAATTACAGAGAAAAGGAACAGCCCATAATTATGGTCTTCTTCATAAAGTATAATTTTAGAAGTTGGCAAGGCTGGTCACCATGCCCACATACTTGAATTTGAACCCATCTCTGAGCTTTGGCAATGAATGATCGTGTTTCCTGCAGTGACTCCGCCGCAACTGATTGGTACCTAAATCGAATGGATTGCAGATGTTTTCTCAACAATAAAATCATTGAGGTATTCGATCCATAACCATGACTTGAGCAAGATGTGGTGTGAACAAATGCTAGTACAATATGGTACTGTATAACTATCAACAGAAACCTTGTCATATTCTGTGCTGCCAATTGTTATTTTCAACAAATTAGCGTGACAGTAAGTCATAGAACACGAAGAGTCCTGAAATAGGAATGGATCCACTTTTCCTGTTGACACTGATCTTGGGACAGATTTAACATAAGGGAGTCCAACTGAAAGTGTTGACCTGACCTGTGGGATGTATGTCTGGGAGGGATCAAAGGTCCATTCAGGTGGAAAGCCCAAGGCTATTATCAGGCCACATTCGAGCCTACTGGGCCACGCCTACGAGACCATAATGGCCACAATTCTCAAAATAACCCGGCACTGGTGCGGAACATACGACCTCAGCCGGCCAAGCCAGAGATGTGGGCGTAAGGAGCAGTTGGACTTCCCCTTCACCAGAAATCACAGCTTGCTGCACTGTCGAGATTAGCAGTGACTGCTTTGGAAAAGCTCTAAAGCTAATTAGGCTGCATCTCAGCTAGACATGCCTGACATCAGAAATCATACTCTCCACACGTTGCGGCGGACCGAGTGTTCATATTAGTGAGCTGGTAATGCGTGTATCCGTGGCTATCTGGAGCGGTGTGCCCATTTTAAAACACAATAACCAATCTTGTGAGTGATGAGTGAAACCGCACTGCTCCCGCCAAAGCTACTATATCAGTGACCCCAAATCCCAGCCTTTGCAGGAAAAAAACAACAATAATTGTGTCGGTCTACCAAGTTAGCCACATCCTGAAGCATCTAAGATGCGCACTTGCTGCATCATATCGAGAAATAACGCCTAGAACCAGATTGTATTTCATGTAGCTGTTGTGACTACGCCCTGTGGCAAACCACAAGCCTGTGAGTGAAACTGTATGTACTTTTCTCTGCGTAAGATTTTAGATTTTTGGAGGAGCCTCATTTAACAGAATGTATGGCAACTAAATTAAAGAAAAATGGAACGATGTTTGCAAAAATGTGCACCTGCATGACAAAAGCAAAGAAAAAGGCAATGTAAGGCAGCTTTATTGATATCGCACATTTTATATACCAGGCAACTCACTGTGCTTCACGCAAGCAAGGAAACAACACCTAGACAGTTTTCATAAACACATCAGTTAATGATATTCAGAATCAAAGCAGATAAAAAAAAAGGAGTAGCCTCCCAAAATTACTAAAAGAACATATATTGACACATTCAAAGAAAACTTGAAAAACATTCACTAAAAGAAAAACGATTGTAAAATGTTGGGACTTTAATGGGATGAAAAGCAAAGTGTTTTTAACCTGGATTTAAAGACATTGCGGCATAAAAGCTAAATGCAGCCTCACCATCTTTACTTTGAACTTGAGGCTCCACCAATTGTCCCAAGTCTGCAGATCTCAGCACCCTACCAGGCTTCTATTCAATCAGATTTTCTTCAAGGTATTCAGGACCCAAACCATGTACTGATTCATAGATCAGTCGCAAAATTTTAAAACCTATTCTCCAGCTAATTGGGAGGCAGGGTAAAGATTAGACAAAGCACTTTTTTTTTCCTGGAGATACATGCTGATCAACCACTACCACAAAGTGTGAGGGCGTTGTCACCCTTACAACAACTGTACGACCACGTGCTTTGTGCTAATACACGCACAACAACTCTTAATGCACATATAGGCGCTCAATGACTGTACTTTCTAGCCGAGTGGGGACTTGACTGCAACAGATGGTGTTTGACATGTACAAAGTTAATCTTTCTCGAGCATTATTCTCCATACAGGGCTTGAATCAAATCAGAGTAGATCCCTCAAAATCTGATGTGATCTGTGATGAACAAAAGGACCAGTGTGAACTTGGCTGGGGGGATCAGGCCATCTATTATTTTTAACCTGTTAACCTGCATGTGTTTTCATTAATGACTTGGCTGGGGGGGGATCAGGCCATCTATTATTTTTAACCTGTTAACCCGCATGTGTTTTCATTAATGCGGTCGGTAGTCATCGTTAAAGCAATGCTTTCGACTTGTTGTGCTGCAACAGCGAAGACAGCAACAGGAAAACAGATTTTCTGTTCTGTTTTAGGCAACTGTCAGCTAAAAGCATGTGTGCAAATGGATGTGTTACTCAGATAATTGTACTCGGCGCTGTGTCCCCATAGCGGTTTAACATCGCAGTACAACGTACTTTCAGGGGTTTATGGATTCAGTGGAAAACAAAAGAACATTTTGCTGGATTAAGTCAAAATCTTCAGACTGACTTTATCAAGACACATGAAAAAAACATCAACAGTTATCGTGACGGGACTGTACAGTACCGTAAGAACACACAGTGAATAGTTACATATCTGCTCCAGCACACCCAACCCTGTGTAATAATAAGGCTAAGCAGTACAGAGAATGGATGGATGGATGTCTATCAGTATTATACCACCATCTAGTGAGTACACAGTCAAACATAATCCACAAGCATGTGGACACAGTTAATGTAGTTGAACAATGCTTTTTCAACCAATTCTAACAGTCCCTACTCTGATTCTCAGCCACTTCAATGGCCGTGCACAATGAATTAAAATATTTTTTGTAAAAACATATTTAATACAAATGAGTGTGACTTTTTTCTTTTGATATGTAAGCTTAAGGTTTCCATGGTATGTATGTATGTATGTATGTATGTATGTGTGTATGTACAGTATATATATGTATATATATATATATATATATATATATATATATATATATATATATATATATATATATATATATATATATATGGGCGGCCCGGTAGTCCAGTGGTTGGCACGTCGGCTTCACAGTGCAGAGGTACCGGGTTCGATTCCAGCTCCGGCCTCCCTGTGTGGAGTTTGCATGTTCTCCCCGGGCCTGTGTGGGTTTTCTCCGGGTGCTCCGGTTTCCTCCCACATTCCAAAAACATGCATGTCAGGCTGATTGGACGCTCTAAATTGTCCCTAGGTGTGAGTGTGGGCGTGGATGGTTGTTCGTCTCTGTGTGCCCTGCGATTGGCTGGCAACTGATTCAGGGTGTCGCCTGCCTACTGCCCGGAGATGGCTGGGATAGGCTCCAGCACCCCCCGCGACCCTAGTGAGGATCCAGCGGTTCGGAAAATGGATGGATGGATGGAGAGAGAGAGAGAGAGAGAGAGAGAGATATATATATATATATATATATATATATATATATATATATATATATATATATATATCTCTCTCTCTCTCTCTCTCGTGATCATAGATAAAGGGCAGAGGAAAGCCGTTGTAGTGGATGTAGCGGTCCCAAGTGATGGAAACATCAGAAAGAAGGAACACGAGAAACTCGAGAAATACCAAGGGCTCAGAGAGGAGCTGGAGAGAGCCTGGAAGGTAAAGGTGACAGTCGTGCCTGTGGTGGTCGGAGCACTCGGGGCAGTGACCCCCAAACTAGATGAGTGGTTGCAACAGATCCCGGGAACAACATCGTACATCTCAGTCCAGAAATGTGCAGTGCTGGGAACAGCAAGGATACTGCGCAGAACCCTCAAGCTTCCTGGCCTCTGGTAGAGGACCCGAGCTGAATGAGGGATGGACACCACCCGAGGGGGGGTGAGACGAGGAATTTTATATATACAGTATATATATATATATACACACACACACTCAATAACTTTCTACAAACAAAGCTTGACTCTTAGTTGAGAACGACTTAAATATACGGCGAACCCCTAATTTTCATGGGGGGATATGGACCGAGCCCTGTTGAGAATTGCAAAGCTGCGAGTCTTTCGATGGTCACACAAAAAGTTTTGTAATTGACTTTAGATGCCACAAGATGGAAGCAAAGCACCTTTTCTCTATCAGACAAAGTTATGGCATGACTAAAGGAAACGCCATTATTTTTATAGACGCGGCTTTGGCCGAAGCAGAAAAACAGGATTAGTACATCAAAAACAAAGGAATAGGTGAATTCATGAACGATGTACTGTACATCAAATACTTAAGTTGTTCACTGTAATTCCTTGACACAAATTACTTTTTAAAAATTTCTTAGAGAGATTTGGTGCTATTTTGTGACTTCAAAGTCCAACAGAAAATGCGAATAGCTGAGTTTTTCCATTAAAAAAAAGCAAAGGATCGGTTTGTTGGGTGGTGGTGGGGGGGAGACAAATAGGTTATTTTGTACAAAAAGAACTGCAAACTGTGTTGTTCTAATAGAAACGGTAAAGGTGTTTACTCTGAAACAAACTCATGAGTGAGTTGTCATTTTCATATTACAGCTCACGTGACGGGTACGTATGGTGTGTGTGGCCCTTTAACAAGTCTCGTCCACTCGCTCTGTGCAACAACCGTGCTTGGCATTTCGCTACCGTCTGTCATATCGCCCTTCGAGTCATGGCTACCCATTCAACCGAAGAGCCGTTCCCCTTCCACGGACTGCTTCCCAAAAAAGAGACCGGCGCCGCGTCCTATCTAAGCCGGTTCCCCGAGTACGATGGCCGAGGGGTTCTCATCGCGATCATGGACACCGGAGTTGACCCAGGGGCGCCCGGCATGCAGGTACAACTGAGCCGGTCGCTCCACCGCGAGTTAGCTACAAGCTAACTGGGGGCAATTGAAAGCAAAGGCCACATAATCTGTACAGTCACTAGCTAGTAGGCTAGCTCACCTGTTGGGATAAACAAATGGCATTCATCCTGCGACAGTGCAATTGACAGAATGGTGACAAGTTAATTCACACAAAGAAGCGCATTTGTCGTTTTTTCTTCAGTTCGCATGAATGATTTTACGATGGAGTCCAATTGCCCAGAGCCGTTAATGTAGTTAGCCTTCTATTAGCATACAGCAGTTGACTCACTTTGTAGACACTGTCGGATATTCACGTTATTACATGTTATTTGATTATTATTGTAGGACACACGCAGTGAAGAGAAGTTGTGAAATTGAAATTCAAAATACTGTAATCGTGAGCTAAATAAATTAAGGCGAGAGTGATTCCGATGTAATTTCCATTTTCATACATGGGGCAACAGTTGACCAGATTTTGTCCGTTTTAACCATAAACGGTATCGGCTCTGGTGAGCTCTTTTCTACCAAAGGGCAGACATTATATAGTGTAATATTATATACTGTAATGTGCAGATGACACGTTAGAGTTTGCTGCATATGGTCAATGTGGTGATGCTGTAAAAAGTAGACTGACTTATAATTTGGGACAATAACTGATGAGATCTTTAGTTTGTAACGGGCAGAGGCAGATCCGGATCATTTAGTTACTGTGTTTTGCAGGTTAGAAATATTACTGTGTTCTTTACAAAAGCTAAATTTAAATTTTTGAATTATTATAATAGTTTACTGAAGATCTAGAGAGATTCTCCTGGATGTCGTTACCATGTTGACATGACAAAAGGGGTACTGACTGCGGATTTGTGTCTTCATCCTCAGGTCACAACAGATGGGAAGCCAAAGATTGTTGATATCATTGACACAACAGGCAGTGGTGACGTGAACATGACCACAATGGTGGAGCCGAAAGAAGGGACAATCACTGGCCTCTCTGGTAGAATACTGAAGGTTTGCCGATTAATATTAGTTACTGAATTGCAGCTGTCAGTTTGGGGATTCTTTTACAAACAACACCAAATTGTGCATTCATGTGTATGATACATGCTGATTTATTACACTCCTCTCTGGTTTCTGTCCTTTACCTTTGCAATTATCTTCGAAATATATCTCATTCGCTGTCTTTTTATGTCAACCAGATCCCTCCTGCTTGGGTCAACCCATCAGGGAAGTATCACATTGGAGTTAAAAATGGCTATGAGTTCTTCCCTAAGGCCCTTAAAGAAAGAATACAGGTAAGAAAATGTCGTGCTTTATTGTTAGTCTTTATTTGGTCGGTAGGATTTTGCACCGTACTCATTAACTCACTCACAGTATCCGGTCATGTTAAACAAACATCATGTGTAGAACCTTATTTGAACATCCCGGGGATGTAAAACAATGAGACATTGACATTTCGTAGAGTAGTCAGCGATGCGTTGATACTGATACCAGTATCGGGACTCCTAAAAATGGTCTGATACTACATCTACCGATACCACATCACCAGCCTGACGCACGTACGTCAAAACATTATCAGCCGCGTATGTGAGGAGATACTTTTTTTGGCCACTGCAGTCGCATAATGGCTGCACGAGGATGCTTTCATGAACACACTCTGTGAGATCACACATGGAGTGATTCATTTATTATTGTTTATATTGTTTAGTAACGTGGTATTTCATGTGTTGGCGTTGTAATGACAAGCTGTTACTCGAAAAAGTTGAGTGAAACAAGTCATGTTCAAGTTCGATTGAAATAAAACCCATTTTGCAAGATGTCATGGCCTCGTCAAGTATCAGGAGGAGCTCAAATGTAAGTGCTTGTACTCGTACTCGGTGTGAAGAAAAGGGCTATCTATGCTTGTGTGAATCTTTGTGATTCCGTCTCGGAGTGACAGTGCTTCAGATGATGCGGATAATTGGACGGCCTCGCTGCATTAAAAAAAAAAAAAAAAAACTCTTCTACTTTGCAGAAAGAGCGAAAGGAGAAGATGTGGGACCCAGCACATAGAGCAGCACTAGCTGATACCTGTCGCAAGATGGAGGAGTTTGATCTCTCACACCCAACTCCATCGCAGGTAACAAGAACGATCCGTCACAGGAATGATCTTGTCAAGCTGCTGCGCTTGTGCCATTCATCCTGCCGTTTTGTCTCCAGTTAGAGAAGTTACAGAGGGAAGAGTTGCAAAGTCAATCAGAGCTGCTTGTCTCACTCGAAAAAAAATACAGTGATCCCGGTCCTGTATACGACTGTGTTCTTTGGCATGATGGCGTCACATGGAGGTAAGTCCGATACATTGACCGCGTTAATTGTTACCAGTATCCTTCACAAGAACCTCAAATGGCTGTTTTTCTGTTAAGGGCCGTAATGGACACCTCCGAGTGTGGAGAATTGTCACAGTGCACTGTTCTGAGCTCCTACAGAGAGTCACAAGAGTATGCAACCTTAGGGAGTGCAGAGATGCTAAACTACTCTGTCAATATTTATGACGAGGGAGCGACACTTTGCATCGTTACCAGTGGAGGTGAAGTATTTGAAAACAGGTTCTCGTCTCAAATGCTCCCATTTATCACCTAAAGGAAGTTGTCGTTGAGTGGTTTGTGCAAGGTGTGGGAGCGCCACGCTGACTTGGGATGTTTGTATTCGAAGGGGCCCATGGGACACATGTTGCAAGCATCGCAGCAGGTTACTTCCCAGAAGAACCGGAGCGCAACGGGGTCGCCCCCGGTGCCCAAATCTTAGCGCTGAAGATTGGAGACACTCGGTTGAGTACCATGGAAACGGGCACAGGACTTATTCGAGCTGTATGTTCATTGGATTTAGATGCGCTCATTGAACTGTTGATAATGAATTAATGTTTTGTTTGTTTTCCCTGTTCACAATCACGCGCCAATCCAAAGATGATTGAAGTGATCAACTACAAGTGTGACTTGGTTAACTACAGCTATGGGGAAGCCACCCACTGGCCCAATTCAGGGTAGGCGTTGTGAAGTTGCAGGAAAAAGAAAGCCGACGTAAAGGGATTTGTCATTCTTCGCATCTGTTTTTTTTTTAGGAGGATTTGTGAGGTGATTACAGAAGCTGTGCAGAAGCACAATGTGATATTTGTGTCAAGCGCGGGCAACAACGGCCCCTGCCTCTCCACGGTGGGCTGCCCCGGAGGAACCACCAGTAGTGTCATAGGTAAAACATCAGCCTCTTAATTAATGAATTTTTTTATAAACTTGTGAATATGCCTCTGCAAGCCACCGGCAAATACATTATCGACCACAAAAGCATACAGCCTGATTAAGATAGCGACAGCATACCCAATTTTGAGGTTGCACTCTCATCGTAATTGATGAATATATTTGTACCAGTACAAGTTTTATCTTTTGAAATTGAACGCAAAGTCTTATGCGCACCCTCTCCTCAGGCGTTGGAGCCTATGTAACCCCTGACATGATGGTAGCTGAGTATTCCCTGAGGGAGAAGCTGCCTCCCAACCAGTACACCTGGTCCTCCAGGGGCCCCAGTACAGACGGTGCACTAGGGGTCAGCATAAGTGCCCCCGGCGGGGCCATTGCATCTGTACCCAACTGGACTCTTCGTGGTACCCAGCTGATGAACGGCACCTCCATGTCATCCCCCAACGCCTGCGGAGGCATTGCTCTCATCCTCTCTGGTGCGTCACGACTTGATGCTAAACAGTAGCGATGGCAAAATGAAGCTTCAAATTTGCTTCGTGAACCAGTTACTGTATTGGAATTTTGTGGCACTCCTGGTTTAAAGACAGTGGTTTAAGAAATGCTGAGTCGGTGTGCTTTCATCCCTTTGTTCAACAGAGTGCTATCAACAGGGCTCAATTAACGCAACAACTGATTCATGAATCATCTTGAAGCCTCATTTTTCCATCACGACCAAACATTACTGTTTGTTGTATGGTCTCACAGAGCCGCTCATGATAATTTGTTACTTTGTATGAGACAGGATTAAAACAGCAGGGGATACGTCCCTCTGTTCCTGGAGTCAGGAGAGCCCTGGAAAACACAGCTCTGAAGGTTGATGACATTGAGGTGTTTGCACAGGGCCATGGAATCGTTCAGGTGACTGACCTATAGCTGCTGGTAGTTTCGTATCGTCATTCTACCATGTTGTCTTATATATATTTTTGCACTGCTGATTTCAACTTCTGTGGGTAGGTGGACAGGGCATTAGACTACCTCATCCAAAATGCCTCCTTACCTACCAGCCATCTGAGTTTCTCAGTAACCGTGGGAACACAGAGAGGCATCTACCTCAGGGATCCGGCACAACTTTTGTCCCCCTCAGACCACGGCGTCGGAATAGAACCGATATTTCCTGAAAACACAGGTATTTTCTCCTCACCTACCATCCCATTTTCAATACTTTAGATTGATCGGTAATCGATAAAAATAACAGCCATCCACCGAGACGGACCATTTAGTCTCCATTGGTGAAGATGACATCAGTCATGGCAGAGTTGTGCAGGCTCTGTATGCGCTCGTTTGCTCATACTATATTTTTGCTTCATCCCAGAAAACACCGAGCGAATATCCTTGCAGCTACACTTGGCGCTCACGTGTGCGGCCCCGTGGGTTCAGTGTCCATCTCATCTAGAGCTGATGAACCAGTGTCGTCATGTCAATGTCCGTGTGGATCCTGTGGGCCTGAGGGAGGGGGTGCACTACACAGAGGTGGGTATTAAAAAAAAAAAAAAAAAAAAGGTACGAGCCATTGTGCCAACTTCGAATATATCATTTTCAGGTATGTGGCTATGACACAGCAGCGCCTGGTTGCGGGCCGCTGTTCAGAGTCCCCATCACAGTTATTATTCCCAGCAAGTAAGCGACAACATTTTCTTGTTCTTTCTCTCCATAGCGGTGGTGTGAAAGTTTGTGTTTTCACTGTTCTTTGTCTCTCTCTTTCTCCCTCTTCGCCCTTTATCTGGCAGGGTGACAGAGAGTCAGAATCATGAATTGTGTTTCAAAGACGTCCACTTCAGACCAGGACAGATCAAACGGCACTTCCTCACTGTGCCTCGGGGAGCCTCCTGGGCAGGTTGGTTGTTCTCCTTTCTCTTAAGGTCGAAAGAAGAAGAAGAAGCAGCAGCTTGAATGCCGTGTTGCGGTTTCTTGCTTTCTTTTCCTCTGCAGAGATCATGCTGACTTCTCATTCTGGAGACGTGTCCTCAAAGTTTGTTCTGCATTCGGTGCACCTCGTCAAGCAGAAAGCATACCGAGCGAATGAATTCTACAAGTTCTCCTCACTTTTGGAAAAAGGCTCGCTAACTGAAGCCTTTCCCGTGCTGGTTTGTACATGAGCGGCCTCATTTACTCTGCGTGAACCTTCGCGAAGTAACCTACGTGAAGCGCATTGTCGCTGAAATCCCCTTAGGAAGTTTTGTTGATGGTGACTAATTCCGTCTTTTTGTTCCCCGCCTTTTCCAGTCAGGTAAGATTGTGGAACTGTGCATTGCACGCTGGTGGGCGAGTCTCGGCGATGTCACCGTGGACTACAACATCTCGTTCCACGGTCTCCGTATTTCTCCTTCGCCGCTGCACATGGTGAGTGGAGCAGTGACACATATTAGAGCAGAAACGTGACATTTCAGACACCTTATGTCACGCCTCCGCCTCTTGTCCTCGGCCAGCATGCGTCAGAGGGAGTTACAAATTTTGATGTGTCATCGCCGCTGAGGTATGAGGACGTTTCTCCGACAATCACCCTGAAGTCTTGGGTTCAGCCTCTCAGGTAATTTCACACTCTAATCGTTGCTTTGTGGTGCCCGTGGTTTATGATGTCGTCCTCTCCTTTAGGCCTCTCAGTTCAAAGATCAAGCCTTTGGGAGGGAGGGACGTTCTCCCCAACAACCGGCAACTTTATGAAATTACTCTCACCTACAGTTTTCATCAGGTACCCCCCGATGCTTTGAGCGCACAACAGTCACAACGTTTTTTTTTTTTTTTTTTAAATCTCATGGTATTCATCGCTTTATGTGTGCAGCCAAAGAGCGGCGAGGTCACGCCCAGCTGCCCCTTGCTGTGTGAGCTGCTGTATGAGTCCGAGTTTGATAGTCAGCTGTGGATGCTGTTTGATCAGAACAAGAGACTACTGGGTTCAGGGGATGCCTACCCGCATCAGGTGACTTTTCGATTGGTCTTTTTGCCAGCGCAGTCGTGCCAGGTGTAAACGTTACGGCACGCACGCCGCTTTTCTCCTTCAGTATTCTCTCAAGCTGGAAAAGGGCGACTACACAGTACGCCTGCAGGTGCGCCACGAGTTGTCGAGTGAGCTGGAGCGCCTAAAAGACCTGCCGTTTGTTGTCTCCCATCGTCTGTCTGCCACCCTCAGCCCGGATGTCTACGAGACGCACCGGGCGGCCCTTCTGGCCAAGAAGAAGGCAAACTCTGTCACCCTGTCACCAGGGGCCACGCAGCATTTCTACGTCACAGCCTTGCCGGATGACAAGTGAGTTCAAATGAAGGCTAAGCAATGTAGCAACACATTGCAAATAACCAAATGTCTATTGAGCAGAATTCCCTGACACCTTAGCGGTGTTAAACCGCCTATCGATGGCTGCACATATTGAATTTGGTTTTACGTAACAAATGTGTCATTTGTGTCTAAAACATAGTCGCCACCCGATAGGGAGGGACAGACGTCGGTTCTAGACTATAACTGTGTTATTTCTGTTTTTATTCCCTGTTCTTGTCCTTGCTTCAGGATTCCAAAAGGGACAAGCCCAGGGTGCTATCTTTCAGGGTCCCTTGTTGCGGCCAAGAGTGAATATGGCAAGAAAGCAGTGAGTCATTTCAGTTCTTTCATACTGTTTTCCGTTCTCCGGACCAGTGGTCAGTCCTGCTTCTCAGAACATTCACTCCACTTTGATTAGGGAATAAAATGTAACAGTAAATACACCATGGATGAAGTAGATGTGGCGTTGGGTCCAAAGGTAATTTTCATAGCCTTTTATATTTGGTTGTTTTTTTAAATTAACGAATCAATACTATTGGCCAGCCCCAACCAATGGGCATCTTTTTTTCTTTTTTTTTTCTCTCCATTTTTTGGGGAAGGTTTTCTGAAAAATGATGGTTTTGGACATCTGATTAGTGAATGTTACTGAGGAGGAGGCTTGAAATATGGTCCTTTAAAGCTTTTGAGCTTTTGTTTTGCTCTTTTAAAAGTTTGCCACCAGTGCCGGTTGCTGTTGTCCTTCAATTAATCGGTGGTTCATTGTGGGCCTTGTGTTTATTGCATGTCACGTTTACCGTCTGCAGTCACCCGTGTGCCTCCTCAACACATCTAGTTTTGCTCGTTTATTCTGTAATTAGATGACACATTATTAAGTCATATCTTCGGCGTGAACTTGCCCTGTTAACGTGTGTGTGGCTCGCGTGTTCATGAGGAAAGGCAGGAGCTCCATGGGTTGGGGGTTGGGGAGGGGTCGCAAAATATAATAGGGGGAGGTATAGGTGAACCAGTATCTAGAAGAGTATTTCCCAACCTTTATCGAGCCAAGGCACACATTTGATGTTGCATGACAAAAATGTCATGACAGATCACCAAACAAAATTGTCATAAAAAAATATACGCACTTCATGGAAGATCTTGTCTCAGTTTACTCACAGATTGTTCTACTCTGTGTGTTTGGTTAACCACGAAGCTGTTACTCAGTAGTAAAAAAACGCGACAGTTGGACACACTAGAAAATTGGACTTTTTGCCACCGAGTAGAAGAGCATTTGATTATTTCACCTGTCGATCGATGGATAAACAAAGATACATTACAAGGAGCAAATGAATGAGATTGAAATTGGGTAATTTGCCGCAGCTGGCCTGATGATGACCTCATGGCATCTTAATGTGCTGCAGCTCCGTCGTTGCGAATCACAAAGATAGAACACACATTATATGGACATTTGCTGTAGAAGAACTTGAGTGACGCTGAGAGAGTCCCGATCTTGACATGCTCCGAAACCTTGTTGACGGTGTATCAAAACGATATGAGACGGCTTTCGATGCAACCGTTTCTTCCCAATTTTTTTTTTCCATTACCAGCGTAGCAAGGTCCAACGCCTTTGTCCATATAATGTCGATGTTTCTTCGGCAGACTGTAGTCAGTGTCAACAATGCAAAAGCCATTGATCACTGCATTTTGACAATGAAGCTCATTTTTCTCCGCTCATCTAAGAGGCGCATCTACGTATGTTTGTCGTTTCGTACATGGTTGTTCTTCAGTTCAGTCAGAGGTGATGATTCCGGGCACAGGAGTGTATGATCAAGGAAAATCAGGCTTTTTAGTTCCAACTTTGTGTTTGTCAAACAGGTAGGTGGCTGGGCTTTCCATTCGCAAAGGGCAAAATGTTACCGAAAGAAAAAGAATCCTCTGGCGTGTGCTTGTGTTGTCTCTTCCTTACTGTGTGTTATTCTGACCACCAGGGGCAGTCCTCTGCAAAACGACAAAGAAAGTTTAAAAAGGTACTGGATGAGATAGAAACTTTGTGCAACAGAGCGGCCACTGCTCTCAGACTCATTACCCTGTGGAAGTGACTTTGACTTCACTTTAAGATTGCATTTCTTTTATTACTTCCATTTCATCTGTCAAACTATGCCACACTGTGTCTTTTTTTCAAAGTACAGTGAACCCTCATTATAATGCGGTTCACCTTTCACGGCTTTGCTGTTTCACAGATTTATTTCTTTTTTTCTAACAGTGCATTTGTGTTCTGCATCCTGATTGGCGAAGGGACTGTCGACCAATGTCAACAGTCTCCGCGCCTCGTCTCTGTTCGGCGTGCCAAATTTACGTTTGCAACAAAAACAAATTTCGATCTTTGGTTTGAGTCTGTAGTACAGTATTGTGTAGTAATTGTAAAAAAATAAATAAAATACAGCTGACTGTAACTGTCGTGATTATAAGTTGATGGTAAAGTTAAAATACAGTAATGTACCTTTCTACATGATGGGAAAATGACAATGATTCCACATTTATTTTGGCGATTTTGCCCCCTGCTGTTACATTTGAGTTTTGCATTGAGTGGCAGGAAGTGGTCCGTGTTGATTCGGAGTCATGTTAGTTTGGGCATATAAACGAAAATGTGAGGTACAGACGGCAAGAGCTTTGATTTCTTTTAATTACAGTACTCCTAAATTCCTATTTACACGCCGAAATGGGATGTGACGAATGTCTGTTTTATGGTATGTTGTACATTGTGCAATTGTACATTTTGCGTCTAGGTTTTCCAGCCCAAAGTGATGTTCATCAGCCACAATAAAGGCCGTTTTAACATTTGCCGACTCGTCAAGTCTTTCTAAACTAGGGAGAAAACCTTTGAGGAGCCGTTACACTTTTTGGAACGTAACCCGCTTAACAAGCGACGGTTCACTGTATGACAAAGTAGGGCATGGGAAAATCTTGCGTTGAGGGAAATGATTATTGACTTGGTTAATATTTACGTTTTTTGTTTCTCCTCTCTTTCTTGTCAGTCAGTGTTCTCATGAGAGCTTCCTCTGAATAAATAATGGGATTACAGACCTCCATTAACTCATTCAGTACCAGCCAATTCTGGACCAAGTCTGAAAAGACATTTAAAAACGTCTTTGGGAGTGAATGAGTTAAATAAATAAGAACCGTGTTGATTTTGAGTGGTCAATTGACCCAGGATGGCTGCGCTAGTTGAGCTCCGATGGCAAGATACACATTGTCTGTCATTGTTGTGCAGGGTGAAATAACCATTCTATTCAGACTTTCAGGTTTTTATTTGGTCTTTTATCCAACCATCACGCTGTAACCCCCCCCCCCCTTTTTTTTTTTAATGATATTTGACTCCAGGGGAAAAGCCATAATGTCCATGATGTTGTACCTCGGCATGTCTTGACCCAACTGATGTGAATGATTCAACACGCTTGTGCTGACTGTGATTATAAGTTGTTGTTGTTGGCGTGAGCGCGAAAATGACCGATGCCGACTTGTACGTAATTGGTATTTAATGTGACAACTAATTGTGTTTTATGCAGGATATTGTGTCAGTGATCTACCACCTCATCCCTGCACCCAACAAAGCAAAGAATGGAGGGAAGGAGAAAGATAAGGATGCCGACAAAGAGAAAGACGTAAAAGAGGAGTATGCCGAAGCCATTAGAGACTTGAAGATTCAGTGGATGACCAAGTGAGCATGAACAAAAAAAAAAAACCTTTATAGAATGCCTTATTTATTTTATTTTATTTATTGCTTGATTGATTTATTACCGTTGTCCTCTTTCTGTTGCTCAGGTTGGATTCCAGCTCGCTTTATGATGAGCTGAAGGAAAAGTACTCTGATTACCTTCCTCTACATGTGCAAAGACTACATCAGCTGGACTCTGAAAAGGTAAATGACTCATCATCGGGTCGTGCGGGTACTGGCAGCCTATCCCTGCTGACTCAGCCAAGAGGCGGGTTACACCCTAGGCTGGTCACCAGCGTGTGTCAGCAGTTTTCTTTATACCAGGAGTAGGCAAAGTTTTGTGCTGAAGGGTTACTTTTGAATTTTAAAATGGACAGATGGGCCTGCTCATTTGTAGATGGAAACAAAAAGTTAAACAGTTGATATTATTAATCAAATACTCATTCGTTCTCATTGAAATTTTTTATTTTTTTAAGTACTTCATAAATTAACCAACTATTTTATTTCGAGATGTTTAGCTTACATGAATTTGTTTCACAATGACATATTTAAATTAGGATTGACAATTAATCAATGAGCCAATTATTTAATGAGCCCGATGAAATAAAAGAATGAATAGAAATACCGTTACGCTGTAATCAAACAATTTTAAGAAAAAACATTTGCTAAATGACTTCACAATGTAATTGAATGTTTTTTATTATTTATTTGCTTCTTTTACATAAATGTTATAAGATCAAACTAACGTTGTCTGCCCTTTCCTAGGAGCGTGCAAAGCGTCTTGGGGAGGTGGTGTCAGCCGCTGACATGGTCATCTCACACATTGACCAGACGGAATTGGCCGTTTACTTCACCATGAAGACGGACCCTCGACCCGATGCTGCCACCATTAAGATGTATGTGAGACTCTCGCTGTACCACATGAAGTTGTCCTTGCACAAAATCTCATTATTTTAGTCAGGATTATCCATCCATCCATTTTTGAAACCTTTTATCCTCATGAGGGTCGCGGGCGTGATGGAGCCTGTCCCAGCCGTCTTTGGGCAGCAGGCGGGGTACACCCTGAACCGGTTGCCAGCCAATCGCAGGGCACACATAGACGAACGACCATTCGTGCTCACAATCACACCTAGGGACAATTTGGAGTGCCCAGTCAACCTGCCATGCGTGTTTTGGGAATGTGGGAGGAAACCGAAGTTGAGTGTGGGGCAAACTTGTAGGTATAAGTGCTAGATGGTGAAAGTGAACATAAAATGAAAAAAAAAAAAAAGAATAGACCAATCTGCAAATCAGAATGGTATTCACAGGATTGTTTTGTGGACTAGGAGAAGGAATCTCGGCGTGCCCCTCGGGGGGGGGGCTCCGGTTCGGAGGTGATGCGGTTGTTTTGGCTTCCTCAATTCACAATCTTGAAACTCTCACCGAAGCAGTTCAAAGCAGGGTGTGGAGCAGTTGTCGTCCCAGAAAGAATGAAAACCCCCGCAAGTCAAGTCACTCCTCTCTTTCTCAGCGACATGGAGAAGCAGAGGTCGTCTCTGCTGGACGCCCTGTGCAGGAAGGGCTGCGCTCTGGCCGACCAGCTGATGAGCGCCGCGCCGCAGGACGGCGGCGGCGGTGGCGCCCTCGCCGCCGGCCAAGCCGACGCAGGGGAAGTTAGTGAACAGGAGGCGAGTAGTTCCGACGACTCTGCGCAGAGCATGGCGAACACTCTGACGGGAACCTTCTGGGAGGTGCAGAAGTGGACGGAGCTGACCGACTCAAAGGTGCGTTCAGATTTTGGTTCGTGACACCAAGTGAAATCATTAATTTTGTTTTCTCGAGTGCCGTTGCTGTTAAATGAAAAGAGTCTTTGTTCCAGGTGCTGATGTTTTCCTACAAACACGCCCTTGTGAACAAAATGTACGGCCGAGCCTTAAAATATGCCTCCAAGATGGTGGAAGAGAAGCCCAGCAAAGAGAACATGAAGAACTGCATCCAAGTATGTCATAACATAAAGATAGCGATTGAACTTTTTATTTCGAACAAAAAGTCAGAATTAGGTTCATAGCGAAACGCGGTAGTGTCAGTCCAAAAAGGTGGAGGAAGAAGTTCAAATGTGCTCATTCATTTTAAGACTTAACTTGCAGGCGATGTGTCGCTGATATTTTTTTTTGTTTGTTTTTTAGCTGATGCGTCACCTCAAATGGACGCACTGTGCCACCTTCACTGAAAACTGGCTCCCTGTCATGTACCCTGCAGACTACAGTCCCTTCTAGAACCCCGACCAGCGGCATGAACAGCACGGCCACACTGAAGCGTCAGTATGACAGCTCCTCACTATCGTTTGGAGCGAGGGCTTCTTCTTTTTTTTTTTTTGGAGGGGTGGGGGGGCAGTGAAGGACAGCGTGGAGCTCACGGGTCATTTTAAAAGGCCACGTTAAGTGTCAGTTTTTTGATTCGAGTGCCACCATCATCACAACAACAAACAGTTGTATTCACGGATCTTTTATTTCCTTTCAAATCCACAATTTGTAGTTGCGGTTCCGTCTTATTGGATGTTCTCTAGCATCATGATCACATTTTTTGCTCATGGACAGCAGTTTACACTTTCTTTTTCTTTCTTTTTAATCTCCGTCTTTTCCTCTAATCTTTAATTTTCGAGGGACACCAGGAAATCGTCCCACGTCTCTGTGCCATGCTGACCTGGATGTTAAGTTGACTATTGGACTTTTATAATCTTGACGTCACTCAAATGAACAAACGTCAGAACTGAAGCAGTATTGCGGTGCCTTGCATCCATGTACCTTTACCGACATGAGGGGGGAAGATGTGCTTGGACTGGAGATGTGCGATTTAAAAAAAAAAAAACGAAACCATTTTTTCTTTCTTTTTTTTGCATCGGTCGGCACACCAAGTAGCGTAGAGGCACTCCGCTCATCAGCCTCTGCCGTCAAAAGGGGCCACAGCCTCATTTTGCGTCACTCCGCTTACCGCGCCTCAAGATGAGCCGAGCAGCGACACGTGGCCACCCATCGGTCCTCAGCCGTGGCACGACATGAACTTCACCCATAAACGTTCACTCGTTAGTCGATATGTTTTCTGCACGGCATTCACAATGTTGCTCGTGTACACTAAGAGACCTAAAATATGTACAGACACGCCTGTCGGAGCATAGCAGGATGCAATAAGTATACTGTAATACTAATATGCCAATCTGTATTTTGCATATATGCATGCCTTGTAGGATTTCAGGACACACGGTTTTAGTTGGAAGCTAATTATAAGTTGAATACTTTTTTAAATATCTGAAACATTTTGTCAGATAAGTCGGTGAATGAATTTAATTTATGGCCAGCTTTTTTGTTTTCCGTGAGCGTCAACCGAGCAGAAGGATGAAGGACGAGTACGTGGCTTCCACTGAGGCTCTCTTTGCGTGTTTTTGACACTTTACCTCAACTTACTTTCATTTGTTGAAGCGCGGATGGCCATTTTGCATATGATGCAGTGGTTTGACCCTTTGGATGTATTTTTGTTTTTCTCAGCAATTTTCCATCCATCTCTTGACACATTTATGACATTAATAGATATTTTGGGGGCGGAGGGGGAAAGTTGCATATGTGCAGTGAACAGAGACGCGCATACCTTTGTGTGACAATTGCATTTATTGATGCATTTCAATTGCAGATTCACATCACTGCAAGGTCAAGTTGGTCTGAAGATGTTAAACTGGGAAGGATTTTTTTTTTTTTTTTGGTCAATGGCCAGTAACGTTTTATAATTCAGTAACAGACTGGTGTTGTGTAGTTTTTTTGTTTTTTTAAATATGTATCAATAACAATATTTAAACCAATGAAAATTGTCAACTGGGTTGTGTAACTGGACCTGGGTTTGTTTAAAAAAAAAAAAAAACCATATCGCTCCATCTGTAATGACAGGTCACTAAAATGATTTTTCTTTTGGGGGGTACTCACAGTTCATGTTGACATTGCGTTTCTATTTTTAGCTGTCATGTTTTAAAGTCAGTTGCCTCAGAGTTTTCACCGATTTACAGTTTTCATGGAAACATGAACCTGCAGGGGTTTTTTTTTTTTTTTTTTTTTTTTGGTTTGTCTGTTTCTTGCATTGTTGTTACTTTTGCCCCCATCCCTGTGTTTGGATGGGTCTCGGGTCTGGTAAACAAAAAGTTCAGGATTCTGCTATTTACCGCATGTGTTGCCATTGACAGTCTCCCCGGAAAAGGCCTTCCACCATCACTGAATGCCGTCCATTTCTGGCACCAAACAGAATTCTCATGTTTCTTTCTTTGCTGGTGTTAGGACAGTTTAAAAAAAAATTATATACAGTATATATAATTTTTTTTAATATTACACACACACACACACTGTTGTTTTCTGACTGCAATTTTTTAGGCATTAATTGCGGCAAGGGCCAATAAATTCTTGGTATAAAAGCCTTTGTTCTTCAGAGACTTGTGTAAAAATGGGGAAAAAAGCGGATGCAATCACGTCCGACAGAAGGAACGAACACCGAATAAAATCATTTTCATGAACGTGTTTATTGATCATCACTTACTTTGATGATTAAAAAAAAAACAATCAATAAATAACCCCGAAACATCTGTTTGCCTTTAAAAAAAAAAATAAAAAAAGACTTGATTGACCTAAACACTCCTGCAATCTCCAACTTGCAGATTGACTTTGACTTGATTTTGCTACTGCACCGACGTCAGAACACACTCACTGGACACAATGTGCTTCTCTACTTTGGCCGCAGAGCTCACTGATTGGCTCGGTGTCTCCTCATTGCATTGTTTTTTTTTCCTTCTCGCCTCTCCAACAGCTTCTCCATCGAGTCCTGTATTACGAATCGATCCGGGAAGATTTTCCATCCATGTTTTCTTCATGGCAACGGCCTCCCTCTCCTTCGCTGTTCATTCCCTCCCCTCGCGCCTTTCCCCTCTGAAGATCCTGCATGTCCTCTCCCTCCTTAGCTTCTCTGCACGTGGCCATGAAGATGACTAATGATTCGTCTTCTTCCAGCAAGCGTGTATTAAAGACCCTCTTAAATTTATCCAGAAATGTCTGGTCAGACTCCAATCTGATCTTGTTGGCCAAGAGCAGGGTGGTCCCTGGCTGGCAGAAATGCTTCAGGGTGGCCAGAAGCTCATCCAGGAAATCATGGTGGTAGACCACATCAGCGGCCAGGATGTAGTCATAGCGATAGATCGCCGTGGGGTAGGTGCGCTCCAGGTCGTAGCCCCAGGACAGAGGGGCCACCTGGGGGGTGTGCCTGCAGCGTCCCCTCGTGTTCTTGCTCACGTTGAATGTCAGGTTGCCCAGAACATCTGGCAGATCGGTAGCGGTCACCCAGGCCCCTGTAGACCACAGAGGTCATGGGACAAGGGACAGCCAACTTCAACGCACATCCTAACTAGATGACGAACAAAAATGCCACTTTAAACATGAAGAAAATACATCATGCATGTCTGCAAAATAGGCACTCTTTATTTTTCACAATACGTTTCTCAAAGCATCATGCATAAAAGATCCACGATCCCAAGCCAAAAACAAAGGGTTACAAGCCAACAACTATAACCGCAAACTGTAATTTTACGTTCCCGTGCAAAGGGATCTCTTGCATCAAAATGACCTTTCAAGGGCGCCACAGAACAGCTGAACAGCAAACCAATAATAAGTGCAAGAACTCATTTTGTGCTCTTTTTTTTTTTTTTTTTTTTTTTTGCCAAAATCAACTCACTCTAAAGTTTAACATTACTGAATTTGTCCTGCATATCATTTCAAATCCGCAGAAAATGATTCGGGTCAGCACAACAACTAAGCCATGTCTGACATCTTTATGGTGATATTACCACTAAAACTATCGGCGATATGTTGACAGTTGCCCATCCCTGACTTAGAGCATGGCTCAGCTTCTTCTACTTTCTTTTGACAGTAGTATCAGCATTATAGTCTCTGATTTGCTATTTAATATGTATAAATGGGGCATAAAATACCAATATTGGCTCGCAAACTGCGATCCAAAACCCCCACAAATTCCAAGCTGCCATATCTGCGTCTGTGCGTGTCTTACCGAGGAGCGAGGCCACAATGGACAGCAGGCCGGTCCCAGCGCCGATCTCCAATACGGCTTTGTCCATGAGATTGAGCTGGCTCCGATGCGAGTCCAGGTACCGACTGAGAGCCAAAGCCTGAGAGCAAGCACGCATGACATTGAGGCAACAGTCTCACATTTAGGAAGAATGCGGAAAGACTCACCCCGGGCCATATCATTCCCGCGTAGGAGTCAAAACCTTCCTGGATGACGATCTCTTGCCCGACGTAATTATACATCTCTTTATCGGGCCTAGAGAAGAAACATGGAGCCCAACCTTGTCTTTGCTGCTTGTGGACAACTTGGCTGTGTGATTGCTCTGCATGACGCAAAGGAGAACACGTTTTACGGCGCGGCCTCGTTCCAGCTGTTCGGCCGTGACACTCTTTCTTACCCATCTCCTCTGTTTGCTCTTCATCTTCTTCCATCGTCACAACAATTCCCTTCCTCGCTCGGTGTTGACAAAGCGGCCGGATGAAAATGCACTTGGGTGACAGCCGTACGAAGACACGGGCGAAATAGAAATGGAAAATATAGGTCAAAGAAAGCACATCATAAGACAGCTTTAGAATTACACTGTGGAAGACCAAAAAAAAAAATAACAGTTGGATGAACTCAAATGTCAATCCAACAAAATTTCAAGCTGGGCAATTCCGCAAAATATTTTCAGTTTTGGTTTTCTCACACTTCACGACAAAGAAATAAGAGTTGACGGAAGTCTAGCCCCATCAGAAGGAGCGAAGTTAAAAACAACTCCACAGATTGTTTTGGAGCAAACAACTTACCTGCTTTGTTGCGCTGACGTTGATGTTAAATGTCGTTAATTTCTATTTTTAAAATTATTTCATCTGAATTTACAGTAAAAAAAAAATACAAGTTGTGTTTTGTACAGTGTATATTTTGATATCCACTTTGAAATTGTCTACAGGTCCGTTCTGAGCCTTTCATAGAACCAAATCAAAAGACTGAATGAATGAAAGGAAGCTCTCTCAACATCAGAGACATTTTCCGCTATTTGGTCATTGAGTTGAGCCGCCTTTCCACTGGACATCTTTGCAAACTTCATTCTCGACTTTGCCTTCCTCCGTGGACCTACCTGGTGTTGTGTTTTAATCCCGGGAGAGTTGCAATCTGCGTGCATCCACAGATATCTGCCTGGGTGGTTATAGAGAGCATCCTGGTAGACACTCCCATCATCATCATCATCACAAGGGCACGTGTGTATTTATAGAACTGCAGCCGTGATAAATAAACACAAGCAGCGGTCGACGCATGCACGTACACGCAAAGATGATTTGCAAGGCGGAATGACAAATATGTCATGAGACCAGCGCTGGCCCGTGAATCGACTTCCTGTCGGCTTTGTGGTAGGCCGCGATGGAACGAACATGTGTGCGTGTTCACCACGCCTTGGGTATATGTGGGTGAACGATTCAAGTTGTTCCCACTTTGCTAAAAAAAAAAAACTCCCAAACACTCGTTAATACTTGAATGTATGTGATGAATGAGTCTTTAAAAAAAAAAAGATGAAGCAGGAGAATATTGTATTGTATTATTTTTTTCTAAGCTGTTTTTTTCTGTCGATGAAAGGAGGTCATTTCTTTGCAAATTATACTGGAAGCACGTAGGCAGCCTAAAATGTGGTGGTGGTTTCAGTTTCTTCACCAGATATTGACGGTAACTGGATCGGGCTTGCATGCAACCACATCAGGCGAGCAGCCCCCCCTGAGGGTGAAAAGTAGGACGAGGCTAACAACATCAAGTCCAATTAGCGCTGTAAGAGCACCCACACTTACTTTTTTTTTTTTTTTAACCTTTGACCCTGAAGTTCAGTTCACACTAAGGTAGCATCACTTTAAATCCATGCGCTTTCCAAATACAGAAACCCATCCATGAATTGGCATGAAGAGAAAACGCACAGCGGTTAGGTCATTGCTCTACTTTTATTGTTGATGTGGATCAGCCTTTTATGGGTGCGCGGGGGGGAGATAAGACTTTGAAAGCTGATGAGAGGCGACAAATTAGCTGCGTGGCTCAGCAGGAGCTTGTTTATGTGCGTGAGAGCTCGGATAGCTTTCGGCCGCTGAGTTTGTTTTGACGGAGACGCACGGCCCTTCGGTCCCGTCGGATCAACAAAGCCTTTGCGTTTTAATCCGACGTTCCACCGTGGCACTCTGTTCGCCGGCCAGATTCATGCCCACGGCCTGGCCACGAGGTACACAATGTTCAGGGATTTTGCATTCACAAATTGGGTGCCAGCTTTATGCCATACAACTGGCAAGTCGCTCAAACTCTCCCGCCCGTGTTCATGTTACCAACGCATTAAACCTGCCTGTGCTTAAAATATAGATTCTGGCGGCAAGCAGGAAAATACACAGCTGCTTAGGGGGGGGGGGGAGAAAGAGTACCGACTGTTTTGCATACGTGAACTTTTACGGGATATTGAATTCAACCATTCCGGATTCACTGGAGGTGCTTAAACTTGACCATGGCGTACATATTTTCATTCTGATCCCAAAAAGTCAAGTGATGCCTGTTGGAAAGATGCGCAGCCTCATTTGCCCACATTCTCGCCGATGATTTGGGCTGACAGGCACCGTTCGGACTGAGCACAACCCGCGGTCAAAGATGACTCTGAAATTGGCCTTCAACTTCAGGGTAACAAAATGCAGTCACGAGATTAGCATGAAATGACACGCAGGATCGGATTACGCAGCCTCCCACAAATGACAATTTCATCTGTGTTAGCAAGAATGTTTGCAGGCAGTCGAATACAAAAACCAAATTTTTTTTCCCCCATCATTTGAGAAGACTGGGGGAATGTGTAGTATAGAGTGTTAAAATTAAAGCCAGGATTTATGATGGCCAGTCCTGGCTGGCAGAGGCAACAGTTCACCCGTTAACTGAAGAGGAAAATCTGAAGAAAATGGATGGGTTGTAAAAAAACAGCAGTTGTCAACTTCACTATAATCTGCCCCCGAAAAGGAGTGGAGTAACGGTCACAATTCAAATTGGGGCAGTTTTTTTTTCTGTTTTGCAATACAAAAATATAATATTACATAAATATTCCAACATCTGTTATCGAAATAAGAAGTGACCATCAAGCATCAACAAAACTTTGAATGAGACTTTTAATGAGGCCGTTTTGGACAAGAATGTCACAGACAGCCCCTAAAACACATACGGAAATATCAACACATAATCCTAAACTGTTTGAATAAAAACCATTGTTGTTAATTGAAGTCAGCTGGAGCATTGACCTTCCATTGATATAGCGGATGTAGCCGACTAATACTGGATTGCAAATACAATATCAGATACAGCTTACTGTACATTAAAAAAAAATTCAGAGGCACATTTGCACCCCCCCCCAAATAAATAAATAAATAAATATTGAAGAATCAGTAAACTGCTGACAGTGCACCGTCAGCTGTGATTATTTGCGTGGTGTAGTAAATGTACAAAAGAGTACACAGGCTCAGAAAGACGCATGATAAAACCGTCCAGTAAGTCAACTTAAACGGTATCGTCTGTCCTCTTGTCCCTCCTCCAGGCTCGATAAAGTTTAATGCTCAGACTGGGAAGGTCATAGAGTTCCTCCAGGTGGAAGCGCTCCCCGAAGCGATCCACAAAGCTGTTCTCTGGGTCCAGGCGGAAACGCATGGCCCACAGGATCTGGGTGTTCGCTTGACAGAGGTGGCCGAAGGTGTCCAACAGCTGGTCCAGGTAAGGGTGCGCGTACACCACGTCGGCAGCCAGGATGTAGTCGAAATAGTGCGTGCGCTGTGGGAACCTCTGCTCCACCTCTGGGCCCCAGACTAGCTCTGTCACCTGCCCACGATATGCAAATAAGGCGGGATGAAATGTATTCGGGGTCCATCGTGCAAATGCTAGATGATCACCAAAGGTTGTTATGTTGAACAAAAATGAACACATTTGTGAAAAGTAGAATGGAAAACATGGCACAGTGGTCGACTGGTGAGCACGTTTGCCTCACAGTGCAGAGGTGCAGGGTTTGATTCCGGCCGTGGCCTTCCTATGTAAGGAGAAGAAATTGGATGGATGGATGGATCGAATTGAAAGCAATTATTTTCAATGACTGACAATTATTTTTTTATGCATAATTAGCTGAAACCGCACTGTCTGTTTACGAATCTAGTTCAACAAAAATTTTGTTTTGGTCTTCGCCAATTGAATTTTAAGGTTTTGGGGTCTGATTTCAGAGCAAATTATTTTGGCTCCGTCGCTTTTACAACGGCAACGTGGGTTGAAATTTTGATGTTCGTGTGCGTCTTCCCACTGCTGGCTATCGTGATTTTTCTGTTTGGTTCGTCAATTGGTGCTCAACTGCCCTAATGAAATTTCTTGAAAGTTCTTATTGCATAATACATATCGTGGCTCGTTAGAGCTCAACTGGAATAAACCGCAAATTACAGAAACCCCCTAAAACTAACAGTGAAACGAATAAAAAGTCAACTAAAACGAACCAAAATATGTACACTAGCAATCTCTCATCAAAAACCCAAATCGGACACACTGTAACTTGTCCGTAGCACGTACCAGCGGGACATATTTGCACCGTCCTTTTGTGTTGCATGTGACGTTGTACTGGAGGTTCCCGAGCACATCAGGGAGGTCTGTGGAAGTGACCTTAGCACCTTGGCATGGAAAACAAGAGCAAAGGAACACTGTCAACTAAAGAAATGCAGACATGACAGAGTCGGTAGAAGTTTGAACAAAGTTGCTTTACCTAAAAGACTCGAGACGATAGAGACCAGACCAGTTCCTGCACCGAGTTCTATCACGTTCGTGTCCATCAGGTTGTACTTATCTCGGTTGGTCTCCAGGAAGTGACACAACACCAGAGCCTAGATGGCGATTGTGTTCAATCAGCAGCGCATCATCATCATCAGTTGTGGGACATGTTTTTTGTTTGTACCGAGGGCCAGAGTACAGCTCCGTAGAGGTCCGTGGATTCTTTAATTCGGATCTCCGAACCAGAGAAGATGTAACCCTCCCACGTCTCCGGGCCGATGACAGAAGGGTGGAACTGGCGTGCTAAAATGGCTTTGGCGAGTTCTTCATCCACAGCAGGGTCTGCTGAAGGAAGTGCATGTTTCTTTACATTTAGAGCCTGACCAAAAAATGTTGTGATCTTGTGTGATGAGCTCAGCGTATTGTGTCCAAAGTGCATCATCAAAATAGCTTCATCCGTTTCTTTCAAAGTTTCATTAAAAAGAAAAAAAAAAAACCCCGGACACACCAATTGTATGGATGACAGTGTAGTTGTCATCGATCGCTACTGTGTATCTCTCCAAAATGGAATGGTACATTTTGACACTCCATCCAAGAGATTCAATGTCCCTGGCACACCTCAATCCCAAACATGTGGACCCAAAATGGCAAGATCATACTTCCCTTAGGTCGGGAAAATGATGCCTCGCAGAAGCAGAAGTCTGGGATCACGTTGTCGGCAAACCTCTCCCTTTGGCATAAACACCGCAGCCGGCCCGTGCCGAACTGGAAAGGTAGCGTGCCACCCGGGCCATCAACCAGCCAACAGCAGGCTCTGAGGTGAATCCGCCCGCCATGTTGACCATCTCGGATGCTCGCGCATTCCGGATAACCAAAGCGGGGAATCAAGTAGCCACTTCAATTCAGGATGCTTCGTTTGTGAAAATAATCAATGATGATAACTCGACTCAAAAGAGACAACTGAGAAATCTGTCAATCTGCAGCACCCAAGCTGAAACGTCACCACGGGCGGCCGTTAGCATGCTACTGTGTGTCAATACAACACAGGCCATTGCTGCGCTAGCATACCTGAAGTGACTGACAGTAGAAGCCTACAGATCAATTTTCGGGCTAGTGACTTTCATCGCAAGAATTCCGAATGATTTCAGGATAAAGAAGGAGAGTAATGAAGAAACTTCTGGACACACATCTTCTTTGACTTGATTAGATTTTATTTCGAAGAGAAGGCTGTGTCTTTCAAGATCCAAAATGGCGTGCACTTGCAAATCTTGTTGCTTGCCTTCTTACAAGGGCGGGCAACTTAAAGATTGCATAGCTAATGTTCCTTTCTTAATGTTGAGTAGTTGTGCTTGAAATTTTAATGCTCCAAATGGCCCCCATGGAAATGATGCCTGGTCTTGCCAGTAGCATTCCAGACTCCATGTTCTTTGAGCTGATGAGCAAACTTACCCGTGAAGTGTTTACTGGCTTTAATGGCTGAAGTTGCAGCCATCATTAATGCTCAGCCTCCCGTTCCCGTTGCCACGAGACATTCATACGAGGGCCAGCTGCTCTTCCAACTCAGAGTTTGGGCCCTCGGTCCTCTCCAAGGCCCGGCAAGGGCAGGTACAGGTTTATGTCTGTCACGTTCTGAGACAGGTGGCTCAAGCAAGTCCTTCCAACCTTCGAAGCACGTCGGGACTGGCAGTGAAATCCAAAGGGTTGTTTTCCTCAAGAACAGCGGAGTACCACAGAAGGAACGGTCACTTGGTCACAGGCCTTTTATGGTAAACGCGGGGGAAGTAAACCAGGTTGAGGCGAAGGTCAAGAAAAAGGAGGAGGGGGAATGCTTGTGAGAACCGCAGATGCCTTGATGTTGAAGTGTCATTGAAAACCTGGGCCAGTGTGTAGATCTTACGTCAAATTTACATTCAAGGAAAATCGGACTCCGTTTGATGTCTTTTGATTATTATTTTAAAACGTCTCGCCTTGACATGAATAGCTTCGCCGAAACCTGGTTTACATGGAGCATCATATTAGAATCAGAGTCCAAAAATCCCATTTGGCAAATTGGAAACACGGGTATGGTGGCTTCCATGCAGAATGCCAACACAGAACCGGTCTTCAACGGGCAGCTTGTTTTGAATACAAACGGAACGCTAAAGATGCAAGGGGTTTTCCTGCGTTCAGCTAGTTTTGTGCCACCCTCAGCCAGACCGATTGATATCGCTCAAACACAACGTAAAGCTCCAGCTGTGCTGATTGAGCGATTGATGACCCTTTGGGGCAGGTGACGTTTTTTTAAACTGCAGTTGCAGCGCTGCGCCTCTACGGAGGCGCTATATCAACTGCCGCGCACAGGAACACACAAACAGGTAAATATTGCCTGTTTTTTTTGCATCGTGAGCATAACAACGCAAAGTCAACGTGCACGTGATGGAAACGTTGATTCTCTTTCCATATCGTCTTAAAAAACACGCTTTGACAAGCAGTGGCTAAAAGGGTTTACCTGGCTCAGGCATCCTGAGGAAGGCATGCACTGTTTTTTATTCATGCCAAAATTACTGCGCCCTAACACCGGAGGCAACCGCTGCCTCCCTTGTGAGACAGCCATCAACCAACTACAGGCCGGACACTAAAAAGACATGAGGTGACAGCCATTTACAAAGCAGCAGAAGAGACGGATATTAGAGATGGTAGTACATAAAAACACACAACTAATAAACTTACAAAAATTAAAATAAAGTTTAAGAAATGTAAATTTTTTTTTGTTTTGGTTATTTAGTTTTTTTACTTAACACAAAATAGGTGGCCCCGCCACACAAGCTATGAGCCCATCATTTTCTTTTGCAAGTTTTACTAAACGAATGCGTTAACATGATAATAGCCATATTCTAATTGGAAGTTTGAACTTAAAGTAGGTTTCCTGTAAAAGAAAGCGAGTCTGTTGAGTTGACAGAATACATGCACATCATGGTGCATGGTAACCTTTACCTCAATGTGAGCCAGCAAAAACTCTGAAAGCAAATCGCAATTTCTTCGCAAAAGACACAAATGAAGTCCATCTTGATTAACCTCTGCATGTCATTTAAAAAAAAAAAGGCTGTTGCGATTAAATGTAGTGGCACATGGAACCACCACATCAGAATAGATCAGACAGAAAATTTAAAAAAAGAAAATGCATTTTTCTTTTGTCATCAATTTAACGTGTATATGCTGATGTAATCATGAGCTTATCTCATTTAGTTTATTTCTACCAACGGTATGACTCTGTTACACATCCGTGTGAATGCTATATTTGACACACGGCTTGGGTTACGTAACACCAGTTTGGTCCAAAGATCAGGGGACCCCATGCAGCGACAACCCCCCGGACTTTTTGTGTCTGTAAATCAAGGTGCTGCTTTTCTTGACAGGCAAACAATAGTTTGAAGGCCATTGGTTTGCGCTTACCGAACCACGTCGTTACATAAACGTAGAAAACTTGTCCAGATTGCGCTAAGCTAGAAGTCGCGGTCATGAGACCTTCTTGATTCACGCTGGTTCACACGGGGCGCTCAGGGAAAATCTGCTGAAATGAGAAAAACGGCGTTTCCAAAATTTCCTCACCTTCCTCTCCAGTCTTGGAGCTCTCCTCACACTGCTGAGACTCCATGATCAAATGAGCGCACAAGATGTCACCCTTGAGAATAGTGCGGAAATCGAGAGCCGGTTTTGGTTGCCGGTCACGCTTAAAATCCTTTGGGATTAGGTCGATCTGGCACCAAATCTCTGGCCGGCCACTCGATCTCATCTCGTTTTAGGTTACACACTGCCCCAGAGCACCAAATCCAGCATTTCCCAACTTCTTATCCAAACATCCCATCTGGCCTCTGCAGTGCATTTCCAGTTCTCGGACACGGTCAGGCGCTGATTGGCAGAAACAGCTGGCGGGTCCGACAACTGAGCTGCAGTGCACAGGACGCCGTTCTGGTTTCAAATAAGGACAATATGAGACTCTGCCTACAGACTTATAAATAAATCTTTTTGTCTCTGAAAAAGCCGCACCGTGGGTGTTTTTTTTTTTAGTTCACAGAAGCCGAGGGGGTTGAAAAACAAAGTGTAGTCTCAATTCAAATGCAAGCTGAATGTATTTACCAAACTATTCGATATGTAAATTTGTAGCGTACTCGTCGGTTTGGGCACACCGTCCCTCAACCTTCCCAAGTGACTTGATCGTTTGAATGTTGCGCATATTTCAATGCAGAAATCTTGGCATAGAAAAAGAGACTTCAGAATAGTTTGAGGGGAAATGCATTTTATTCTGCTGAATATGAAACAATGAATTATAACGTTCTAAAAAGTGTTTTAGGATACATTGCTAGTCGTGAAAGAAATCATTTTCAGGTTTTCTTTCCTCGTCCTCTCCTGCTTTTAGGACGGCGACCTCTCATGCTTCCCTTGAACACAGACTGAGCAGTAACCATAGCAACTTGACCAGGACCTTCGCTGTCCTCAGCAGAGCTGCTGCTGCTGCGGCTGCTCGGTCTTGTGTGCTGTGGGACATTCTTGGAGGCCTTTGTCAAGTGTGCCTCCTGGCTAGCGCGGCTCACATCATCGAAAGACGGAATCGGAGTTTCTCCGATTCCCTCCGAACCCAAAAACCCGCCTCCGGCCACAGGCCCGTCCCGTTCTCTCACTTTTCTATTTTCATCTTTCTTCCGGCCCTGTTCTATCGTCTTCCCTTTCTTGGATTTGGTCGGTGACGCGATTTCCTCGTCCGGCTCCACGTCCTCTTTCCTTTTCATGCAGGTGATGGCGCGGCGGAGACGTTGACTTCGGATGGCCTGCTTCTCCTGTTGCTCCATGCGGAAGAATGCGTCAATCCGCGTCTGAGTCTACACAACAAAACAGCATCAATTTTACGGAGCGCCTGACATCCAATCACTTATAAAACAAAAGAAAGTCCCTTCATAGATCCAAATAACATTTACGAGACCCGTGAATGAATATGACACATTTCTGCGGCATCCAGAGAAGGATGGACTATAAATTCAACAATCCTTGGTGGGATACAAATATTTAGTGAAGTATTAGGTGGGTCCTTTTCAGTAAGTTGGGGTGAGCGTCGACAGTGGGAACGGGGGCTGCCAGAAAGACAGTCGAGTCTACGAATCGGTCAAACAATCGTATGCCAGAAAAAGAAAAAAGAAATTGTGATTTGTGTGAAAGTTACCTGTTGTGTGTTAAGTTGCTTGATCACAGGCTGAAGGGTCTCTGTTGTTTTTCTACTGGGCCAACCGAAGCGACTTTGACAGAATGTAAAGTGCCGGTTAAGGAAAACGGGCACCCGCGTGACGCTCTTTGACACGAATGGGATCAAGTGGAAGGATATTCTTTGATCATCTCCAGCTGAGGGCGTCCCCAGCTGAACGAGGCGTCTGACTCGTCCACGGCGGGCTGCAGGTAAGCCTGAGCCACGGCCGCGTTTGGGAATCCGGACTGAAGTTTGAGCTCCCTCAGCTTTTTTTTCACTTTTGTGTGCCGAGGATCAGCAGTCAAACGCTTTTTCTCTTGAGCCTCTGACCACCATGCCCTGCGAAGACACAATAACCGTTTTTTCCCCCCATATTCATTCGTGTTGTCCTGTCAATTGGAGTGGACTGGACAGTTTTTAGTCGACCCGAGTCGAAAATCTTTCAAGCTTTGTAAACTAATGTCCAGAGACTGTGATGGTGAGGTAGAGCGATAGCTTTGTCCAATACTGGACGTAAAACTGCTTTCACTCAATCTCCTTCCAGGGAGGTGAAAGACACCTGAACTGTGTTAGTGGCTCCAGCCCATGTCCGGGGAATTCATTCAGGATTTCCATGCCAGTCACATATCCGACCCCGGGCACCCCTTCGGTGTAATCACTTCCGAGCAGGTAAGCCAGGTTGATCAGTTTGGTCCTGTCCAAACCTGTGTTGGAGGACAGAAAGAGGGAGACGGATGAAGAGAGAGAGAGAGAGAGAGAGCTAGCTTGATAGCTAGCTAGTTAGCTCGCTAGGTAGCTAGCTCGGTAGCTAAACAGCTATCACGCCAAGAACATCAACACCTGTTGCTGATCGATGAGACGTAAACAGATGCGATTAGCGGTTGGATGCGGCCTCGTTGCCCCTGCCAACGCAATCTTGATTTGCTTCATACCTACGCACGCCTCATAGTTGTCAGAGTAACACTGACAAAAACTGAATTTGAGATGGGGCGTATCGAGTACATCTGGAAATAAATACTTCTTGCATTAGATTCCATCCGAAAGTTGTATGAAAACATTTGTGATCGGTGTTTCCATAAGAACTGAGGGAATAGCTCACTTTTCATCAACTCTTCTGTGTTTAGGATGAATTATATTTATTGAATTGAATTGAATACAACTTTATGTCGTGGTAGCTCAAGTGGAACAACTATCCCTACCCAGCGTTTTTCCTTTCTGAATTCTGATTGTAATTTCCCCATTGCGGGACAAATAAAGGATATCTTATCTTATACAATACGTGGGTAGGGTAGACAACAGTGCTTCCAACCTTTTCTGAGATGGGTCCATGTTCAAATAAAAGAAAACGGGTTTTGGGGATCTGACGATGTTCAAAATGGGCAAATAGAGCGACACATAGACAAGATGGAGAGTCCACTGACCCAATTGGTTCTGCAGGTCACTGTACTGGTAGTGCTCCACATATTTATTTTGGCTGAAGAAGTTTTTGTAAACATGTCGCCCTCCAAAGAGCCAAACGTCCGAGTCGTCGGTAATCGTCCCGTTGGTCTGGTCGGCTCGGTCGAGTGCGGCGCATTGCGCCTCGGCTTCCATCGGCGCCACCAGAAACGGAATGCCGAACAGTCGGAGGAGCTCCTGGAGCCACGAGAACAATGCGTTGCATTTCCAAGGGTGATTTTGACTGTGCGCGTTTTTGTAAAAAATCTGCTTCGGTGTGAACTCGCCTGGCTCTCCAAGTACATCTGCCCTGTGACGGTGTTGGCCATCCGCTCCTGCTGCTGCTTCTGCTCTTTCAGATTGCGCTGCTCCACCAGCAGGGAACTCTCTAAGGACTGCAGCTCATCCTGCACCACAACAGCAACACTATAAATGGGTCGTCAAGAGTGTCGAAACGCAGTTCTACGCAAAAAAGCAACAACAAAACAAAAAACACTGCGAAAATCTTCATAAAAGTCATTCAGCATAACAATGTGGTTCAAATAATATAAAAAAATGTCATGGTCAGAGTACAAGTCAGTGTCTAAAGTCCTGTTATAAACAAACATTTGGATGTGATCCAAATACAAATTATGCCCCCCCACACCCCAAAAAAAGAAAGAAAACACAAATCCGATACCTACTGAAGCAAGGATTGCTCATTTTCACAACGTTTCCAGTTGATCAGCTATTCTTCTGGTCTGACCTTAAACGGGTCTTTTAAAAATGAGCATGGCGGACAGCGCAGACGCTCACCACATCAAAATCTTCCCATTCATGGACTGCAGGAGCTGAGCGGGACGCTTTCTCTTCTCCCTCGTCCAACTCTTGCTCCTCGTCAGTCGGCGTCGTTTCGTCTCGCTCTTCGTTTGACTTCAAAGACTCTTCTGGGATGCCGGCGCCACTGGACTGGCTTTCTGCTTGCATGGTCTCATCCTCATGGACCGCTTCTGAATCCTCCTCGCATTCCTCTTCTGATACTTCAACGAAGCTCTCTGGGGGGGGCAAATTATTATTTATTTTAATGAACACTTTTGACGACGATGGTTTGATTTGCTTTGACTGTTACCATCCGATTGACTCTCATCGATGCTTTCGGGCCGAGCCTCAAGGCTCATCTGCCGAGCGCCGGCTTCACGATCGATCTGCTCAGCCAGCTCAAGGCGACTTGGGGGCTTTCCGTGCGGCCGCTCGGACGCCCGAGCGGCCGCCTCAGGATGGGCGCCTTGTTCCTTCTCCAACATCCATCCCTGCTCCGAGTCGCCTCTCTCATCGGGCTTTCTCGGACTGCGACTTGCCGTCTTTGCGTCAAGCGGTTGAGCGTTGAGCATTTCCTCGTCCTTGTTCGCCTCGCTCGTCTCCTCCCCGGCGGCTTGCCTGCCAGATCCTCCCTTGAGCTCACGAAGAGCTTCTCCCACGTGAAATGCTTCATTCGTCTGCCCGACGACTTTGTCCATCGAATCCGAACCGTTCTCCAAAATATCGTCGGCTGCACTTTTTCCTATGGCGTCGCCCTCAAAATTATTTTTGTCTTTGACAGCATCAGGTTCCGTCTCCTCCTCTGAACTACTGATGACTATTTGCAACTTGGTGGCAGAGCTGATGCTTGGAGGCCTGCGCTTCACTCCATCCTCTTCCTCCTCCTCCTCCTCGTCAGCCAGGGCTCGTTGGATGGCGATCAGAGTACGTGGAGAGACACTGCCATCGCCCTCTTCCCGCTTCAAAGTCTCCACATCTGAGCCGTCACTCATGGCGGCCTGGATAGCCTTCATTGTACGAGGCGAAGGCGGCGAATCGAGTTTCGCTCCAGATGCTTGACAGTCTTCTGAACGGGAAACTTGCTTTTTATCTTCTTCCTCGGACACCGGACGCCACAGGGGCTCCGGTTTGTCCACGGCTCTCTTGATAAAGCCTGCTAGGGCGTTCCCGGTCCAGGGTGCGCGGGCCGGTTGGCTCGCTGAAGGATTTTTACTTTTGGTTGAGCCTGTAGAGCAACAAACAAACCACACTTGTTATATTTGGATACGACTGATAAGAAGTGCAAATTTTCTCATGAAATCGAATACAAGTAAGAGAAGCGCATCTTTTAGGATTAGATTAAAATTTCGGCAGCCTTCACTTGGGTAAATGAATTGCTGGGTTTGACTGACTGGCAAGACAACATTACAATCCACTTTCTAAATTTAAATGACTAACAGAGAAATGTATAGATCACAGTTAACATTTGTTTTGCTTTGTTCAGTTAGCCTTTTTGTATTACCGGGTAGTTGTCATGACAACAAAAATACTGACATTGGCTAAAGAATAGGGATGTTCGATACCAGTACGAGTACTCACTCTGGGTACACACCGGTCCCAATATGTCGAGTACTTTTGATCAATACAATTTTCTTTTCAAACAATAACAAGAAATTGTCAACAAAAACCTTTTTTTCAGACATAGCTGATGATTCCCCGATGTGTACCTGATACTTGCCCATCCCTTCCTGTATTAAAATACAGTGGTCAAAGCAACACACTGTATCAAAAAATATTGCCTTTAGTTACACAGTACAATAATACAGTCATGCTATTCCGTTTGTTACCCGTGACTCTCATGAGGACAAGTGATGCAGAAAATGGATGGATGGAAGGTAATTTGTCACATGATATATTACAACCGCATTTGTTTTTAATAAACGAAGCATTGTAATAGTCGTGAAGGTTTATTTATTTTTTCTCAGACAAAAGGTATGATACTGGATCTGGATGAATGGTGGTGTACCTTACTGTCATCTATAAAGGATGTCTAGTGTTAAAAAAAAACAAAAAGAAAAACCCTCCAATTTGTAATGCACAAACGTTTGCAAGTCCTTGCCGCTCCTGAATGATTGATGAACTCGCCTTTAATGAGGATGTAGTGAGAGTTGTCTTCTGAAACAAGTCGACGTGACTCAACGTCATGACTCCGCCGGTCCCCTTCGGAGAGCTGCGGTGCGCTGCCGGCACTGCGCTGGTTCATCTCTTTTTCCACTCCCTCCAGACGTTGATTCAGCTTGTTCCTGTGTAGCAAGCCGGACAACTGGTACTGGGAAAAGTCTGTGGAGAGCTTGGAGTGAAGTTGGAAGTTAGGAGCTGCGTGCGTGTCTTTGTAGCTGTGTGGACATGACGGGTATGAATGACTGAGGTACCTCGGGGGGTTTGCGGTACAGGGTCCGGCGCCTTTTCGAAAACTCTTTCATGTCTTTTAGGATCTCATGCTTCATTTCGAGTGGTAGGCAGGCAAACTCCTCTGAGTTGATGTCAACAGAGTTGGGATCCGCATAAACTTCCTCCCCCTGGGGGGGGATATGGTGGATACTACTCAACTCGATAGCACCAACATAAACACAGGTGCACAGGAAATGTACTTTTTTTTTTTTACCTGATAAATATCATCAGCCCCATCCTCAGACTCTTTCTCGTCCTCCTCAGAACTGTGACAAGAAAAACTGGGTTTCAAGAACAGCTTATTTCATATATATATATATATATATAGAGAGAGAGAGAGAGAGAGAGACACATAGATTGACACATGTACATACATTTACTTATTCCAGAATATGGACCGGGCCAGCCTGCGTAGAGCAAAAATTTGTATTCATTTGAGGATTATTTAACTTTTGGTTTTTTTTAATATTTTTTAACAACAAACCCAAAAAATCTTCAGAAAACACTGATGAGCATTCAGTGTTTTCCACGATAGATGGGGGGGGGGGGAATGTGAAGAAAAAAAATCCGGGAAAAAATGACAAACAGAAGTATATTTTAAGAGATGGAAAACAAAATCTGCAAATGTGCAAATCCGCGGGTGCTGAATGGGGAGTACGTGGGGGTTAAAAGCACTCCCTCAAATGACTGATATTCAAAGTTGATAGTACAGTGTATTACCTGTGGATTATATTAGCTCTGAGAAATTTCTGAAACTAAATAACAGGACACCCTTTTGGGCGTCTGACCTGCTCTTCTGCTCCTCCTCCGCCTGTGGCAGGGCTGGCAGAATATACATCTCATCCACCTCATTTCTCTTCACACTGGATAGGCTGGGTAGAGGATCCTTACTGAAGAGAAAAAAACGTTTTCAGCACTCGTATATTTAAACTCATTCGCTGCCATTCACTAGTATACTTGTAGAATGCGTTTTTTCCAATGGAAATTAGTGGGGGGGTGGGGGGCGTCGGATGCTGCTCCGCTGTACTTTTGAAAGTTGGAAACAGCTTTACTGATGATGCACAACCACCAGTAGATTACATTAATGCCCCAGATCTAGATTTGAGATCAGCACAGATTGTGACTCCACCATGAGAAACGGCTGCATTTAGATGCGATCTACCTTTATTTTTTTTCTCTTTTTTTTACTGTGGATTATAATGGCAGTGAATGAGGTCGTTCAGCTGTTCGGTCTTGATATACTTTGTGAAAAAGACCCGTCTGTGATGGTTACCTGTCACCTCCAAGCACAGCTTTGATTGCTTGCCTCTTCAGGAATGTCTTGAGGAGTTTTTCATTAGTCCTTTTGGACTCTTGACTCAACTCTTCCTTCCTCTGCCTCCTCAAGGCCTAAGGAAATATCCACAATAGAAAAAAAAAATGTAAAGTGTGCAACAGCGTCCATTAGTCAATAATCCAATGTGTTGGACCGACCAGAGTTTGTTTCTTCAGCAGTGGAGCATCGCCATCAAAGACAAACACTGGCCTGATGCGGAAAAACAGCAACTTGCAGATGCGGTGGAAGAGCGTGAGAAGGTGGGCGTTCTGGACACTGTTGCCATCACGGTCTCGGACACCTTTCACGGCCTGATTGAGCCAAATACTGATATCTATTGTTGCCAAGTTAAGGTTCATGCTTGAGAGAGCAGAGTTAATAAGGACAAAACCAACTGGGAGAGAGAAGGGTGAAATGATGAGACGGTGACAGTCGATTAGAACCCTCAAGTTTGGATACCAACAGCAAGAATTTTACCCTCCAGAGTCTCTGGATTAATGGGTTTCCCTGTGCTCTCCAGCAGCCTCCAAAGTCCATGCACTCCCATGGCCCAATTTATAACAACATCATAAGTTTATAGCCAACCAGACCAGTAAATGTTGTCTCTTCGTGGGAACAACGATTCCGTCCGCCCAGGAACCAGCTTCAAGAACCTTCCGTCCAAGTGTCGCCCACCATTATTTTGCCCTGGTTTGTACTTGTCAGGCTATAACAAACTAATGTTTTCTTGATATAAACTTAGAGACTTTGTAGTTAAATAGTTGTACATAATGATTTTAAAAACTTAAGCAATATCAAAGCCGAAACGAGCTGTGGATTTTTGTTTTTGTTGTGGGAGGGTGGAAAAAAAATCTAGCCTCAGAGACTTCGCTCAGGGTAATTTCCATACGATTGCCAACTGTATCCGGTAACGTAATCAACAGCTGTAAACCGGAGGACCGTTGTGAAGTGTTTTGTTGTCTCAAATATGATCTGAACATGATAGATAATAACTGATACAACCATTGAAATAATCATTTGGGTGTTATTGGCGAAACCGGTCGTTTTTGGCTCGTACTTCCTCCAAAGTAAGTCGTCAATTTGCTAGCCGCAAAATTAGCCACGTCGGGAAGCAGCCGTCTTCATCTGATTACCTTATCAGATGATAAACGTGACTGTTGACTCCCATATAAACTAAAATCACGCGTGTCAGAATAATTGTTAGTGGGAGCACCATTTTCCCTTTTTCATTTCAGAATAATTCCTAAAACACACTGGACGTGGATACTGTGTTTTTTGCCTCGCCGTCAGCGAAGTAGCCGACCACAAACATCATGTCTACTGCTGTTAGGGGTATGTAGCACTCACACACCCGATAGGTACGTGACGAAAAATCAAATCAAATGTTTTGTTTTATCATCAGGACCAATGTTACTGAACACAGCTTGAAAAAGTGAAATACAATTGATTAAATGACATTTTAAAGGCTTCAAAAAGTGGAGGAAATGAGTTTCAAATTCAGAACAACACAATGCCCCGCGATCAGTTTTAAGAAAAGAAATGCAGCTGAGACCTTGAGCCCTCATATGCTCCCCAAGTGTGGACTGAATTATACAGACAAGACACTGCAAGGAAGTGGACGATTTCACAAGCTGAGTAATAATTCTGACAGTTAAAAAAAATGAATGGCATGACTTAATTATTCATTCGGAATGATCACAAAGTTGGAAAACTCATTTTTAACCAGCGAAAAAATAATCACCCCTTCCTATCCAAACCATCATTCACCCCACCATTGTTACACAGTTATGGCGGCTTTACCTATAACGCTTTAGAAAAATCATGTTTGCATATCCAGCAGAGTAGAAGTTACTCAATTATAATCTTTGCAGAAACAATTGCATTTCTTTAATTGGGGGCCTGTCTTCCAAACCCATCTTCCAGATGCGGCCCGTGTCCCAGTAAGAGTTGCTGGCGATGGCATGGAAACTGAGAAAACGCCCTCCAACCTGGAGGTCAGCACAGATACACTGTCACCAGGTCTATCTGCCACTCCCTACAGCAAGGCAGAAAGCCCCAAACACTGCCCCAAATCGACCAGTCCTCCTCTCCCTGTTGGCCCGCAACCCCTTGGGGTGCTCCACTTGGGCAAGGTGAGTCGGGAGATGTGCACGGAGGTCGAGGCCATAAGGATTGTCGTCCCTCGTGCTGCCATAAGTAGAAGCAGCCGCCTAGCCGAGGCGAAAGTAGATGCCGGGCAACAGGTGGAAGAGCGAAGTTCTTCCCCACAGCCATCGGTGGATGATTGGAGAGGACAACTGGAGAAGCTTCAGAACTCTGAACGCAGGCTTCTACAGGACAAGGAAGGCCTCTCCAATCAACTGCGTGTGCAGACAGAGGCAAGACCCACATCAAGCGGATACATGTTCCACATGGTTTTAGGCATGCGGTCTAAGTGCCATTATTTCATGACGTATGACTAGGTGAACCGTGAGCTCAAGAAACTGCTGGTGGCATCCATGGGTGATGACCTGCAATACCAATTTGAGCGTCTGGCCCGCGAGAAGAATCAGCTGATTCTGGAGAATGAGGCTTTGGGTCGGAGTCTGTCTCACACGGCGGAGCAGCTGGAGCGCATGAGCATCCAGTGTGACGTCTGGAGGAGCAAGTTCCTGGCGAGCAGGTATGATAGACACAAAAGCGGTACTTTGGTCCTTTTTAAATTGCCACCAGTGACACCGTTACTTATTCACGTAGACAATCCACGATCCAATGCAAGTGTTATCCTGTTTGGCGACATGAAGTATTTTACCTGTGCGCCACTCAAAAGTGAGCTTCACCATGAGAAATTTGCCACTTTGAACCTGCGTCGTTGTATCTCCAGAGTGATGGCAGAGGAGCTGACAAATGCCAGAACAGCTCTACAGCGTCAGACCCGAGAGGCGCAGGGCGCCATTCAGGACCTGTTGTTGGAGAGAGTCGAGTTCTCGAGGGAAATGGCGCTCACACACAGGTGACATCTACAGGGGGGGGGGGGGGGGGCCCATGGCTCAAAATGATTTCCATGGTTTATGCTATGCACAGGCGCATTATTTTAATATTGATGTCGCAGTCCTCTCCCCCACCTCTTTGAAGAAATGCTCATGCCTGCTTAACCGGACAGTTGAAATTTTTCAAGTGCAGTTGTCATTTCATGTTACAGGGTGACCCAAAAAGATGCGTACCCATGAAAATTTCAATTGTGAGTTTGATTAAAAAGCTATTTATTTCAAATTACAACCACACATTATTCAGTTTATGGAAGACCATTCACCAGAGTTTCAGCTATTTCTGTCAATTTTTAGTCAATTTATGGCTTTCCCAAGATGTGTTCCAAATGTCCACCATTCCGTTGCAAGCAAACCTGTACTCGTCTGACAAAGTTGTCAATCACTTTTACACACTGCCTGAATAAGTTCCCCCTGTGGCTTTAGAACATAAGTTCACTACAGTCCCATGCTCTCTGAACTTCGTAACCCAACTAACAATCGTTGATTTTGGTGGAAAGTTGCGACAATGGAAACGTTTTCGAAACTGAATCTGTACACTCTGGTATGATTTTGTTGCAAAATAGATCTCCAGGGAGAATATCTTCTGCTGATTTGTCCAAGACATTTTTGGGGCAACTATAGCTAAAAACGATCATCCATAGGTTCACCTTTCACGTCCTGCAACAGAAAAGACATTCGTTAAAAAATTGATTTTTTATCGAATAAAATATGGGTACGCATCTTTTTGGGTCACCCTGTACCTAAGCAGCTCGTCTAAGTGTCTCTTCAGGGAGTTTAATGCGGTCGTGTGGTTCTGCCCATCCGCCTTTGCTGTCGTCGTCGTCAGGTCTCTGGAGCAGCTCCTGGTGTCTCTGCAGTGGGGCAGGCGGCAGACGTACTACCCCAGCGCACAGCCGCTCAGCACAGGAGAGGTGGCGGCGGCCAATCACAAACTAGCGGACGCCATCAACGCTCACCTGTTGGGCAATACCCGCGGCGGTGTGGTCAAAAGCAGCAGCGCCGCGACGGCCGATCAGCCGTGCAGCACCCCAGCAGAGAAGATGGCCGAGAAGGTGCACATTTTCTCCTATTTTCGGATCAAATTCTACTAGATTGGAATGCCAGCATTACTCATGAACTCCCGTGGTTTGCTGATGCGTGTTGTAGGTGCTGAAGATTTTGGACCCCAATTCCTGCGGGCGAAACAAGGCAGAGTCTCCGCTCAGTGACTCACCCGCCTCAAACTTTCTGAGCAGTAAGAAGAGCATTGGCAGGTTTCACCCGTACACTCGCTACGAGAACATCACTTTTAACTGTTGTGAACGCTGCCGCGGAGACATCCTCGTGCTCTAGACCGGCGTCACCATCGCAACCAATCACGTCAGCGAGTCATCGCCATGGTATCAGACGTTGGGCCGCGCCATCTTTTTCCAACCAGGGAGCTTGAAGTTTTTAGCAAATGATTTGCAAAGCAGTTAGCAGGTTTATTTTAAATGGTTTCAAACAAATGCTGTCCACAGAAATGAGCCTTTCCCCCCTTCAGGGAATCTAAAAGTCACCGTTTTCAGTCCCCAGCAAATGTTTAGAAGTTATTGTTCTGTGCCAGTGTTACACATTTTTTTTTGTACTGAATTTTGCAGGAATTTCTCGCAATTGATGGCTATCGCCGTCTCTCATGTTCTTATAGGAGAATTTGGTGCTTTTTGATGTGATTTTTTTTTTCCAAAGATGAGTCTTCACATGCCAATTCCTGATTTTAGAATAACATTATTTATAATAGTCAAGCATTTCAGAGCGACCACAAGCCGGTTCAAACTGCTGTATTTCAATGTTGTACTATGGTCATGTCTTGGGGGTTAATCTTTTTGCATGTTGGGAAGTGATGAAAAAATGCAGGTATATTTTTGAAGCTGTTACAGAAAACTTGAGTTGACACGCAGAGGAAAGTTGAACTTGTATTTTGATTTTCTTTATTCTTATTTTTTGGTGGGGCCATAACTTTTTATTGTAATTCATAAGTGTGTTTATTTTTCTTTCAATATGCAGGACAATGTTGTGTCACATTTTTTGCTAATTTAATAAAAGATAAAAACAGGTTCTACTGTTCAAAATGTCTTTTGGGTAAATATTTGTAGCAAAACAACAATATCCCACAACGACAGTATTTCATTATTTAATTCTCGCAAATGCAGATGGGTACAATGTGTCGTTTTTGTCACGTCGTCAATCATCATCCCACCACGTCCTGCTTTTTCTATCACGTCTTCCTTCCATGCTACTCTTAAGAGATGTCCGCACTCTAGTTGGAGCTGGTCGAGATGCGACAGGCACTCGGGTCATCCCAGTGAAGCCAAACTCTCCTTTGTACTTGAATGCACTTTGATCCCCACTTCTGAGTGTCTTTTTACTTTTCGGACCCATGTGTTTTGAAGACCTGTCCCCATTCTCTCCTGGTCCATGACTGGTGATTTGTTGCTGGTTCTGGTTAAAGCCAACATGCTTCCTCTTGGGCACAAATTGCAGCGCCTCCTGCCAGTTCCCTGTTTCTTTCATGCTCAACATGATGCGTATCATCTGGTCCAGGGTCAGGTTTTTGGCCCCCATCTCCCAGTGGAGGAACTCGTCCAGCGGTAAACGGGCTGTGGCCAATTTCAGACGCTTGGCGTTGGCCAGTGACAAACCGGAAAGAATCGACCGGTCCACAATAGCGCCGATGATGTAGACTTTGGAGTGGTCGAAGGTGCGGAGAACATTGGGGGAGTCCGCAGTGAGGTAAACAAGGCGATCGTGAGGAAACACGTCAACAGCGTGAGCCTCTGTGTTGGTGATGAGCAGACGGTTCCAGGTTTCAGCTCCATAGCGCTTGAGGAACTCCTTCATGTAGGCTCCATCTGGTTGTAGGTTACAAAAATGGAGATGGTAAGGCTCCTTGGCACGTCTGTTCCATCCTTCCACCTCCATCAGTTGGGACACTGTGTTTTCAATGTCCCGTCTGGACATATTGGACTCGTAGCTCATGTCAAGGACCAAAGGCTGGTCAAACAACATGGCCTGGATGCTCCTCCAGGCCAGCAGTCGGTCCATGTTGCGATCCCAGAACTGGAGTAGAAAAGTATTTCTCACTTCTTTCTGATCCCCATCTGTGTTTTGATCTCTCTTCTGCTCGAGCGATGCTTCCCTCTCCGCTTTCTTCAGCTGCTGCTTGTCCTTGCGTGCTCTCTTATGGATTTCCCTCAATGCCAGATACTTGAGGTACTTTTTTCGAGCTGACTTAGTGGTGAGCTCTGCAAAGATCTTTAACTCCTCATCAGAGATTTCTTGAGGTACCAGTTTACCAGCCAGCCGCCACATTGCAACCAGCTCCCCAGCTGCCTCCAAACTTGAACTCCCTTGTGGGACTTCATCCTCGTCACGTGTTTCATCATCCTCAGCATCATTTTGCTCAGCGGATGGTGATTGGGATTTCATGACGGATTTCCATTTGTCTAAATCGACAGTCTCCTTTTTCTGTGGACTCCCAGTGCTTATGAGGCGACTGGGGAGACAGGGAGAATGGACTGGCGAAGCCCCGATCGCTTGCGTTTTGTTGACACGGTATAACGCAAACCTGCCAACTTCCCATAGTTCATTTGAATGCCGCCGAGTGAAGAGTCGTCGTAACATTTCAAAGCTGTCGGTATAATGCGGATGTAGAGCTGGCAGCGGCAACCAGAACAGCGACACATGCAGCAAACCTTATTTTCACGAGTTGGGATGCTTCACAGATCATTAAAGTACAAAATCCCATTGCGCTATTGCCATGACAGTCAATGGGTTGATTGATTATTTTGCAGGATCCGCTCGGTAATGGTGTGGAGGTCACGTTGTTTTTGCAGTGTAACGTTTTTAGATGTCGTACTGAAATGGCGAAGCGTGATGTTTTGTTGAATTTTGCGCCGCTTGAATAAAATGTTTTGTTTAAATTTGCATTACTTAAATAAAATAATATATATACAAATGTCAATTTCTGTACTTTCTGTTACATGTAATACATTTTCGAAAAAGATAGCTATTTTTCGACAGGACAAGATAAGGCAATATATTTTCCCACCGGTACACTACCAGTGTTACACCCGTGACGACTTCCTCAGGGTAGAAAGCACTTTTGCCGATTCTGAAAATGAGCTTATTTTTGCCAAAATTGGTCTGCAAGAAAGATATAGACGACGTGATCAAGACAGTAGCAGAAAAGGTGGTTGTTTTGAGATTTGGGAGGGATGAAGACTCAGTTTGTCTCCAGCTCGACGAAATTGTAAATAATGCTCTATTATCTTGGTTGTTAACTATTTCTTGCCTGACGACTAATCGCTGATTGTGTTCTTTTGTAGCTGTCAAAAACGGCACATGACCTGAGTAACATGGCCTCTATCTACATAGTCGATGTGGATAAAGCCCCCGTTTACACCAGTTATTTTGATATCAGCTACATCCCATCAACTGTGTTCTTTTTCAATGGACAGCACATGAAGGTCGACTATGGGTGAGACAATTTTGTCAAATGTTAAATAAACATTGTGCCCACGAAGCTTGGTGCAAGTATGTAAAACTGACACCCAGATTAAAGGTGTGCATACATGCATTTCATTTCACTAATTCATTCAAGTAACTATCCAACTGGCCATCCGTCATCATGCTCCACAAACCAGAGTGTACTCTCACAATAATACAATACAGAGCATCCTGATTTATACAGTATAGCGCTTTCGCAACAGCAGCAGCTATATCAAAGTGCTTAACAGTTAACATAATAATAAACATATGGTTTGATTCATATGTTATGTTATGGATTCTAATAACAGTATGGCTTACACAACAAAGCCTGATGAGTTTACATCAGTACTGAAGCCAAGAGAAGTACAGATAACAAGAAGTCACATACTATAAAAAAAAGAACCAGAAAAAAAGATGTTTGTGCTTCCCTTCAGCTCACCAGATCACACCAAGTTTGTTGGCAGCTTCAAAACCAAACAGGATTTCATGGATCTTATTGAGGTCATATACAGAGGAGCCATGCGGGGGAAAATGATTGTCCAGAGTCCCATCGACGCCAAAAATATTCCCAAATATGACCTCTTGTACCATGGGATTTGAAATCAACAGCTAGCTACTCTGTGTAAGACTTGTCAACCACCATTACGTTTTCGCTCTTACCTAAAAGGTGCTGGTGGTAATTGTTATAGCTTGAGCGAGACCTATGTATTGATTCTTTTTTTGAATAGGAAACGAGGAAACTTATATTTTAGAAGCACCGCCAATCAAACTGATGCGGGGGCATGTCTGAAACTTTATACTGCACTATATATGTATGTTTTGATCATATTCAGTGTTGTGATGTTTCCTATGGAAAACAGTGAGGTTTTGTGTGAAACGTGCATTCATACAAATGTTATCATTTTACAATAAAGTTTTTTCCTGTCAATAAGTCTATCTTAGTGTGTTGCGGGATAGGGACAACTAGCGAGAAATTTACCAATGGAATTTATGGATTTAGTAGTATATTGTGGCTCTGTATGGTAAAATTACTCATTGCATTTGTCTAACTTATAATGTTCGACAAAGACACTGTCCGGTGAAACATAAAATGTAACTAAAGCAAGTTACATTTTATGTAATTTATTCTGTGAAATCCAAACAACAGAAATTCTCATTCGCAGGTCAATTGGCCAATGCGCAGCATTATGCAAATAAAAGAATCACGTGTAAACAGAGAATTTGGCCAAAAAAAAAACTACTTTTAAATTTTGGTAGAAAAGTAAGAAAGTACAGTACATGAGTACAAAAAGTCATAAAGTACATGAGGAACATCACTAAATTGTGTGTGTGCGTGTGTTGGGGGGCGGGGAGGGATTTGCTGCTCTGGGCCCATCCACAAGCGTACTTTGGCGCTTTCTTCACACTCCTCCTCGACAGGTGGCGCTAGCAAAACACAAAAACTACACGAGAAAGAGAGCGGAAGTGACGAATGCAACCAGCGTCTGCGCACGACCTTGTGCGATGCAGTGTAGAATACGGTAATAAAAATAAGCCACTCAAAATGTTACTACGGTGGCACTGAGTTGTGGTGTTTTGTTATAGTCGTCTGTCAGGATTCAGAAGATGATCTCGCTCATCAAGGCTGCTGTGGGTGGCGTGGCTGCCGTCTGCGCCCACGGTCACCAAAACGGTAACGAAATAATTTTTGTGTCATTTTACGTTTATTTCACCCGTCCCAATTTCATAGTGGGATAATTTATAATTTTTGCTTTTTAGTTTTTTTTCTTTTTGGGGGTCGATATTAAATGTCTTCACATGCCGTGTAATGACAATGTGCACCAAAAAAAGCAACTCAAAATAGCATCTTGTGTAATGGCGCATTAATCAACACTTCAAGATGTTTGTTTTTAAAATTGCCAAAGTGATTCCTAAGTTGTATTGAATACACACCTGCAGCTTTCTTGGTTTCCTAACAGGATGGTTATGTTTTGCGCTACATGTGGCGAAACTCATGCCAATATCTGTTTCTACAGGTTTTCTGCACAATCACTTACGAGTTCTAACTGCTGGCCTGAAGACATTTGAAATTCCACCTGACTACAGTGGTAACTATTCCTCTTAGAACCCACATACCACGATCCATGTTTTCCCCGAAGAATCTTGCTCGCATTATAATACGTGTCAGTGCGTTTTGTGACGGTTCTTTTGTTTTTGTTTTATTAAAGATGTGGTGTTGCCAGACAAACCCAAACTGAAGTTTATGAACAAGGTGCCCAATTTAAAAAAAGCCAAGAAGGAGATGAAGAAGCTACGGGACATTCAAGGCCCAGCTCGGGCAGCAAATACCTTCACAACTGGAAAGTATGCAATCGTGGTAAGGTCATACAGGACGATATATTTGTACGCTGGTTGAAATTAAATAATTTATATTAACATTTAACTCCCATCTGATGCTCAGGCAATGGGCGGAGGCTACCTCCACTGGGGTCACATGGAGATGATTCGTCTCACCATCAACCGCAAGATGGATTCCCGTACTACGTTTGCTCGCTGGCGCATCAATGCCCCTTACAAGCCAATCACACGCAAAGGGCTGGGGCAGCGCATGGGTGGTGGCAAGGGAGCCATCGACCACTATGTGACGCCGGTCCGTTTTGGTCGCCTCATTGTGGAAGTGGGAGGAAAGGTGGAGTTCGCGGAAGTGCAGCATATTTTGACTGAAGTGGCAAAGAAACTTCCTTTCCCTGCAGATGTGAGACTACAAACGTTGCACACTCACCAGACTAGGAGAGCTGTAACTGTTCACTCTATTAATTATTACAATACTGTGCCTCCTACAGGTGATGAGTCGAGAAAGCCTGGAAGCCTTTCATCAGAATCAGTCCAATATGGAGGAGAACAACCAGAACCTGTGGACCTTCAAGCAGATTGTCCAAGGAAACATGCTTGGTATCAGGAAGGTCCTCAGCCCCTTTGACCTAAAACATCAGGGACGCTTCACGGGAAAATTTTACAACCCAGGAAGGGTATGACAGATCCACAAAGACAGAGACCAATGATGACAACGTGTGTCCTTCGCTTCAGTGAAAAGAACCTCGACTTCCAAAGACTTTGGCTTTTTGAAAAACATGTAACTCCTTTTTGTATTAATATGTATTTTCATTTGTGCGTGTGTTCATTCTCGTTGTCCTCCTATCCTGTCAAACTCCTTTGGTTTTATTGATGATAAGAAATCAGTCAGTTGAGGTGAAATAAACATTTGGACTCAATTACATACACAAGCGCATCTTTGCACAGGCTCTATCACAGTATTTATCGAGTAGCATGTCCTGAGTCTTTTTAATTGTGCAGTACGTGCAGTAGTATGTAATACAGGTTACAAAAATTCCCAGTAGTTATCCCACAATTGAAATGTGTATACTTACAGTCAGATACCAATTTTAATACAAGTAAATATCTTTATTTTAAACAATCCATTTCATCAATTGCCAAGCCTTGAACTAAAGTGAACTAGTGGTACGAGGACTCTCTCTAGTGGGACACTATAGTTTTGCTCGGTTCTTATTTTTAAGGTCAGTGTTATGTTTAAACTGCGTATAATTTACAGTAGCTTACAAGAATCTTAAACCTTTTTACTAATGTAACTTGTGTTTTTTAAACAGGCCAACAACGGTCTTCCATTTAATGTTGGCCATGATGTTGCGTACGTCTGAAAATGTATGTCCCAAATTTTGACTCACAGGTAGCGATACAACTCCGTCTCCTTTGCAAGGGACAATAATGGGACGATTCTGAGTGACTTGGTTGCATTGTTAAGTAACACATCTAAAGGGAATTGCATGTTTTGTGTCAATCGTAACGATAAAGGCGTGTTGGCTAGAAAGCGATTTGTACCTGAGAAGATCAAATGAGGGGAAGATCAAAAAATATACGCATGCGCATTTGCATATGAATGGATAAAACCCTGGCGCGGAAAATGGTGTGTTGTAAATAAGCGCCCACGGCATTTTGAATGTTGTGAATAATCAAACGGTTTATTGTGATTTGTAACGCTACAAGTGACCCTATATTTGGAACTATTACGGACATCATCGCTATTAGAAATGAAGCCTTTGCGTGGTTCTAATCGGGAAGCATCAAAAATACCCCGCTTGAAAAACAAGTCTAAAAAGAAGACTCACCCAGCAACCGATCACCCGGTAAGACAAAAGTAACGTTTCCGCTTCATGTCATGTCGACACCGGCTGTCGCTTCTCTGACAGCCTTATTATATTTCTTTTTAGGATTCGCCGCCCGCTGGCGACAACAATGGCGCGACCAAAAGACGCAGCTCGCCAAAGAAAAGAAAAGGTCTGAATATCGTGTTCTTTTCAGAGCACACTAACCTAGCATTTATCTATAGGTGACCACTAATGCATTGTAGGCACGATTGTAAACAGTTTCAAGTGATTACTTCTACAACAGTCCTAGAAAATCACAATGTCCCATCACCAACTACTTATTTGGTCCTTGAGAGCTACAGCATGTTACAGTCTTGTGAGTGTGTCTTACGTGCCTGTCTTGTCTCCTTCTTGCATCTTCTGGACAGCTTCCGAAACTGCCCCCAAAGTCAAAGTTTCGAAAAACCTCAAGCAGATCCAGAGATCCTCCATCATTGCACTGGAGAATGTGATGAATATAGCAATATTGTGAGTTTGGCTCTGTTTTGGGGCAATTTTACAGTTATACAGGGTGTCCCGTAAATTTCCATACTTATTGTTTGAAACATTTTCAAGTTCACCCCTAATCCACATACCCGCCCATCCACAGCACCCCACCCCGGCGACATTTTTTCAGGGCGTGTCCTTCAAACATCATAGGCATCTTGAAAAGAGGATCCTGCTGTGATCGACCGGCATAAAGTTAGGGAAAGTTAAGCTTGCACAATGACTCTAGTTGTAGCTTGGTACTACTGTGAAGTATATTATATAAATTAAAATGGCTTGAAGGGGGGAAAAAAAATCTTCTGTATGGAAACTTTTAGGACACCCTAAATAAGAAAATGTAAGTGCAACGAGACTCTTTACATTATTTTCAGGACAACTCTTGGTTTGAGACGAACAGAAAAGAAGGAGAGCCAGGAACATCTAAATATTGTGAAAAAAAGGTGAGCCATACTTTGGTAAGATTTGTACAAACCCTCTCAAGCTATGTGGGGTAAGCAGAAAAATCGTTCAGGAATTACCTTAAAATAATACATTCCTGCCAATTAATTGGGCCAGAAGCGAGCCACTGTCATAACTCCATCAAGGCCAGGTCTGACACGAAATCCCCTTTTTAGGTTCTTAAGTCACTGCGCAGAGCTTCAAGTTCCAGTGCAGAAGCACGACGAGTTATGGCAGTCGTGGCAGCGCCACCGGCAGGAGAGCAGGAAGCATGAGGCCGCAACGCAAACTCTGACTTCCCTGGAGGTGAGCGTTTCCGACGGCGGATAAGATGCCGCTTCAGATTTCACTGCCTTCGGTGTCCAAGCTGTCGGCTGCTCATGCCATGCAGTTGATCGATATCACAAATACAATCTTATCAGATGCGTATATTTGGAAGAGACACGCTCATTTGCCATGTGCGCTTGTGCCAGGCTGAAATATTTTGTGTTTCCAGGAAGACCTGAAGGCTGTGGTCAGCGCGCTGGAGAGCACCGAAGAGCAGATGTTCTCTTTGGAGCGTGCATGCAGTTCTCTTCGAGAACGACTGGAAGAGGAGGAGGAGAGCGCTAAGGAGGTGAAAGACATCAAGCTGCATCTTCTGAATTATGGAACGAAAACGTATCCAACTCAAGTGAAAAGTGAAAAGATACTGAGGGAATGGGCAAAACGGCCCAAACGCGGCGTCACATTCAAACGCATCTGAAGCTGTAATTGCAGCCAAAGGTGCATCAAAAAGTGGTGAGCAGAGGCGATGAATACTTCTCGCCGTGTACAGTGACCTGGCATAGCAAACGTAAATAAAGGATCTGCGCAGAGATGGGCAGCGTTGTGCCGCTGTGTATGACGCGTGGTCTCGTCCTGTCAGATCTTGCAGAGAAGCGAGCAAGCGGTCCTCGCCCTCCCTTCTTACCCGCCTCGGACAGATGAAACGACCTTAGAGGTGAGCATGAATGGCGCACACTTTTGCAATCGCATCAACGTGTTGCATCATAGCTGTTTTCATTGTTAAACCACTCGCTCTCCGGAAAAATGCGGTTAAAATGGCTGAGTTGCATTTCCTTCCTAGAAGAAGTTCTAAATTGCATTGATGGAGTAACTTGACTAAGACTATTGGGTAAAACCCACTTCTGCCACTTGAAAAACAAAACAAAGCAAAAAAACAGGCTAAAAAATACTTCCTCTGTGCTTTCAAATGTTTATTTTTCCTCAGGCTCTTTTGAGAAAACAGGTCCCAGACAAAGATTGTGAGACCGTCTCGCGCAAGCTGGAAGCAATCTTGCAGAAGTCAGAAACAGGAAAAAAAAAAAAGCCAAGCACCCAACTTACATAAGCACGCCAACAACATGTAGACCAGCTTTTGTCAATTTCAATTGTTCACTGTTGCTTCTTGTTGATTTTTGTAAAGAAAGTTTCAAGATGTGTACAGAAGTGTGGTGTAGCATTGCAGATGTATTTTGGAAGAGCTGCAGTAATTGTGTACTCGGAGACACTTTTTTTAAAACGACGTGTAGAATTCTACAAAGTCTACATTTGCAAGAATAAAAGTATTCCCCGCACCAAATATTGAGAAGCTCCCAATCTTTAGTACATTATATTATGTGCCACATCTCCACATTTTTACACATCAACTCCATCCGGCGTGGATGTTTTATGTGTTCATGTGTGGAAGTTTTGTCTGATTGATCCAGAAGACCATCTTTGAGGTCAGACGTTACTGATTTTGACTCCCAATATTAAGTTCAGTTCACCCCAAAGTTGTCTTGAGGGCAGGACTCTCAATTTCGTCCGCAGCACACTCATCAAACCGTGGTTTGCGGAACTTGATTGTCATGCTCCAACACAAAAGGGTCTTCCCACCGAGTTGGAAAAATATGGAGATGAAACAGATTCAGGGGGAATCAATGCGGCATTCAATCAATGGCAAGATGTGTCCCAACACTAGCATCTATATGGTCGAGTTCAGAGATGGGCAACCCGCAGCCACACTCTGATATTATGTGATAGCAAGCATAGTAGCTCAACAATGTTAAAACGTTGAGTTTATTTTTGTGGAAAACCCCCAAAACAAAATCCGTTCGCACTTAATGTTGGTTTCTTCTTCGGCATTTTGTGCCGTCCTTGAATGGCAACTTTTATTCAAGGGACCACTTTGCACTGGGTAGAAAAAATGACAGCCTTATCTTTTTTTCCCCCAGTCAGGGATGGCAATTTTCCGCGGATACGCGGAAATCCGCCGTTTTATTTCTTAAATTGATCATTTTTGTGAATACTCTAAATCCGTTGAGAAAATTTTAGGGGGGGGTCAGGTACCTTATCGTCGAGTTTTCACAAGCTCTCCCGATCAGTCTTTCCATCTTCAGATTGTAAACAGCCCTGCGATTGGACATGTATGATGTCTTACTTGTTATGATTGGTCGCCCCGTCCAGGCCACGCCCCTTTCCGCTTTTTTTCATCACTAGCCATTGCCATCCCTGCCCAGTAAATGACAATGAATGTGATATTTGTAAACAGTAGTGCAATTACCAACAAGACCGACCTCACCTAGATGCGTCTCGGTCCCCACTCGAACCTTTTAACGTGAATTGAATTGAGCCAGGTGCTGAGAAACAGTCAATATCACATTGTGACCGGATCGTTTCCGATCAATGAAACAAATAGCGTGAGTTGCGTTTGCTTTGTGTCCGCTTGCTAAATCTGCGAGTTTTTGAGTGATCTTTTGCGAATGGACTCTGTGGAGTCATCGTTAAAGAGTCGTTCGATGGTGGAGGTGACCGAAGCTCGGACGGCACGGCCGAGGCCTCGGGCGGCGAATACGTAGAGGACGGGGTTGAGGGCGCTCTTGGTGTACACGAGGTACAGAGAGATGTACGTTCCGTAAGATGCGCTTGTATAAAGTGCGGCCGCATCCGGTTGTCCTTCGGCCAGGGCCCGCAGGAATCGGCACACAAAGTAGGGCACCCAGCAGATGAGAAAGAGCAGCATGGTCAAAAAGAGCACCTGGTACATCCTGGACATCCTGCGTGAAGCCGACGGGGAGGAAACGGTCGGGCTAACGGGCACGGATTGCCGAATCGTCAGCAGGATGGCCAAATTGCTTCCCAAAAACACCAGCAGGGGCAAGATGAAACCTGCCACCGTCTCGGTGACGAACAGCCCCGTGTCAAACTTGCCACTCTCGAGGCACTGGTACGTGCTGTTGATTTCTTTGAGGACGGCGCTGTGCAGGTAAGGGGCGGACAGGATGGTGGCCAGCAGCCAGGACAAGCCGCAGGCCAAAGGAACGGCCCAGGCGGGGCGCCGCAAGCGAGCCCACACGGGCTTCAGGAGACAAAGGCATCGCTCCAGGGCCACGGCGCACACCAGGAAGGCCGACATGTACAGACCCAAGCCTCGCAGGAACATGACCAGCCGGCACAAGGCCAAACCGAACGGCCAACTGTTGTTGTGAGCCAGGTATCCCAACATGAGGGGCGTCCGCAGGATCAGCACCAAGTCCGCCAGCGCCAGGTTGAGGACGTAGGTTCGGAAACTGCTGGCGGCGCGAGTCTCTTCCTTGCTGCCTCTGCGGATGAGACGGCGTTGCCGTTGTCCGAGCGCCCAAACCACCAGCACGTTTAAAGGTACGCCCACCTATTGGGACAAAAACCCCACAAAAGTAAAGACAAGTCGTCAAGCGGTCTCAATTTCCAAAATTCTGGAAAAAGTCGTGCACATGCAGTTGAAAATTTTCTTGGATGAACATAACATCTTGGAGGTCTTCCAGTCAGGTTTCAAGACGATGCATAGCACGGAGTCAGCCCTGTTACGCGTTTCTAATGACATCCTCCTGGCAAATGACTCTGGAGACCACGTGTGTCTAGTTTTATTGGACTTAACTGCAGCATTTGATACAGTGGATCACAGTATTCTGCTGTCTCGTTTGCAGCACTTGGTGGGCATTGGCGGCAGTGCTCTTGAGTGGTTTAGGTCCTATTTAGCTGACAGAACCTTCTGTGTCAGCCTTGGCTGCTCTGAGTCACGCACTGCTCCCCTGTCATGTGGTGTTCCACAGGGCTCAATTCTGGGGCCTCTGCTGTTCTCGCTGTATCTGCTCCCATTGGGTTCCATCTTAAGGAAACATGGTATTCCCTTCCACTGCTATGCAGATGACTGCCAGATCTATGTCCCACTGAGCAAGAAAGACGCCTTCTCATTAAGGCCACTCCTATCCTGTCTGGAAGAAATCAAAACCTGGATGGCACAAAATTTCTTGAGATTCAATGAAAAGAAGACAGAGGTGATATTGTTTGGTCCCAGTGGCCCTTGTACATTCCATCCTGTAGACTTGGGCCCCCTGTCTCCTTATCTTAAGTCAACAGTCTCAAACTTGGGCCTTAAACTGGACAGTGATTTCAAACTCGATCGGCAAATTGGTGCCGTTGTTAAATCCAGCTTCTTTCACCTTAGACAGCTGGCCAAAATAAAACCTCTCCTCTCACATGAACACTTTGAGATGGTAATTCATGCCTTTGTCACATCCCGGCTCGATTACTGCAATGCCCTTTACTTTGGAGTCAGCCAGTCCTCCATTAAGCGCCTTCAGCTGGTCCAGAATGCCGCCGCTCGCCTCTTGACTGGTACTCGTAAGAGGGAGCACATAACTCCTACTCTGGCATCCCTTCACTGGCTCCCCATTCATTTTAGAGTTATTTTCAAGATCCTCTTATTTGTTTTCAAATCTCTGAATAATCTCGCGCCACCTTACCTCTCTGAGCTCATCCGCCCCTACACACCTGCCCGGCGCCTCAGGTCTGTGGACCAGACTTTATTAGAAGTACCAAGAACTAAACTGAGGCTCAGAGGGGATGGAGCCTTTTCTGTTGCTGGTCCCTCTCTCTGGAATGACCTCCCACTGAACATTCGGCAAGCCTCCTCGCTGCCCATCTTCAAAACCCTCCTCAAAACTCACTTGTATTCTTTGGCATTCGACTCAGCATGACTTAGATTTGTTCTTGGTTTTACTGTTTGGTGCTTTCTACCGCCTTTATTACCGATTTGTCTTACTGTTTATTGTGCATGTTAAATTGCTCCATGTACAGCACTTTGTATGCAGCGATGGCTGTTTGAAAGTGCTCTATAAATACTGTTGACTTGACTTGACTTGACTCAAAAATACGATATGCGGGTCAAGACGCAGCCATCTACAGACATAAAACTTAACTTGTGAAAATTACTCAAAGGACGTACGGCGCAAGTGCAACATTTTAGAGAAAAAGATTTTTAATATCCCTCAATCATAGGTAGGGGAAACATTTTGAACTGGGATTTAAAGACATTTTAATGTGGAGCTGAGTTCACTTGTATTGGCATCTTATTCCATTTGTGATCAGCATAACAGCTAGATGCCGCTTCACCGTGTTTGCTTTGAACTGTGGGTTCCATGAAGTGGCCCAAGTTTGCAGACCTCCGAGACCTGCTGGGTTTATGTTCCAATAGGATTAGAGTTGGACACCCTGACTTACACCGTTCAGCGATTTATAGGCCAGTCGCATCATTTTAAAATCGAAATTTGGGGTCATACGGTCCTTGATTTGTTTTCAACAATGACACTACACCTTCATTGAAATGTTGTTGTATGCCACCCGCCCGAGTTTCCTCCTCCAAATCTCAATTCCTTAATCCTACCAAGACATTTTGGAAAGTTGCGTTAAAGATGGTCACAAGCAAAGCAAAAAAAAAAAATATATATACATAAAATATATAGATATATATATTTATATATATAAACAAATGCTTATATCAGTCAAAAGTAAATTTTAAAAAAAAAGGAAGATTTCCTTTCCAAATGAAAAGAACCGATCCTTGATGTCAACACGATTTGCTTTAGCGGGCCACCTCAACTAAAATGTGCCAGGCCGGCGCTGCCTCTGCACACTCGACAGGTCGGTTCATGTCCTGTTTTTAAGTCCTCAAATGCACTTTTCGTCTTGGTCTTTTATCCCAGTTTGGGAGGACGAGTTTTATTGTTTTGTATTGCTTCATGTTACGACTCTTGTTTTTCTGGAGTACGCTGAGAAAACCCACACGAGCACGCGGAGAATCTGCAAAGCTCCCGACTTTCCTGCGATGCCGATGCTCAAAACACTCTTCCGCAGTTGGACCTCACAATGGCATACGTGTAGGATATTCTGAAGCGGCGAACAGCTCCAAAGAAATCGCTTCATTCGTGAATGACAAGGATTGTCTTTTCAAAAGCTCCTGCCGATGCTGGGAACCGGGGTTGGAAGCGTTGTGGATTTTTCATGACAGTTACCTTCTATTTGGTTTGGACTTTTGTTCTTTCAATTCAGTTCATTTTTTATTTGTTTTTAAGAGTGAGTTTTTTTTTTTGGTTCAAATTGTTATTGGTCTTTATTTTATTGAAAATGTTTCATTTTACATTTGGTTTGATTAGTTTTAGTATTAGTTTTAGTTTTTTGGAATATATGGAGTGTCTGTTGTGTGCAAGTAAAAAAAAAAAAAAGAAAACACAAAAGCAAACTATAATTCAACTGGTTAGCCTTGCTTTCTTCTGTATAGATGTAAAGCAATATCAAAATAAACCCATTTAAAATGGCAGCTATTTCTTGCTGTAATTATAGTTCCTTTTGTAAACATCAGATGTACTGGCCAGTCTTCATTTTTTAAAAAGCATTTTAATTTTTTATTTCACTCGGGTACCAAGATATTTATTTTGGTTTTAGTTATTTCTTTAGTTGACCTCGTTAGGAACCCAAGCAAGATTGGGACCTCGGAACTGTCGAGGCACACCACCTGGCTGCCGTGTTGCCCCGAAAGCAACGACTTCCATATCCATATCGTATTTCTTTAAAAAAAAAAAAACTAAAAACACACTCTGGCCCATCCTGCAGACACAGAGGAGATATTTATGAATAAAGGGGATCCTTCACCCACCAGGAAAATGAGCAGGGTCGCCGTAATCTGGACTCCTCGGACTGCCTCTGCCTGCCAAAAGCTGCTCGGGCTGTTTGCAAGTTTTTCCACCTTTTGTGTTTCATTCATGGCAGCCATTGAGGGCATCCTGATGCTGAAACAGTGACAAAGTGCGTCATCTTGAATGTGCTTGATTCATCTTGTTCACAAAACTCACTTGCCATGTAACGTGAACAAAATGCACGATTGCATACGAGCGGGCGTTTCTTGTGCAACTTTCCGAAGATTTCCACATCACCCCCTCGCCCATATGTATTTACCGCAAACTTCTGTTGGTTTGCAAAAGGGACTGCATCGTGTCTCAAATCTCAAAGCATGTACTTTTTAGGCTTGGCGTTATTCGGAACCGATTTTCTTGCATGCCGCCATCCGCGTGCCGCCTAACTACATCTCGAGCTTCCCATCATGTAAGGGTGCTTATGCAGCGGCTAGTTTGTTGACACGTTCAGATTCAGTCAACGTTTATGTGTTGTGCACCGCGCTCGATGTTCTAGTACAAAGTCATGACTAAAGAGTCAAGAATGTGTGATTTCTTGGAGCCAAAGCTGCCTTGGGGGCCTCTTCTTCAAACATGCGCCTACACCCCGCCTGTTTTTGAGTCATTTGGGCAAGGGAACAGAATACATGAAGTCACACCTACTTTGCTCTATAAAATATGAACACCAAGTCATTGGCATTTCCTTGACAGCATGCGGTGAATTTGTTCAGGGGTACATAAAGCCAAATTATTGCGTGACCTCAGAAAGTCAGCGACGATCCAAACCGAAATGTGCAAATGAAAAATGTGTGCCTTACCTGCTTTTTGGTGTGCGAGATCCAGCGAGAGACAGAAAAAGAAGGAGAGCCGTGCTGCGATTAAAATTCTCGCTCTCGCTCTCTTTCCCTCTCTGACCCACCTTTCTTTCCTGTGTGCGATTGCTTCACAGGCATCCTCCTATGAACGCCGCTACATGTATTCCACAATCAGATTTTTTTTTCTTCTCCCCAACATGGTAGACATGCTCATTTGGTAAAGTTGCACGGAATGCACTTTAAAAAAAAAAAGACTGCAAACATTTCAAAGTTGCAACCGAATTTGCAAAATCTCCCAAGATTCGTTTAAGCTTGTCCAGGATTTCGTTGACATTTTTTTATGTCACAACTAAAATGACACATGCATTTGTTTTTACATTTTTCCAGGAATATGTGATCAGTCCACATTGCGTTGAATGCCAGCGAGATCGCGTTCTTTAGATGACAATAAAAGCACTTTGCTATTCTAAAAAAAAAAAAAAAAAAGCGAACGCTGTTGATAGCAATGTAGTCAAATCTCTAATTATTTGTATTTTCGAATCTCAGACGAATAAACCATCCTGACGCATAGATTTCTGTTTTAGAAAGTTTGAAGACCATTGTTTGCTCCCGGACATTTTCCTCTCACAGTCTTTTGGATTATTTGTGTGTGCTTTTATTTTGGTGAGTTATTCCGCATCGTTCACAGCCATTTAGATACTGTCCGGATGATGTAAATTCCCAATGTTCCAACTTTTAGGGATTTTCCAAATCACTCTGTAATTCTCAATAGAATTTATACAATATTAAAAACACGATCAAATGAAGTAAAACGAGTTGTGTCATCTTCTAAACAGCAGATAGTTCCACTTTCAGAATCAGAAAGAAAATTGGAATGGGTTCATCTGCAATAGCCAACGCTCTCCTGTAGATGTCGCCACTATTCCGTTTTTTTTCATGTGTGGCCCATGAAAAAGAGAAGGTGGGTGACGTTATGACTGCAAATTTGAAATGTGAAAAGTACACGTGTAACAGTTTAATAATATAAATACTATTACTACTACTACTACTACTACTAATAATAATAATATTAATAACAATAATAATAGCATGTATTCGTATTGCATCCTTGAATTTGAAACTGCATATTGTTTTCTTTTTTTCACAGCTCAACACAATAGCAATCGATGTTCGTTCCTTATTTGAGTAATTAGTCCTTTTATCGCCACTGCATTTCAGATAACAATGTTAACATGTAAATGAGGGTGTCTCAAACTTGGTTTTGTTTCCTCGTTTGTTTTTGTACACACCTGTTGTCAACCATCTTGTCCAGGTGTTCCTTGTTGTCTCGTCAGTTTGCTTGGATTTAGTTTCCTGGGTTCTGTCGGTCTTCGTCGTGTTAGTGTCCTGTTGTCTTGGTTCTGTTCAAGTCATGTTTTGTTTCTCATAGTTGTGATTCAGTTACTGATGTTTTGTTACTTTGAATTTTGATCTTTTCAAGACTTTGTTAATGCTTTCGATTCGGTTTTTCCAGTGTTTTGTTCATACATTTTGTTTAGTCCACCTTGCTTTTCCCGCCTGCCGGCTTTCTGGGGCCTCGACCATCATTATGACGAATAAAAAGTAAAAGTAAAAATGCACCGAATTCAGATAACAGGATCGGGCAAACTTATTCATGAGAGCAGTATTGGAAAAAAAAAGATATAATTCAGATCAGTTTAACTTTATTGTGTGTTTGCACAAGCTCAATCAACGCTCAATCTCCGTTCTTTTGCTGATACATTTTATTGGATTTTATTTTTAATATTTGGAAACTTGAAAGACACTTTTCAATCACATATATCGATGAAATCTTTTTTTATTTATTTGTATTTGTCCTCCCAGTATTTTATGTCATATGGTTTGGTTAGAAATTTTTGGTTAAAAATTCCCAAAAGTATGAGCTTTACAGGAACAAAATGTCCCAAAAATATTTGAGCTTTGTTGATACTCATAAAAAGTGTCACTGAAAATGTTTTTAAATAACCGAATCAACATAGTTTATGTAGTTGTAGGCTATAACATGCCACTGACTTGTTTGTGTCTCTTGTTTGCCGATATGACAACTTAAACTTGCTCGGGGGGGGGGGGGGGGAAACCTTTCCTTATTTATTTTAAGATGTGTAATCACCAGGAATACAGCTGCCAACTTGATGGATTGACCAAACACAGAAAATATCTTTAATTTGTGGAACTGAATCGTGAGCAGCTTGACTCTTTTCCCCTCTTAAGACCACCCACGCTTCCTTTAAATCTGCTAATTTTAGATGCAGGGTTCAAATCGGGGAAACCAAATGTTTTGATGTTACAGAATGAAAGACGGCGCTGCGTTGCTGCACTTTGGGGCTCATGGTGTGAGTCGAATCTATTTCTCCTGGTGAAATGATGCACTTTCTGGACTTTCTGTGGTAAATGCAACTTTTGAATTTGCTCTCCAGATAGCGTGATATTTTGATTTCTGTTCCTTGAATATAATAATCATGTCTTGATGAGAAGAAAGCAAATGCTGATCGTCCCCCTTCAGACGCCACACGTGTCTCAAAGAGAGCAGGTGAAATGTTATCGTATTAAATCAGCTGGATGTCTTTTGAGGCTTTTGCTGAAAACACAGATGACGGAAAACGGTGTAACGTCATCTATGTAGCCCACGTTGGGGGGTGGTGGGGGGGGGGGAAATAACACTGAGTGATTCATGCAAAGAGTTTAGAAAAGCAAAAGAAAGAGCAAAAATTTTGCTCAGTGATCAAACCTCCGTGGTGAATTTCCACATCGCAGGGGCCCCCCCTTGATTTGTCGACTCTTCCCCCACCCCCTCATGCCAGCCAGTCAACTACTACTCCTTTCACATTTGCTTTCCTGATGCAATCGCCGGCATGCTGTCTGTTGCAATCGCCGGCATGCTGTCTGTTTCTACGAAGGATGCAATTGGACGGTTTGCATGTGGACAACCATTTCATGCTTGTGAGAGTCGACGGGGACGCACCTTGTGTTCTCTGAATCATATCGCTATGTCTTGGTCGTTGGGTGATCACATGCAAACGGTGCACAGCGCTGACCCGGGTGAGAAGGCTTAATGAGGATGGAGCACTCACTCACAGTCATTTAGTGGAAAAGAGTGGCTCTCAAAATCCCCATGATGGGACACTCCCGTAACTGACATTTTTGGTTCAATTCATCTCAGCACCTGACACAATTAAATGTGTAAGTGTGGAGAGTTTAGCTTTGTGTGCACGCCGAAGTCATTGTCCCCACACATTATTTTAGATTCGCCGATGCGGGATTTATAAACATTGCTTTTTCTTGTCCAGAGAGGCAAACCGTTACGTAATTAGCACAATGCTACTACATCTGTTCTGGCTGGCAAAAGCGCCATCTTAAATTGGATGGAAAGATGTTTTACATGAAGCCAGAGTAGCTGTTGTTGTGCCAAAACACCTTAAGAGTCAATTGCCCGTCATGCTCGCAGTTGTGGTACTTAACGCTACACGGCGAAGGCTGAATTTAGCATGCTAACATGCTAACGTCATGCTCGCAGTCGTGATTTTTTATTCTACACAGCGTAGGCTGATGTTAACATGCTAACATGCTAGTCATTGAACGCATCAGAAAGGGCGAAGTTTGTGGGTGTAGTGCAGTTTGTCAGATGATTGATTTGATAAAAATAAACAGAGCAGTAACCTTTGAATTTGCTCTCCAGATCGTGTGATATTTTGATTTCTGTCCCTTGAACGGTTGACGGTAAATGGCAGTCTGATGCTAGCATTAGACGAGTATTTCCAATACTTTATTGAGCCTAGGCATCTATTTTACAATAAAAGAAACCCTTGCACACTCAAAGCATAAAGTATTAGATGACTCCAAATATGTTTTTATTGTGTTGTACGAATGGGAACATAATGAGCATTATGAGGCACAGATTAATTTTACCTTCCGCCATCTAGTGGAAGAGCAGTTATTTGTTCTGTCTGTCATTATATATAGTATGTCACAGGCACAGTTAGATGAACAGAGATACCGTATATGTAGTAATTGCATAATAATATTTGGACCAAAGTGAAATTGAACCATTTTCCACGGGAGTTGGGAATCACTGCATTAGACATGAGTGTTTATCAAATCAAAGGTCGGGCAGGAGCAGGGATCAAAACCCACGGGAGACCATTAAAGACTCCACACAAAGGGCAAGGTGCCCATCTAACTAAGGAGTTAAAAAAAATTGTGCACCCATTTTCCCAAATGCTTCATGACCTAATTACATAAGTGCATTACTGATCTACCGTATTTTCTTCGTGTTCCCAGCATAACTGTAAATAACCTGGTAAGATTCAAGAAATGAAAACACATCACCTCTGTAGGCAGCATTTACATACACGACACATGGCCATTGGCAACAAAGTTTTGATATGTGATTCTCTTGATACTCTTTCAAAGGGGGTTTCACATGAGTCACGTACTAATGTTTAAAAGACACTCACGTTCAGATGCGCTGCTCTCAGGGCAGAGGGAAGAGACGCAGTCAACTCGCACCCGTTGGGGAAAGAGCAAGTCAGGCTCCATCAAGACAGGTCAGTGAATACCTAACACGCACCAGCCATTCCAAAACATCTCTCGGCTTTCTCGTCATATTTTAGTTCGTAACAGCGCCGACATTGAAACAACAGAGTACAATGTTGAATTGTTTGATGCTGTCGCAGAGTTTGGTATCTTTTTTTTTAGCAACTCAACGTTGACTGTTCAAAATGATCTCTTTCAGCATTCCACCAAAAGCGAGTCGGGCACGTGGGTGATGATCACAAAAGTCCCAGAATGAAGTTAATGCTAATCGTGATAGGGGTTGATTTCATCGGACACCTGCCATTGTTAGCATTAGCTTCACTTTGGGAGCAGCCGTGCAAGATCATCGGAGCTCATCGCCACGACTGAGGAATGATATCTCAAAAGACAAAAATCTCTTAGTTCTTAACAGTTCTAAATGTTTTTTACTCAGGTCTGTTCCTGATTGTATTATGCGTGTGTCCGCAAAACCGTCGCTCGTGTGTGTTTGATTTCATGAAACCATGACTGCGGGTGGTATGTTCAAGAATGACTTCTCAGTCACGTTGTTTGCTTGCCGTGGAGTGAAAGTAATGCTTGTGATTGATGTCGACTGTAAGAAACCATTCATTTTAGACTTTATCTTCAGAGCAGTTGAACATCTATTAGAGTATTTCATACACGTTCTATATATTGAATCAATGAGTCATTCAGTGTGTGAGATGAGATCATCAATCCTATACAGTATGCTCACAGTACTTTGTGACTTTTTTTTGTGATGCGGTGTGAATTTCTTCTCATGTGAATATGTACACTGTGTGCTTTGGCTCAAAAAAGGATGAGAAACACCGCAGTGTGATGCGTGTACTGGATCTTAACAAGCTGATGCAAAGCGCACGACTCAAAGAAACAATCTGCAATGAAACATGATTATTCTGCCATGCAATCATTTTGCAGTCCATGAATCTTGACAGCTGCAGACTTAATTAAATTATGAATGATCAAAACTGGGTCCCGTACCATTTCCAAGGATCCAATGTGATGCGAGCGTGTCTAAAATGCGCCAACCAACCCGGGTGGCCCCCGCACGCACGAGCCGGCAAAGGGGCGGGCCGGCCGCTCAGCTGATGGCTGAGCTGCTCCACAGCACACAATTTCTCATTCCTCGCTGGGCGAATGCGGTCACGCCGGACCTTTTCCTCGCCAATTACTCCCAACGTGGAAGGCTTCATGAACTTGCGGCTGCAACTTAATGGGGCATCTCGCCGCAGGATGCACCTGACGGCGCCGCAAGCGCACGGCCAACGCACGTTGACCTGCCCCCGCCGCGTGTTATGGTAGCCAGCCCGGGCGTGGGTTTTGTCCCGTGATGGGTAGAAGAATCACGTGGAGCCACGGTGCCGTCATCCTGCTGGCCTTCCTCATGAGCTCATGTCGGGCCATCACTCTGGACTCCATCCTCTGGAGCAGCGGCAACACAAAGTGGGTACTTTCTTGTATTTGTTATGATGGTCATCTTTGCACGACGGCGATGGATTTACTATTCGTGCGTTCATGAAAGGATTTGCACATGATTTAAATGAATGTTTTTTGGTGCATAGTTTAAGGCTTTGTGTTTTCATTGTTTTAATCAAAGTGGACACCTGCATAATTGCTGCCCCCCCTGGTTAAGACGTGTTAGAAGCCTTCACACAAAACGAAACTTTTATATCATACTGAAAATGGTAGAAATTGGTTCACCGGGCTCAAGCTGCTCCCGTGGCCATCTCAGTCCCAACCACCCCTTGAAGACCTGTGGAGTCAGCTCAAGAGGAGAGGGCAGAAGAGAGGACCCGGGTCGCCTGCTTTAGATGTCTCCGTCCTCCAAAGCACCAGATCAAAATGATCGGGATTGTGATCAGCTTTCTATCAAGCTTGCTGATGAGCTGATTGTTTCACTCAGCTGTGTCGGAAGAGGGAGACATCTAGAACAGGCTGGATAGGGGCTCTGTAGGACCGCACTTTGACACCGCTGATTTAGAGAGATTGTGCAAAGACGAATGGTTGAAGATTCTTCTTTCGGTATTCTCCCATCTTTGGAAAAAATCTCAGAGAAAAGTGGATGCCCTTTTTTTGGCCAAAGGAGCTTGTGCAAAGTCTTAACATCAATGGTGCAAATAAGTGGGACACACATGTTTTGATAGGAAATAATTCCTTTTTAATGTGGGCTTTTCATCACACAAGGGCACGAGTCTCCTAAAACGACTTGCAAGCAAGGCAGCGACAGTAACTGGTGCTCAGAAACGGTGCCGCAGCAGCAGTTTTGGTGTCACGATGCTCACCTGCAGTGGGTGTTGACCTTCAATCCGGTGCGGTCCGTTGAGGTCAGCAAACTGAGCTCTTGCTCTCCTCGATCTGTGATTTGAGGCCATACTGATGAAGGACATCCAAGATAAGAACATTCGAAATGACAGCTCCTTTGGAGGAAATGAACAAAATGTATTTTCTTCAGGTCATTGTTGACTGCGTATTGTCGTTCTTCACAGCTTCACTCCAGGTCAAGGTCTGGTCCTCTCCCCTCAGATTGGGGACAAGATGGACATCGTCTGTCCAAGGGCGGATGCCGCCAAGGGCGAAAAGGAAGAATTCTACCGAATCTACTTGGTCTCCCGAAGTCAGATGGAGAGCTGCACTATAGACAAGACGAACACCCCCCTGCTGAACTGCGACAAGCCACACCGGGATGTCAAGTTCACGTTCAAGTTCCAGGAGTTCAGCCCCAACTTGTGGGGGCTGGAGTTCCTCAAGGGGAAGGATTACTACATCACTTGTAAGTTCATTTCTCGCTGTGTAATTCGCCTTCTTTGGGAGTAGGTGAGCATCGTCAGATGAGAGCAACAACCTGCTTGGGTCCTACAGGTGTTTTTACGTAGCAGCATCCCCCATAGACCTCCGCACAATCACCCACCCATCCTGATCCAGCAAGAGGCCATCATCCTTGTTGCCCCTCCCATCTCCACCCCCACTCTCAATTTGTCAGCTGGCGTGAGAGTCGCCGTGGCCTCGTTATCGGACTGCTGTCAGTCGAAGCAGCGCATCTTAGCGCCAAGCGATGCATGAGATCGTGAACAAGTGTGAGCGCACAGCCTCCCCCGCCTCGCGGCGCTCTGACAGCACACTCGGTCGGCTCTGGCAGGACAGTGCCCATTCTGAGGGCTTACATGCCCCAAATCACATGAGGCTTTTACAGCATCAGGCAGATTTGACGCGAGCTTTCATGGCAACGTGGAGCGTTGCCCGTGCGATGTTGTTATCTGACCTAAATGCTCCTAACAAGTGTGTTCGTCTTTGTGTGGAGGCGCGGGTGTTTGCTTGCGACTGGGGTGACACAGAGTTCTTGGTGTAGATTTCCTTCTTTATACGGCAAAGGCACATGTATTAACTTTATTCAATAATCCTTTTGCATCTGGAGCTGAAAGTTTATTTAGCTCAGCCATCAACTGTCCAATAAAAATTTTATTTGCTAAATAATTTATGAAGATCATTTATTTAATCAAAAATGCTACAGCTTCCAGGGTTTTGGTTGGTTGAGATCTTTAAATCGCCTTCTCCGTGTTGTGCAGAGATCAGATTAGATAGATAGATACTAAGAATGTAGCTGCTAGCTATCTAGCTAGCTCACCATGCAGATGGACGACCCCTCGCTACTTAGCTAGATGCAGGAAGATGCTAGCTAGGTTGGTAGCTTGCAAGGTTTCCAATTAAATAGACTGTTCCAGTAGTAGCCACAATGAAGAAAGTATATGCAGTAATGGCTACTATTTGATGTAACAATGACATCTAAAATAACGTTATAAATGATGGATATTGTACAGTAGATGGTTTATGTCCATCCATCCATCCATCCATTTTCTGATCCGCTTTATTCTCACAAGGATCGCAGGGTGTGCTGGAGCCTATCCCAGCCGTCTTTGGGCAGTAGGCGGGGGACACCCTGAACTGGTTGCCAGCCAATCGCAGGGCACACATAGATCATCAACCATTTGCGCTCACACCTAGGGACAATTTGGAGTCCCATGCATGTTTTTGGAATGTGGGAGGAAACAGGAGTACCCAGAGAAAACCCGCACAGGCACGGGGAGAATGTGCAAACTCCACACAGGAAGGCCGGTGCTGGAATTGAACCCAGTGCCTCTGCACTGTGAGATCTACGCGCTAACCACTCGACCATGGTTTATAGCGTACCATAAACGTCATCACTCATTTGCGACATAAGAGAAGTTGATCAACTGAATTGTCAAGCAAGCAAACAAAACGATTCTTAGAAATGGAATAACTGGGTTTTGATTACTATCCTGTGTGCTAATGCAGTCATGCGGAGATTTCTCATCATCTATTCGATTCTTGGCGGTTTGGTTTCCTTGTGTAGCTTGTTGAGAGGAACAATCTTCAAGAAACACCTCTCATAAAGCAAGCGGTGCTGTTCTAAAGGACCATGAACTGCAACGACAGTCACAAACATATTGTCCAATTTTGAAACTTGTCAATCAAAACCAAGCATCAAACAACTGACCAATTGCTTCTGATGTATACGTAATAGGAAGGGTGACAGTATTTGCTTCAGGTGTCTTGCTGCAGTTTGTGTGCACGTCTGCATTTTCCTTCCCAAAAGTGATGCAACATTTCGCAACTACCGCCTGTGTGATCATCGTCTTTGACAATAGCTTCGGTTGGACTAACGATGCTCGCTTGCTCTCTGCATCAGCCACGTCTACAGGCTCTCTGCAAGGTCTGGATAACACCAATGGAGGAGTGTGCAGGACCAAATCCATGAAGATGGTGCTAAGAGTCGGGCAAAGTAAGACCTTGTGGATGAATATGTTTGGAAGCATCACAACTTAACACGAGACAGAGAGATGTTCAGTATGCATACAGATGAAGTGTTAGCTTCCACAAGCAAAATAATGATGTCACCGCCTCCTAAAGTGTCGGATAATCTGCTGTCGTCAATAATCTGCCATCCTTACTTCAAACCTCCAACGGCTACACGCCATCAGTACCGACTCGCGTGCGATCATTTAGATGGCAGTCACTCTTCAATTTTCTCTCTCAATGTTGACTAATCATGCACAGAAGACGCTTATCTTAGTGAGATGCTAAAATAAACACACACATCATATGAACATGATGGGTGTCAAACATAAATATGGTAGTGATTGCACATTTTTTCCTAAGTGCGATGCTGTATTTGAGAGCGTTTGGAAATATCGGACAGTCCACTATGTGTGCGCAACTAAATGCTTGGAAGTTCTGAATTTGTTGATGGCCCAAAGTGCAGTTTTGCAGTATGCTTCACATGAATAATTGAAGAGTGGGACTTCAACATGGAAATTCAGCATTTTGTGTGTTTGTCAACTGATCTTGCAAATACGGGGGTTGCTTTCATGTTGCCTTTGGAAAACGCCATTGCACAAGCAAACATTTTAACAGCAACAGAAACCAGTAACCACTGAAAGGATTTAGTTAAACGTGCGCATATATTAATGGCATTAATGGGAGTCGTTGACATTCAACACATCATCTTTAGAAAAGTAAGATTTGTGCCTTTGCCTTGGAATTGAACTTTCAATTAAGTTAGCAGCTATACATTATTGATAGAGTGAATGCAGTGTGAGATAGAATATATGAGCACAAAAAAAAATCATTTTAGCTCAGAATTACTGAAAAAACCCAAAGTAATATTTGGGAGAAAGAAATCAAAGGCACATCGACAGATTTCACCTTGCGCGTTGAGAAGAGTGGATGTTTCCGTTTCTTAATGTGTTCAATTGCTTTCGTTGCAGGTTCTTCAGATCCTCGATTAACACTTCAGGAATCGCCGACCAGATTTTCACCGACAGAACTACAACCGAAAACAAAGGATGCAGCTGAAGAGCATGATATCAAGAACAAAACTGGCAAGTTCAATATTTCACTGACAGTAAAATGCAGCTCATTAGAACATTTTTTGCACCCCTCTCCCGACCTCCAAACCTGTGAAATGCGTTTGGAAAATATCCTCAATTTAGAAAAAAAAAAAAAAAAAAGCAACACGGATGTAAAGATGATGTGTAATTGCGCTGGCCAACTTGACATCATTCGCCCGTGGCGGTCTGCTTGCAATTCCTTCAAAACATACTTTGTCTCAGCAGTTCCTCCTTTCACGATGTCACATCTCGAATGTTGATTTCAACGAGAATAAGAGAAGGAGCTTCAAGTGTCGAGGAATCAAGTCGGCTGTGTTCACACCCACAACGGCGCAAAAAAAAAAAAAATTCAACTGCGCCATGCTGCGTGCATCTGCAAAAATATCAAAAGCCAGTCTTGCCTGCCTCTGTGCAGGTTTAAACAGTGCCTCATGCTAGACCAGGGCTCACAACTGGACTACTTGAAATCATGTTTTGAAATATTCCTTAGGTAGAGTTAAGGAAGGGATTGGGAATTTTAAGGATGATGACCACAATTAGTCTAACTTCTTGAATTACTGAAATGATTAAACTGGCCCATTAATTTCCGTTTTCCACTGCACAGTAATGGCTCAGTTCCATTTGGTGCCATTCGCTGGTTTTCCACAGACAGCGTGGAGTGAGTTCTCACTCAATGTGGTCTGAATGGAGGTGGGAAAGGGATGTCTGTCTCGATATGTACTCTGTGAATGACCGGCAACCAACCCAAGCTTTTCGTAAGCGGGGATCGGCTCCAGCTGTCTGAGACTCTGAATGGGAAAACTGCAGATAGAAAATGGAAGGCTGCGTGGTTTTCCATGGCAACATATTTGCGCCCCAGTTGTCCCTGAAGGCCACGCCGATGATGTTCGTGAGTGTGAGTCATGATAACGAACAACACTGGAATGTGGCTGTTGGCCAAAATCCGATGCCGAATTAGTCCTAAACAGGAGCTGTTCCAACAAAAGATTAGCGAAAATTTGCAGATCAGGAATCTACTTGACCATTGAGCACCGGCAATGTTTACTTAATTAGAACGCTCGTATTCCGCTTTGGCCGAAGCGCCTTACATAGCAAGTACTGTACGGTCATTGGATCCTAAGCTGAGTGGGTACTACACTATGGAATGAAACTGCAGCACAGATGTTCTGGCTGCTTAAATGACTGTTTAAGATCAGATAAAGAGCTCAAGAATCCCTAAACGCCTTCCTTTTACCCTTCGGAAAATATTATAAAATATATACAGAATGCCAGGACTTGATAATGTGAAAAAAGTAGCGTATGTGTCGCGGCTGCTTGTCTTCACGCCCCCCCCCCCCCCCCATACAAAAATGTCAACGTATGTGTGACTTTAGAACGAGAAGTGTGTAAGGAATGTGAATAGCAGCGGAGAGGTGTGATGAAACTCATTATCCGGAGCAGCACAAGCCCAGCAATATTGCTGTGCTCCGCCATTGTTGTTTTGTGCATGCCCAGACTGAACTCATACTGCGGGGCTGACATGTTTTCCATTTTCACAGGCAGTATTTAGCGCCGATGTGAAACATTTTCAAATTTTTGTGATTTCAGGCCCCGGAAACGCAAACAGACAAAGAAAATCTTGTTTCAGTCACGACAAAATGTTTGCCCCCAGGCGCACTATAAAATATGATGGAAAGTGTCTGTAAGTTATTCTACTGGATAGCTTCTGTAGTTGTAATGGAGAGCAGTCCAAACATTTTTGGCGTATTTCGTTGACACCTCCCGCTCGTGAAGCGACGCCGACCAAAATGACTTTTGAACAAAAACGTGAGCGGCGCGACAAGTTGTTCGCCCCTGCCGTCTTTCTCCGCCGCCTTTGTTTTGTTTCGACTTTAACGCTTTGTATTGATGTGTTTCTTCAAGTGGAAGGCCTCGGGTTGCAAAGACCAGTCGGCGTGCGTGCGCGTCCTCAGTCCAGCCCCTTGATCAATGCCTTCGGGCTGCAGTTTTCCCAGTGAAATCGCATGTTCGCACGTCACAACAATCGCAGACGTCCCCGTCGCTCAGTCCGATTCACTCTTTCATCTGCGTTTCTGCTCCCCTCTCTGTGTCCCGTTGCCCGTGACAGACGCGGGCTCAGAAGCAGGGCAGCTCAACCCCGGTGGCGGTGGTGGCTCACCGCCAGGACTGTTGATCTGGGTTGTCTCGGCCTGTGTGATCCTCCTCCTCCTCCTCATCGCCATCCCGTCGGCCGTGCTGTGCAAGTGCCGTCGCTGCGTCCCAGATAGGCAGCGGTCTGCGTCTGTGTCGCTCAACACTTTAGCCGTGCCAAAGCGGGACAGCATCAGCAGCGACAACGTTGGCTCGGACCGCAGCGAGATCGTCTTTCCTCCGCAGGCGTCCGACAGCAGACTCTGTCGACATTTTGAGCGTTTGAGCGGCGAATACGGAGCCCCCGTTTACATCGTGAAGGAGATTACGCCGCAGAGTCCCACCAACATTTACTACAAAGTCTAACTTTTGCCATTTTTTTCCTCGCTAATGACGTTATTCGCTATGAGGACGAATTGGACCAAAACCGGCTTCCTATCATGAATCTTTTTTTTTTTTTGGTTTTGTTTTTGGAAAGACGAATCGGTTATCGATTACACAGACTTTGTAAATAAATGATTTCCCAATTCTAATTTCTAATTGAAACTGTTTTTAAGTCTTCTGGTCTCAACGTCATCTTGTATCTTTCGTAAATATGTACAGTGTGTTTTCAACGTATTTATTTATTTTTTATTACAAATACTGTACCCCAAATTGTTGAAACACTTGCCACTGCTTCAAGCACCTTCATATTTCGTTTCTAGAACTTTAAAAATGGTACAAAAACTGTATTAGGTGAAATAAAAATGTTAATTTGTGGTTTGTATCCAAGTTTTCAACAATGTTGACATAATTTGCAGTCAGTGTGCCTTTCCATTACATTTATTTAGGATTTGGTAGAACAGGGGTGTCAAATTCATTTCACATTGCGGGCCGCACACGGCCTCGGGCCGGACCATTCAAATGATACCATACTCTGCTAAAAATAACCAACATATCATGTCTTTCCTTTGTTTTGGTATAGTGAAGCACAAGAACATGAGGAAAATATTGAAATTTAATGAACATATCTTTTACCAAACATTTCATGAAACACATTAGATTTCCTTAGAAAAATGTACAATTTACTTTTATCATTCACATACCTGTGTATGCATCGCAACTGATCCCACTGATTGTACAAAGGCACAAAGCTTTAGCAAGTAATTGGTATTGAAAAATGTAGTCATGCATTTTAAGATGAAACAAGATTTATAAAGAAATGATTTTTTTAAACCATTTACACATGTGCATACAAAATCAAAATTTAATCCCTGCCTACACTTTACAAACTAAAGAGAAAATAGTGTGCCCTCTAGCGGATAATCGACCAACTGCATCTTATTAAAAATATTCATTCCGTGTCTTTTATGCATTTTTTTTCATTTTTAAATGATCCTGCGGGCCTGATCAAACTCCTTGGGGGCCGGTTCCGGCCCGCGGGCCGTATGCTTGACACCTCTGTGGTAGAATCAATCAAAATTATTTTTTAACCTGAAACACCAAAAGAATTTTGATCAAGACCGATTTGCATGATCTAAGAAGCAAAAGCAATAAACACAAAAATATTGATGCTTGAATCACACACAACAAATGGTGACATTGTGTGTGTGTGTGTGTGTGTGCGTGTGTGTGCGTGTGTGTGTGTGTGTGTATCAAATGACAGCTTATTTGACAAACAGTAGGTAGTTAAAGGAGCAATGTTGCCCGTTAGGTGAAGAGCAATCCTTTAAAAAGACAAAATAAATGCTTTTTTGTGCTTTCCTCCGGGTGCGATTAGACGTGTGACATTGCTCAGGGTGCATGTATTTTTATTCGACTTCTAATGATGTGCAAGGGCCATTGAATGTCAGTCTGCCCTCAATAGCATCATGCTGCGAGCTTCTCTCTGCACGTTGGGCTGAACAGATTAGTGTGGGGAAGGGTCCCTCGTATAGTCAAATATTTACCATCCATGCATCCAGTAGATCATGATATGAATGAGATATGATGGTGAAGGTTTCCCTTCACCATCATTTACGCAGTCTGCCCGTAATTAGAATCGCTTTACATTTAAAATGAAGCGGTGGCACTATTATTTTTTAAAATCATCTTGAACTCACTCTGGGATGGAACAAGATTTCTGATTTGGATTCTTTTTTTTTTTTTTTTTAATGATGATGGTGACGGACATTATGAAAATGTATCATTCTTGCAGGAAATACCCTTGTCCCCAAAACATTTTTAGTAACTTGAAAGTGACTGAAATGTAACGGTACTCAAAACACCTAATTTTTTTTTTTTTAAGAAATTGATTTTACTCGCTGTGGCATCACAATGTTCTCATCCATCCATCTTTAATTATTGTCACCAAAAAAGAAAAAAAATTACAGAGTGCGGCTCATTGTCTCCCTGTGTCTCCTGTGGCAACATGCATGCCATCCATGGATGAACACGTTTCATGCTCCCTCAGCCACGTCATGCGACGCATTTTCAACCTGTCAGCTTCCATGAGCCTTTCAGTCACCGGGGACGCTCGTTCACATACTTTGATGATTGCCGCGATTGCAGGTCTACTTTGGCTTTGTGTTGCGACACAAGATAAATGCAGTTATTATCATTATTTTTTAATATAACGACCTGTCAGTGGAGATACATTTTAGTTAACGTAGCGGCGTGTAGCTCGCTCCCTTCTGGCAAGGTGGCGCTTGAAAGTTGGACTGTCCTACTTTTATACTGCAGTGAGACCAACATCAATGGACCAACATAAGCACCAATTACGTTTCTTGGAAAACACAAAAATCTTGACTAAAATTGTTCAAATCTCTGTCTTGTCACTCCCAACTTGGGTGTCTTCACAAGAGGGAGATAGAAGTGTTTGCAGATGAGTGATTCTTGTGAGGTGGTTTTTTTTTTTGGTGAGTTTCACAGCTGAATAGGCCGTGGTCAGTCGAGGTGAGTTCAGTTGACCCCGGGGTCACGAGGAGACAATGGCCAGTTGGGCCTCTATAGGAAAAACAAAACAGGGACCCCCCGGGTTTACGGCCCCTGATGTGGGAGGAGCTTAACCGTGCTAGGCCGTTTCGAAAGAAGGCCCAGAAACGGGCAGAGGGGATGCGTCTCAAGTCAAGGCTTGAATGTCACTGTGACGTGCGCTTTGAATCGTCTTGCACAAATGAACTTGCGTGACTAGTTTGTTTTTATTCACTGGAAAAAAAAAAAAAAAAAGGCTGAAATGCTCTTTCTTCAAAAATTGCTCCAAACCCATTTCGATCAGTGCAAGTATTGTTTGTACTGATTGAAGAGGAGGGGAGGGCTCTTCTAAGACTGGCCGTATGCTTTTATCTGACCCCAAGTCTCAGAGCTGCCTGACGCCCCCACCCCCATCTCACTTCCATGCGGAAGAGCTGGTCCAACGAGTGGCTTTGTGTGGGGAGTCGGGGGTGGGGGGTTGGTGGTTGGCTTGGGGTGGAGGCAGGGGGGGGGGGGCGTGACCTCAGTTGAGAAACTAGCAACAGGGGAAGACCGTTTTGTCGAGTGAAAAGCAGATGTGGCTAAAACACTCACACTCTGTACTTGTGTAGAAGTGCAGACACTTGCGCAAAAAACAAATAAATAAAAAACAGCACTCTGCTTCAAAATAGTTTCTTTCTTTTATCAACTTGTATCGTGCTTGTACTGAGAAGCAAAAGAAACAAAACACTGGGCAAAGCTGAAAAAAATACTGTAGCTCCTTTTTTTAAAACAGCTTTCTTTCAACTCATTTAGCGAATGACAATGATTCCTCCAAAATGCACCTGACCCGTATGCGTTTTTGTCTGAGTAGACCGAGAATTTTTAGGCGGGCAGATGACGACACACATTCGCCATAAATCTTTTTTCGGAGCAGCCAACAGCAAACATTTCTCTGAAATAAGGAAGGCCATCGATGGAATATCTCTCTTGTCTTATGCTGCCCTCCTTCGTGTTCCCTTCATGGTCCTTCCATGTGCTTGTTTCATCAGCCTTTGAAGGTCCTAAAATATCTCAAGCACCCGATCAAGATTTCAACTGCAGTTAGTCGGCTTTCCTGTGACATCTTTTTCACTTGGTTTTGTTACCCGTGGAGGTTGGGGGGGGGGGGGGGGAAGCAACGAGCTTAGTTATAAGTAGACGGTGCATAATTCCGCATTCAAATGTCGGGAGCCCGAAGTGCAAGTGTGAAAAGTCTTGAAGAAAAAAAAGTTACTTCCCACAACTGGTATGGCGTGTACTAGTCGGGGGCCGCTTCCTCTGCCAGTTGAGAACATTACAGTCCAATATTTAGTTTGTTAGTTCCCTCTGCTGGACGGTTCAGAGACGGTATGATTGACGGCCCTGGAGCTTACTTGGCTCTCGCTGACGCTTTTTTTTTGGATGAATCAATTTTTCAAAAGTCTGTAATATCCGTTTGGAGGATAAAAAGCCAAATGATCTGACATTTTCCATTTCGTTTGACCGCTGAAGGTGTATTCGGTTTCATGGTGGGGGTAGGGGGGGTCGGGGGTCGTGACTTTGTCAGGAAGCCGCTGTAAAAAGCTCGCTTTCAGTCTTTCTTTGCAATGGCGTTGCAAAGCCTCTTTGGCTGTTCCTCCCACATAGCTTCGTGTTTTAAAGTGACGAGTTCCGAATTCTCTAATCCTAGATCATAGGAAGTGCTTTTCTCCGCATTGTTAAAAGTGCAAAATTGCCCCATCCTATAAGGTATGAATGACTCCAGAATTGAATTGACGTTTTAAAGTACATTAACTCTCGCAAGTGACAATGGACAACTGTACCCTTCACATCTCTTCGCATCTCAAACACGAAACATGAGAAGACACCATCATGTACTGGATAGCAATTGTGTTTCTAAACGAGCATATTGTACTTCAATGCTAAATACTCTTAAAATGACAATCATCGCCCTCCTTGAATGATGGCCTGAGTCTTTATTTTTTTTTCTTCAAAAAACATGGGAAAAAAATAGATTCGATTCAAATGGATTACGAATTGTAATTCTGGTGTAGAAATGAAGAGATGTTTCACAGAGGATGATGTTAGCAGAGGTGACCAGCAACCTGTGGAAATGTTTAAGGAAAAAAAAAAAAGAATCATCATTTTGTGTCAAAATATGACTCGGGCCATTATTTTAAGGGGCTGAGGAAAGTGAATTTACTTTTTGGGATGTTTTCACTTTCTTTTGTAGTTGTATTCTTGTTTTATTATGTTACTTAACTCAACTGTATTTATAGATCACTTTCAATCGCTGCATACAAAGTGCTGTACATGGAGCAATGTTACTGTATATGTAAAGTGCTTTGTTACAGCTGCAGCTGATATGCACTGTGTGAGTTCTTGTATTTCTGGGGATCCATTAAAACTGGACAAAGTGTCCTAAAGTCCAGGGCGGCACGTTAGCACATCCGCCTCACACTGCAGAGGCGCAGGGTTCGATTCCGGTAATCCTGTGTAGAGTTTGCATGTTCTCGGCTTGGGTTTTCTCCGGGTACAGTACTCCGGTTTCCTCCCACCTTCCAAAAACGATGTATGGCAGGTTAATGGAACACTCAAAATTGTCCCTACGTGTGATTGCGAGCGCAAATGGTTGTTTGTCTGTGTGCCCCGTGATTGGTTGGCGACCGGTTGAAGATGTGCCCCGCCTACTGCCCGAAGACAGATGGGATCGGCTACAGCACACCCGCGACCCTCCCGAGAATCCGCGGATAAGAAAATGGATGGATGGATGTCCTTAAGTCTAAAGCCGAAACATTTTAAAATATAAAGTTAATGTAAATTAAAATGCTGCTATCTTGTGAATGGATTAAACACAGCTCCAGTCAAAAATTGTGAAACACCTAAGAATAGAATCGAGTTTATTGCCATTTGTACAAGTTAAATACAAGATTAAAAACATGTACAGTGGAATTTGTTGTGTGTCCAAGAGTTGAGAAACTAACAAATTAACAAATAAGCAACGTGTACTCAAGACAGGAGCTTCAAATTCAAATGGTCGAAACAAATTAAGAGGTTAAAAAAAAATTCTTGAGAAGCATAGCTGTGAAGTGAAAACCATTCCAGCCCAGAAAGCCTCATCCACATCATCGAGCTCGGTGTGCAAAGCAAAAGGTGCCGACTTGAAAGACTCTTAAATGATAAAACATTCTGTTTTGATTCACTCACCCCCAAATAATTCCATTCACAATGATTTAAATATGTAATGTACAATTGAGGAAATATTTAAATAATGGAGGAAACGAATGAATTAGAGGGTGTTTCCAAACCTTTGACTGGCACTGTATTCTACATTCATCAGGTATACTCAAAGCAAATTATTTCGTTTTCTAATTAAGCTTTTCTTTTTGAACAGACAAGTAGTTCATGTACTGTTAATCCAGAATTGTTTCATTTGATAACATTTTCATAATGGAATGAAATATTGGACAAGCCCTTCCGGCTTCGTTCACTATTTGCACTTTTTAAATTGTGCCCAACAAACAAACAAAAACAAATAAGTGAATCCCATCCAAGAAATGTGTGTATTATTCTCACGAGACATAAACAAACATTTAAATGATCCAAGAAGCAACAGGTCAATTATTCGATGCACGATGCTGCTTTGCGTTTCGCTTAAACGTGGCAAAAAAAAAAACAATAGATAAAAATCCACACCCAAAAAAAACTATATTAAAAACGAACAAACAAAAAAACACAACAGTTCCACCATTAAGCTCTCTTGGGATTGTCCGATGCTGCAGATGATCCATCTCGTCCATGAAATCCCGGTTGGGTTCAAAACTAAACGCGTCGGCTGTTGCCCTTTATAATGTTTGAAGTTAGAAAATGATGACCAAAGGCGGCCGAGATGCAGTGTTGTGTGCTCGCAGCGGTTCTGTCGGAAGTACCGTAGTTGATGTATGCAAATGTGGGGAGAGTTGGGGGTTGTAGCTCCATATTTACGTTGAGTGGGAGCCGCCCTTCATTGAGCCACATGGTTCCCAACTGGCCGCCTTCGCGCCACTTTCCTGCGCCCGCAATCTTCTTCAAGCGGCGCATCGGGACCGCAACGTTCACTCGCGATCAGCGCCGGTCACGTCTCGTCCTTCGTTTTTTGCCTCTCCGCGGGTCCAAAAGTTTGCGGAATTGTTGCGCGTTTCGTCCGCTTTTGTCGGCGACGGCGGAGTGCACGCCAGTCCAGAGCAAGTAGCGAAGATGGTGGATTTCGGCTGGTGAGTATCTGTCGAGCGCGTGTCTGTCCGCGAGGAAGTCTGCTTTGGGCTGTTTTTAAGTCTTTGGCTTGAGATGGGCAATGTTCCGCAAGTGTATCTGGTGTTTAGCGCGAGCATCTTACCGCCGTGGTGGTTGAAAAAAAAAAAAAGCAAAGCGTTTGGCGCAAATTCTGTTTGGGCGACAAAAACAGTGTAACATGAGGCGCATGGCAGCCCCCTCAGCTTCCACCATTGAGGGAATGAGGGAGATTTGAAAAGCTGTCCCGAGCTATCGTCGCTACGCTTTCGCAACTACTTCAAACTGCTAAGCACTCGGTAGAAGTGAGTTTAATACAAGGGCGGCGGTGTTGTACTTTTAGCAGCAAGTGGAGAAAATGCGGCGAATTGGCTGGCCGATTTCGAGTGCAGTGGCGTGTGAGTTAAAGTGCCCCCAGAACAAAGCAGTAGCACATGGGGCAGGCTTCAGGCCGCGCGCTTTAGCTTGCTAGCTTAGCAGCCTCAACGTGCCCCCACTCCGGTTCGAACCGAAGCCGTTCCAACTCAAACTGTGGACCGCCAAACACGCATCGCGTTGTTTGTTGCCCCCCCCCATCACCGTAGAAAAGTTTAAAACAGTAGGTTGATTAATTTAATGGGCGTGTTTGTTGTCGGGCTAGCTAACGTGTAACATCACATTTCGTAATAGAACCCAAGCCCGACTTTTAAAGCGCGAACTATTTGGTTCCAAAACTTGGATCTCTCCTTTTCCACATCAGCTGAGATGGATGTCGATAAGACATCTCGCGCAAGATGCAAGCGTCACCATTTTGAGCATGTTTTCGTCGTGCTAACGCCAGCTAGCCGCGGCTAAGCTAACCCTCCTCCGAGCAGCGCAGCACACAGCTGCCCGTTCTCCGCGCTGGCGGCGGGGCTTTTGTGTTGGAAAGGGATTCGAAAGCACAACACGCGCGACAGAGACCCCGAATGAGACCACACACGGCCACTGCTCTCATGGTACGTTCGGGTGGCGTCAGTTGAGAGCTATTTACGCTGAGGTTGGCGCACTTCAGGCGCCATGTTAAAGACGGTGGGGGAGGGGTGCACAGTACTCCCCGCGCACGCGCTCCCATCGAGCCCAAAAGACGCGACTCGCAGATTGCGCCGCTCATTCATTTTGTCCCAAATAAACAACTTGCTTATAATTGTGCTCGCGACGTTTTGGACAAGTATGATCAGAAGTAGCCTTGCAGAGCACATGTGGCGCATTTGTACCTGTTCTAGAAGCGATCCTCACGTACCCTGTGTTTTTCTTCCAGGGCCACTCTGGAGTGGAAGCAGCAGCACCACCACGGGCTCGTTCCGACCAAGACCCCGATCAGTCTGTGTATTGTCAAAGTGCTTACAGTGCAGGTAGTTCTGTGCAAAACCTACTGCAGTGGAGGCACTTAAAGCAATCTGCAGACACGTGTGTCCGGACGCCCTCATCTTGCATGTGTCTTTTGCAGAACTGTCTTTGTGCTAAGGTGCATCTAGTGCAGATAGTGAAATAGACTAGCACCTACTGCCCTAAGTGCTCCTTCTGGCATAAGGGGCTGTGATATGCGCCACCAGACCAATCCTAATTTCTAATTGGGCTCAAATGTCTTGCAGTTCTCTGCTAGTTTTGCATAGTTGCACTACAAGAATAGATGAGTTGTGCAAATCTATGCAAAACTGATGGTGGCCTGCTTGCTCTCCACCTGTTTGGATCTTTGGTTTTTGGATGTGGCATCCCCAGAAATCTCAACTCGCAATAAATGCTTTCTTGTGCCGAGTGCAATGGCAGAATTGTTTTCTAGGTCTCCTCAAGATGCTCCGTGGGTTCAGCAGTACTAAAGTGCTTATAGTGCAGGTAGTGCTCTTCTTCAATCTACTGCAATGTAAGCACTTGAAGTATTTCTAACTTGGCAGACTCATTTTGGAATGCACACGCGCGTGTCCAGCGATCCGAAGTTACGCTGATCAGAAGTTACGCTGATCGTCGCCTGGTCAGTTTTGCTGGTTTGCATTCAGCTTTAACTGGTGTTTGCTGTGCAAATCCATGCAAAACTGACTAGGTGGATGAAATATCGCTTGATATTTTGTGGGATTCTCACCATACTTTGTTCATGTGCTTCTATGAACATGGCTTACAACGCAGATTTGTGGAGGTGTCCCTTCTCGTGCAGGTGGGGATTAGTAGCAATGCTTATATATTTTGGCGGTATTGCACTTGTCCCGGCCTGTAGCAGAATGAGGATATGGCCACACAGACCTGAACTGTGATCCCAACTGCTCCTCGTTCGTCACGTGATGTTTTGATGTGACCTTGAACAATTGAACGCGGGTGCAAGTGGCACAATGTTTTGTATGTGTGCTCATGTGAATAAAAATGGTTAAATCAGAATCGTAATCATCTTTATTGGCCAAGTATGTAGAACACACAAGGAATTTGTCTCCGGTATAACACGCTGCATTAGTATCATCGTAAACAAGGACATGACAAATAGGTATGGAAGGACATTTCGTAATGTAAGTGAACCGTAGTGCGGTGGTACCACCCAGTGACAACTGTGAGACAATGCAAAGTATCAAGCAGAGCTAAAGTGAACAGTGGTAGGATACAATACTATGAGAGTTTGTACAGTTGGTGCAGACAATGATTGAACCATTTTAGAGTGACAAGTAGCAGTATTTGTAGTACAAGAAGGGTGACTAAGTCAGTGACTGTTTAGGGAGTTAATGGCTAAAGGGAAGCCAGAACAAATGGTTCTGTTTTGTTTGACTTTGTCATTACTCTGACATAATGATCAGAGGTCACTATAATATGGTTTGCCACTAATACTTGTGTGGACCCCCCCCCACCACCACCCCTTCGTCTCTCAGACAGATTTTCTCGTACAGTTGAATTGTCGAGGTCTGCATTCACCTACAAGTGTAGTTTGTTTGTTTATTGAGCATATATAGTACACACAATAACAGGTTGACAAAAGTCAAACAAAAATTATGAAAGGAAAATTAGAAAGTAGATAAAGAGTTGTAGTAGTTGAGAATGCACATCACGTTGCATACAAATTGCTTCAAGAAAAAAAACCTGCCTGTTGATTTGAGTCGATGTTTTGGAAACTACTTCAGAAGGGGGGAAAAAATAAGCGCGGCGGAATGTGGTTGCACTTTTCATCCAGTAGGTGGTGACGTCGTACCGTCGGCCACCACTCAGCCAAAGAGTCGAGAGCAGGTATCACGAACCGCCTCCGCTAACTTGCAACGCGTTCCATTTGAAGACACGCCACTCGCACAGCTGTAACTTTGTATCCGAATGGATGTAAGCCCTCTCCCATCGGTTCCTTGACATTGCCTCCCCGAAAAGCTGCCATGTAGTCGGGGCACACCCGAGTGGAAAGCGACACTCCGAACTGCTTCTAAGCAAACACTTTTCTCAGAAGTACTTGTACGATGTGGACTAGCCGCGCTTTTCTGCTGGCGATTTTGTTCGCCGTTTGCTTTGGGAACCCGCACAAATGCGACGAAGTGCGCAAAGTTTTTCACCTCCGGCAAATTGGACCGAGCCAGATGCTGCCTTTAAATCCCAGGCCAGGTATGTGCGAGCTTCACGGGCTCGGCGAACGCTTTTGAACGGACACCGAGCCATTTAAACTCACTACCGTGTTTGCATTCGGATGGACGGTTTCCACGATATTAGCGCTTGTCACGGACAGCACGGTTGCTGTCAACCTGTCATTTGTCCATTTTCTAACGCTCAAAGCTGTTTGTCCGCAATCGGACGTCTTGTGTGTGGTATCTATCGGTGTAAATAAATTGCAAATATTACATTGCCATTGATAAAACGTATCCTCATGGGCCATCATTGAAAAGTTTGTTGTCCATACGATGATGTACAGGTACAATAAAAAAAAATAACGTTACCGCACTGTAAAGCGTCTGGACGAATTGGAAAGCGTTATGTTGTCGGAACTCGCTTTTTTTGGAGGGATGAACGCACAGTGATTTAGTCAATGAGGCTTCCGTGAAAGCTGTCTTCATATTCCTAATGAAGCTTCAAATTTGAACCGGATACAAAAGTTGACATTTTAGTCTACATATTGACCGACAACTTGCTGCTTCCAAACATTTCCCTTTCACACGCATGTTGTGGTAGCACATTCAAATGTCAAAACGAGCCTAAAAACTCAATTTCAAACCTGCACTGACATTATTTTAGCTCAAAGATGCCGGATTAGCGGAATTGCAGCCTAAAAAAAAATCCACCTGACATTTAGCTATCATTTGGTAACTCCTGGGACATCACCACTTCAACTGAAATCCCACCTGCTAAAACATAAACCGCGTGCTTTTGCGAAGACCAATTGCAATTGGAAACATGGAAGATGGAAAACATTTTCTCGACGACGATTTCATCAAATATCAGATATACTCGTGAAATGCAGAGCACGTTGAGTGTGAGTTGGAAATGAAGTGCCATAAACTCCAAGAATCCAAGAGAGAGGATTTCGGTTTCCCCCAGATAATGGAAAAAGTCAACAATAAGAAGTTTTTTTTTCTTCCCCACAGTGTATACGTGCGTGTAGCATCAGATGAAACCAAGCAAAGATAGATGAGCACCGATTTAATGTTGTTGTGGAACGTGGTGAAATTCCTCCGCGTGTGCCTTCACATCACATTGAACCTCACATGTACAGTAGTTGATGGTCTCTCTTCACTCCGTCTCAACATGCCAGAGGAACATTTGTCGGGCCTCGGCTGGCTTTCAAGATGTTCCAGTTGTCCTGCTTGGGTGCACCGCAGATTGTTGACGTTTGATTGTAGTGGAAAATCGGACACATCAGTCTGTGGCGTGATAATGGCGCTTTTATCACAAAATCAAGATGTTTGGGTTTTCTTGCTCCAGGCAGTGTTTTTCTCCACATCACATCAGGGGCGGTTCTGGATCAATTTCACTGAGGGGGCCGGGCTGGGGCCAGGGGTTTTGATGGGGGGGGGGGGAGGGGGCACATTCAACCCAGGGCTAAAAAGACAGATTCGAAATCTTATTTGACTTTTTATTTCTTCAGACTTTGAAATTGTAGTCATAACATTACAGTGATGAGAAAAAAACAGTATTAGGAGGGCTAAAATGTCTGCAAGCGTAACAATACGCCGTGTCCATCTGTTGAGAATATTCAAGCCAGGGGATGATATGGTACCAGCCTGCCGGGGACAAAAATTGCAAATACACTGAAGCTAGATGTTTTACATACATATAATTATCCAAATTTTAAAAGGCAATGTCTTATATATTGATCCTGTTAAATAAAAATTAAAATAAAAAGGGAGACTAAAAAAGTTACACGCACACACACACACACACACACCCGCACACACACGCGCACACACGCACACACACACGCACACACAAACACGCGCACACGCACATACACTCACACAATCACGCACACACACACACACACACACACACACACGCGCGCGCGCGCACACGCACACACACATAGCACTCGTGTCGTGGTAATTTCCTTCTCTGCGGACTGCTTCTCATTTTCCCGCTCATTTTTAAATGGTGCAGCGCACTAAAGGGTCCGACTAGAATGTTAAATCACGCACTTTTCTTCCACCTTTCGCGTCGGCGACTCGGCACGACTGCGTAATCTGCGCTCGGAGGGGGGGCCACAGGGGGGGCCAGAATCGGTGCTACAGGGGCACTGGCCCCCGCTGCCCCCCCCAGAACTGCCACTGCATCACATTAGCCCCTTGTGCTTGTGCAATTTTGCTGTTCATCCTCTTTTGACCTTTTTTTTTTTGTCATCTCGCTGTTAATGCAACCCCCAATTTATATAATTTCTATTGTTTCGATTGAAATATGAGTGACAATCTTTTCTGGTGAACTTAATTTACTTTCTCTGAACTTTCAAATTTACATTTCCAACTCGTCCAATGTTTCAGTACTTGTTGCACAGCTTGCTGTTGAACAAGCAGCTTGAACAAGAGTTGAAATTCACAAGGTGTGCTGTGTGTGGCTTCCACATTCTGACTGCGTTGCAATGTACCGATGACTCGAAGCTCAGTGGCCACTTCCCTCTGAGACCATCCAGTATGAAGACCTGCAATGGGCGACATACAATACTGGTGATCACTTGTGAGGAGTCATCTTGTTCTCATGATGTCACAATGCTGTTCCAATTACAATTGTCCGTGAACCGGGAAATCTTATGCAACTTCATGGCATCGAGCACCTCTTGTGAATTTAGCAGCTCTGCTCCTCATTAGAGAAGAGCAAGTTGTCCAAAAAGTACGGAAACGTTCAACAGTTTGATCAAAGTTTCCACCAAAGCGTGGATTTTGTCTGCACGCTCGAACTTCCTCGCCCATTCCCAAAAGTATGCAAGTGGGGTTAATTGAGGACTCCAAATTGTCCAAGCGTTCACTCTCACATTCAAACCAACGGTTAATTCGATTCGCACATATAAACCCGGAATGTCAAAGCTTCAAAACTCACAGTAATCTTCTTGGCAATGAACCAACAAAACCATTAAAAAAAAAAAGGCTCTACGCAATATGAACAATTAGCCAATGTCATCATCTGATACATCCATCGCTTTATGTCCCAGGCTCGGATCTCCAAGTGTGCAGGTCTAAAAGCCAGACCTGCTGCACCAAAAAGATGGAGGAGAGGTACCAGGTTGCCGCGCGGAGGGACATCGAAAATCTCCTTCAGACCTCCAGCTCCAGTTTGAAGTTTCTCATCTCGCGCAACTTGGCTGCTTTTCAAGGTAGGATTCAGCTGCTCAGACGGCATTCCCTGCCGAGGTGTTAAACGGAGGGGATGAGGGCGCTTTGAAAACAGAGCGTCGGTGCCACTCTTCAAAGCAAACAAGAGCATCTGTCCTCCTTCTGAGACCGCCAGTCCGCTCTGATGTGGAGATCGGGGCTCTTGAAAGAGCCCCGCGAGGCCTTCGCTAAACTGCGTCCGATTTAAACCTTATTGCGCGACGCGGGCAGCGGAGCTGTCACATCTCAGACCGGTTGGCGTGGATTACTTTTGTCAGGTTGGGCTCTGGAAACATTTGCGAGTGGATGTTTAGGGAATACATTTGAGACAAATGAGGACAAATCCTCCCTTCCTGTCTGTTGTTGTTGCATCTTGATAGATATAACAAGATAGCATCTTGCCTACTGATGCCTTTCTGCATGTTCACGGTTAATGACGCGAGAGCGGTTTCCTTTAAAGACCGAAGCGGCCCTGAAAACAAACAAAGCTCAGGCCGAGTACAGCTGTGACAAACCAAGCGGCTACCATAGAGGGATTTTTGTCTCCAGTGTATGGAAATAACCTCCTAAAATATGCTGTGACCTAAATAACAACTTCAATATGAAACAGACTGTCTGGGGAGTTGGGAGGAGAATCAAAGTGGCCCTTTCACACTGCACTTAGCAACCGATCCATTCATTGCGAATGTGCTGTCGCGGCACAACGGCACATTCCTACGCCGTGCGATGAGGCGGATGCTTGAGCGTCCACATTTTGGAAAATGCCCATTTGGATGGTAGCGCGTTGAGACGATAGGGAAGAGGGCGAGTGGCTCCCGGTTTACAGGCAACAACCCAGTGAGCCGCTGCAGAGATAGCATCAAGACAATTTACTTTAGCAGTGCCTCTCCGTGGGCGGCCCGGTGGTCCGGTGGTTAACCCGTTGACCTCACGGTGCAGAGGTCGTGGGTTCGATCATGGTTCCGGCCTTCCTGTGTGGAGTTTGCATGTTCTCCCCAAGCCTATGTGGGTTTTCTCCGGTTACTTCGGTTTCCTCCCACATTCCAAAAACATGCATGGCAGGCTGATTGGGCACTCCAAATTGTTCCCTGGTGTGATTGTGAGGGAGACTGGTCGTTCTTCTGCGTGTGTGCCCTACAACTGTCTGGCAACGGGTTCAGCCTGTTGCCCGAATACGACTGGGATAGGCTCCAGCACCCCCCCGTGACCCCTGTGAGGATAAAGCGCATCAGAAAATGAATGGATGTATGGATGGAGTGCCTCTCCGTTTTTAAACATGCACAGTTATCCTTTTCAAATTTAGAGCAGAGTCGGGCTCGATTGCGGTCTTTTAGTTGCGGTTTGATACGGAAGGACTCTGTTTTTATTGCCATTGTGCCTACTTAAGCAGTAAAATTCAGCTAAGCCGTGCACAATATTTGGAAAATAATTTTGGGTCAGTGGCAAATACAAGGACAGTATTACATATTTGCGGCAGTAGTGAGATGAATTTGTGTTTGGAGCTTTGTGGGAAAGTGGCAAACTCCAAATAGACTCGAGCGCTTGTGTGACTACAGCGATGCTCACAGATGATTATTTGATCATGCATTGATTTATAGTTATTGCCAATATTTATTTTGTGCATTTTAAAATAAACCACACCCACTTTATCGCCAACTGAATTCTTTTACAAAACCTTTTTCTCTCCCCCCGTTGTGTTTGTTTAATCGCTTGAAAAAGTGTGAATGTGCCAACAGGCGTCTTACGCTGAGATGGCAGCGAGTGTGCGCTCCTGCCAAACCAAACCCAAATTCCCTGTCAACAACTCTCAACAAACACTGGCAGCTGCTTCCGTCAAGCCGGCAGCTCACTCAGATCATCTTTTAAATTCACACTTTGGTGTCAGACAACTGCTCCAAAATTAAAGGTTTAGTGTTTCCGAATGAGCAATGCGACTGGCGAGCACGTCGGACGACTGGTTAGCGCGCCCGCCTCACCGTGCGGAGGTCAAGGGTTCAAATCCGATGTCCCCCCCCCCCCCCCCCCCCTGCTAATGTGTGAACGTAAAAGAAATGCAAGGCAAGCACCGAATCTTTTTCCGAACCAACTCAACGACGCTGAAGTGATGTCGGTGAACTGCGCCTTCTTCACGTGCGAGTTTGGTTTTTCTTTTGGACTGTCAAGCAGTTCAATATGTGATTAAAAACATGTTTTTTTTCCCCCCAAGTTACAGAGCTGAAACAAGCTGTTTTATCTAGTTTTCCTACAAACATTGTTGCTGTGCCAGCGGGCATGGTGAAACTTGAAACACACACACACGCACACAAACAAACCTTTCGATTCAGTTTCAATTGATTGGCAGCCGGTACTGTATTTCGAGACACACCAATACAAAGGAGTGCATACACAGACAGGACAAGGCTAATGTAGCCATTTGCTCGGCAAAGCCTTCAATTAGGCACCTTCAAATGACACGGTTGAAGGGAAAGAGCTACAAAGAAATAAGAAGAAAGCGGACAGAAGACGTGCGCGCGGGGATTAAAAACAACAACAATAATAAACAAACCAAAGCGCCATTTAAAATGTATTTTTTTTCCAGGGAGGGACTGTGCTTTTGTCTGTAATGGCTATGAAAGCTTTGAGGGCATCTTTTCGAAAAATGCTCAGCATGTTAAAAATAAAGAGTAACGAAAAGCACATGAGCTGCTAATTACACGCGTGGCTTCAAAGCGCGACTGATCTTGTTGCAACGCTTCGTTACATTTTTCTCATTTCTTCAGAGCAAGTTGCCACAGCGTCTTGCTATCTCATCCTGAAAGCAACTTGGGCACTGCCTTTCAAGTCAGCTCACAGCGTAAAACACGTGTCCGGGCAACTGGGATGGTGAAAAATGAAAAGTCGTCGACGGCCTTTACAGCTTCTTTCCCAGCAAATGACTTTATCTCCTCTCGTCTTCTGTCTGAAAGTCTCTCAGGATGGAATGTTTTCATTTGCTGGTTTCTGCATACTGTGTGCGCGCACACACACACACACACACACACACACACACGCACACACACAGCTTGCTGAGGCTGGCTTCAAGAAAGACCTCCCCACCCCCACCCTCTGCAGTTTTGTCCTCCATCCATGACAACCAAACTGTTCCGTCTTAGCTGCATGCCAGGCAGGGGGCACATAAAACCTGGGGACATAAACCACTCTGAGTCAGTTGTTGAGATCCTGAGGAGCACGGGTTCCTAAAGAATGCTCTTATAAAGTTGTCAATTTGACGTTTTTTGTAATGCTTTGTGAGGCCTTCAAATAAGAGAAGGGGGTGTTTTGGAGACCGCTATCAAGCCGCACTGGGAGATACTCGGGTTGGGGTCAAAAAGGCGGCCACAAAAATTGGGTTAGGGTTCGGGTTCTGGAATAATAGAGAGGATCGTCGATTCCGAAAGGATTTGCTCGGGGAAAGGTTCAACATTTATTGCATCAAGACTCATAAAGCTCATAAATGTGGACTTCATTTTGGGTGCAGAAGGGCGAGTACAGACACCAGCTCTCGGTATCGGCATTATGTTTGGGTTACAGCATCGGGTTTCGTGGAAGCTGCTGATTAAATTCAATTATATATATCAAAAGCACTAGAAGTATTGGCACTCAGTATCAAAGAGTGGATACCTGTATCAGTATCGGCCTGAAAAAAAAAATGGGACGGAACACCCCCTAATTTTGTCTCTTTCAATTTATTTGTAATTTGAACCTTTCTTTTTCGTTATGAAAAATAACGATTTCAGAAATCACTGCCCAAGTTTGAGTTTACTAAATGCAATATGCTGTACTGTACTTTATTTTCCACATAGGGGGAAATTAAGGAACCGCTATCCATCCGTTAAGCACAATTAAGCCCCCCCATCACCCCCTCAAAAAAGAGAAAACCCCCACAAACACAGGGAGAACATGCATTTCCTTATATTGTATATTATATTATATTATATTATATTAGTCTAGTCAGGCTTGGCCTATAAGCGATCCAATAGAAGCAGCATGTGCCGACCATTTTGTGTGTTTTATTTATTTATTTTTTATTGACACCGTCACAAAGGGATTCATTTCACAAAAGTCTCTTGATGTGAACTTCATGGTGTGTTAAAATTACAAATCATATTCCGAAATGCGTGTTTGCTTACTGACTCCAAAAGGGACCTGCTGCTTTGAAAGCTTATGAATAGAAAATGAGTCTGGATTGTGTTGGGCCCACAAAGGAGACGACAGTTTGTTGTCTCACCTGTTGCCGGACAAAAAAAAAAAAAATCAAAAAGAAAACAAAACTTGAGTTATGCTAATACAATTTTTTTTTTATACAGCATGATATGGATTTGGGCTGCTCATAGCGACTTTGGTTCAAGACTCGACATTCCCGCCAACGTGTTTTGGGTGCAAGAGATTGGTAGGAGGCGCTCGGGTGAACGGACACGCAGACGAAGGATGAGGAATGTCTTCATCCAGTGTTTGGTTTTGATCGCAGCTCTCGCCACGCTCGCTGCCGTTTTTATTTTTAGCCTGACCCGAACCATGCCCAAAAATAAAACGAATAGAAACCATACCACGCAGAGACAATAGCTTATGATTCAAAACAATGATAACTATTTCTATATTGCCAATGTTTTAGTTTAGGTTGGTTTCCGAAAAGAATGTCTGTAGTGGCATTACCCGAACCCATTCTTTCCCAACCTCGATTTAGCCACGGCACCCATTTTACATCAGAAAAATCTCACGGCGCACCACCAACCCAGCTGGATCGACTTGCACAAGAAGCCATGATTCATTTCTGCTGTATGAGCGGCAACAAGTGCATGCACCAGTTTATTGTATCTTCTGCCGTCGAAGAACATTTCATTGTTCCGTCTGCCACTATACGTTGCTGGCATTGATAGATGAACGGAGATAGATTTGTTGTCCACACTCCCTGCTCGAGGCTCTCAAGGGGTTCCATGCAGAAGAATCCAATTGACAGCCGTGGCCTTGATAAGCATGTTTATTTCACACTCATAGCAATCCATCATAAAGATCGGTTAAAGCAATTCTAGGGGTGCCCATCACGTCGATCGTGAGCGATCGGTTCCAATTTGATCGCGAGTGGTGTAGAGTAAAAAAACAAAACAAAACAATATTTGTGTGTCTCTGTGCCAGTTAGTCATACATTCTATCTGTTAATGCACACAGCACCTTAAACATCCTATCACTCTCACTTTCACAAAAAGTATTTATGAAATAAAATAAAGCAGGTCACCTTTAACTTACAGTGGCGCGTGACCTGCGTCTCCGTAAGTTGTTTGTGCTCAGCAGTCTGGACAAGTTTATTATTATTATTATCAGTCAAAGTTCGTTTCGTGCACGGTTCACCGATGGCACTCGCAAAGAATGGCAATTTGGAGGACCAAGAGAAGCATTTTAAAACATGAGCTGCGATAGTTAACGGCCTGCAAAAGTGCGTCGCATGCCTCCGCGTCAGGTCTCCCACTAAGATAGGCAGTGATTTTCTTTTAACAAACTCATCAACTCTTGTGTCTAATTAATTTTGCTGATTTGTTCATCTTAGGGGCCGTTATGGCTGTTGCTCATCAAGGCTTGCGTGTGTAAGTGCGCGCGCGGTAACGGGTCAATTGCGGGAGGTTGGTTGATCGAAAAGTAGATCTTGGATCAAAAAAGTTTGGGCACCCCTGATTTAGCCGATTAGAATTGATCCGCTACAGGGCTGAGCAGCAGCGACAACATAATGTGCTCGCTCATTCAGGACCAAAACGAGAGCATTTGGTGCTAAGCTGCCTTTGACATGAAGCAGAAAGTTAGATCAAACAATCGCTAGTGGCGCTCTTGGCTGCTGTAAACTGAATTTTCATATTTATGAATGAAATACAATGCCATCTACGAAACACATATCTGCCTGCGCCTGGATCGAAATCACCCAAATCGCGTTACACCACCTGCACCACAACTTAGACCTGCTTTCACCTGGTCTAAAGACTAGTCTATTATTAATGAGCGCCGTCCATGCAAACAATCACTGTTGTGCATGTAATCATTTGCTTGAAAAAGATTTGCCGCAAGAAGAGCACTCACACCGACCCAGCTTGTTGAAAGACCAACGGTGGCGTATTTTGAATAGGTTGGGCGCTGGTGTGTGTGTGTGTATACACGTAGTCCAAAGCGGGGGCCCTCCTCAAGATTCCCACATGAATTTGGGCTCTGCTTTGTAGACAGTTGATCCAGGGGAGGACAGCGAGCGAAGAAGAATGAACGACTGATGGAGAGAAGGTTTGGGAGGATGCCAGATCCCGTTGAAAGTCTTTGCACAGCGTTTGAAGTCAGAGGATGAGGATTTAGTGGGAAACGGGATTAGTCCGAGTCAATAGCCTTCAACAATCCAGCCGTTTTGGGGCGCTTCAGAGAAACAAACTCGGCGGAGGAACCGCGACGCTGCTTTTCCCCCCTCCGTCTTCCAGCCACTTTTCTAATCATGTCGCTTAATGACATGCGGTCGTGCTTTTTATGTGCTTGTGGGCAAAAAAGCTCGTCGTGCATCACGGTTGATTTTAGATCACAGTTTGCATTGCCACAAAAATCCGGAGCATGCAAATTGGAGCTCTATACTGTTTTTTTGTTTTTTTTGTTTTCCTATAAATCACCCCGGAATGCCTAAAATCCTTTTGGTGTGAAAATTCCCCCAGAGGGCGTGTGTTTTACGCATTTGTTCAGGTGTGTTGTTTAAACATTAACAATTTTTGTGATATGCGAGGCGTGATTCATGGTTCGTGGCTTCAGTAAACACACACACACACACACACACACACACACACACACGCACACACACATACTAGTGAGACAACGCCGTCCACGAATGTAGAGCTGCCACTTGTGGGGCCACCGTGTCCCAGTGCTACGTCGCACATAGCGTCCACACATTCACAAAGTCTACAAATATGCACTTTATTGCCACCCACTTCATGCTTGGTGATGAGCTCTAAAAATACACCCACTTTGTCAGCATTTTACATAGTTTGTGCCCCCGTGGGTGCGTTTGAAATGGAGATTTATAGCTGCCGGGGCTTGTCTTTAGGCCATTTTGGAAATGAGATGATGCACTGCTCCTAAACCATAACTGCATTTTTATGACAGGTTTTATGGCCCTTTTTGAGATTTACAGAGTAGTGCAATCTCACTTCTCCGTGTCACATTGGTGCACTCGAGTCAACGGAGTTCCTAAAAAAAAAATGTTTGCGGGGGACAGCAAGGATCGAGTCGCCCACGCAAAACCGTGTCGACTTCATTTGGTGGCTGCGGTTGCAAAACCTCAGCTCGTTACAAACTCGCGTTCTTTAAAAAAAAAAAAGAAAAAAAAGAAAGTGAAGTTTAACTTTTTAACATCACACAGAAAAAGAACTTTCAGGTAGGGGAGGAGAAGCTTCCGGAATCCTTCTGCGTCTCTGTGAAATGGGTTCTTCTGACAGTCTGAAAGAAGCATTTCCTGCTTCGGGAAGGAGTCTCGGAGGATTAGTCTGCAAAGAGGTCTTAAAGACAGCAACACACCAAGCCTAGTGTGTGTGTGTGTGTGCTCCTTTCTTCGACTCCCTTTGCCCCCCCATCCTGCCCACTGACCTGGCACATATAATGGCATAATTGTCTTGCTTATCTTCAACATCCTGGCATGAGGAGTTTGTTAAGCTTGACAGCTCCAAGGTAAATACTGCCCCCCCCCAACTCCCTTTTCATTAGCCCACTGGATTAACTCTATTCGTCATGTTGAATGTTTTTATTTTTAAATTTTTTTTAGACATCACCTCCCCATTTGTTTGTTCCTTGGAGTTGTCTTTAGGAGGATTATGCAAATTTCCCCAAATGGGTGTGCGTGTCGAGGGGTTAAACATTTATTCAGAGAGTGCTTTGTTGCTTTGTGGGCCACCCTCCAGCAATTGGAGGGACTTAAGTTTACTTCCTGGTTCCCCCTCAGTCCTGTCAAATTATCCCGCAATTTTTAATATCTTTCTTTTATCTATTGGGTGGCCCGATAGGCGAGTGAGTGGTTAGCGCGTCGACCTCACAGTGCAGAGGTTGTGGGTTCGATCACCGGCCTTCCTGTGTGGAGTTTGCATGTTCTCCCCATGCCTGTGTGGGTTTTCTCCGGGTACTCCGGTTTCCTCCCGCATTCCAAAAACATGCATGGCTGGTTGATTGGGCACTCCAAAATATCCAGAGGTGCGATTGTGAGTGCGAATGGCTGTTCGCCAATGTGTGCCCTGCGATTGGCAGGCGACCAGTTCAGGGGGTACCCTGCCATATGGCCAAAGACAGCTGGGATAGGCTCCAGCACCCCCTGCGACCCTTGTGGGAATAAAGCAAATCAGCGCTGGGCCTGCTGTACAAGACCCTCCTGGTTCCTTAAGGAACATTTTTCATTTTTCAAAAGTGCTGTTAGCGTCACTCATAACCCCCCCACACCGACCCACTGAAAAGGAATGAAATGATTTTCACTTGGGCTGACCCTTGGCCATTGCAGTGGCTCTCCCCTTTTGCGAGGCGCTTCGGAAAGATCTGCAATACCGCATATGTACAAACGCTGACCCGTGTTTCTCTGCATTCATGATGCTTGACCTGCATGTAGCAGGCACGCACACACCCACACCCACACCCACACATACACACACACATTAGCACACACATGAGCACACACACTGGCAGCCTTCAACAAGAAGCTCTTGTGTCCCGCTTTATTGACCCCCTGTGCGTCTTTTCCCGAACAGCATATTCAAGACTCCGTTCACAGCCGAACTCGGTGCTCTTTGAAGTGTTGGAGGGCTGCAACAGATCCTCAAATATTGACTCCTAAGCCTCGCAGAAGAAGAGAGCAGCCGGGTGGAAAAATGGGGAGCAAAAGGGCAGAGGCTGATGGAGAAGGAAGTTTGGTTTTGCTCTTATTCAGGTGACGCTATTCAAATGTACCAAAGCAAGCCTGAATATTTTCCTGTCCGTGGCAAATGTATTTGAAGAGGAAGTATGCCGAGATAAAGCCTAAGGCAAGCCTGAATCTCCATTCACTTCATGTGCCGGTAAAGTCAGGGTCAGAGCACACACGCCTGGAACTCTTCTGTGCAACACTGGCCTCTTTATTGAAGCTGACGGAAAAAAGTTTGTTGCTGTTTGCGCTGGCCGTTCAAGTCGGGGGGTAAACAGACAATCCCGATGAATGTTTTTGCCTGGCTCATCCAGATTTAGGACAATTCTTCTTCATGTTGCTCTCCCCCTCCTCCTTCGAACATGCTAGCACATGTCCCAGCACAAACAAGTACACCGCACACACCGGCCGTTGTTCTTCTCTGCTGTATGTCTGTAGAGCAACGCTTGCAGGTCGACGGAGCTGTCCCACTTTCTGCGAGACACTTTTTGACCTGCAAAGACGTGCCCATTTGTCCACGCCGCGCATGCTCCGCTTCCTCGTCGGCTTGATATCGTAGCGGACAGCTTTACGCCGGCCCAGTTTGTCAGACCTTTTTCCTGCAATAATTGTACTTTGAAACATGTTTACAAATATTCTTTCTGAAATGTAAGGGCCCTGTAGTGCGGCTCCTTAGTGGTCAGCTTCCTTGAAGTTGCAAGGTTCGCGGTTGGAATCTTGTCCCCCCGGCCTTCCTCTGTGGCGTATGTTTGCCCCTTGTTTGCGTGGCTTTTCATCATCTCCGTTTGGCTTCCTCCCACATTCCAACAACCTGCTTTGCAGGGTAAATAAAGGCTCAATTGTCGAAAGCAAACAACCATTCACACTCGCCGTCACAGAGTGTGAATGGTTGTTTTTGAACATATGTGTCCCGTGAGTGATCTGGACACTCTTTGAACTCACCACACGGCTCTGTCATTGTAGTCAGTGACAGTTTTCGGCCATTTTAAAGTGCAATTTTGGCAAAACTTTTTTTTTTTTTTTTTTGTGGCTGAAAACTGTTCCACTCATCCTGGACAAGGTGTAGGAAATGCATCACTTCCTTCAAACCCAGCCTGTGGGAGGCAAACCCCCGATAAATGAACGAAACGAAGATATCATCGTGACTTTAAACTGATTAATTCAGAATTTTTATCGGTGTCGGTGCATAGGCGGATGGCATCGGCAGCCTTGATGCAAACGGTCCGTGAGAAGCAGTGAAAGTCAGCAAAACAACATAGAGCAACATATACAGTACATGTGGGGTGAGGGGGGGCTGAGAAGATGTAAAGCCATGTTGATTGGCTGTGCATCTTTTTTCTGTCTTATCACGGTGGGTTACTCTTTGATCTTTAATGTGTTTTTTACGATGCTGCTAGTGTGTGCGTGAGTGTGCGTGTGTGTGTCTGCGTGTGTGTGTGTGTGTGTGTGTGTGGCTGAGAGAGAGAGAGAGAGAGAGAGGAGGCTTATAAAACCAAAAGCAGGTCTCTTCCATTCTTAATTGTCTAATCATCCTTAATTGACTAATCATAAACACGTCTGCTGCACGTGGTGGGATCGCTGGCCTGTGTGTGTGTGTGTGAGTGTGTCTGTGTTAATTGGTCGCTACTTCGCGGATTCTTGTTTACCGTGCGTGGTTTTGGTCCCCATTACCCGCGATAAACGAGGGATTACTGTAATTAATTGACTCATCTTTAATGGGACACACTCTTGGAACCCTTTTGAGCATCACTAGCCTAACCCCTGGAATCTACAACCACAATGCTAAACATACGATCGTGTTGAACAAATAACAGCTTGTGCTATTTGATTTTGACGTACATTCAGCCACGTGAAAACACCGCAGTGACCTTAGAAAGAATTTATTCAGATAAAGGACAAACATATTTGTTTGCACATGACCGGAGGACGTGAGGTCGAAGCACTGTTCTGCTTTTCGGCGCCAACCGCCAGAAGTCTCAACCTTAAGTGAGATGAGCTCGCACTGTCACAGTTAACGAGATCATCCTACTGAGAAAAAAAGGCTGCATCATTTCCAGGAGGCGGCGAGAAAATGGGATCAAATGTGAAAGCCTTCGAGTAGATCAAAGCCCTACCTTACTTGAATTCCACGGAAAGCGTTCTTGAATTGGCGTCGAAATACCAATGGGTCTGAATGACGGCGAGTCACTCTCAAGCTTTCAAAAACGAATCGCCGCGACTACTTATACAACATTATGTGTTCATTCTAATCAGCATTTCTACCCTCCTTAACATCGCACGCCCTTGACTCGTCACTTGGTTATTTGGAGACATAAATGACTAAATTTGTGTGAGGCAACAAAAGTCTTTTTGATTTGACATTTAAAGAAACCAGAGTTGAGCGGTCAACAACCGCTAACTGAGAATGTGACCGGAGTTATAATGAAGAGATTTTACCGAGGTCAGTGAGAGGAGAAAGTCATCTTGACTTTTCTCCCTTAGCTTGAAGAAAAAAAAAAAAAACTGCCATGGGTTTTCCTCACAACTCGCCTCTCCCCACCGCAGCCTCTCGAGTATGACGCTCGTCAGGCTTGCCCGCAAGCCTCGCTGCTGGCCAAGGCCTCCTTCTGAGACACTGCTTCACTTTCTTCTGGGGTTTAAAATATTATCAAAAACACTCTGTGTGTGTGTGTGTGTGTGTGTGTGTGTGTGTGTGTGTGTGTGTACACAAACTTGCTCAGCGAGCAGAATTTTTTTCCCTCAGGTTATTACCCATGCCCTTTTGTGTTTGTCTGGGTGATGAAGGACTAACTGACAAGATTTAGTTCTGAGGTTAGGGCACCGAGATAAAACGGGCAACTTTGTTTGCCACCAAGATATTGATGTCGCTTGACAAGTGATATTCGTTAGCTCCACGGTCTTGTATGTTTACGTCTTGCCCGGGCTCGCGCTGGAATCCCTGTGGGAGCCCTCATTACTCCGATGGCTTTGCCTCATACAACCGAGGCCTGTGATGATCTCATACTCAAGTTCATGAGCGCTTTTTTTTTCTGGTGTTGTGGCTCACTTGCCTGAATTTGGAAGTTCCCACTCTCTGTGAATGTGAGTGTGAATGTTTTTTTTTTTTTTTTTTACTTCGTGTGTGCATCCTGTGCAACTTGTGCAGATGTCATGTGCTTTTCTCCCCAAGTCACCTGGGATTGGCCCAAGGTCCCCACAACCCTGAACAGGATGAGTGACATTGAACATGGACAGACCTGCAAAGATTTCTGTACAGGCTCTGTTGCCTGTATGAGACAATGCGCTTGCAGGCATGTCAGACCCGCCCATCACCCCCTCATCATAAATGTCTAAATGTGCCTCGCCAACCACAATCCTCACAGCTCCAGGCCTCACAGCTCATGATCAGCACATGATGTCAGACTGGCCGTGGCCTAGGTATTAGCTGTAAAGGAGTGTGTGTGTGGGGGGGGGGGGGGGATAACAGCAAAAAGTGTCAGAGGGATGAAAGTGACCTTGTTGAACTCTTTGTTGTTGTCTACTGCATCCTCATTTAGCATGCCTATTGTGATCTTTGTTCGGTGAGTAATTACCAACATATTGTAAAAAAGTGTGTCTTTACAGTATATATATGTATATATACTGTATATATATATATATAGAGAGAGAGAGTGAATCAAACAAGTTTTCAAGTTATGTTTAATATCCATAACCACAGCAGTACGTTATGTCTGTGGCAAGTGGAACATTTCCCTATCATATCCAGCAGGCGGTGCTGTTGTGATAATAGCTGACTCCGTTTTTTTCTCCCGTCAGTGCCGTGCTCGGACCCAACAAAAAAACCGACCCTCTTAAAACTACTGTCTAAATAAATAAACTGGGTTTGGTAAAAAAAAAAAAAAATAATAATAATACAAATACATAAAATAAAATCTATCTATCTATCTATCTAGAGATATATATACTGTATATAGATATACAGTATATATGTAGCCTTCTACTATAAGTGGTTGGCGAACTGTCTTCATGGTGCCTAAAAAGAAATAAATGCCAATCCGAGAGAGTTGTGGGTCTTTCTTTTTCTCTTAAATTATCTGGCCAGTATGTGGTTGCCCAGCAACATTTTACATTGCAGGATTGTAAAATGAAAGCACACGTTTCATGTACTGTAGCTCCAGCTTCCATTCATTGCATCAGGGGTTTCCCCTTGGCAATTTCCCATTTTGGAATCAGTTTACTGCACGTCAGTCTTGAGAACAGGAAGTGATTTTGATTTTCTGTGTTATACATTGTCGAGCAAAATATCTGGATTCCCAAGTTGGTGACAAACATGTGCAGAGGATTTGAGCACCGGCAAGGGAATATACGATACGCTTTGTTGAGATGTTATCCATGAGGGCCAGCGACTACTGGATTTGAACCGGAAGGGACCTTAGAAGAAGCGTACAGTGTATACTCTACTCTCCTCGCTCCCCATGCTGCAGCTTTCACAGGCTTTTTTAAAATGTATGTTTTAAAAACTTTTGATGAGCCTCTTCCTTTCCCACCAGGCACCCTCATTTTACGGAGAGCTTCATTATCTCAGTTTCCTCAAATTGCAAGTTGATGGAGTCTTTTTCTCTTATCTCCCTCTGCTGCTATCCTTTCCACAGGCACCTTTGAGGCTCTGAGGAGGCAGGCAGAGAACCACACCAACGCCCTGCTGCAGGAGTCCTACGGCAACATGGCTGCTCAGGCCGAAGGTCCCGTGGGCGAACTTTTCACCGACATTAGTCTCTTCCTGCTTGGGTCTGAGCTCAACGTTGAGGACTTTGTACAAAGATTTTTTGATACTCTCTTCCCGATGGTACTCAATCATTTCGGCAACCCGGGCCTCGGTGACCTCTCGGCAGGCTACACCGAGTGTGTAAGGTCATCGGGCCGTGATGTGAGGCCATTCGGTGGGACGCCCGCTTTATTGGCTGATCAGATTGCTCGCTCTGGGGTGTCGGGCAAGCTTCTCGTCCAAGCTTTGCACCTCGGCATTGAAGTCATAAACACGACAGACTACTTGCAGTTGAGCCGCGAGTGCAGAAAAGCCTTGCTCAAGATGCATTACTGCCCCCATTGCCAGGTAGGATTGGACTGCTCCCAAATCTGTTGATTGATTTGAAACAATTCAGACTGATCCGCAAATTTTTTTTTTTTCCACAGGGCTTAACTCAGTCCAAGCCATGCATGGGCTATTGCCTCAACGTGATGCGGGGCTGCTTGGCAAGTATGGCGGAGATTGACGTCCACTGGAGGGAGTTTGTGCACTCACTAGAGGAGCTGTCAGCTCGGATGCACGGACCGCAGGATTTGGAGCAAGTGCTTCTGGGAATTCACACACTGCTGCACGATGCTGTTGGATTTGCGCGAAAAAACGGAGCCCGTATCGCAACACAGGTCAGATCCACTCGGAGGGAATTTAGAGGGATTTATTCAGTATTTACTATTTATGAAGGAACAAAAGTTCAACTCCAGAAGTTCTTCTTAATATGAGAAATGTCTCACCGTGACCTCTGTAAAGTGCAATAAAAGCATGAATATACATGCTCATTAAAAATTCTACACGAAATTAACAGTTCTTATGAAGACTCTAATCAGATGCTGGAATACCTAATAAAGTGGCAGTGGATCCTAACATCTGCTTCCGACGTTTTGACTAATTTCTCTAAAGGAGCATTGACAAAACCTCAGAAATCTCCTTACTCTTAACCAAATTGTATGTAAAAATGCCACCCACAGCTTGGAAAGTTGTCTTTGCAGCCCAGGATTACATACAATATCGCCCTCTAGCGGGTACCTAGTGACATTGTGACCTAGTGACACGAGCCAGGAAATGCTCAGCTTTGCATCGCACCCACCATGCTCACAGTCAATCACGATTCACAGCAATGCCTGTCCTCCTGAAGTGTAGCATGAGTTCCACATCCATCTTACAAACTAACAAGTGTCTGTCTTTGTGTACATTGGATGACAGGTGCACAAACTGTGTGGGCCTCCCACCAGGAAGCCTGTGCAGACAGCCAGCATCCAGCACAGCAGCCAAGAATCCATCCATTTAAAAACTCCAATCAAAGCGTCAGATGACTCACTTGCTGCGAAGAGAAGGCAAGTCCAAAAAATCGATCATGATAATAAAAACTAAATGTACAGGGCATAACATGACCATACCTGCATAATGTAATGAGATCCTAAAGTTTTGATGATTAGGTGGCAGATGGTTTTCTTGTAGCACGTTGAATGTATGATGTACCTGTAAATCAGTTTCCTGTGTGCTTGCACCCGTTTGATTTTTATAGGGAATTTCTGAACAGTCTCCGCCTCTACCGGACATACTACGGTGGCCTTGCAGATCAGTTGTGTGTCAGTGAGCTGGCCTCTGGTGATGGGTTGTCCTGCTGGAATGGAACCGATATTGTGAAAAGGTTTGAGTCACTCTTTGTCTTTGCGCATGCTAGGATTTTTATATATATATATATATATACATAGAGAGAGAGAGAGAGAATGGACAAATGAAGCTTCATGAAGTACTTTAGCATTTCCATGAGACGAGCTTTTATCTTTAAACCAAGATCACCATCTAGAGTTGGAAAAAAATATGGCAAGTGCTTCATGAAGCTTCATTTTCACATATATATTTGTACAGTAGAGATGGGTCAATATAGAGAGAGTTACTCAGATGAAAGATGGTGCTCGTAGTGAGCGATGAAAACGTAACCTCAGCAGAGGTTACATTATCGAAATGGTCATTCATACTGTGACAGCTTCAATTTAGCCTGTACAAAGGTTTGCTGCCGTGTCATCTCCTCGGGAGATCTTGACATGAGTAGGTCATTTGCACACTCTTTGACCCGTTTTGTAGACACAGCCCTCCATCACCCCCAAGCTGACACTGATGTCGGGTCCCTCTATTATGTGGACATAGATCTCGGATGCGAATGGTCGTGAAGTTGAGCAGACAAACTGGCCTCCTCCACCGCATCGGTTAGCGGCCTTGTCTCCATTACATCACAGCGCTGTGTCATATGTGCTCACACAAGGACCATCTCATATATCCTCAGTCTGGGCTAGCTGGCTCAGCTGTCAGCCACTGCACTTGCGACTCAGGTTAGTTGCTCTCCTGTAAAGACAAGCAACCCGAGAAATAAGAAAACTACAAAACTTCTTTCAAGGAGTCCTGGCTTGTGCACTGCAAGGGAGCCAAAGTGTTTGCTCAGAGTTCCTTTTCCTTCGGTTGTATTGTCCAAAATAGCACCTCAAGGTTCCATTACAAAGGTGACAGCAGTCCCTAAGACGTGGGTTGTTTTCTAATATGGGGAAGAAACGTCAAGTGGCGGGCTGCCCATCATCACTGCCTTCAGCCTGCTGGGAAAATGTTTCTCTGTTGTCTTTGGCCTGCTTGCCATTTGCCTCAGGTTTTCATTTTTGGTGTGCGTTATAAAGAGACAGGAGATAAGGCTTTTGGAGAGAGCCGCGACTCAATTGTCATCAAATCCTCGCTATACTGTTAGCTGACTAGTAGCATTGAGCGTAAATGAGTGGCTGGGAGTCAACACAAGCTGTGACAAATGCAATAAATAACCTCCTGCCTGTGGGTCATAAGCCAACATCCACAGAGAGAAGGGAATAAAACTCATTGCCGCATGGTGGCTGATTTACAGAGGTTTAGCGAGGCCTCGGCGACCTGAAACGATTGCTTTGGTCCCCGTGTGTGTCTAAATCTGTACATATGAGTGTGTGTTATAACAAATGGCCGTGCGCTGCGGCACAAATTACTTTATGGTCTTAAAGTGGTGGTGGCAACAGCTTTGTCTCGTTTAATAGAAGAAAAAAAAAGGAAAAATGGATTAGCACGCTAACATGACTCGGGAAGCTGAGATTTCATGCACGTCCTCATCTGGGTCGGTGGTAAACAAAAGAAACTGAGCTAGTAGATAAGATCGGAGGGGAGGAAAACAAGCAGCTTCGGTCTCTGCACCTTTGCGAGTGGAGAAGATGGTGTCTCACTTCACTGGAGATTTGTTCAACACATTTTTTTTCTTTTTCGTTTTGGGTCTCCTGGCCTTTGTCCTTGCATGCACCTTTGCAAAAGTGATTTTATTTAAAAAACAAAACAAAAAAACCCCCTCACATTTGTTTATTTTAAACACATTTTAGTGCGGTGCTAGTTTGCTCAATGCATAGATTGGTCTCAGAAAGTCAACGCGGAATACTTGCAGAGCAAAACGTTCGGTCTGAACATTTGCTAATTAGTATTTTTTACATGTCAGGAAGTGGGGATGGCTATTTCACAGCATTCCTCGGTATTGATGCCAACATCATGTTGCGGGGAATAATACTGGTTGGAAAAGTTGTGCCATAGCTGAGGTCTGCATGAATACAACCCAACTTGCTGAATTGCATTCGCTGAGATTTTATTTTTTCTTTAGGACACCAAATCACCAGTGCCCCTGCTGGCAAGGAGGTGCACTGCATTTAGCCTCTGTTCATATTAGCTCCTCCCACCATTGAGGAGTCGAAATGAACACACCCTCTTTTACTTCTCACAATTTGGATCAAATCTTGGGTCTAATCAGTTTTTGTCTCAGCAACTTTTGCAAATTTTTGCACAGCAAACAAGCGTTTGTTGTTGTACGAATTATTTTCGAGCCACGTGCGGCACTTTGTGTCCAGCGGAGGTTGTTTTAAAGTGCTCTACAAACACAGTTGACTTTTAAAGAAGCATTATGCCGAAGTGTTGTTTGTAATACAATCCCACTTCTTAATGGGTAAAACGCATTATGCAGTTTTCATCCCCCTTGAGAAGCCGTATTAAAATGTTTGAATGAACCAAACTGGCGGAGAGAGACTCCAAAATAGAACACCTCTCAGCCTCTGGATAGAGAGGAAGGAGGCTGTCCTCGCTTCATCTGAAAGGTTAACACATTCCCACATGCTTTAACTATCCGTCATCATACAAGACACACACACACACACACACACATGCACACATGCTCACACACATGCCGAAGGAATGGCTGGAGGCCATGAGCTGCCTCCTTTTTGTGAGTAAACACTTTCACTCACATGTCAATTATAGTGGCAAAGAAAAATAGCAAAATCCACCTACCATTTTCCCCTTCTGGGGTGTGACAAAGATAAACTAGCTTCCGTCCTGGGAAAAGAACTCTCACGCCCCACGTTTACTTGCTAATTCCCGCTAAAGTCTCACTCTAACACTCGAGACGTGCGCAGATGGGAGTCAGTTTGTTACTTTGTACCAAAGTATGTTTTTTATCCCCCCGCACCCCCCCACATTTTCCCATGCCAATGGAGAAAGTTTTTGCTCGTCTAAAAAAATAAGCTGGATCCTCAACAAGTACGTTAAGGAGTGTGATGTTTAATTCATGATGATCTCTGCTGCTTTCGACTCGATTTAATACGCTCTGTTTCGCCGCTGCCAACGTGCTCCAGGTGTGAGTTGGCCTGTTTATATTTTCAAAGTTCTTGATTCTCATTGAGTCCAACATTTTTTATTTTTATCTTTATTTTTTTTTATGATAATCAGGCAATTGACCTTGCATGCTGTTGGAAGTTAGCAGTCGGAGGAATTAATCCTTTTGCATCTGCCTAAATGATGCTTGATGCCTGGCGGGCGCATCTTCAGCATGGCCCCTCTTTCCGTAGGCTGTGCTGCATGCTGGAGTGGTTGTCTGAGCGCTCACCTTTGACCTTTCAGCTGTCTTCCCTCTCTGGGAAATCCTGAAGAGTTTAATCACATGTTAATAAGAGCCGCTTTCGTGCTGCCTCTCCACAACTTGCGGTGCTCTTTTTTCCTAACTCCTTCTCTTTTCAGTCCACTCGACTGAATTTGTCATACATCGTCCTTCTCAACCCCCTGCTAAATGTGTAGCTTGTCATTGCGTAATAGAAATGATGGTTCACGAGGCCTGCTAATAGGAACGCTGGGAAAAAAAAAGCCTCTTATTGCCTCAAATAAACATCACAGCCGAGTCACTTTGTTTGGGCGCTATCACATATCAATGTGAAGTCTTCAAATATGAATCAACCTCCCGCAAAAGATTTTGCATATCGTCCTGTGAACCGACGCTTCATATTAAAGATGTAAATCTAAAAAGCCTTCGGGCTTGGTTTTTTTTGTGCTGCTGTAGTTGAGTGTGACCGGCAGATGGCGCTATGTACGTTGGCATTTGCACACACAACAGGCGCGGCGGGTTGCCGATACTGGGGCGGCTTCTGTGAATCCATTTGGATGATGTACACCGCGGTGTGGTGCTTCTTATCTGTGCTGTCATTGACCCTGACAGACTGCTGATGAAATTCAAGCGATACGTGCTGAATGTCCAAGTCTCGCCCATCTCCGCCGCCATTTGTTTGCAATGACGAATTGACCTAATTTTGAACTGAGGGGGGGACAAGCTTTTAGACATATGCTGTCAAATATATTATGCAGAGCTGTCCTCTTAGTCACTCTCATGCGGAGAAGTAAGAGACGTCTTCATCCGCCGCACAGAGAAGCTCGGTGCAATAAATGTGAGATAGAATTCCAGGTACCTCTAAAGCAGCCAGCTGTTCAAAAATGTCGATTTAACTAAAGCTGAGAGATTTCCTCTCAGCTTTCCCGTGAAGCAACAGACTGTCTTAGCGTCTTGTTCAGGACTCCTCTTCCTGAATGTGAGTTTGAGTTGCAATCAAGGTTTTTCACTCGAGTTACACTCAGTTGTGTGCCATGCTAATAAAGCTAATTTGGACCACCACAAGATTGCATACGTGGACACCCAGAGCTTGCATCTGCCTGAAAGATTTGCACCATTGACAAAGTCCAAATCAAGATTTAATGACTTGGTAAATGAAGGAATGCCTTTGTTGTTATTGCAGTTTAAAAAAAAGTTAGTTTTTGTGTGTGTGTGTGTGTGTGTGTGTGTGTGTGTGTGTGTGTGTTTAAATCTGCTCACGAACAAAAGCATAACCTCCTTGACATCAGCCTCGTGTGAAAAATGTTCCTCCATGGTCACATTTGTCATGCTGATCTCAATTCGAGACACGATCGGAGACAAGTGCGCACGTGTGGACGTGGCGAAAGATGAGACGGAGAGGAAGAGGGGAGAAGGGGACCTTCTCGAGGATCTCCTTAATCACGACAGCTGGCCACTGGAGATAACCACAAAACCGCTGGAGCACTCGAGAGCTGGGTGCCGCTTGGCTGGAGTTCCACTCCAACATGACCTTATATCCTGCTTGGGGTTTAGACGCCGGCACTTGGCCGCAGCACCACATCCTGACGATCATCCCAAGTGACAGAATCAAGACCTCTGGCAGGATGGCGGGATGGAGCTCACAAGCCACTCGATACACACACGGACATGTGTGTGCGTGTGTGTGTGTGTATACGAGTGATTTATTTCCAATCATGCACAGATATCACTATTGGCATCAACCAACTTTGCAGGAGGCGGTGCAGATGTGCATGTGTCTTTTACTAATCATTCATTTTTCAGCGATTGCACTGTGTCGAACATTAATCCACCCCCACCCCCCTCTGTCCCCACTGCACCCCTCCATCCAAGACACACACACACACACACACAGAAACACACGCACACTGGAGCTGGAAGCTTGCCGCTAGCATCTGCAGCATGTTGTGACCCGGCCAGGGAGCAGGACATTAACAGCCAAGGCCTTATTGTCCACTGATGAGCTGTCAGGGCACCCCGCTACACCTTGCTTACTGTTTAGTGCGCGCACACACACACACACACACACACACACACACATTCTATTCGTTTTCCGTGGCCCCCTCTCCCCTTCGGATATAAATCATATTGAAAGAGCTGGGGGTGGAAGCGTTGGTGCTCATTAGGTACGAGCAAAGGCGCAAGTCTACTATGAGGAAAAAGCTGGTAGCTCACTGTTTTATATGAAACTACTTTTATCATGTCCGATCCCGATCGTGGAAGACGTCATTTTCTATTTCAACAATGGAAGGTGACCTTGTGTGACATGAATGGCACCAAAAAATAAAAAGAGGTATTTTGATGCTTATTATTAATTTAGCTCGAGCAGTGGTGTTCAAAGTTTTTCGTTTGAGGGCCACATACATAAAAATGGAAGGATGAAAGGCCCACTTCAAAATTCTTCAACTTTTTGAAGCTTGCGAACATCAGTCACGAACGCAATGACATCATGATTCTATTGTCTGGTTACATCCATCAGCTTTCTGTTAAAGATGTTAAGGCAAATAGTTGAGTTTTTGGGGTGGCCAACAGGCCTCTATCTCATCAAATAGATCCAGCGCTGCACTTAACAGCAGCTGAATAACATCTTCAGAGCCAAAAAAAGAACAAACTGTGGATGGCCGTCCCGCAAATGGCCCCCGGGCCATAGTTTGGACACCGGTGAGCTAGAGATTATGAAACAACATTTTGTGTGGACTGGCGAAAATGTTTGAATCGATAGAGATATATTTTTTAATGTGCAACCATTATAAAAAATAAAAAAAAGCAAAAAAAATCCTCGAGGTTTTTATTTCCTTGTTTTCTGTTGACAAGAGGAGAGCACCTTGCCCAAGTATTTTTTCACTTTCATTGGGCTGATCAGTCTCGGAATGAATGCAGATTAAAAGTTCAAGTGTCAAATTCAACAATTTCCTGCAACAGTTGTGGCTGGCAAGAGCTGTGTGGCATCTTATCGAGGGCGCAGCATTGCATATTGATTTTACGACGGCACATGGACCATATCCATGTGGAGTTGGACTCCAGAAGAGACTGCATTTTTAATTTTTTTTGGTTTTGTTGTTGTTTTTTTGCAGGAAACAAAGAGCCTCGTATCTTTGTATCATTGTCTTGGCTTATCTCGCGGCTGCAGGCTTTTGACAAGGCGCGCAGTACCTCGTGTTCCTTTGATTTGCAGCTCATTTGTTAACTAAACATGCTTCCCATTTACTTATACTGAGTGAAAAATGTAGTCGTCGTTAAATATTCATCATGAGTGCAATTTGTCTCAGCTTTATGCCGTTTTAGCCCGGAGAATGTTCAGGATGTGTTGGAAGGTCAAATGACTCTTATTGACTCCTTTTGAAGGCAACCTTTCTGCTCGTCAGTGCGCCGTTATTGATTCATTTCCAACAAATGGAAGACGGCTCCTTATCTTACATATTTTCCTGTTGGATCGCTGTTTTGTTGTCGTTAGCGGTTCAAGCCGCTTTGATCAAGGATTGGTGGGTAGCCACTTTCTACCCGCAAATGTCTCTGACTATTATGAGGAAATCGACCTTTTTAGCTCTTGACCTAACTGAAAGCGACGTGTTAAGATGCTCTCATTAATCTCACCTCCCATACTGAAAGCTCTGAGCCCAGAAGCTTTTTTGTTGAAGGGGGGCGGGGGGAAAATAAAACAAATGTCTCCCGCAACGAGCTGGCAAACTGCTGGCTGCCCTGTGACCGAAATTTGCTCCTCATCACTGCAATGTTGTCATGTCGTTTCTATGGAGACCACGCTGGTCCGTTTGGAGGGGGGAAAAAAAAAGTTTCACCTTCTCTGCGACTGCCCTTTACCTGACAGCCAAGATAAACGAGCAGGGTCCAGGGAGGAAGTTAACACAAATATGCATCGCTGCCCAGTGGCCCGTGCTCATTGGCTCCCTCCTACAAGGCCTTATTTACCTTCATGTTGGCCGGCCGTGGGAGCGGAGATCGAAAGGGGGAGGTGCCTGGAATGGGCATTTGTGTGTGTGTGAGGGCGTGACGCGCGATTATTCGCCGTGCCGCCGTCAACAACCTTGAACTGTGCCGCGAGAAAGGAAAGGAAACGCAAGCGACGCTACTCGCTCTGCCCCCCTGTTGTGCGCATGTCCCAGATGATGTCTTATGTCACCTTCAGCTAATGAAGGTGATGACGATGATGCGGACGGTTGCCGCATACGTTCACCATCTGCTTCGTTCCACCGTGTTGGAGCTGTCCCCTGCAATGCTGCCATGAGGAGTCCAATGTGTGATGGTGTTTAGGGGCGGGAAATGGCTGCCTGCTCCAAATGAGTCACAACTCACAATCAGTTGAAGCCAAAACTTCGGAGCCCAGCTCTGTCTGAGGCAATGGCAACTTTGTGTTACTGGGCAAAATGGGGCAGTGCCCTAGCAGGTCCACTAGATGGCACTGTGGTGAAAGACGCTTTCCTTTCAGTTTTACATCGTTAATACGGAGATGTGATTGACTGGTTAGCACATCCGCCTCACAGTGCAGAGGTGCCGGGTTTGAATCCGGCTCCGGCCTTCCTGTGTGGAGTTTGACATGTTCTCCCCGTTCCTGCATGGCTTTTCTCCGGGTACTCCGCTTTCCTCCTACATTCCAAAAAGATAGATGGCAGGTTAATGGAACACTCGAAATTGTCCTCAGGCGTGAGTGTGAGCGCGAATGGTCTGCAATTGGCTGGCAACCAGTTCAGGGTGTCCCCCGCCTACTGCCCAAGGACAGCTGGGACAGGCTCCAGGGACGCCCGCGACCCTCGTGAGGGGAAGCGGGTTGTAAAATGGATGGAAGGATGAATAGAGATGTGACTCAATAGAAAATGTCTATTTTGCACCGGAATGTTCAGGCCATGACAAATAGAATTCACCAAAATGCTGAATCACTTGGAGGCCTCCATGTTGTCCTCTGCTATGTCTTCGATGTGCCTCGAAGGCTCTTCGGCACTGCCACTACCTTTTTAATTGCAGCCTTGCTGAAAGGTCCACGGCAAATATCCTTGGCGCCAAGCGGGATCAATTCTTCCCCAGTTGCAAGTGATTTCTTAGCCTTAACAATATGATTAGCCACTAAACATAATGCTCTCAGTCTGCTCGCATTTGTTGTCGCGGTGGCAGTCAGTAATTGCTTCTGTCTTCTTTCTCACATTTTTTTTTCTTTTCCAAAAAACTCCAAAGGCTTATTTTTTAATCCAGCGCTCTAGGTCTCCTCCACATAGCGTCTTTGTCGCGCTTGCTAACTTGCCCTCCACATATAACACAAAGCAGATTGAGAGTCACCCGTTTCGATCAAACGCTATGTTAAGTATGATTCCAGGTGTCTGTGAAAAGTGTTTGAGTTCATAAGTCACATGACAAATAATCATCGCCATGCGTTTACCAAAGCCTGCACTCAGACACATATTTGGGAGAAATATCATGATTTATAACAGCAGACAGTAACGTCTAGTCTTGTTTTTGGATTTAATAATCATATTTTTAACATAATTTTAACATACCAGTACTGTGTCCAATTCGTGACATATGATCTGGCGAAATCTTTTTCTCATCTCCAATAGTGTGTGCAGCTGCTGCGGCTGCTTTGTGCTAGCTTGCAGGTGATTCGCGCTGAGACTGACAGACGCTTGACCCCTGCTGTTGAGTCGGGTGTAAAAGGCAAGGCGTTGGCGACGGTCGAAGATCTTTGGAAATCATCAGATGACCTTTGAGATCAGCTCACGTTGCGAGTCCTCCGCGGGGGCTACTTGCCTCTTTTCGACAAATCTTGACTTTTTTTTTTTTCTTGCTGCCTCTCACTCGCTTGCTTTTTCTTTGTGTCTGCCAAGATGTTGCCGCGAGTTGGCAGCCTGTATCAGATCCGGAGGTAATTTACTGGCAGCGATAAGGAGGTGGTGCACACGGTCTTCCATTATAGTCCACTCTGTCGGGGCAATTGGAGGCCTCCAGAACGGAAGTGAAACTTGTGAATTTGGACGGCAGATAAAGAATGCTTACGTGCCAGGAAAATGGTTAAACTAATCCAGTCGAAGCAGACTTGATAGGAGGAACAATAAAAAAAATCATGCACATATTTCAGCCGCACTCTCTTTAGTAAACCGCTGCAGAGGGACTGCAAGAGTGTAAATTCATTTTTGGAGGTGTCCAAATGATTTGATTAATCGACAACTAAACGATTATAAAATGGAGCCATTAAAATATGTCAGCCACTAGCAGTAGTTAATTCTGTGATTTCTGCAGTCCCTCATGAAAACGGGCTGATTATCTTTGTGTTTGATCAGAATAAGGCATTTGCAAACATTGCTTTTGCTCTGGAAAACAATCACAGAACCAGCACCTCAATCGTTTTCAAAAAGGGTTGGCGAGGATGACATCAGTCACTCAATCACAGTAGTTGTTTTTTTCCCCACTCAACAATACCGGACAACAATAGTTGGTTCATAAACAGTCATTAGGAAAACCAAATGGTTTCGTCATGCAGTGGAATGCAAAATAAAATGGTATCTGATTACTCCGTTAATGAGGGCACGGGGAGTGACTGGTTAGCGGGTCCGCCTCACAGTGCAGAGGTGCAAGGTTGGAATCCGGCTCCGGCCTTCCTGTGTGGCGTTTGCATGTTCTCCCCGTGCCTGCGTGGCTTTTCTCTGGGTTACTCCAATTTCTTCCCATATTCCCAAAACATGCACGGCAGGCTAATGGAACACTCGAAATAGTCCCTAAGTGTGATTGTGAGCTCGAATGGTCATTCGTCTCTGTGTGGTTCAGCATGGGCGTGCTAACACAGTCGAGCCATTTTGATCAATTTTTATCAAATATATCCAATTCAATATCAGTCTCGTCATTTATGCTAGGCTCTCTCAATATTGATCTCCCTTTGCACCTGTAAGCTCACCAAAGTCATTGCGATACGAGATATTCAAATGAAAGCAGGTTCTAAACTTTAAAAGGAGGCAATGGACGCATGTCAGCAATGGAGCCCCTTCCAACTTTGTGGGAACAGGCATGACTCTGAAGCGATGCACAAAGCAAAGCCCGTAAAATGTACGGTTGGATGAGTTTAATGCGAAGAGCACCTTAACCTGTCCATCTGAAGAGAAATTCCCTTTAGTGTCAATTTTGGCTGTCCAGACATACGAAGACGTGCGCTCACAAGCACCGGATCATACGGACATGGCAGGAAGGGAGAGGCTGTGAACTCTAAGCTGCCTTGCTTCAGGGTAACCCCCCCCGCCCCCACCCACCATTGTTTGTGTTTCAGCTGTTCTGTCCGGTCCCGCTTCTTCAGACAGCCCAGGGTCGCTTTTCCTTTGGGGTATCTTTGAGAAAGAGCCTTACTGCCGCGGGCTATAAGACATAAGAGAAGGAGCCTAAATCAAGACCCAGAGCGCCATGAATCATGTCAGCGGCGGCGCTAAAGAAGAGCGATGACACCATCTGTAGCAACATATGAATGGCGAACACAGCCACCGTGTTGTTGACACAAGCTGAAGCAGCGCGGAGAGGTTGCGAAGATACGCGCTTCCGCCGGCTGCCCAGCATGGAAACCGGTTTGGGTCAGAAATGAGCCGGGCGGAATTAGTTTGTGGAGTGCGGCATTTGTCACTCTGACGTTTTAGAAAATTGCGTTGGGGAATGTGGTTTTAGCTTTTATGGTGGATTTTGAAGTCTCTGTCAACATATTTATAGGCAAGATGAGGCCGCCAGCTTTTTGTATTTTTTGTAGTAGTTTCTTTCGTCGTCAACAAGGTCGTTGAAATATATGCTTTTGCATAAAAACAGATTAAACTACATATTCTGGCTGCTTGTTTAAGAGTGTGAGATCCATCTCATCTGTAACACAGGACGTAAACAAGTTTGACACGTTTATTCATCGGTGTTGGAACAGGGGGCCGTCGGTGTATGTCGCTCAAGATAAAAAGCTCGATCGCCCTTCTCCCTTACAGTGGACATTTACTGTGACCAGTGAACACGTCATTCGTTTCCTACCATCACTCAAACGCCGAATAAACGCTGAGCAGATGATGAGTTTAGATAGGAAAACCCGGACAAGCCAATTAGCATGTTGTCTTGTATTTGCGGCGTGAGAGTGGCTGCCTTTCCAGCAGCTCCTATATTTTGTTGTTCTACTTCTTCCTTTCATAACTTTGCTGCTGTGAATTGGGAATTTCTCCATTGCGAGACTAATAAAGGTTTTCTTATCTTATCTTATCTTAATGTTATATTTTGTTCATAGTTGTTATTTTAGGATCATCTTTGAACAATTTTTCTGTGTGACAATAGAAATGCATGTTGATCAGAAATGATCAAGTAAGACCACAAAAAATGAAAACAGTCATGTTATCTTTCAAGAATCGCAGCTGTAGTCAAGTTCACCTTGATCAAATGTAGGTCAAGTTCGAGTCACAAAAATCCGAGTCCAAGTCCAGACCTTTCCCTTTACTAACGTGTGCAGGTCAACAACAAAAACAGCAGCAGTGTCTTTTTGTGGGGCCTCTGCAAGTGTCGAGCAAAAATCGACGTGGAGCCAAGTGTCTGAAAGATACTGTCATGCTACAACAGTTTCATGGCACCGCTAAATTATTCTCCTTGGAGAAGGACTGGACCTGAACTGCAGATGCACAACTTCATGGCCAGCCCTCTGGCTTATTATCCACAAACGCACCACATAAATTTACCCGTTCGACCGATGGCGCACATTCCCGCCTGAGGGCTTGCCGTGGTACTTTTGAGGGTCTCGGTGTTTTTGACGTGCACAAAGAGCGCGGCGCATAGTTAAGTGGGCCCAAAATAACATACAGTAGACGGTCTTTTGGTGAATATAAATCGATGTCGGGGCTCTCTACCTTTGCATTGCAATACGGTCGACTACACAAATAAAGGGAGATACAGTGTGGGAGCATAAAGCCCATCAAAAATGAATGGGGGTTGGGGGCGGGGGCGGCGTGATCAGTCGGCTATAAAATTGACTTGGACCAAGTGCTTTTACATTGTCTCTGCTGTCATTGATTGTCAAGATTGGTAAAATAACCTGACACGAAAATGTTAAACACTTTTTGTAGGGCCAAAAACATATGGTTTGCCCGTATTACGTCGCTGCAAGAGCGAATAAATTCTAAATATCCTGTCAAACTCAGCAAAGAGGTTAGTGATAAATTGTTATGAATAAATAACAGTAAGAGAAGGAACATGGAATCGACATCAAAACATTATTTCATGATTAGTCTGTAGGAGAGGAAAAATAGTTTAGAATTTAAATTTTGGATCGTTATGAAAAAAAAAAAGGTTTGAAGAATAAAATCAAGTCCTCAAGTCATTTTAGCACCAGCGTTATTGTTGATGTTACTATTTAGGGGTGGTCTGTGATGTACAATCTTTGCAACAACTACAATGATGACAGAGTGATTATTAACATATTTATTGGGTAGAATTGTGCTCTTGACGCTGATATTTCAATTTCCTCTGACTTGACCTATAACCACTGTGGCTTACTGTAGTTGAATTACATTTTTTTTTTGTTTATTTTTCCCTCTTTCCCCACAGCTTACTGATAAAAGCGCCCATATATATTTGAACGCTTGAACTTAAGATCATACAATTAACAGCAGAAGTTGAGATTTGGAGACTCTTTTTACAAGCAGACCCACTTTAGCCTTTCAGTTGCCGAAATGCTGAGCGACAAGAAGACTCGGAAAGCGAACAAATATGTACAAACACTCTCACAGAGGCTGCTTAGACTGTACTTTGGTCCCTTGTGTCCTTTTGTTTACTAGTTGTGACTCTACGGTGTCTTCTCAGATGTATTCCAGCACGTGCATCTGGAGAAAGAACAGATGTGGCTCCTTGTTTCCGCCAGCTGTGCTAAAATAATTAGCGCTGAGCAGATGAAAATCTACTCGCTTGCATGCTGCAGCTGTCAACCGTAAATCCGAATTTGATGTATGTACCGTATTTTCTGATTATAAAGCGCACCCAAAGGCATTCAATTTTCTCAAAAGCCGACAGTCTGCCTTATAATCCGATGCGCCTTATGTATGGAAACATATTCTGATTTCTTGGACGTAGTATTACAAATATTCTGTCGAGCGCTTTGTTACGGTTGCAACAGTTGTGAAAACTCTCTATGAATAAAGCTGTATTGTGTTCCCTTGAGCATAGCTCCACCTAGTGGATGCATAACTCAACCGCAGCCACGACTGTCGCTTCTATCCTATGCGCCTTATAATGCTATTTTTGAAAACTGTTTTACAAGAGGCCATTCATTGAAGGTGCGCCTTATACTCCGAAGCGCCTTATAGTGCGGAGAATACGGTAATCACACCTTGTATACTGACCAACCAGCATACATCTTTTTTCGTCCTTACTTTTGTATTTGGCGATAAATGTATACTTCAGTAAGTGTTATCCAACAACACTTGTCCAGCACATTTCATGTTTTTTAACATTGGTTGGTTGAACAGAAGCCCTGTTTTCTGCAGCTACAATCTGTCTCTCCTCAGAAAATAACTTGGAGCACTTGTGTCGCCAGCCTCTTATGGATGTGAAATCCAAGAATCCAGTCAACATCCCTGGATTAATTTTCATAATCACTGAATGCGCATGTCACCAAGCAGCAATCTGCCTTTGCAGTGTAAAGTGCTTACACTCAACAACTGGAAGCATTCCCATTACTTTGATTCTGTCAGGCAGAAAGATTACAAGATGATGACAAGACAGTTTTGCTTGCAAAACAAGAATTGGAAAACCCCCCCACCAAGATATCAATTTTTTTTAACCACTCTCTTAGAGTTCCATCGGAACTTGAACATGTGAAATCAGTTCTTAACAAATGTGAACATGCAACAGAGGTAGTTCAGGAGAATTTTATGGATTTATATGTTGCAGAAACATTTGGACTTTTTTTTAAATTGAATTATGAATTTATAGACTATACCAATTTCTGGTAACACTTTGGAAAAGTGGTTGGCACATTGGCCTCGCATTTCCGAGGTTCGAACTTCAATTCTCGGCTTGGACCTGCCGTGTGGAGTTGACGTGGGTATTGCGCTAATCTCTTCCACCATTTCTTTGTTCTTTTTTGTGGGGTGGCGTGGCTAACGTGGGTGCCCAGTGATGTACTTTGGCCCCGGCACGTGTCCACCACTGACTTTGCTCACATCAGTGGTTGTCTGGCGCAATTGCGAGTTGCTTAACTATTTATTCTTGATCGATTTCTATCAGTACAGCGTGCGGTTGGCTGGCTAGCTTTGCCGTTACCGTGAAAATGCATCTTCCTTGGACGTCACAATTTACACACCAGCTTGGTGTCATTTTTTGAAAATTCCCAAGCCAGGAGATTACACCTCGGACGAGCCTGCTGGCCATTGCCGGCTGAAAGGAGCTCCCGATGCATGTTAGCTCGCCAGCTAGCTGCTGGCTACCGCCTCTCGTAGCAGTGTGGAAAGCCCCGCAAAGACCCAATAGGAAATATTCCAGCATCAGAGGCTTCAGACGGATAGATTCTCACGGCTCAAGCTTGTGTCAACAGATGTGGAAGCATAAGAAAGCGACCGGTTGAAAAAGCATCCATTTTTCATCGGGACATGGTGCCGTCAGGTTCAGCAGAAGCACAGACCATTTTGAAGCCTCATTTTATTATCTTGCCAATTTTTTTTCATCAGTGGAATTTGACAGGGTTATTAACAACGCTTTTCTCTGTCGTGTGTCAATTTGTTTTCACTTTACAGGCCTGCCAACACAATGAGCACTCTCACGCAGTCGCTGCTGTCCGCCACAACTCATGCCCAGACTAACCGACATCACACAACCTTACAATTGGCACAGTACTTTTGATATATTTCATGCCTGCAAATTTTTTTTTGTTCAAATATTTTACCGATAGTGGATTGCTGTATAGATCTATTAAAATGGTAAATGGTATTCCGATTTATAGAAGATATTGTATTTTCCAAATGGGTCTGGATTAGAGCATGTTTAGAGCAAAAATGTACAAAACGGTCAAATGATTTTCTATTTACCTAAAAACTTCACACAGATTTTATTATTATGTTTTTGGGGAATACCATGCTCATGAACCAGTCAGACGGTGGCACACACACGTGGGGTAGAAGCCGCCTTCAAAACTTATTACGGTCTGTTTGTGCTTCATATTGCACTAAACAATTCCACTGTGCAAAAAAAACAAAAGAAAACAATTATTGCTCAATTGTTGACTTTCATTCTGATATCTTTATTTGCGCCACTATTTGAGTCGTGTTTCTCAAGTCTCGTTGTTTATGTGTATTTACAGAAGTCCCCATGAATTCATAATCAGCCTCTCAATGTTTGCCTTTGCATTTCCGTGAGGCAGGTGTTGAAATTTGGATAAGCTTGGTCAATGATTGAAGATGGCAAAGATGTCTAAGCCTCTTAAATTTCGTGCCAGAGGGGGTGGGGGTGCGGGGGTGGGGATGGGGGGTGTTTTTCATCAGAATGACAGTTTGCATAATCTGCTCTGGATTGAGACCAAAAGTATGACTACATGGGATTCAGAAGGATATTTTTCTGCATCCTGAAATGAAAACTTACCAAAGGACGGACGGACAAGTCTGTCCTGCGGTGTAAAGAAAACTGCACCACTTCCAATGCTTTGGTGTTGATGACTGATGTCATGAAATCACTGATTAGTCATTTATTGCCTGCCCTTCTCTTGCCACATCTGCTTAATCCTGGACATTATTGCCCTTATGGGACATTAACATCTTTAAAAATTCCCTCTGTCTGCGCCCATCTGCTTTTATGAGGCCATTGTACCTCCGAGATAGCCAACTTTTCCATTTGTCCTTATTACCTTCCATAAAACTTCAGTATTTAAGAGGCGTTATAAAAGTTCCATTGCTATTTGACAACGTCTGATATCTGCTTGGCACTAACCACGTGCATGATGCAGTAGTCCATTTGCAGCTCACCATTGCAAGCAAATTATCGGGATAATATAAAACTCCTTTTACTGCTTTATTTTACTATACTAACGGATGTGCCACGGGTGAGGTGATTTGGGAATCTATGTGCCACACCTTAACATCGCTCCATACACAAGTGAATGCTTTGAACGTGTTGAGAAGCACAGCAAGTCGATAAACAAGCAGGTGGCTTTGCAAAGGTAATCCTCCGTATGGTTCAAGCGTACCCCCAGAAGACCATTTCGAACCACTGATGGGGAAGAGCAGCTATATTGTAAACTTGGATGAATATCTGGTGTTCCCATTTTAGCCTGGCCAAATAAAATCCCCTTGGTTAATTTTAACACACGGTGCCATGTTAGGAGGGGATGTGACGTCAAGCCCGTTGACTGGATACGCCAGACCGCTTGCCCACAGATGTAAATCTAGAGCAGGGGTGTCAAAGTCATTTTAGTCGCCGGCCAATTTGGAGTTGCGTCTTCCCTCAGAGGACCGTTATGACAGGAAACCACAAAATGAGGACTTGCACACAACAAATGAATAGCTTATTAGTTTTGAAATCAGTCAAGTCAATTCTCATGGTTTGTTCGATTATTGTTCAAGTGAGTGTCAACAAAATGATTGCAAAATCTCAACGTTATTTATTACACATGATAATTTGACATTTCGGTACAGATTTTAGCAAGTTGACACACGTGGTTTGCTTTTGCGGGCCAAATAAAATGATCTGGCGAGCCGGATCTGGCCCCCGGGCCTTGAGTTTGACACCTGTGATCTAGTCTTTTTTTTTTTTTTTTTTCTGCCTGGTGGAGGCAAGTATGGCTGCGCGTATTAGTTGTCATGGCGTCACGATAAACAGGTTCTGCGAGCAATTATAAGCTTGCTTTAATACAACCGGTGTTAGCAGAAAACGTGTTTGGATGCAGCTTTTCTTGATTAACCATATTTATTTTACCTTCTGAACATAGTGCATGAAGCTAATGATTTAGTTATGAAGATGAATTGGAGGAGATAACCAGGGGCGAAGCAACCTAGTTTAGCGTAAACGTACACGAGACACTTGTGTCATTCGTAAAATTTAATGAGTTCCAATTTGCTTTACAGAACATTTCGATTCTAGTCGACAAGATTTTTAGAGATTCATATTCACGATTCACCGTGCAGACTGCAGATATCCTGCGGCTATGTTCCTTCTAAATATCGATTCTTGTGATCTCACGGTGCACTGCTGCTGTAAAGACTTGACCATGCACGGGGGCAAATGAACCTGGTTACCATGATGATGACTTCAAATGTCAACATGTTCAAAGCCCTCCATTATAGAACAAAAGAAAAAAAAAGGAGTTTCTTCACTCATCCACTATACCACGTTTAGCCATCTCTTTAGCGTGCATATCTGTAATTAATCCATCTGAGCAATATGAGTGAGCTCTGACAACTCACTCATTAGCGATTCCCATCACAAAAGCACAAATTACCTGCTGACCAACTCCCAGATCCTATTTATGCCCGCCAGTGCTTTATTGAAGCAACTCTGTCTGGAGAATTCCATGTTGATGCGCTAGCCAAAGCCAATATGACTTTAAGGTTTAGGGCTTTTGTGTAATTGGGACAAACATGCTAGTCAGGGTGTTAGGCGATCAATCTTTGCCAGAGGACACAGCGAGTGTTGTCGTGTTAGCTGCGTCGCTAAGGCTCACAGATCTTGATATGTGGCGAATTATGAGAATCGCCGTTGGACACGCTGCATGATCGAACCTTTCTGAATAATGTCAATTGTGATCATCCTTGATTCTTAATTTCCAATTTATGCATGAATAATTTCAGCGAATCAACATGCAGGGAGGATGAATGGAGAGAGAATGTTTTAGTCTACAGAATATAAATTGACTTGCTCCACTGTTGTTGGATAAGTTTGTTTACTGCACGAGTGATTTGTGCCTCTCTCCAGTTCCCTTAATAAGGATTCCCTCTTGGGAACAGCAAATGAGAGGGTTCTGCGACCAGACTGACACGTCCTTCCTCACAGGCTGGAACAAACATGTCGACGGGCTTTCACTTGTTTTGCGCTTTCCGACCTTCAAGGTACTCAAGCACTTTACCACCATCTTACCATTCAACCTCTTGGTGATCAGGCCCCACTGGGGGGGTTCATGTTCTTGCTCAAGGTCACTTTGACATGGTCACAACGGCTCAGGATCGAATCCACAATCTTCAGGTTGGGCGCTGAACATGCTACCTCCTGAGCCCTTCTTCTTCTTCTTTTTTATGAATACAGTACTTTGGAAAAACCGGCCAAGCGCCAAGTGGCAAGGGATCACTGTACTCTCAATTCAATTTTGTTTGTGCAACTATGAAAGTTTCCAGTTCACCGAGCTTTCTGGTGAATGCGAGGAAGTACGTTTTGGCAACAGACTGAAATCCTGCCTTGATGTGCGCCGCTACCACGAGTTCCACTCTGACATCGTTGTACCTTTCTGCGATCTTTGTGATTACCGAATGGACGACAAGTCGAAGCAAAAATACGCAGATTCACTTACAGGAGATGGAACACATCAAACCTCTGGAGCTCACAGTAGTTCTCTTGTTTCGCTCCCTTTCCACTACGGAAGTGAACGATCCCGTCTCCTCCCTCTGTTCAGTCCTGAGCTCAAGTGCCGTGTTCTCCACGGTGACAAGCGGAAGGCAGGTATCACCTTCCGGTCTGCTAACCGCAGGCCTGCTTTGTTTCTCACCCAGCCAACCATGAAGAGTGCGCATTTTCTAACCGTTTCATCTCCGGAGTCACGGAACTCCTCTCTGCATTACATTTTGATGAAGCATCACGCAGAAGATTAAAAAAAAAAAACAAGAGGTAGTCGACGGTTTGGAGACAGCAGACTGGTTCTCCATCAATACTTGGATGCCCAAAAGGGGACAGAAAGATTTAGCAGACTACAAACTGACAACATTGCCTTTTATGTCTCAGACCCCGGAGCACAGAGTCCATTTAGGAAGGCCAATAAGTCAAGTCGAGTCAAATTGAGCAGAATTGGAATGCCGGCCATCTTCTTTTGGGGCAATTTTGTCCAGGAGGCATCCTGACCAGATGCCCGAGCCACCTCACCTGTCTCCTCTCATCGTGGAGGAGCAGCGGCTCACCTCTGAAGCCCTGCCGCATACCCGGGAGTGTCTGTTGTTCTTCGTTTTTGAGAGATCACGTGTGAGCATTGCTTGGATTTCAGTTAGTGGACCGAATCCTCGTGTGCGTAGTGCTCTTTGTTTAGGTGATCGGAGCACACCACGAAAAGTACAACCACAACTGTGACATTGCATCAATATCTTTATGTGTGGGCTCTGTCACAGAAAACCAAATTTTTAAGATTTGGAAAAATATGAAGATTGGATCACGACAGTTTTGATGATTTGACCTTTTTGACAAAACAACAATGGAAACAAAACTCATTTTTATTCTTTGGCTTTTGTATAATACGTCATATATTTGTGCCTGATTTTTCTGGCACTCCAAATTATGTCAGTGTAGGTGGAAGTCAGCATCAGTCCCCCCCCCCCCCAATGTTTTTTTTGTTAACTTGAACTCTTCCTTCTGAAAGCTCCGGTCAGCGAGCAAGAGTCAAACATCCAAAATACATCCATCCGACCCAGACATGATGACAAAATTAGAATTCTCCCACCCGTATTTCCTTTTAAATAAATTAGACACTTTGCTTCCTGTGCTTTATTTATTCATGTCGTCTTCTCTTGACCCCAACTGGCTTCAAATCACTCTCATTTGTTCGCGACTAACAACTCACCAGTCTCGCGCCGTGCAGATTTTTCTCTGGCAATTTTGGTGTTCGCCACAGCAAGAATGTTTTTGTATCCAAGCAGACTCGCATATCCAAACGTTTGTGTGTCAGGTTGTCGTCGGTGGTTTGTGCATTTCCCTCGACCTACTCATTGTATTTTGTTTGGTGAGGGACCTTGAGATGCGTGGAATTTGTGCTCACGCGTCCCAGCTGCCAACGTGATAGTTCCCGCAGCTGCAAAGACGGAAGGGAGACCTTGGGGGTGAACTGAAGACTTATTTGAAAGCAATTACGGCGTTGAGCTGCTTTCAAATAAGGATTAATGTAGCAACTGGACGCGTCAAGGTGTACATCGTAAGTGAGTGGTTTCGTCCAGCGAACTCGCTGTGGTGGAACGGTTTTCTATTCAAGTGCGATCATAAAGAATAGCTTGAACAGCTTTAGAGGGCCAGTGAAAGGCATTGAGCATGTGCTGAGGCAAATGAATCGGGATTCTTTCACATTGCAAAACCCTGCTTAGCTCCCCCGGGATGTCACGGCAATTTGATTACATCATCGCCCGTGTGTACCTCGCGAATATGAATGACTTTTCATATCGATTTCCAAAGAGGGTCGGCACTGATGGCTTCATTAATGTTGTGAGACTTTTTTCCCCCGGCACATTCAAGTCAACATTATTTTTTGTGTGTGTTCACAGCTACACTCTGCGCGTGGTGGGAAACGGGATCAAGGCTCAAGCCGCCAACCCGGAGGTCAAAGTGAAAGGAGCCGACTCTGTCATCCATCAAATCATAGACAAACTGAAGCATATCAACCAGGTAGGCCTCGTCACTTTACGGATTGAGACGCAGAACAGTGACGCTTTTCTAAGTAGGAGTCAGCTTTCTCCCTCAACACGATCCTAAAAATGGATGGATCTTCAAATCACCGTAGCATTACCTTCACGCATCTTGCTTTCATTTCCTATTCCTGTTCCGTTTGTGTTGCAATGCTTCCATTAGGCCGCCTAGCGGAGCTGTTCCCTTCGTTAACTTCATGAACATCGAATGCGGCAATCTAATCTGTGTGCAGTTGTGCTGCCAGATGGGCATTTTCGCACGTTGGCGTTCCCAACGTGCCGGTCGCTTGAGTTTCTTGAGTGACAATCTGAGGGCCGGGTCGTCTCTCTCGACCTCATTCTGCCATCTGTGGGTTGTCACAGCAGATAAATCGATATCATCATTTCCCACAAAGTCGCGCATTTCCTCACCAATGACTGCTTACAATAAACTGGGGCACTACAATCCCGATGAAACAGCACTTTTTTATACTCAAATCAGAAACCATCTTGAATCAGATGATAGATAGTGTTCTAGCCATTCCTTTGCTGGCGCGCTTTCTTTGAAGGCTCCAATGTGAAACAGCCGAAGCAGGCCATCTTCAAATGGTGGAGTGCTCCCTGGGTCTCATGCGCACCCACCCACTGTCAAAAGAGGTTAAAAAAACAAAAAAAAAAACAACGCAAAGGCCCTACAAGTTCCGGAAGGTGAATATTTCAAAACTAGAGCAGAAAAATAATTTAGTGACTGTTACTGCGGCACTGCGATCTCTTGTACTTTGTGTATTTCCGCATCCCACATAACTTAGACAGACTTGCATCTGGTTTATCAGATAATGAGCTGCATCGCAAATAGCGTGCCCGAGTGTCACTTTTCCTCACAGAGAACATCCCGAACAAGATCCTACAATGAAAGCGCTGCAAATCAAAGACGTGGAATCTTTTCATATAATTGTCACTCTGGAGACCGAAGAAAAGGACACGTCGTGTGTAGAGTAAAAGGATTACTCTGAAAAATAACTTCATACAGTATTTGTATAGGCCTTTTTTCTGAACAGATCATTACTGATCTTGTCAAGGTTTGTGAGCAAAAAAAAAAAAAAAACTCAACACGGGTGTTCTCCTGGACTATTCTGTCAGAGTATAGCGACTGTTGCCGGTGACGGTGCGGGTTCAGCAGAAGCAATTACTGATAGCTCAGCTATCCTTCTAAACGCTCTGACACAGAAGCATAAATTATTGAGAAGGTGGGGGTTGGTTTGACAACAAAAGGTCACTTCATCTTACCGTTTAGCCCAACTCCATTCCGAGTCACGTACGCTGACGCCTTCTGTGATGAACGTCATGATTACTTCAATCATGTAGACAACAAAGAGCTTCCGTCGCAACTATGCCTTTCCTGATTTCATAATTTCCTTTGTTGAGCTTTGTTGAGTCGTACTACACAAAAAAAAAAAAAAGAAGCATCCAAAGCTTCCTCGACAGTATATTATGTGCTCCATAGAGACTCACCGAAGTCTGATGACATCTTTTGAGAGGAAAAAAAAAAACGTGTGTGCTGTTCGTCAAAACAAAATGTCAAAATTGTGTATTATGGGTTGTGTTCTTTGCTATTAGTAAAGTTCAAGGTTCAGCGTCACAATAACTGCCCTTCGGTGAACCCGCGTAAGGACATGCTTTCATGATCGCTCAACTTGCAAATAAAAAAAAACAGATTCATTGTGTCAACATCTTAAGAGCTCTTAAGCCTGATTGCATCACATCGCTGGCTCCAAACACTTTCTGAAGGCAAGTGCGATGTCAGGTGGCTTTCAGCTGATTTGCATTTTCTTTTTCCCTCAGTGGAGAATTTCATCCCTGCGGATCCGACAACCCTACTTTCAAAACTTTTGTGATGTAATTTGACTTTCGCATGCTAATTGTCACAAATGTGTCAAAAGAGATAATTAAACAAATTGATTTTTTCCCGTACTTTACACACATACTGTCACACTCAAGCGGTGGAGAATTTATGACTCAATTAGCCTCGGATATTTTTACATTGACATGCATTAGTTTTTGTCATAATAGGCTTTATATGCTCTGTTAACCCTGCAGACTAAACACACGCCCACTTTCTCAGAGCAGCCACTTTCATTTTTGCACTGGAGTCGGGGGAGACGTAGCTTCTTTCACACACTGGCTCCCACAAACCTCAATGGGAGGTTTCCACTCGCCAGAGCGGCGTGTCGCTGCACCCCCGAGTTCGACGGTGGTGGCTCCCACCTCAGGGGTGGCGGCGGCTTCGGCCTTTCGGATGCTGCAGTGTGAGGACGAGAAGCTGCTGTCTCGTAGGGGCGGCTAAATGAATGACACTGGTGTCGGGCTGTTTGGGACGAATTGAAAATCGGCACGAGTCTGCTTAATCATCAAAATGGTCATTTACTGTTTCGCGGGTGGTGCGCGCATCAAGCAGTTTTTGGACGACAGCCAGAAATGGGTGCGGCAACCACATGGGGAGAGACGGGGTTTTAGTGAGTCAGGAGTCTTACTTCCGAGTTTTGAAAAGTAACCGGAAAAATAACTCATATTTCAAAAGAAATTTGATCGCCATTGTGCGATATGTATGTATATATGGATAGGGAATCCTCCATTAAGGATCTCCAGTTGGTTCAAAATGCTGCTGCTTGCTTCTTGATTGGCCCCTGCACACCCGGCCGCTGCCTCAGGTCTGCATGCCAGACACAATTGGAGGTACCGAAAACTAAACGGAGATTAAGAAGGGATGGAGCCTTTTCCGTTGGACTGACCTCCTGCTGAAAGTTAGCTAAGGCCCCTCGCTGCTCCTCTTTAAAACTCGTCTCAAAACTTTCATTCTTTGGCTTTTGACTCAGCATGAGACGTGATTATTAGTTTGGCTGTTTTTGTGCTTTCTATTGTCTTTCTTATTAATTTATTGTTTTAATTTTTTGTTGTTGTATGAATTATTTTTGTTTCGTGTACAGCCCCTTATATGCAGCAATGGTTGTTTTAAAGAAATACAGTTGAGTTGAGTTCACTGCGTAAGGCTTAATATAGCATGATATATGCCCTTGAATAGATATCTCTCTTTTTTGGTTTTGTAATATCGGGAAACATTTATTCATATGTTGTCCATCTTTAAAATGAAATTATTGTTCCGTTCACCGTACCGAGTCTTGCTTTCGTGATCATCTCTTTGGAACTTGATTTACGAAGAGCTGACTGGCAACTCATTAGCCGCGGAAGTATACACACGAGAGTCAGCTGCCCTTTAATTTCAACGTTTAAACCCTGATCATGTATGCCGCTGCTCCTATGCACACTCGTCAAGTAAACAAAGGGGAGGCAAGTGGGTTTAATCTGAGTTGATAAGAGGTTAAGATAAGCAGGGGCCTAAAATGAAATGGCGGCTGTCCTTTGTGTTGTCAAATGCCGACTGCGATGGACTGAAATGTCAATTAATCGTTCGGGCGAGGAAGAGATAAAAAGGCCATGTTTGTGTGGGTTAATGGCGGCTCAGAAAACGTCAATTACATGTACCAGTGCACATCCCCATTCGGTTGTGCACCCAAACAAGTTTGTGCGTCAGAGTATGGCCCATAGAGCTTCATGACTGCGTAAATCACCTTATTAAAAGGAAGGGACACATGTGCTGGCGCATAAATGGCAGGGTGTCTGTTTGCATGCGCAGAAAGAGAGAGAGAGCGAGAGAAAGACTGGTGTAAATTCTGAATTAGGGACGGTGGTAAATAATGAAATTCGATTACCTTTTAAAGAGACCGCCGTTTTATTCGGAGAAGAGGGCCGCGTCTATTTGACATTTGCATGGGGCGCGCGGTGGCCACTTGTGTTTCATCGGCACGCCCACTCAGCTCTTTACTCTTTATTTGTTTGGCCGGCGACCTTGAGGAACCGACGCGTGGAAAAGGTTCCCGCTTTGCCTCTCCCCAAAGGGAAATACAGCATGACCATTCTCGCGCCGAAACAAGTGGTCAGAGCAGGCGCGAGGCAAATAGAAATGCAGCTATTGACAAATTCATCATGCAACGTGGCCGCGCAAACTCTGGATTTCATCATCTTGCTCATCAGCAGCTCGCTCTTATGAATTATTTGTGCCCCCCCCCCCAACCCCCCTCCTCCTTGGCTGTCCTCTCTTCTTGATGCGGTAAAACCCATCAAGAATCTATAAGCAGGCCCTGTCCCCGTGTCTCTCAATCATAATCAGGGCCAGGCAGCTTCTCACCCACTCGGCCTCTGAATTATTCACCAGTCATTGATGTGGTGGTTGACCAGCAGTTTTCCTTGTGAATTATTCATGTCTCCTCCCCTCCCGCAAAAGATTAACACCGAGAATGTATTCAGCCTTTATTTGTTGTGTGGGCTACAAAATTACAATATTTGACAGCCATGAAACGTTCAGATGGGCACCATAAATCTCGGGGCGAAACACTTGTAATATTTTGCCGCTGTGGAATTTATTGCACTTGTTTCATTGGTTCATGAATTCGGAGTGCTTCATGACTTCTTTTGACTTTCTTACAAGGGGTTTCATGATGTTTGGGCCGCCTGTGAACTATGACACAAAAACTTTCTTTCGATTTTGCGATCATCATCACGATCAGTGATGATGAAGACGGTGACTCTTCTGATTATGATGATATTATTATTATTTATGCTTTTTTGGGGGTATTTTTAGCTGCTTTTATTTGGCTTCATCACTCCTTTTGTGTGTCCTCGTCGCAAAATTGTTGACAGTGAATTACCATTTCAGTTGCCCTCCTTCCAGTGTGCGCACGTTATGCTTGAGAGGCGCGTGTGCATGCGCATCTGTTCGTGCGTGTGAGTGGCGTCGGGTTTGTTCTGTTTTGTTCTTTTATGGCGTAAGTCACTCTATATTTCATTGTATATAGAGTGCCACTTGCATATCACTAAAAATTGAATGATGATTGATTGACTGTTCTTCCTTTTCCTATTTTACCATTTTTTTTGTTTGGCTTCTTCAGTTTTTTTTTTAATCATGCTTGATCATTTTTCGGTCGATATAATCGTGAAAAGTTTCAACAGCAACGCCTGCCAAGTTTTGTACTTCCCGTGTTTCATGGCTATAACTGTTCATGCTCCCAGACTGCACACGGCCCTAATAAACACCCTGTCAGCACTCCTGCTGGGGTGAGGAAAATGCAAAATGATGGTGTGTGTCCTGGGAGATGATTCTCATTCTGACGTGATGCTCCTCTGACGGGCAAATATGGTCATTGTGCATTCCCCCGCCCCCCACCCCCCTTTTTTTGTTATACTCTCTGCCTCCCTCCTGTTTACAAATGGGATGTATCACATTTGCAGGGATCACATTTTAACAATTGGATAACAACAAAAAAAAAAAAAGGGAGATAAAGTAAACTCGATCAGCTCGCGCGGTCACATATGGAATGATTGCACGACCAAAATCTACCCAAATGATATGCCCCGTGAATCTTGTTTTAATGACATGCATTTGTCGTTGTCCTGAAGCGGCAGCTGTGAAGCTTGTCTATGGGCTGGCTGGCGGCCGTTTGCGATGTTTTCAGTCCTTAAACAGTGAGAAATGAAGACGGTTGCGTTCCAGCTGCGGTGTGCCAGGAAATGGTGCCTTGCTGCAGTTGCCAGTCTTCCATTGTCCAATCTGCCAAATCGTTTACTGGGATGGAGCCCGCCGCAAATATTATTACGGCGCAGTTTGCTGCGGTTCAGCTGAAGTTCTTCTGCTTCAATTCTTGTCGATGTCCAAAAGCGTTTGACTCGTGCACCTGTCTAAATGAAGACGCGATACTAAATGCATTTTAAATGCCCCAAACATGTATGGAATCAAATCAATGGTGGTTAGAATTCGGGAGCGCAAGTCCCCAATGTAAATTCTAAATTGTACCTTTTGAGTAGTGACGGCTCATCAGGAGACAGTGCTGTGGTGAGCCGAGTCACCTTGAAAGGCACAAAAATTAAATAAGGAAAATAGAATATCATAAAAATACTTCCAAATATATGTAGATCTGTTTTTAGATTAGCGGTAAATGAACGCTAGCATTGTTGCTAGCATTTACATCTGATAGCCTAACATTCACCTGCTCTTAATAATTTCTCTCATTTCTCTTTTAGCCTGATATGTCAGATTTTGATTCGAGTTGGATGTTCTGTTTGTCAGAATCATCTGAAGCGTGCTAAATAGTTTAAACTTTGTGTCACACGTTGTTGTTATGACTATTAGCGTAATCATTATCATTTAGATTTTCATTTGCATTAGCAGTATAACTACGCGCATCTTTCGTGTTCTTACCATGTGCCATTTTAAATTTGCAGTCAATTGCTGACATTTAAGGCCTCAATCTAATATCCATATGAAACATTTATATATATATATATATATATACATGTATATATATATATATATATATATATATATATATATATATTGGCAGGTAAGAACCATTCAGGTTTCTTCTTTTTGCATTCCAATGCCATGCATCTCCCAACAGTCCAACGGTCACACTGCCGGAATGCTAATTAGGGTTAAGCGTGATGAATGCTCTCCGGAGAGCGGAAAAAATCAATTTGCCGTTAAATATCGCAAAGATGAAGGACAATCTGAATTTGTGGCAAATCAGCCACATTCTTTCATTTCATTCATACATCGGTATGTTATTCAGGAAATGAATGTTTCAGGAACGATAACGATCATTTTCAAATCATGTCCATGTCCCAACACGGCTCACGGACTGACCGTATGCTGGTTGCTCTCGTCTCTCTTGCTCTGGATCACAATGACTTCCTAAAACAGATGAATGCCATTTTAGCAGATGTTTTCCCAGACAGGACGAAAGAGCAGCTTGTGCAGCATTAGAGCGTACGCGTCACGTCGAATGAACACTGCTTATTGAGCAAAATGAGGGGAGGGGGCGGGAACAAAAAACATTTATTTCCCCAGTGCTATGTTTTGGTTATTCTGTCAATCTGTCAGCATTTTCTGCACAACAAAGTCCTGACTGGAGACAAATACGGCATTGTATTTACAAGGAAGGGGGAGTGAAATTGAGCATTGTCCTTCAAGCTTGCCACGAGGGAGAAGGAAAGAGTGCCGTCTTATTTACATTCACAGCCATCGCAGCTTCCGTGACACAGTCGCTCTCTCGTAGCCAACCACAACGCTGACTAATTAACATGTGCAATACCTTTCTGATCAGCACCGAGCATTCTCTTGTTTCCTCTGATGCTCCATGAATTTAGATGTTGCAATTAGTGTCTTTTATTTCCCTTGTTACCCCCCCCCCCCCCCGCCCCCAAAAAAAGAAAAAAAAGTCAGTGCCAGTGCAGTGCATACAGAAGCGCCCAACGAACAACAACTTTTTCGGGAATGCTCTATTCTTTCAAAATCAGACTAATGAACACATTGTTCTCGCGTATAAAAATAAAACAATAAAAAAAAGGTTGCCATTGACCTGTGGTTAGCGTATCGACCTCGCAGTGCAGAGGCCGTGGGTTCGATCCCGGCTCTGGCTTCCCTGTGTGGAGTTTGCATGTTCTCCCCGGGCCTGCTTGGGTTTTCTCCGGGTACTCTGGACTCCTCCCACGTTCCAAAAACATGCATGGCAGGCTGATTGAACACTCCAAATTGTCCTTCGGTGTGAGTGTGAGCGCGGACGGTTGTTCGTCTCTGTGTGCCCTGCGATTGGCTGGCAATCGGTTCAGGGTGTCCCCCTGCCGACGGCCCGAAGACGGCTGGGCTAGGCTCCAGCAGCCCCCCGCGACCCTTGTGAGGATAAAACGGTTCGGAAAATGAATGGGTGGATGGAAGGTTGCCACATATGAAGATGAGATGAAGCTCTTCCAAGATGAGCCCCACGGCAGATGACAAAAACAAACAAAAAAAGAAAGTTTTGCTTTTTTTTTTGTTTTGTTTTGTTGAACTTGTTCAGAATGAAGCCAATGAATTGTCAGACCGGGATGAATCTATTAGGCGACCGTGAGAGCCTTTCCTCTGCGACTCTTTTCCAGTTTCTTTCCGTTTATATTCCTTCTGATTGCGCGTCACGCACTGGAAGCAATGTCAACGTTGACCGTGAATCCAATACCTTTGCAGAAGACACGTGAAAACGTCATGCAAATTCAGCGCAAATATTGACTGCTAATATCGTGCCGTACCGTTCGTATTCGTCGAATGCATAAATGACGTCTGCATGAGATTAGAGTAGAAAATGGTACAAACCTAATCAGGACATTACATTCTGTAACACACCTTCGTCATATTATGCGAGGAAAAAAAGCCAAAACAAGACAGAACGTGAATGAAACAAGTCAGTTAAGTTGAAATATTCTTTTCAGCTTGCTTGTACAAAACACAAACACAAATGGTTTTACGCAAGAAACAACAACAACTTAAATGAATAAATAAATCCGTGTTTGCACCTCTAGCTGCTGCAAGGAAAATCCATTCCCAAACTGGGGACGCTGGACCAAATTGAAACAGGAAGCGGCGATGCGGAAGCACGTTACAGCGGCGACTGCGATGATGAAGATGGCTGCGATGGTTCCGGTGGTGCGGAGACGGAGAAGAACATCCAGAGAGTCTCCAAATGTAAGTCGCAACCTTTCCTGTGACTAAACGACAAGCAAAGTTCTATCGCCGAGTTGGCAAGGTCGAACGAAGACACACTGACTGGGCAACGAAAAAACAAACAAAAAAACGCCGATAAATCGGACTCATTCCATTCATGTATGGTCACATCATCAGATCGTCTTCTTTGATGCACAATTAAAATTCAAAGTAGCCAAAGCGAGCGGTAAGTAAATCCGGATCGTAATCCATCTTAATAAGAGTCAATCCTCGACTCCGGTTTATGGCACACATAATCAGAGTCGTGAAAGATAATCGTTTCAATGGGGGCATTACAGCAATCAAGGCCGGTTACTTCAAAAAATGATGACTCCAGAGAGGTTGGGTAACCCCCCTGATGAATCGCGGCGCCGTGACTCTCCTTTCACACCTTCCCCACATGGCACGGATGCGCCTGCCTCCTCTCCCCTCTCATCGTTAAACATGCGAACCGCCGGATTAATCATCCCTCCCGTTTTGCCCACGGCGACAACGAGGGCGGCGGCTGTGGGGGTGGGTGGTCATCCAAACAAGTCATTCACCCCGGGTAAATGTTCCCCCGCGGCCTCACGGTCCTTCGGGAGGCTGCTGGAAATTGGGGAAGCCGTGATGTGTTTCGGCAAAGAGAAAATTCTGACCGACTGTCTGCCGTCGCCCGCGCCGCATCTGTACGCACCAGTTTTAAATGTTACCAAAGAGACGAACGAGAAGCGAGCGTTCCTCAAGAAAGCCAGGCAAGCGTGGCTCTTTCATGAAAAGCGTGACGAGTCACGACTGTTCGTTTGATGAGATGCTAAACGGCACACGAAGCAGTTTGTTACAGCACGTGGCTCTGGTTGCAAAGAGAAGCTTTGCTCTGTTGTGATTTGAACACATCATTGTGCTCAGAGCAACAAGCGGTGCAAATCTGCTGCAGCTGTTTTTTGATTTAAGAGTTCAACTCATTATGCTTCTCACCGGAGTGAAAACGGTTTACCTCCGCCTTACTCATCGGCGATGCTCGTTCTCCTTCATCTGAGCGCAAAACTTCAATCACAGAAGCACACTCGACTCCGCTTTATTTCCAGAGCGCTTTCAAAACAATACAAAGTGCCTGATGTGGAACAACAATTTGTCACATGACAACAAAGACCATTCAAACAATAAATGTGACCTTGATCAAAGTAGGATTTTAAACTGCGTGTGTACCACATTTCTTTTTTTTTTTTGTAATTAAAGGCGACTTGGGAATAGGTGTAAAATTTGACAGCACATCTCGATCAAGGCCAGAATTCTTGTTGCGGGACGACACCAGAAGACAAACGATGGCCAACCGATTTACTGAGACTTGAGAGAACCGCCTTCGAGAAATGAGGAGGAACAGACTCATAAGGTCATAGTGAAACCAATCAAAGACTCAATATCACTGCACAAAAATAAGGAAAGGAAGACAGAGTGGAAATGGACAATGTTTGTCTTGCAGGAGCAATTTTGTGGGGGAGGTAATGGCTGTTAGACTTTGGAGGACAATGTGTGAGACTGTGTGTGTGTGTGTGTGCGGGTGCTTCAAAGCAAAACAGTAACGCTGCAAGACTCTCTGCTGCGGAAAGGCCATTTCAAATTTAATTTGATCCCTTTCTCCGCCATTATATATAATCCCTCTCCCGTGCCTTTGAGGTTTATCAGCAGAACACGCTGTAGATGGTCCGGACCGATAAGAAAATTCAATAGGATGCGATCAATGGCCACAATGGAGACCTGATTTCAAGGATGAGCCTCATTGAGCATAATTACGCTCACGTGAGATCTGCGCCAACTTGACAAGAAGCGGGAAGAGACCGCGCCGGCCTGGCATCGCGTCAGCCGGGGCACGAGGAAACCGACTTGACAGTTTTCCCGACCCACGAGTCGTCAGAAATCATGACGTGACTAATACATGAGAACGTTCGTTATCATGATTATGTTACTACGCGCACACTCGCTAGTCATCACTAAATTATCATTTGTCCCCGACCAGGAGCGCGGGCGGAGCTTGTTTTCAGATATCTTCATCCTGGAGTTTTCGGAATAGCTCCTCTTTTTTTCATCTTTGCTCGGATAATCGTGACACAGATGACAGAGAATCTTCACTAAAACATGACAGGAGTGAGATATGAAAATAGCTCTTCCTCCCGCACCCATTTCATAAGTGTGCCCTCGTTTTTTTCTTTTCATGACTGCATGGAAGGGCGCATGGCCAGGCATTTCATTTATTATTTTTTAACGTGCCACATCTTATTATTGTACTCACAAAGATACTGTGAATGATTTGACCTGATTGGGATTGCTGCTCATCTTGCCCGCATTGTCGTTAGCGTGACGGTATTTCTTTTGAAGGCTACGATGTTGCTCAGTGATGAACGATAGATTTTGTTTTACTTATAAGAAAATGTTGGCCCTCATTTTTATATAAGCAAATGTGCTTTTAACTTCAGACCCATAAAAACGCATCTCCAATTTTGCACACCCCTGTGGAACCGCATTACGGCAAAAACCATCGTAGCTCCAGCTCTGTACTTCCTTGAACCATTGTCACTGATCTCTATTCCACAGCAGCAGACACTTTAAAGCGCTCAAGGACGGACATCTGTACAACTGGACAGTATATGCCACAAAGACTGCTACTGGTCACTTTAAAATGATTATCTGCACCAACTGCACAACTGTTATAATATTGTATTCTATCACTGATCACGTTCACTCTGCTTGATACTTTGCAAATTGTCTCACAGCTGTCATTGGGTGGTACCACCGCACAACGTGACCCTTGCATGACGGAATATCTTTCCATACTTATTCGTCATGTCCTTGTTTGACGTAGCTGCTTGTTATTGATGATACTAGTATACCACCTGTACCATCAGTAAAGATAATTCTGATTCTGAACTAGGTTAGCATGATGTTGCTCTTGGGCCAGAATTCTATTTCCACTCATTTTGATGGGAACCTTTGCTCTGTGATTATGGAATTCACTTTTAACATTTCTCAAGTTAGCACCCAGAAGTGGACAGTGAGACTTAAGCCATAAACTTTATTCAACAAAGAAACCAAGTAAAAACAAACAAGAGGACCAGGCGTGGCAGCGGCTTAGCGCTCAACACGTTGAGGCTGAAAAAAAAAAAAAAAGAACAAAAGGAAATCAGACCAAATGTAAAGTGCTGGGAGAAGCCAGGAATAAACTCTCAAAAATAGCAAAGTAATGAATAGAAAATCACAAGCGCAAACCGGGAGCGAGAACAAAGTACAACGGAGAGTGGCGATGATTTCAAAAGTCGGAGCGAGCACGGAAGGAATTTCAGCGAGGAAGTGAACAATCCCAGTCCGGGGATGCAACATCACGTTCTGTAATGAAAGTCAGAGAGGCGCGTAAATACTGAGGGTGACGACTAACGCGGGCACACTAGCTGCGCGAGGAGCTCAGCACACCTCAACAACCTGAAAAGAAAACAAAGACCGAAGCCAAAACAGGAAACAGAACCGCAACAATTTCAAAATAAGAAACAAAAGTGATTCAGAAGAGGAGCACAGTCATGCCAGGAGAAATCCTGCTATTTGTTTACTGTGTGAGGAAAATATACATCTGGGGTGATCACATCAAAAGCGCTGCTTGGCTCAATTCATGATATGATGAAGCAATTCTGCAACTCTCGCTGTGGTGTTTGTTTATCCTGCTCCCGATTGGGAGATACGAAGAAACACGCATCGAGAGACTTTGGGAGGTTTTAATGAGACAAAGCTACTAAATGAGCTAAATTCTAATGTCTGCCTGAAAACACAAAGGAGCACATACATTAATCCCAATCAAAAAAATAGGTGGCGACTCATTCCTGGCACATGCTACGCTTTGTGTGTGTGTGTGTTGTTGGAGACAACCGAGAGTTGTTTCAGCGCTCGAACCTCAACAGGCAGCTGTAAGCGCTCTTATCTGGGCGGCCTCGATTCAGCTGCAGACATTGTGACCGGCCGGTTGCCTTGTGAGCATTGTCGCGCAAAACAAAATCTGTCAGACCCAGAGGGACACAAATCGATTTCTTGGAAGCGAGCGCACGAGGGCACGGAGAGAGACTCTCTTTAGGTGTGACTCTTCTTCATTAATGGTGTCTCCGCGGGTGTTTGATGGCGACGTCTGTCTCCTCAGCGCTGCAATAAAGTGCCGCTCAATCTCAAAGTCCCCCGCTCATAATGCCGAGTGATGACGGACATAACGGCACTCAACCACAAAGAAAACGGAGGCCGTTTTTGCCATAGCACCCCCTGTCATATATTGCAACAACCCGGAACACAAAATCTGTAGCTATTAGAAAGCTCTTTAGCCTCATTACAGTGTGAGATGAGATTAGCTCACCCGCTGAGATTCTCGCCCTCCTCCTTGCCCGTGATAATGCAATGCAAATTGTTTGCTGCGGCGTGGCCCGCAACCTTTTGGCCAGTCAGCCTAACTCGGAAAGACTCCGAGATCGTATGATGTCAACTCAATTGAACGATCCCTCTGAACTCAGTCATTATTTGGCGTGCTGTTCAAGAAGGCGAGCACACCGCTGCTGCGCAGATCAAAGCAAAATTGCATTGCATGAATCGGGTGTTTAATGGGGGAGACTGCGATACTCTATGAGAGTCACCTCGGAGCGTTTTACGATCCAGTTACACGTTACTGCTCCACTGAAAAAAACAAACAAAACAAAAACGTGCTGCTGCATTTGCTCATTTTTATTTTGTCAAGTGGTTGGAGCAAATAAAATCATCTGAAGTCAGGTACGTGTTTTAAGTAGCATCCATCGCTGGATACAGACGATCCTTTTTCGTGCAACCACACGATTTGATTTTGCGCATCCGCTGGACGAGATAAAATTCCACCACTATATTGTATTTTTGTGTGCTTATTACAATACTGCAAACTCCAACGATTAAAAAAAAATGAATATGGGTAGTACATATTCATAATGCAGCGTCAAATGAAAGTGACTCTCCCTATTTTTTGGAAAGACAGCATTTTGGATCATAGATTGTGTGGTTGTAAGATGACGACACTGAAAAAAAGTTTTGTCAAATTCACTCCATTTTCTTTCGTCAAGTGGTTGCGCAAAATCTAATCGTCTGGATCCAGATCCATTTTTTTTTTAAGACTTTGACATATCTACTTAAAAAAATGTATTTGGACCCAGATGATTTGATCGTTGTCGAAATAAAATGGAGTAGATGAAGACATTTTTTTTTTTTGTGAGTACGCAGCCAGAAAACAAGCCACCATTTTTTTTTTCAAACTACTTCCATACGGAATAGCGCTCCAATCCAACACCAGTCTCCCCTTCGATGGAGGCTGCTGTCAAGCACTATGGTCCTGAAATTCAAGGGACTTGTGTGCCAAGCGAGCTCTGTGGAGGATCGGAAACGACACCAAAGGGCAAAAAGCTGCAGTGAGAGCTGTCAGCATGCGCGCATAAAAATTGTGATGGACGAAGCTCAGTGCTGTTTGGATCGGCGCTGTAAACTATGACGTGATATATTTCATCTTTAATGATTTTTTGCAACCGTCTTTTATTTATTTATGTATTTTTCACACGGCTCATTTCATACCGCGGCTTTTCGTGTGTTCTATTGTGATCATTACCTCGACGAGGAGGTCACGTTTTCACCCTCCTCTGGTAGTTTGTCAAGCAAGATTGCGTTAAAGCTACTGAAGCGTCCAAATTACAATTTGTGAAACGATGCCGTTGATTTGGGTCCCAATCCAGTCATGATGTTTTTTTATTTTTTATTTTTAAAAAGGTATCATTTTAACATTGAGAAAATGCTTTTTCTATTTACTCGGCTTGTCCGTGTGCGATATTCAAATTGGCTGGATTATTCGAAACATTGGAGTCGGATAAATACGCAAAAATGATCAGAAACCAGGAAGCGGGCAAGTGGAGAAGATCTCCCGCAATAATTTTTGCAAACCATTCGCAGTCTTGATGAGAGCAAATGGAGGAGAATAATTGAAGCTGAAAGACTGAAAGGCCACCAAACAGGCAACGTGACGGCTCTGAGAGTCTTGTCTTCCGAGATAACGCAACCAAGAAACGGAGTTCCATCCCATATATGAAATGACGACACAAGGCGCGAGACAGTTCACTGGACATTCAAACAAAAGTAGACTTCCCCCCCCCCCCCCCCCCCCCCCCTCCATATCGATGAATAGCTTCATACACTCCACGAAGGAATTTCACTGGAGACGCTGAAAGCCGCCGAAGCAGTCATTGACACGACAGCAAAACCGCTCCTCTCGTTTGCGGATGTGCGAGGTGACGTCTTGAGATGCTTTCATTTTCTTTTTAAACATACTTTGTCGCACTCATTAAAATCCCTCAAGCGGAAACTCAACTCACACTCTCCTGCGAAGTGTATTGCACGCCCCGCAGAGTGACACAAATTTGATTTGTTTACTCTCAGGCGGCGCGATTCTCAGAGGCGTCGAGGCGGTGTGAATTAAAAAAAAAAAAACCTGGCATGGAATCCGATAGCTTCAGATCAGAATCGGGTTTCTGTTTAGAGTGATGATATGCTTTGGATATCTGCCAATCCGAATGCAGTGCCAAAGCACAAAATATATGCTGCCAGTGCAAGTCATTGAAACACATTTTTCGGCGACGTGTACAAAAAAAACAACGACACAAACAAGCACGTTTACAAAGAAAACTAAACTACTAAACGTTTACTCAGCTGATTTTGGGGAAGCGTATTATACACGGGAGCGTATTATACACAATATTTATCGGGTGTTCATCATATTAATAGTTTTTTTATGTGAAACACGAGACAAAATCAGGTTGATTAGCGTTTTTTATTTATAACGTTGGCTGCCCTCGGCTTTAACCCGCGGGTACTCCTGTTAAGATAATCAACTGGAGCGTGATCATTTACACCCGCAGTTTCAAAAGGGGGCCTCATGTTTGGTCATCCAAGAGCTACTCACGAGGCAGCCAGTTTGCCGTCTGCGCCCCGACACCGCAGGAGGCCTTTTGTGTGTGTGTGTGTGTGTGTGTGTGCGTGTGTGCTAAATGCAGCTTCACCATGTTTACTTTGAACTCTGGACTCCACGACTGGACTGTTTCTCCCACGTACACTTTTTTTCCTTTGATATTGTTCACATTTGGAGACCAAAAAAAAAAAAAAGGCAATCTGCAAGTGCTTTAAAAGCATTTGGAATGGACTATCTGCTGTGATTTGGCTCACATTTCTGTTCCCCCTCCTTGGACAGTCTATCCTTCGAAAGACTTACCATCCATCTGTCGCTTTAAGTAAATATTTATTACTGTATATTTCGGGGCCAAACATAGCATTCAATTGATTCTTCGAATTTGGCCACAAAGACTTTTTGGGTGAAAAATATCGACAGCATTTTTATAGATGTCATGATTACATCACCTGCTGCTTGGAAGGGACATGATCCAAAGCACCTGTCATCGCAGTGTCACATGACAGGCAGGTGTTCTGTCCTTCCAGTTCGTGTCCTCTGGAAATGTCACTCAGCCTTCATCCTCGGGGCCTCCAAGGTCACCGGCAGATGTGCCTCACCAACTACGGCAGACTCGAACACTGCTCTTCCATCAGCCTTCCTCTCGGTCGACATGGCGCAGGCGGAGAAAACAAAACAAAACATTGCAGACTTCCTGTTTGTTGCAAAAGACCTCAGCATGAACACACAGTCACACAAATACACGGCGTGAAAGCACAGAAGAGAGAAAATTTCGCTGGCCCACCGGAAAAGGCTGAATCTACTCAGACTGGTGTTCTGTGGTGACCTTCAGCCTTAATGGATGGAAAATGCTTTTGTATGAGAGGAAAACATTCATCACGGTGATCAGAGTGAAGGGTGGCCTTGAAGTTGGCGCAGGACATGATATGTGGCAACTTTGAAATGTGACTTGATGTTTAAGAGGAAAAATAAGGACCTGATTTACTAAAGGCCTGCATGTGGCAAAATGGGCGCAAACTTGATCGCTCACACAAATCGATTTGCCGCCAGAATTGCGTTTGCCTCATGCGCTGTATGGCCGTGCAGTTCATTTGACACTCTCAGGGAGGAATACATGCAAATAGATTAATTTAGCATCCACAATTTGATTTGTCAAACTTGTGACAAATTCCCATGGTTGATTTTCCATCTTTCAATCCCGTTTCAGAAAGACGGGTCCTCATGGCGCTGCGGTGTGTGACTATGATGAGGAGAACAGATCTTTTCTGTTCTTGCTCACATTTTTGAAATGCCAGACACACAAATCAACCCCAGCCCTCTGAGTGGTCGCTTAACTAATTTAGAGTGTTCCATGCATGTTTTTGGAATGTGGGAGGACACCGGAGTACCCGAAGAAAACCCACGCAGGCACAGGGAGAACATGCAAACTCCACACGTGAAGGCCGGAGTCAGAATCGAACCCTGCACCTCCGAATTGTGAGGCCGACATGCTAAACAGTCGCCCACCGTGCTGCCGTGAGTGACATCCCGTTTGAAAAATATACGCGGTGCCCCACATTTGGCAGCCATCACGATCCATCACCCCCCGAGTCCGCAGCGTGTCCCCCATCAGCACTCGCAATCCTCCAACCCTTGGTCGACTGCCACACAATCTTAATGGGCATGTTAATGAACCAATCGCACATTATGAAGTGTCCTTTTTCTTCCCATGATCGCTGACAATGAATAGTTATTGATCAGCGATACTGTCATTTGACATCCACCTACTCACACATTAGCCCGGCATCGATTGCTGGCCGCGCTTCCTGTGTGCGAGGCTCGCCAATCGATCCGATTCCTAATGTGTGGTCCAGGCTCGACCATTGGAGCCATCCATTATCACACTTGCCATCCAGAGGCTTGTCACTGAGGCCTGGTGGGAAATTGCCAAGCCGTCGTGATTGTGAGCGGGACGCAGAGCCCGATCGCTTCTCCCCATTTTTGTCACCGAGCTGTCGGATAATTGAGTGGCCATTCCCGATGCCGCAGAATACGTATGAGGCTGTTTTAGGTGCGCCGCGAATGTTGGTCGTCAGTGACATGCGCCGGCGTCTAAAACGAAATGCATTAAGCGTTGCCATCCTCTTCTCTGTCCCTTCCGACGAGTCTCTGTTCAAAATAGCCCGAGATGCCGTGTTGATTGTCGTCAGACTTTATTGCCTGTATCACTTGTCTGAACATCCCGTCTCTATATTTTGAATCTAAGTTGTGGTCACTGGAGGTCCGAAGTTTGGTGCGGGGATCTATCATCATAACACGGCGAGGCAGTTTAATAACATTGCTGTGGACTCCCGAGAAGAGTCAGGCATTTACTTGATATTTTATATAACATGGACCATTTCGGGATGAAGACGGATGAACTCGGTTCACCTCAATCCACAAATAACGTCAGGTCATACTTGAAGTCAGAATGAAATGATCTCTTTGGGAAATAAAAGCAGGAGCCAAATGAGCTATCGGATTGCTGATTTTCTGTCAGCGAGGTTCCGAGGCTTTTTGATTTCATTTTCAAGATCTACAGAGTTGCTCCAGACCTTTATGTGGCCACCTTTGCGCCATAGCTGAATCTACTTCAACATCGTTTCCCTCTATCGTGTGGAAGGTTTGCTGTGGCAAGAATCCCGCTCGCAAATCATGAATATTGGATGAGACGTGCAGCAGATGAGCCTGAGCCCTCCAGTCAGACCCGACATTAATTAAATATCAATTGGCCCTGCTTCCGTACCTTATTTCATGCCACATTCACACCTTCTTGGGGAATCGTCAAGCCAAGTGAAAACGAAGGTTGTGGCCTTGCACTTTCTTATCATTTGTCTGACAGCGCAGCCGAGTTGTTTGGGTTCGTTACAATTGCATTTCTGACTTGATTTCAACCGAGGGCGTGGACCCTAAAACATTGTGTTGCCGAAGAAGATGAGCTTGAATTATGTTCATTTCCTGGCGCTAAATTCTCCTCCGCTACATTAATAAATATTTCATGTAGGTTGTACCAACGAGGAGGATTCTATGAGCCATGCTATAGTAACTATTTGCACAGATCTCAGATCTCGAAAGGTAAATGTAATGCCGCAATCTTTGGAAAATTTCTCGCTTTGATCAGCGATGCTTTCTGTGGTTCCCGCACGTAAAGGCTGTCTCATATCTGCAACCAGTCACGGAAGACCGTAATTTCCGAACTATAGAGTGCACTTTTTTTTATAAGCCGCACCCACTACAGTTTTGAAGACACATAAGCCGCACCCGTCTATAAGTCGCAGGTCCCCACATTGTAACATGAGGTATTTACAAAGAAAGACGTACACAGAAAGCGTTTTCAAAGTTTTAATAACATACCGTAACTTTTCTTTCCAAATAGTGCCTGCAACAGCAGTAAAACAGCACTAACCGGGCTTGTTAAAAAAAATAAAAAGTCACTGTTTGCCGTCGTAAGGCTTTGTTTTCAATTGAAAAAAAAATCCTCGCTTGCCGTAACACTCGCTCAACCATTCCTTCATTCGGCTTTCTCCCATCTACGCTTTCGTGTCAACTTTCACGACAATGTCTTTTGGGAGTTTTTTTGGGGGGCATCGTAATCCTTGGTGGATGCAGTGCAGCCCAAAACACAGGTCAAATGCGTCTTCCTCGACACGTATATATCAACTTGTCTCACTCTTACCTTTTATGCTTGAGCGCTCCCTGGCGGCCATCAGAAAAATCCTTATTTAGGCTACTTCATTAAATTAGCTGCCGAGTTGAAAGCACTTATAGTGCGAAAATTACGATAAGCGTTGCGATATTGCAATATTGCTCTGGGATTACGTTGAACAACATTTATAAAAAGGTCCTCCCTGGTAACGTGCAACTTTTGGTTTATCAGTGACAATAATTTCAGCGAAAAAACAAAACATACTGTATATAACAACAACGCACGATGATCAGCAGCTCCATCGCCGGACGTAGAATTCTGGTTTGTTTTAAATTGCCATCGATGAACAACATTGAAGCGGAACTCCGTCAGTGTACTTGACATCAAAAGTGATCCAGCAAGAAGAAAAACAAAGAAATAAATTTAGACGGCAGCATTTATGAGATAGGGTCCGGATGTGCTTTACTTTTTGGCGACTGGCGCTCAGCGGACTTGCTGCTGATCTCTTCCCTGACATTTCAGAGAAAGTCAGCAGCCCTCTTCACCTTGGAGTCCCTTTGATGAGGTCCAAGGGATTCTCCTAATCCGGAGAGGGAAGGCTGGAGGGTAATTTTTCCTTCCTTGAGGGGATGAAGCCACTGAATGGATCGCTAAGTTAATCATCAACTGGGAGAACCCGTTTGAGTTTCAGCCGCCAAGGTCCTTTTGGCCACCGACACGGGCTGCTCTTCACATTTGGCTAGTTAGCATTTTAAAAACATTTCCGTGTGTTTTTTTGTGGGGAGGTGCAGACGGAGAGAAGCAACCTTTTTTCGGTCATGACATTTGTATGCGCTCGGGGCCCGGAGGGGCTTGCAAGTGTCCTCAGAGTGGTTGCCTGGTTATGCCAAGATAAGCATGCCTATTCAAATCCTTTGATTCCAATGGAATTCCCCAAAAAAGCTTTTTTTTTTTTAACCACGAGTCTTTAAAATAATTACATTGGTCATTTTGTCGGATATTGCTTTTTTTCCCTTTTGACTGTGTTTTTGTCACATCCATGTCATTTAGCTCAAAATTAGGTTGCGATAGTAATTGTTTGCTGTCAAAAATAATTGAATCTTATGAGTGGTCACTTTTTTGGGGGTTGGGGGGGGGCAATATATTCCAGAATGTTACTTTACTTCTATGACCTGAGTAAAGTAGGACATGCAGACTCACCAGATGCTGAATTTTTTTTAACACCTCCTGGCTCACCAGCAGCTTCTGCCAGTTCTTCATCCTCCGCATGGCGAAGAGCTATCAGTGGCTTAATCAACCGTAAGCAATTCCACAGCTGGTCTGATGAATTTGGGCCATGCCTGTTGCGGCGCGATCGCGGGAAATCAAGCTCAGAGACGCCCGTGTTTATCCGAAGGTTAATGGAAGGTTAATAAGAAAGAGATCACAACATACTTAGAAACTTTATTATGGAAACTGTGTTTTCTCAGAAGAGGAACATCAAAACAGGGGAAGAGGTGTGATCGTCCTAATTAGCAAGGCATCTGAGACAAAAGTGTTTTATTTGATTTATGAGACTGAGAAATGCTTTGCGACTGTTTCATGACTTTGTCTCGAGTTTGATTTGTGCTTGTTGTTTTCGAGTTATTTTTTATTTACACCTTTTAGAATGTGTTTTGCATGCGTTACTCTGGGCATAAGCAACCCCACTGAGCCGAGCATCCCATCATCGAATGCTGCGGTTGGAGAGTTTGCACGATGATCCACGTGCAGCAAAAGAGGACCTTATGTTCAGCCGGCAGTCAACTCATATGAAAGCAGATGACAAAAATTAATCGCAAAATCCCACTTTATCGTCTGCAACTGCAACATTTAGATTGACTGTTGTTTAAAAAAAAATTCAATCACTTTTTAAGCACTTCTAATCTTCTTTATTCAAGCGCGCATTCATACGTGAGCTTTGGTGCTTGTAGTCGAAGCGACACAGATTGGCGAAGGTCGGAGCGGAACGCAACGACCTTGTGCTGCACGTATTTGTTTGGTTTCTCGGCTGAACCTTTATGAGGGTGAACAGAAAAGGGAGAAATTCGAGGAATGCGACTTCAAGGCGAGCAGCATGCGTCCATTTGATCAGACCAGATATGGTGTTTTTTTTGGGGGGGGGGCCTTTGTGGAGAAAGGCGCCGCACATTAAACATTTACAACATTCCGTCCTTTTTGTTAACACTCTTTGAATCCCTTTGTTACAATATTAATGACATTCTTTTGACTTTTTTTATTCAACTTTTGTTTTTTCCCCATTTATTTTTTTTTGGGGGGGGCGATCAGGGAATAACTCTTTTTCCAAAAAGCATACTTGCTTCATGGTTATTAATAATAAAACTATATGTTGATGTGTTTGGCAAATCCCCTTTTTTCTCCTCCGTTCTGGGTCTTATTTCTTTGTTTATGGATTTTTTTTGGGGGGGGTGGGGGTTCCTGATAACAATTTGAGCTATTGGAATGCATCCTCCTTGAGTCAAAAAGTGCGGCGCTGGCCACGGGTGCAGCGCTACGACTTATTCATTCCGATTTGTATTCTGCCGGTGTGCGTGCAACCTGAGAGTGATTGACTGGCGGTCAGAGCCCAGTATTGACTGCTGGGAGGATGTAATAGAGGCTGGGGTGACGGGATCCAGGACATCAACACTCTCCCTGTGGCCTGGGCTGCAGAATAAAAGCAAAGCACTTCATCAGTCTGCCGGCCCCCACGCTGAGCTGCACGGGCCTCTGTGTTTTAGAATCATGCTTCGCCCTTGAATTAGATTCAATTGATCTGCCCCGTGCTATAATTGTACACCGACAGGATGGATGCTTGTTGGATTTGGGGGTGAGTCGGGACATTTGAAATCCTTTCGATGCAAGAAGGTAAATTAAATGAGACAAAAGGCCCGATTCAAGGTGACTGGTTTAGAGGAATCGTAGTCAAATAACTCCATGTCTGGTTTAATTATCTGCGCAGTGCAACTTTAAGCACTTGGATTTGATACTTCCTTTGGTTGTCTGTAATCTATGTCTGTATATTTTCTCTAAAAGTTCTACTTCTTTCATTGAAATAATTGTGTGATAAGACTTGGACATATAATGATCGCCCCCAACCTAACGGATGAATAGTGAGGACACCAAAACTCTGCAATGCTTTTGTCTTCAAAAGAAAACTTTACATAAAATTGTCGTTTGTAGCTTTTTAATGCTAAAACTTGACAGATTATTCACTCACGAGGCACTCCAGTATTGTAGATGTACCCGCTCACCTGCCGAATGAAATTAATCTGCCTTTATGGATCTAATAGAGCTGCAATTGAAACCACTAAATGCAGTCCAAAATTATGAGAAAAAAAAGAGGCTGAAAGTATTTGGAAAGTTTTAACCTTAGCTTTCAACATTGCTGTGCTGGTTTAAAACTGCCATGAAAGTCTGTGACGGTCTAGTGGAGGCTTCGCGGTTGCCACGGAAACGGCCGACACCAACTGAAGTCGGCAATACTAAAGTTAGCAGGCTTCCTTTTTTTTTTCCCGCCTCTGTGATCTTTTGACCCCCACCGTGAAGGGAACAAAAGTCTTTAGAATGAATGAATGTATGGACGCAGCTCTTGTAGTGGATGTCGCTGGATGGATCTGCTGTCCCGGATGTCGAGTGTGTACGGTGGAAATACGCCACTGGTTTTAATTAGCGCAAAAAGTAACAAACCCTGAACCAATAGAAGTATTTCAGGCTGCACCAAAAACAGATCCCAACTCACAAAATCACAGTCCAGCCGACATCGGAATGAATATACGTACTGCCCCCGGCTGAGTGTGCATCGACTCTCGCTGCTAATTATATTGTATAGCCCGCGTGGCTGGTTGTGTCTCGGAAGGGCTATCAAGCCTCGACTTTATTGTTACCGTTTGAAGCATACTAAACCGAGACTCAGATGGCATTCTTCTTCATGCCTCACAAAGTCAGTTGAGGCACACATCAACCCGGCACCGTGGCATTTCTAAATACATATGAGGCGCGTGGAAAAAGTCAGGTGTGACATTTCTCGGTTGAGTCAATATTGAAACGGAGGAAAAGCAGAAAAAAGATGATTCACTGGCAAATCAATGGTGCGCCGCCAATTGATCGGATTTTGGGAGATAAACAGTTTGTTTATTCTGTGGTCTCTGAATGTCAGAGCCTAATGAAAGTGGGATGCCGTCGCCAGCACAAATGTTCCGGCTGCACTCAGACGTCCCTCCGAGTGGTCTCGGGTGGTTTCTTACTGTTAAGCATCTCTTCTCAGTTCATCTTGTTCTCGGGTAAACAAAACAAATGAAGGAGGAATCTACTGGCTTAGAAATAAGCACTTGTCTTTCTTGTTTACACTTATTTTGGCTGCCGCATCTGTTCAGATATGCCACATTTGGTTTGGCCTTTATGAAAAGTGATTAACTCGTTTGTTTGTAAATATACAGTACACTCGGTGGACCTTCATCTGCATGCAATAAGATTGAATCCAGGGTATGTTTAACAACAATAATACTTAGGTTTCACTGCCATAGGCGTATTGATTTCACTATTCTTTTCACTCACAAAAATGTCCAGTACGGCGCCTCCACTCATTGAAAGCTAAGCAATGTGTTGAATTTACTCAATGCCCCTATGGAACTCATGCCTGTCAACCTCGGCTAATAGCTGCCCTTATAAATGATTACGATTCCCCTTACAAAGCAACAAAAACCCTTCCAACGGCTTACTGCGCATGCGCACATCATGCTTTATCAATCCGACCGTACGCAGCGCTGAAAAAAAATATACGATTGAGGATTACTTTTGCTGGTTTGCCGTGACAATAGTAGCGATCGACGACGGCATTGTCGTTGGCCGCCAGCAGGTGAGATCAGGATTTGAGCCAAAATGGTCTTTGTGAGATCGGTTCACAATCTTTTTTTGTATAAAAGTTGTAATACGCCGTACATGATTTGAAATGATAAAAAAACGTATACAATACGAGGAAAACGTACAAGTTGACAGGTATGGGAACTTTAAATGTTGTGTGTGTGTGCGTGTGTGTGTGTGTGTGTGCGTGTGTGTGTGTGTGTGTGTGTGTGTGTGTGTGTGTGTGTGTGCGTGTGTGTGTGTGTGCGCTATCTGTCTCAATGTGGGAGTAAGGCCCGCTGTCGGTCATCGCCCCTCCACCGTGTGCTTTTATTTTGAAACGCAAAATCGCATCGCTTCTGGTGGCAAACTGACACTAACTTTACCATCGCCGCAGCTCAACTCAACTTTATATATGGGGAAATGGCGCGTCCGCAAAAGCTGCAATTGTTTAAAAAAATCAAAAACAAAAAAAAAATACACTTTACAAAACAAATGGGTTAAAACAGCACAGACATAACTGGTACAAGCTCAGTTTCAAAATAATCAATGTATTGTGGCCTTTCCAAATACTGTACAGAAAGAAAGGTTCAATTCTCCATTTCCAATTCCATCCCCTTCATTTTACGTTCTCAACGCAGAGTCCTCTTCCATTTCCAAACCACTTTGCTCAAACACGCGATGGCTAATCACAACAAAGCGTCAACAAGCGCGTGTCATTTATTTAAATGACCCTATTCACTCGTCATTGACGCTGACAACTTCTCTCCTGCCACACGTGCGGCTGCAACATGCAAATCACGTATATTCGACTATTCAAGCATTATATAACCGAATAAACAACGTACACGTGTTTAAGGCACACAAATGATAAAGATTTGCATATTTCCTTCAACACAAAATGACTTTTCGGCATTTTTTGACAGTCTCCCTGCAGACAGTAGATCACAGACCGCCTGCGGTGTGGCTTCTTGCCTCTGCAACCCTCAAAACATGCTGCCTTTGCGTCAATATGCACACTTTTTTTTTTATTTTTTAAATGTCACCACTTATGCCTACCGAACGGCGCACGGAGAGCGATTAATATGGAAAGCGGATCAAGGATGATCCATTGCACCCGCCAAAGAGGCCAGAAGAAGTTGCGATGTCACGAGCCGAGGCTAAATTCACAAGCCGTGTTTGTATTGACCCTTGAACACAAACCACTGAACACAAATTGCATGTTAGCGGTCTGTCTGCCGTGATTGTAGTGTGCTCCAAACCGTATTTCTTGATCTGCGCTCCAATTTATCAAGCCGTAGATAAAAGAGAAGTGCTGCTCTTGTTTTTCTTCACTCCAGTCTGCCTCCAAATGTTGATACATTCCAACGCTGTAGCATGGCAGATTTCTTCCTTCTTCCTTGTTTCTTCTCTTTTTTTTTTTTCAATCTCAAAGCACATCGCCCATTTTTGGAAAGTATCTTTTCAGTGTTGGAGCAAGACAAACCTACCAATGTTTCTACAAATAGGTGACGGGGGGAAAAAAATCTCAGGGAAAGTTAGTGGGGGTGCAAAGGAGGCTTTCGAGATCCACTTCACACAAACAGACCCAACTTGCCAAGCACGCACGCACACACAGGATTAGAAAAGTGAATTGTTAGGTTTTGCAGCCTCTCCTTAATCACGCCTGTGTAATCTTTCTAACTTTAGTTGTTCAGCACAGACTGAAAAGATTTCCCTCAGCGTTGAGGGTTTATTGCAGGCTTAATTTCTGGCAAAAGCAGTCTGATAATGTCAAATCATGATGGTTAAACGCTAGTGAGGGTCCTCCCTCAGGCTGGAGTTTTCAGCAGGCTGTACATGACTTGCAAGTAACCTGGCATTTCTTTTTATGAGATACGGGTCTTCGCCAGACAGCTTTTTTTTTTCTTTGACTTGAAAGTAAAACCTTTAAATATGAGCATGAGGTGATGGCATAGTTCACCCTCAACTTCACTCACTTCACAGCAGGCAGCAGTTTGGCAATAAGAGGGCATTTATTCAAAAAAGGAGACTTCAAGATGTCAACATCGGGCTTGTACACCGCTTTGCACGGATTGCGGAAGCCGTGTTGGACAGAAGGCTTACTGTCCAAAACATGTTCAACTAAAAAAAAATAGTCAGGATTTGCAAAGACGTAGACCGATGCCCGGAATCCAAGTTTGAGATAGTTTGGGTCTGTGTAACCACCACGTCACTTTGCCTTAGGAAATTCCATTAACTCAAAATACGAGCTAACAAATAGCATCTCTATTGCGGTGCTATAGTTCTTTAAGATACAACTACCGTATTTTCCGCACTAAAAGCCTCACCTAAAAGCCTTCCATTTTCTTCAAAGCTCACAACTCGCCTTACAAGTCAATGCGCCTTGTGTATGGTCATTACGGTAATATTTTGACTCCCAGAATGGCTCCTTGCTCGAGACATGCTGACAACGCAGAGTTCAAACTTAAGGCGATCGGTTACGCAGTTGAACACGGAACTAGAGCAGCGGCAAGAGAGTTCACCGTTAACGAGTCAATGTTATAACTTGCTGTTGGTGAAGTGAACTGTGTCGCTGCTTTATTAAATAAGTTTTACTGACACCTGATCGTTCTGTTGGTGTTTCCTTGAGCGTAGCTCCATCTAGTGGATGCATTGTAGATTGCGTCTTATAACGCAGTGTGCCCAATGTATGAAAAAAAATGACAAAATAGGCCATTCATTGAAGGTGCGCCTCATCATCCAGTGCGTCTTTTAGTGTGGGAAATACGGTATTTTAAGACAAACAATACAAGAACGTATGAATACAGACAACAATACAGTACTCACAGTCGTGAGGTATTCCTTATCCTCCGCGAAAAATAATGAATACGGCAACTGACTGAGTCGCTTAGCCACGAAACTCTTTTTTTGCTTTTGTCTATATTCAAACTAAATGTGAGATTGAAAGGGATGTGGGAAACAATTACAGCAACTTGATGCTTGCGTCTTTCAAAATGCATCCCTGAAGTGGTGGAGGTCATTTCTGAAATTGGCATACTGTGACCCGGCGTACTGGATTCGAACAGCTCAATATGGCGGAAGTCTGTGCACATTCTGTAACACTGACCCTCACATAACCACACAGAAGGAACTTTTCATGACTTTAAGTGTTTTTTTCCCCCTACGGCAGTTAGTGCGGTATTGATCCTTTGTGGTCCAAGTCCTCAGGAATCAGCGGCTATTGATTTCACTTCGGTTGTAAGCCTCTCTTTCTGACCTATGTCTCTCTTCAGACTGAGCCTCATTGTCCAAGCAACCTTTTCAATCATCCTAACCACTCAGCGTCTGGGTTGACCGCACTTGCTTTCCAAAAAACATGCAAAATGGTTCTGTTAAACTAAGCGAGCCAAACGGATGCACTCATTTGAGCTTTTGCGACCTCATGGGGTTGCGACATCTATGACGCTGACAGCCCCCCAAACTGGCCACATGGGGAGTTCACTCGTGCTTCTCTCATCTGCTCACAGTTTCAAACTGCTAATGTCAAGGAATTGTTTTATTTGCAACGCTTTGTTACATCTGCAGTTGTTGTTGTGAACGCGCGACATGAACTGGAGTCGAGTTAGCTGACGAGCTCCATTTTGAATGAACTCCAACAGAATACCAATATCATTTTTTTCTTTCCTTGAATAGGTCACCTGTCATGTACACGCCAAATGAAGTCATCATACGATAAATTTACTCCATAATGACTTTGCGTCAAGTATCCGTTTCACTGTGTGCCATGAGTTATTTGGCTGATGCAAAGCTGGAAAAATAAATTCATCCCAAAATTATACATTTGTCTGGCTGTGCAATATATTGGAGGCACCTAAGCTTTGGTCACAAAAAAACCAAACAAAAAAATCAATAACAGGTGCGGATGTTCACGGCTTCCCGCGATGCCATCTGCAAGCTTAATCCATTCAAATCGCTGTCCCGGGGACTGTTTCATGGTGGAGCAATAGGTGTTCGATTTCAGGCCATATTGAGATGCTGCGGTGATCACGTTTTATTCTGGGGATGACCATTTATGTCACGGAATTATCCCAGAATCAAAAGTCAATGTCCAAAAGCAAAATGAAATGGATTGTGGACTTTCCGTCGGACATTGGAATGAACGGCATTCTCATCAAAGTAGAAGTGAAGATTGAATGCCAAGCTTCCCAAGCTGGTCTCATTTCTTCCAACTGAGCCTTTATTGACTCTGAAAGGGTACGGGGGGAAGGGTAATCCTCCTTTTGACAGACTTGTGACGCTCGGGTTTAAGCGTCACAAACTGCACCACGGTGACAGCTCACGTGGTGCAGTTGTCCCAACCAAGATCTTTTTGCGAGCAGGATGCACTCTTAAAAGCAGATGCTAATGGCGACGTCAGACGACGAGAATATAGCCTGATTTTGAGGTGACAGATGCACCGCGGACAAATGTTTCGTCACCGATTTGGAGTTGTCTTGATGCTCCGTTGCCCGTGTGGTGTGACATACAGTAACCCCTCGCAAAAACTCGATGCTGCTGCACGGACATTTTTTTTTTTTTTTTTTTTACAGTCCATTGTGTTATACATTCTGATTGGCTATGGGACTGCAGACTAATGTCAACAATCTTGTTCCAAATTTTCTCCAGGACGAATTCATCCACAATGTCGACGAAACGTTCAGTACAGTATTTCCCAAAACTGTCAGTTGTTTGTAAGGAAGAACTGCTTCAAACAACATAGTGTATGAGTGAAAAGTGGTTCAGATTGCAAGACTGTCTGTGCATTTTTGTTATGTGTTGTGTTTATTATTTAGTTTTTCATTGTATAATTTTATTTTATGTCAACTGTTTTGTAAAGCGCTTTCTCAACATATAAATCCGGACGTATTGTATCGTATTGTAATAAAACGTCGGCAACCCGCGGCTCTTTAGCGCCGCCCTAGTGGCTCCCTGGAGCTTTTTCAAAAACTTTTGAAAATGGAAAAAAATCTATTTTTGGTTTTTAAATGGTTTCTGGTGGAGGAGAAACATGACACAAACATACTTAACATTTTCCAATGCTGTAAAAATGTGTAGAATAAATATTAAATGTCAACATTTCTGTCAATGAACATTTGCGCCATAGCCTGTGACACACGTTTCTATTAGCAGGATGGGAGATATACAGTATACATACATATGGACGGATGTATTGCTCCTTTGTTGGGTAGAAATGCATTTGAAACAACAACTTGCCATCACTATCGAAGTGTGGCACAGATATTTTGTTCTGTGTTGGTCATAGCACATCCTCAAATGATTTTACTTGTGCTCTCCTTTCAGTGAATCCAGATGTGTCAAGTGGTCACAATCATCACCATCCACCTATCGAGGATTATAAAGTGAAGGTCCGATCCGGGAGCATCAGACTGACTGGATCCATGGTCGCCATGGCGATGCCTTGGTTACATCTGCTCCTGGCACTGTAACGATTGCGGCGCTCAACCCCACAAACTGGATTCTAACCTTATTTATCAAATGAGGACACGTGGCGCTCCAACATGCACCGATTCTACACCGTGCGGGACACACGGGCATTGCAACCACGTGGAAACCGAAAGACCTTACCTTGTATATAAAAGGACATGGTCTCCTGCTTTCATGCCCTGAAGAGAATTTTGTAACGTGCCACCTTAATCTATATTTATCAACCATATATAATAATAATACATAATAATACATTTTATTTATAAGCGCCTTTCAAGACACCCAAGGACACTTTACAATAACAAAAAACGGAAAACTCCATAATATAGAGTATATTTTCTCAAATAGATCGATTTCATTGTGTGTCTGCACACAAGATAAATCTGCTCTTATGTCTTCAAAAACAGGTTTACTTTTCAATGGTCATAAATTAATTTCCACCACCTTTCAGACTCTGGAAGGGAGCCTGTTGGCAAAGAAGAATCCAATCTCTTCAACCCGTTACCTGACTCGACATAACAGTATACAGTATGTCGATTGTGAGCTGGCGGGCATTTTTACCTCCGGCGAAATGGGAAAATGATTTGTTTCACAAATGCCATGCATGGCCGGTGAACGGTTGAGAGAATATTTGCTGTATGGAATGAGATGTACATTCTTGCTCACACTGGATGTCCGAGGGAGAGAGCGCAGCTTAAGTGATACAATAATAATATGACAGAAAACACGGAGCAATATTAGCATCCAAAGGGAAGAAACATATTTTTTACCTTAACTGCTCTTGTTAGAGCGATATAAAAAAAAAATCCATATATAGATTCACCTGCAAACTCTTCAGTGCAGATTCAGTTCATTGATCATCAGAGTGCAAAAATTCTTGTCTGCGGGTTTTTCTGATGAGCTGATTTCACTTCGGATGACGAGGCAAAATGGAAGGCAGCTTGTCATTGGTATTGCACACACAGAATGAATTCATTTTGTCCAAAAGCATTCTTTTTTGGGATCGTATTGCATTTTTTTCCCCCTGCAACTGATGTCTTGCACTTTGGCTATCGACATGATCTCTACTATACCGTATCTGGATTTGAAATCTAATTCTACTATCCAGAATAGCGTATAAGGATCGTGGCCCTGACTGGAGCAAATTCCCACAAGACAAAGTAGGAATTCTCCCTCGCTGTAAATAATGGAAAATGGCTTCAAAACAAATGCGTGACAGTAAACCAATATTGCTGGAGAAAAGTTCAAATGGAGATCGTGCTTGATTTTTCAAATACGTATCTTATGAAATTCTCATCACCTGTTCCGTCACACAGTCGAACCTCGTTACGATACGCCTCGAGGGACATAACGAATAACATAACGGCAGTTCCTTGTAACCATTTCCAATAAAATGGCCGCCAACTACAACGTATAATTCAGTATCAACATTTATAGGTGTCAAAACATGAAAAAGTAATTTCTGTAATTACAAATACGTGGATATGAAGAAAAAAATGATTTTATCAGACATGAAGCAAACAACTGCAGCGTTCCTACCGCATCTCTGATAACATTCAGTCAGCAAATGTTACCCGCCATAGGCAACGGCCAGGGCCGCCGACAAAGCCAACTGACATCGGTTGAGGATGTGCCGCACCCCGAAGCCGTTTACGATCATCTCTTGGCCTCGAACTCTGCTGTTGTTGCCTCTACAGATGGTTGTCAAAATTGTCGACTTTGCCAATTCGTAGTCTCAGCTGCGCGTTGTTGGAAGTGTTGCTAAGCAACGGAGGGGAAATCCCGCGCTCTACATTTTGTCTATAAGCAATGCCGCCGCGGCAGTTAGCTTCCCGCGGTTCGTTGTAACGAAAGCCTTTTCACAATTTTGTGGGAAAAATCTGGTCGTTATCATGAAGTTTACGTTGTAAAAGGTATTCGTTTTCAGCAAAAATCGGCAAATGGAAAATGAATTCCGTGAAATCGGGGCTTTGATATGTGAACGTTACAGCGGTGAAAACGTAAACGGAGGACGTTGAAACGAGGCTCGACTGTACCTTGTTCAGCATATCTACTGTGGCAATTTTGACCAGCACACCAAAAATGTATATAGTACATATCAAGACTTCATGTGTCAAGAAAGGCCTCTCGTTATTTGGAGGAGTTGCTTTTAGCACTGTGGCATTCAATCACAAGATCGACATAATGATGACGTTGTTAAAAGCAGTCATGCAGACGGGTATCATTGTCGCCAACTCGCAATGTGCCAGCCTCATGTTCATAATATGAATTCTATTATTGTCATATATAAAATTAGCTTTTTTTTCTTGGAGAACAAGGCTTGTTCTTTACTGTTATTGTTTTATTATTTTTTTGTTTTATTTTTTTTAATATCCTGAGGCCAAGTGGTAAACAGTGCAGCCATTTTTCATTTTGACGGTCAACTTCCTTGAATCAGGTGAATTAATAGCAAACATTGCTTGGGATCTACAGGTAGGCTGTACGGTGCATATAACACACGGTCCAGAATATCAAAACAAAACGCTGTAAAAATTTTTGCTAACATCTGAGACTACATGCTAATTTATTTTTATAACATTGCTTTTTTAAAAACTATATATAGTGACAACAATCCATTTGTTCATTTGTTAATTTCACAAAGAGAGTCCAGGTTCTACTGGGAAATATGAAACTTAGTCGTACTGATTTTACCATGAAAAAAATGTTTTCATCAGCAAAGTCTGACATGTTGAAATGTTTTGTATTTATGATCTGCCATATCCTAAAATAATACATTAACCGTTAAAAAAAAGAAAAAAAAGAAAGAAAATTAAAGATGCTACAACAATTCCTGTTGATTTTTGGCCGCCATTGTTCATTTGGAGCAAGAGCATGAAGAAAAAAAAATATTTTAATTTTTTAACTCGAAGAGAAATGGCATCCCAAGTCATCCTTCTGCCAGCATCTACATCACAATGGCCACAAACAATGACATTAATTTGGTGCTGAATGACGTTTGTGGAGAAGCAAACAATATCATAGGGCTCTATTTTCATGCCCGGCACAAAGTGTGGCACGAGGTGCATTGTGAACCTGCATGGGGGCGGGTTCGACCGACTCTTGGTATTTTTGCAGATGCGCCGTTGTGGCCGTGAAGACACCCGACTTGATTTGTGTGGCGCACTGATCATTTTTCTCATGTCAAAAGAAGAAACTGCTCGAGTCTAGCCTGAGGTCAAAACATGCAAAATGTGTATATAAGAAACTGCAAGCAGACCTCTTTGGCCGGATAATATAAAGCTATCTAAGGAGCTCACAGATCTGTAGGTGGTCATCAACAGTTACCAGCCATCATTTTGACTTGGCATTAAATACTTGGTCATACTGCACAAAAAATTAGTTCCAGACATCTCTGGAGTCTTACATCAGATGAACTTCCGGTGGACAATGTTCTTTCTTGCTCACCTTATCTTCCTATCATCTTTCTGTGAGGAGAAAGTGTGACAAAGGCTCACAAGACACACTCAGTTTTAATCCTTTGATGCTGGCAGAAATGAGGTCCAGTGAGGCACGTCGACGGTTTGCGTCATGCAGTCTGATGTCCCACATTTACAGAATGTAAAAAAGAAAGCATATTTTACCCCCTAATAAAGCATCGGGTGAACTTCACTGGATTCAACATTGGAGGGTTTTTTTATAATCACAAATGTAGGCACTGGCATGTTTCCTCCTCTTTTGGATCTGAGACCAAGAAGTGAAGGTGAGATTAACGACAGATATTTACAACCTGCTCCCCACAGCTGTCGGTTCTACGAGTAAGTCCATTTTCGGAATCGCGTTGGTATCTTATTAAATTACTTCGAGGAAGAGCCTCAGATAAGAGGATCTGTTGTCTTGGGGGCACTTTTTATGTCTGCATAATTCACTGGAGCTTCCCGGACATTTCTAAGAAAATTCTGCTGAGTCCTGCTTGATACCCAAAATGAATTTTTATACTCCTGCCAAGGTGTGTTTTGTTTCACAGCGACCTTGACACCAGGTGATATTTAACCTCAGCTTGAATGGAATGCTTGAATACATAGCAGCAGTGCTATGGATCACCACTGAAGCCGTTTCGAGGTCATTAATACCAAATCGAGCTTGACTTTTATAAGCCCTTCTTACTGGTATCCAAGCGCTAATCAGGTGTCAGTCAACCAAATACAAATCAACATGATGGGATGGAGTGGTGGAGTTTTCTCTTCCCTTAAGGAGCATGGCCAGGTGTGAAGCACGCCTCGCACAAAAGAACTCTCAGAATACAAAGACATTTCTCACACTTTGTCGACAAAGTACTGCGTTGAAAGTTGGTCGGAGGACCGACTTCCTGCAGCCACATGACAGCAAATTACCAGTGTTGTGTCCAAGGACCGGCAACCCGAGGCCAAGGCCAAGGCCAAGGACTTGGAAAATTGTCCGAGGCAAGGCCAAGGCCAATGACTTGAGAAATTTTCCGAGGCCAAGGCCAAGGACCAAGGACTTGCCTCCAAGGTCAAGGACCAAGGACTGATTTTGAAGCTGAGGCTTAGCTATCATACCTCTTGGCAGATCTTCATGATTTGCAACACCCCTCCATCATAACCCCTTGCACTCCCTAACGCTTGAAGAGTAGAACAGTCAGGGTACGTGTTATTTATACTGAGAAAAACAAAAATAAAAGCATATGATATACATTTATGAATTAATGTTTTAGTGCAGTAGTTTCTTAATATGAAGTAAATCAACACTCAACAGGCATGACGTGGCACGGAAGACAAGTTGAGAAATTACTTTGCATAGAAGTCAATCACTGAGTGCAGAAAAAGCGATAATCTCTGCAGTGATAATTTTACAGTTTACCGGCAGCGAGTCCCAGGGACTCGCTGATCAGAAAAGTATGAGTCCCATTATGCATTGAGAGAGTCCCAAATTTCGAATTCTGAAATGGTCTACTTATTCAATTGCATATGATAATAACACAAACAACAACATATAAATACAATTATAAACAAATGCTGCAAAAATTTAAATAATTCAGGAGCAGGCTTGAGGATTTCGGAAATTCATGGTAACCGTTTTTCGGTTCCGTCGGATTACCCAATGGGAAACCATGGTAACTAATGTTGGGTTCCGTAAACGTTCATCATGGGAACCCATTTTTCTATTTTGACTGATATTCATAATCAAGAATTCTGACACTGAAAAGTATAATGTTTCAAGGGTAAATGTTTGAAAACGATGCATTAACAATGAACATTACATCAGTCGCTGTGTACTCCAGGTTTATTCCAAAAAATAAATGGATCAAAAACTGGTGTACTCATGTGGCATCATCAGAGTATTTTTTCCAATCTCACACTGCAAAGATTAATTGACTGGTAATCATTAATACAGGTAAGTATTGATGTGGCTTGACATCCTCTTCCCAAGACGATGCATGTGTAATCTACGATCAATTTGACGAGAGAATTTAACACACGTCATCATGAGTTCTACCAACAGTTAACGTTAGCATTACTACACCTTGTGACGAAGGTTTTATTCATAAAGTTACCATGCTACAACCAGCAAATTATAGAATAACCAATACTGTTTCATAATATTTTTCACAGCGATTAGCCTACAAATCTAATGACCAATTTGCCTCGTAATCGTGCCTCGCGTCGTATTTCGCTCTCGCGTTCTGTGCATACGTCACAGGTGAGTTTAGTGATACGCCCTTTGGACGATTTATACGAAAAATCAGACTGGCATTCCCATTTCTTAAATGTCGTAATTAGTAGACCTTTGTGAGTTTTTTTTCGCCGTCATCTCAAACTTTCATCCGCGCAATTCCTCAGTTTGCAGACTAAAATACCCAGTCAGCAAAATTGGTCTGGCCCAGCTCTGGGGCAGACACGGCACGTACACTCGGCCCACATACCTCAATGAATGACGGTCCTGCAGTGGCCCACGTCTGGCATCCACGATGTGGGCCGCATTCGGCCCAGATCTGAGCCGCGTTGTAAAACCATATTTGGCCCTACTCCGGCCCGATGCTGGGCCAGAACAGGTTCCTGATATCAACTAAGCCACATCTTTCATGAGCCGTATTTGACCCACATTAAAAAAAAAAGTCTCAAAAACGACTGTTATAAAAATATGTTTATTGTCATAATTTGTGAACCTCACATATAACTCCACATAAACTGGAAAAATGCACTTTTCTTTATTTAACAGGGAACACAAAGTCCAAATTGGGATGCAGCTTTCTCTTGAGCGGTATTTTTCTGTCCATCAAATTGTTGCGCTCTCCATGTCCCCTTTTCTTCTCGTGCTCTCCTTCCTGTCCTTCCTGTGATCAGAAGCCAGATGTAGCCATCTTTTGATTGTGACATCAATTTCCTGGTCTGAGGCTCAAGATGTTAGGCTGTTAGGTCTCACAGCGGCTGTAAGAACTGTAAGAAAACAAGAATGGGCAGTGTGCTAGGAAAACAAACATTTGTACATGTCATGAACAATGAATGGTCAGTAAAAATAACCCCTGAAATTTCTTATAATAATAATACATTTCATTTATAAGCGTCTTTCAAGACACTCTAGGACACTTTACAACCAAAACTAAACTAGGTGTGACGCTGTGGGGCGGAATATTTGCCACCAAAAACTAAACGTGAATAACTTTTAAATAGTTTATACTGAATTTGAATTACGTGAATTGAAGGTCAGTGGCTCGGATAATGGATGGATTTGTATAATTTATGCTGAATCATATTGAATAACTGAATCTGAATTGTACAATCTGAATTTGAAACGATATACTTTTTTTTCTTTGAAACTGGATTTGATCTTCACTTTATTTTCATATTCAGTCTTACAAATACAAAACGACGTTTTTTTTCAAAGTCAGATTTTGTTTTTGAATTGAGGTACGAAGTTTTAAATTAACTTTATGGTCAAGTATGAAGTATCCGGCCGGTTTGTATTGCAGCAAACGGAATCAAAATTAATTTCATTGTATTTCAGTTCTTTTTGGCAGCACCTCTGACTGTTCAATCACCTACATTTTCACAAGTGATGTGTCGGTCGCGAACGAGCTCTTTGAAGTAAACGATGAGCCGTTTTTAGACGAAAAAAACCGACCGTGAATAGTAAGGCGTTTTTAGCCCAAAAAAAAACGACCATGTATAGTAAGGCGTTTTTAGACAAAACAACCACCATGTGTAGTAAGGCGTTTTTAGACAAAACAACCACCATGTGTAGTAAGGCGTTTTCCGACGAAAAAAATGACCATGAATAGTAAGGTGTTTTGAGCTGAAATTAACGACCATGTTAAGGCGTGTTTAGCTGAAAAAAAACAACCACGTATATATAGTAAGCCGTTTTTAGCCCAAAAAAACGACCCTGTATAGTAGCGTTTTTAGACGAAAAAAAACACCATGTATAGTAAGGCGTTTTTAGATGAAAAAAAACGACCATGTATTGTAAGGTGTATTGAACGACCATGTATTGTAAGGGTTTAACCCGAAAAAACGACCATGTATATATAGGAGGACGTCTTAAGCCTAAAAAAAACGACCATGTACAGGAAGGCGTTTTAACCGGAAAAAAACGACCATGTATAGTAAGGCGTTTTTAGCTGAAAAAAAACGACCATGTATAGTAAGGTGTTTTAACCCAAAAAAACGACCATGTACAGTAAGGCGTTTTTCGATAAAAATAACGACCATGTATTAAGACGTTTTTAGCAGAAAAAAAACAAACGTGTGCAGTCAGGCGTTTTTAGCTGAAAAAAAACCTGGCTGAGAACGCCTTAATATACATGGTCCGTTTTTTCCGATAAAAACGGCGAACTAGACATGGTCGTTTTTTTGGGTTAAAACGCCTTACTGTACATGGCAATTTTTTTTGGGCTAAAAAGGCCTTACTAAAAATGGTCGTTTTTTTTTTCTTCGGCTAAAAACGCCTTACTACATGGTCAAGATTTTTGGCTAAAAACGGCTGACTATATACATGGTCATCTTTTTCGGCTAAAAACGCCTTACTTTACATGGTTGTTTTTTTTCGGCTAAAACACCTTACTATATATACATGGACGTTTCTTTCGGGTAAAAACGGCTTAGTATACATGGTCGTTTTTTTTTGGCTAAAAACACCTTACTATACATGGTCGTTTTTTTTTTTTTGTTAAAATGCCTTACTATACATGGTTGTTTTTTTCGTCCAAAAAGGCCTTACTATACATGGTCATTTTTTTCGGCTAAAAACGCCTTACTATAAATGGTCGTTTTTTCGGCTAAAAACGCCTTACTATACATGGTCGTTTTTTTCCGGCTAAAAACGCCTTACTATACATGGTCGTTTTTTTCGGCTAAAAACGCCTTAGTATACATGGTCGTTTTTTTCCACTAAAAACTTTGGCTAAAAACGCCTTACTATACATGGTCCTTTTTTTTCGGCTAAACATTTTGTCCAAAAATGCCCTACTATACATGGTCCTTTTTTTCGTCCAAAAAGGCCTTACTATACATGGTCCTTTTTTTCGTTCAAAAAGGCCTTACTATACTTGGTCGTTTTTTTCGTCCAAAAAGGCCTTACTATAAATGGTTATTTTTTTCGGCTAAAAACGCCTTACTATACATGGTCGTTTTTTTTCGGCTAAAAACGCCTTACTATACATGGTCGTTTTTTTCGTCTAAAAGCGCCTTACTATACATGGTCGTTTTTTTCGGCTAAAAATTTTGTCCAAAAATGCCATGGTCGTTTTTTTTCCCCCCTAAAAATTTCGTCCAAAAACGCCTTACTATATATACATGGTCGTTTTTTTTCCGGCTAAAAACGCCTTACTCTACATGGTCGTTTTTTTCGGCTAAAAACGCCTTACTCTACATGGTCGGTTTTTTTCGGTTAAAGATTTCGTCCAAAAATGCCTTATTATACATGGTTTATTATACTACCCCTGAGCCACACCACCACATAACATCTTGCTTGTTTTGTGTTTTCTTCAATAAACCTGCAAATGGTGGTTAAAGAAAGATGCGACCTTGTGGCAAACACTGGGAATCGAACACCCAACCACTGGATTTGGGACTTCAGCTTTCTACCACTGAGCTAACCCCACCACAATGAACCTTTGGGTTGGTTTGTGTTTTTCCTCAAAGAAGTTGTATATGGTGTTTAAAGAGTAGACATTGTTGCAACAACCACCGATCGAAAACTCAACCTCTGGTGTGGCACTCCATCACTCTACCACTGAGCCAAAGCACCACATGGGTTGTGTTTTTTTATTAATCATGGTCGTTTCTTTAGGCTAAAATCTACATGGTCGTTTTTTTTTTCGGCGAAAAACGCCTTACTATACATGGTCAATTATTTCGGCTAAAAACGCCTTACTATACATGGTCGTTTTTTTCGGCGAAAAACGCCTTACTATTCATGGTCGTTTTTTTCAGCTAAAAACGCCTTACTATACATGGTCGTTTTTTTCGGCTAAAAACGCCTTACTATACATGGTCGTTTTTTTCGGTTAAAAACGCCTTACTATATATCCATGGTCGTTTTTTTCGGCTAAAAACGCCTTACTATACATGGTCATTTTTTTCGGCTAAAAATTTAGTCCAAAAATGCCTTACTATACATGGGTGTTTTTTTCGTCCAAAAAGGCCTTACTATACATGGTCGTTTTTTTCGTCTAAAAACGCCTTACTATACATCGTCGTTTTTTTTCGGCTAAAAACACCTTACTATACATGGTCGTTTTTTTCGGCTAAAAACGCCTTACTATATATACATGGTCGTTTTTTTCGGCTAAAAATTTCGTCCAAAAATGTCTTACTATACTTGTTCGTTTTTTTCCGCTAAAAATTTCGGCTAAAAACGCCTTACTATCCATGGTCGTTTTTTTGGGCTAAAAATTTTGTCCAAAAATGCCTTACTATATACTGTACATTGTCGTTTTTTTCCTCCAAAAAGGCCTTACTATACATGGTCATTTTTTTCGGCTAAAAACACGTTTTTTTTTTCGGCTAAAAACGCCTTACTATGCATGGTCGGTTTTTTTTTTGGGCTAAAAACGCCTTCGTATACATGGTCGTTTTTTTCGGTGAAAAAGTTTGTCCAAAAATGCCTTAGTATACATGGTCGTTTTTTTCCGCTAAAAATTTCGTCCAAAAACGCCTTACCATACATGGTCTTTTTTTTCCGGCTAAAAACGCCTTACTATACATGGTCGTTTTTTTTCGGCTAAAAACGCCTTACTATACATGGTCGTTTTTTTGGGCTAAAGATTTTGTCCAAAAATGCCTTACTATATACTGTACATTGTCGTTTTTTTCATCCAAAAACGCCTTACTATACATGGTTGTTTTTTTCCTCCAAAAAGGCCTTACTATACATGGTCATTTTTTTCGGCTAAAAACGCCTTACTATGCATGGTGGGGTTTTTTTTTGGGCTAAAAACGCCTTCATATACATGGTCGTTTTTTTCGGTGAAAAAGTTTGTCCAAAAATGCCTTACTATACATGGTCGTTTTTTTCCGCTAAAAATTTCGTCCAAAAACGCCTTACCATACATGGTCTTTTTTTTCCGGCTAAAAACGCCTTACATGGTCGTTTTTTCGGCTAAAAACGCCTTCGTATACATGGTCGTTTTTTTCGGCGAAAAATTTTGTCCAAAAACGCCTTACTATATATGGTCTTTTTTTTCCGCTAAAAATTTCATCCAAAAACGCCTTCCCATACATGGTCGTTTTTTTCGGCTAAAAATTTCGTCCAAAAATGCCTTACCATACATGGTCTTTTTTTTCCGGCTAAAAACGCCTTACTATGCATGGTGGGGTTTTTTTTTTGGGCTAAAAACGCCTTCATATACATGGTCGTTTTTTTCGGTGAAAAAGTTTGTCCAAAAATGCCTTACTATACATGGTCGTTTTTTTCCGCTAAAAATTTCGTCCAAAAACGTCCATGGTCTTTTTTTTCCGGCTAAAAACGCCTTACTATTCATGGTCGTTTTTTTCGGCTAAAAACACCTTACTATACATGGTCGTTTTTTTTTTTTCGGCTAAAAACGCCTTTCTTGTACATGGTCGTTTTTTTGGTGTAAAAACGCCTTACTATACATGGTCCTTTTTTTTCGGCTAAAAACGCCTTACTATTCATGGTCGGGGTTTTTTTCGGCTGAAAACGCCTTACTATACATGGTCGTTTTTTTCGGCTAAAAAAAACTTACTATACATGGTCTTTTTTTTTTTTTTAAAACGCCTTACTATTCATGGTCGTTTTTTTCGGCTCAAAACACCTTACTATTCATGGTCGTTTTTTTCGTCTAAAAACGCTTTACTATACATGGTCGTTTTTTTTCGGTTAAAAACGCCTTACTATGCATGGTCATTTTTTTCAGCTAAAAATTTCGTCCAAAAATGCCTTACTATACATGGTCATTTTTTTCAGCTAAAAACGCCTTACTATTCATGGTCGTTTTTTTTCGGCTGAAGACGCCTTACTATTCATGGTCGGGGTTTTTTTCGGCTAAAAACGCCTTACTATACATGGTCGTTTTTTTCGGCTAAAAAAACCTGACTATACATGGTCGTTTTTTTTTTTTTTTTTTTTAACGCCTGACTATTCATGGTCGTTTTTTTCGGCTCAAAACACCTTACTATTCATGGTCGTTTTTTTTCGGCTAAAAACGCCTTACCATACATGGGCGTTTTTTTTTTCGGCTAAAAACGCCTTACTATACATGGTCGTGTTTTTCGGCTAAAAACACCTTACTATACATGATCGTTTTTTTTTTTCTTAAAACGCCTTCCTATTCATGGTGGGGTTTTTTCGGCTCAAAACACCTTTCTATATACTGTACATGGTCGTTTTTTTTCGTCGAAAAACCCCTGACTATACCTGGTCGTTTTTTTCAGCTAAAAACGCCTTACTATCCATGGTCGTTTTTTTGTCTAAAAACGGATTACTAGACATGGTTGGGGTTTTTTCGGCGAAAAACGCCTTACTAGATACATGGTTGGTTTTTTTCGGCTAAAAACGCCTTACTATACATAGTTGTTTTTTTCGGCTAAAAACACTTTACTATACGCGGTCGTTTTTTTCGACACGAGGAACACATCACTGCAAATTACAGTGGTACCTCTACTTATGAAATTAATTGTAAACTAGAAAATGTTGTCAGTACAGACGCGTTTTTCATGTAAATGCCCTATTCCATTCCAAGCCCCCCAAAATTTAGACATAAATGTTTTCAAAAGCATAAAAATGCATCAAAATATGGAACAAATACTTGTTACAATTAGATTATTGCACAATAAATGAGAGTTTTGCATGATGTAAAAAAACAATGAATAAAGAATAAAAATGATGGTCATTTAACTTTTAACTACGTCCTCGTTTTTTTTGTTTTTGCCCTCTTTTAGTTCATGTTCAAGTGGTTTTTGCCTGGCGTTTTGTAAAGAAGTGATACAAGGACGTTTGCTTTTTTCGGCTTTTAACAATCCTTTGAAAATGAGGCAAACATCACCATTGTGAGCGATCGCCCGACTGGTGAACACTTTTTCTGGGTGATTCGCATTTACGTAAAACTTTCGGAAGCCCTCATGGCCCGAGGGGAAAATGATGAGGATGCTGCATCGACACATATCTATCTATTTAGAAATGTATGCACATAGATCCATTAGGTAGAGGTCCCTCTTAGCCAATGGGATGCCAGGAAGATGCTAGGTAATAGCCAATGGCAGCAGCAAGAAGTATGTTGCGTTCAGTAAAATCGGAGCTGCCAATAGCAGCCCATACTGAATTTTTAACTTTCGCGTCTTGAAATTTCTTTCATAACAAGAGACAATATTTTCCTGTTGAGGTGTTTCATATCTTGAAAATTTCGTATGAAGAAACGTTTGTAAGTAAAGATACCACTGTAATCAAGTCGTAAGTCAAGTCAATTAATTGTGCTCTCGTCTCTTCTGAAATTCTTTGGAGCCTCTTCCTTTGTATGGCACGCGCGTTTCGCTATCCTCTGTACCGCACATCATAGCATGCGGTGGGTTGCCAGGTTTGTGCAAAATGACTTTGTTTGTCAAGGCTGTACGTCGTGTGCTCGCCTAAGTAGGTCAGTTGATTCGATGCAAATATTCAAATATTATCGGTGGTAATGAGTAGGCTGCATGAGCACGGACTAAAATAGATTGTTATTCATCAACAAATCATAGCATCATGCCATGAACAAACACACACACACACACACAAAGGCAAACACCAAGATATAATGTCACTTCCAACCATAAAATTCCTTTCATACTGGCTAAAGCACTTTTGTCTGCGCAGTCAAATGTAACATGACCTTCCAGCAGCAGACGTTAGAGACCTAGTTAGACACCTAGTTTCATGGGTTGCAGCTCTGGGCCAATTAAAAAAAAAAAAAAAAAAGACAAATATTTTATTATACTGAATGAATGTTAAATAATTTATCTGTCTCTTTCTTCCAATAGTTCCCTGATGCAAGGTGGACGTCGGGCTTGTCATGGCCAAAGGACTTAATCTGGCTGCATTGAGGGCGGATGTTGTGCCAGGTCCATTTATAACACCAGCTGATGCATAATTCATGCTCCCTAATTAGGTGCGAAAGCAGTAGCGCCGTGCACACGTATGGAGTTTAAACATTTTTTTTTTCAATATGATGAAAAAAAATGAGCAGGTGTGCTCTCACTCTTTTTATAGTATGTGGTGTAATTGAGATGACCGACGCAGCACGCCACAGAGAAAAAGATATTTTGAATCGTTAGAATTAGAAATGGCCGACTGGTTTAGTGCGTCGGCCTCACAGTGCAGAGGTGCAGGGTTCAATTCCGGCTCGGGCCTTCCTGTGAAGAAGTTTGCATGTTCTCAGCATGCCTGTGTGGGTTTTCTCCAGGTGCTGCGGTTTCCTCCCACATTCGTAAAACATGCATGGCAGGTTCATTGGGCACTCCAAATTGTCCCTAGGTGTGATTGGGAGCGAGACTGGTCGTTCGTCTATGTGTGCCCTGCCATTGGCTGGCAACCGGTTCAGGGTGGCCCCGCCTACTACCCGAGGACAGCTGGGATAGGCTCCAGCATGCCCCGAGACCCTTGTGAGGATAAGCAGATCAGAAAATGAATGGATGGATCGAATTAGAATTGAAAAGAATAGAATTAGAAATGCCAAATTGCTAATGCTTGCTAGTCTCTGCGCTCCGGAGTGCAATTTCCAGCGACGTAGGTTTCCTGTGTATTATCAGCTCGTTAAGCTTTACTGACATATTGAACAAAATGCTTCTTTCCAAGCCAACAAATCTTGGCCGCTTGATGGGTCGTAAGCCTCTTCAGCTTTGTCTAGTCTGTTGAAAAGGGGAGCGTATTTTGTACCTGGCACAGAAAGCAAATATTAGACATGCCGATACAGGTTTCTCTTTTTCAAAGTCTTCTTTTGCGAGTGTGCTATCGTTGCGGTGACAGCCTGAGCATACAGGAGCTCCGGTTTCTCTCCATCCCTCTCATTCTGAAGTCAAGTGGCAGGTCAAAAGGGACAAAGCTTTTTTTTTTTTTTAAATGCTCAATGCTGCTTGCTAATGTGCAGACAGTCAGCAGTGAGTTTGCGAGCCCCTCGGGATGTTTTTTGACTATTTTTTTTGGGGGTCTGTCGAAAGATCAGGGAAGGTAATCTCCGTCTCTGCTATCGAGGACTGTTCTGCTCTTTATCCCGAATCCACAGGGAGAGCGAGGCAGCGGCACAGTCAGACAGAGCGGATGATAAGAGAAATTATGGGAAAGCTTGAATAAGCAACATCATAGAAAAGGACTTAAAGCATGAAGAATGGGACATGTTTGAGCTCAGCGTATAGCGTGCCATAAATATACAATGACGGCCTGCCGGCGAGTGTCACTGCAACGGGATGAAATGGAGTGATATGTTAAGCCACTGTGTTCACACATGGATATTTGTCACTCTTTTGTTCTCCACACTGGGTGGGGCGTGGGTGAGTGCGGTACCAGTTTAATATGAGCACCTTGCGAAAATCTACTACTGGGAAGTGTGTTGATGTTTGCCGACGTAAACTAACTGTGCCCTATGATATATCATCTACAATCTACCGAAATATAATTTAGACTCCTTCCACTGTTGTGACATCCACCACATAGCGACCAAAGGCCTACATCCTGAGTCCAAACACGACAGCGAGAGCAACGCATGAGCCTACGTTTACCCAAATCAAATGCACCAAAATAGAACAGAAAAGGGTAAAAAAAACAACAACAAAAAACTTCATTATATCATAGGGTGCAGACACAACGAAAATGGGGCGCAACTCCACTTTTCTGTTTCAAGCATAAAACCAAATCGACTTTAAATAATACATAATATAAAAGCTACACTAAACACAACTAAATTATGCAGCGCAGCTGGCAGTAAGAGCACACGTTTTTTTATGTACACTGGCAACAGAGTCAGGGATGCTGAATGTGTCGAGTCCGCAACATTTGAGTGCAAATCAGTCAAGAAGGCAAAAGTAAGGAGTTACAATGGTACGTCTACAAACGAACGTCTCTTCATACGAAATTTTCAAGTTACGAAACTCCTCAATAGGAAAATACTGCCTCTTGTTACGAAAGAAATTTCAAGATATGAAAGGTAAAATTCATCATTTGCCCCTCAGGCCATGAGGTGTTCTCATAGTTTTAAGTAAATGTGAATCACCCAGAAAAGTGTTCACTATTCGGGTGATCTCTCACGATGCTGATGTTTGCCTTGGACATTTTTGAAGGATTGTTAAAAGCCGACAAAGGCAAACGTCCTTGGATCAGTTCTTTCCAAAACGCCAGGCAAAAACCACTTCTAAGAGAGAACATGTACTCAAAAAGGCAAAACCCCCCCAAAAAACCCTGATGAGGACGCAGTTAAAAGTTAAATTACCATAATTTTTATTCTTTATTCTTTGTTTTTTTACATTATGCGCAACTCTCATTAATTGTGAAATAATCTAACTGTAAAATGTAATTGTTCCATATTTTGATGCATTTTTATGCTTTAGAAAATATTTATTTCTGAATTTTGGGGTCTTGGAACGGATTAGGGCATTTACATGGAAAATGCGTCTCTACATACAAAATTTTCTCGTTAAGAAATTTCTTCCAGAACCAATTAATTTCATAAGTAGAGGTACCACTGTATTTTGCGATGATGTGGCGACAGTAAGTCAGACCTCCGACCAACTTTCAACACAGTACTTTGTCTACAAAGTGTGAGAAATGTGGCTTGTTGTCAGCGGTCCCAAAGGAGTTAGTCAACTCAAGTCGTTCACCAAACGTGTCGCACACACAGTCGGAGAAAAACATCTGTATCTGATCACACGTGATCCTCATAAAGTAGAACACAAGAGTGGTTTCAGTTTAAGTCTGTCAAAAAGAATCCGTGACACCTGCTTCCTCTGAAACGTATTTATGTCTTATTACCCCGTGCGGGGTTAAATCCGTTTAATTGCTCAGCTCTTATGGGAGCGAAAATTGAAAAGCAAGGTTTAATTTCAAAGTTCTCTATTTCCAAGGGACTTTTTATGTCTCCAAAGCCCCAACACTATTACTTTGTCACGTAATAAGCAATTACAACGAGTGTCTGAATGAAACGTGTCACCAGAGAATCTATTAACATTGTCTTCGGACTGCGATACTGACAGTCACTACCCTACTTTCGAAATGCATCTCAAGTTATTTTGAAGGGCAACTAAAAGAAGTCGTTTTGCCACGTTTGGCACATATTGGATGTCACAGTTCTCAATTCATATCTTTTTTTTGTTTTGTTTTACTGTTACACTGTCCTGTAGTCATTTACTGACACTTTTCAACAGTGGATGCTACAAGAACTTCCGAATATTTTTCAAAAGACAATTTGTCAAACAACATTGTGTCGCTGCCTTCCAAAGGTGTTGCTTTATTGGCAGCAAGAGATGTTGATAATCAAAGTCAAATTATTTCAGTCAGCCCAGTGAAACTTACATCGAACGTTATTTTTTTTTCAGTCGTTTCTACTCAATCCAATACATTAATTTGCATTCCAAAATATTCACTGCCTGAACATTCGTTATTGCATTAAATTAGGAATTCAAAATCTGTCAGTGACTCTACACCAATACTTGAGAAGGCACATCAAAACCATCGACGCTGACTAGAGAAATGGTGTGGAGAAGCTTCAATGAAATTGTACCCGAAGAGTTTATGCAATTGAAGAAAGATATCCTCGGTGAATTGTATGAACGGTTTTACGTAAAAAGTAAACAGTAAAATTGTCAAATCATCCATCGTCTGCTGTTTCTGTTGAGCCAGAAGGGATCTGTAACAAATGATTTCTTACACTGTACAGTGACTCCTATGATACTGCTGGAAGTTTCACACTTATACAATACAACATCCGGATTTATATAGCACTTGTCGAAAAGCTCATTCAGTTTCATCCCAGGCGGTCCCAGCTGACTTCGGGCAGTAAGCAAATAAGATAAGATAAGATAAGATAAGATAAGATATCCTTTATTTGTCCCGCAATGGGGAAATTACAATCAGAATTCAGAAAGGAAAAAACGCTGGGTAGGGAGAGGGAAAAAAAAACCCACGCTCGAACTATCCTCTTCCAAGGATAATTTAAGTCCAGGATAATGGGTTGCCAGGCAATCGCAGGGCACACAGAGACGAACAACCGTCCGCGCTCACTCTCACACCGAGGGACATTTTCCAGTTTTCCATTCACCTACCATGCACGTTTTTGGAATGTGGGAGGAAACCGGAGTACCCGGAGAAAACCCACGCAGGCATGGGGAGAACAGGCTGGAGCCCTGTACCGAACCCCCGAGCAAATGTGCACACAAGTGCCTCCCCGTTCAGTTTCATTTCATGTCCAATGTTATCCGATGACCCAATGTTAAATTTTAAGCTTAGCTCACCAAAAATACCCACAAACACTCGAAAAAGGTCAAAAAACGGTCCAGATGCACCGATATGTGCATGAACAAATATTTCCATTTGACAAATGGATTCCTTTGTAAGTTATGACAGCTAACTGGAGATGGCTGGACGATTTTAACTCGATCACAATAAAAGCCTCATTATTTCTTCTTCGAATCACAAGTCTTAGCCCAGAGCCACATCAAATTGTCCAAAAAAAAAAAAAAATCCACTTTCCATGTCACATCGAGAGTTCGCCCCGCTTCTCACCACGTTATCCATAATTGAAGCATATAAATAATTGTACATACGGAAAGAGAGCTTATCATGAATAATTCTGGCTCAGACGTGGAGCTGTTGTCGCGCTGTCCCCATTGATGCTGGCTATACGTCATAAATGGCTGTTTGGAGGAGCCACTTCGATGCCATGGATGTGGAATTGCACTCAGCTTTTTGTCTTTTGATCTCGGTGGCTGAAAGATTTCTGTTTCTGCGTCAGCTGACGACATGTGACACCGAGCCCGGTTTGAAGAATCACTTGATGCACTTGAAGATGACATAACGCAAACGCTACGTACGGCCTTTGCCGTCGTCGGCTCCCGACCCGATTGGACACCTCTGGGAGATTCTTGACGAGTTTGACAGCACTCTTCAAAACACCAACCGAAAGGAATTCTTTTTAGGAAGGGTGACCCACCCCACCCCCTCTCCTTGATGCATCCCTCTGCCCTCCAACCTTCCAACAGAGTTCTTCAGATTTGTCAAATATATGACAGGTTGGAGCTTCTCTGGTGGCCCGTGGTGGCCCGGCATCCTACCTAAAGACACTTGAAGCATTGATTTCACCTGTCTGCATGAATCGCAGCAGTTTGACTCGAGCGGTGGCTTTTGACCACTCAAGAAATGTTCACTGAGTTTGCCATTTCACGGATCCTTTCGTCTCATCTTTGCCGCAAATGTTGGAACATAAGCTCGTACGCGCCTGGCCTACCTGTTTGGTTTTGTGATTGGAATGTAAGTGCTTGACTTGATGAAGTTAGCGGCAGCATCGGGGAAATTGATTTCAAAGCAAAAACAACGTCCATCCATCCATCCATCCATCCATTCTCTTATCCTCACGAGGGTCGTGACGGGCGTGCTGGAGCCTATCTCAGCTGTCTTCGGGCAGTAGGCGGGGGAAACCCTGGACCGGTTGCCAGCCAATCGCAGGGCACACAGAATATATACATATATGCAGTAGGATCTTTTGGTATCCAGTTGCCCTAATTTCTGTGTACTTTTATGAAGGTGAGCAGATGTAGAGTCTTAGAAATGATTAAAAAAAAGCACCCAATTCAATAAGCAAACTACAACCAACCCATTGAAACGGCATTTCAAAGCATGTTTCCTTTATTCGCCTTATAAAGGCTGAAATTTGGCAGCTTGCTCGGCGCCTCAATGCGGAGCTCACATGTTTTGCCTGCGCTTGTGTGGGTTCACTCGGGGTAATCCATTTTCCTTGCACATTCCCCCAAAATGCAAAATATCTTAAATGAACTGCCCATGACATTGTGAAGTTGTTTGTCTTTCGACATGCCTTGTGATTGGCCGGCCGATAGTTTGGGGAGAAGACTGCCTCTCCCCCAAAATGAGCCGGGAAAGGCTCGCAAATAAGATAAGGCAGGACAGGGGAAACAGAAATAGGGCACTTCTTAATCAGGGATGTTGACTTTCGAAGCAAAACGTATCCTTGAAGGTGTACATGATAAAATGTTTAATTTCAACGGAAGTTCTTTTTGCTCAGTTTCTAATCATGCTTTTTCCCAATCTGATCTGATATTTCAACGAGGAAAGTTCACTCTGTGCAAACAGTCATGCCATCTGCCATTGACCTTATTTGTGCTGTTTTATCTGATGTTATGTCATCTGGCTCGTCCGCTTCATCTGTCCCAACATAGTTTTGTAACACTTTTTATTTTGTTAAAATATTAACAGACACAGATGAATGAACAGCAGCCGTCCACCAACGGGAATGGTAAAATTTGTTGAAATGCAGAATTACATAAAGTCATTCATTTATATTTCGTGTTTGCAATTACCGACCATGTCGATACCGTTGATTCTTATGTAAGCTGACGCACATCAAACGGCTCAATTCTCAACCACTAACATTCTCCGCACCACTAATGCCAAACATGGTTTCAGAAAGCTTTTTAAATATTCTCCAATTACAATACCTTAAAATGACCCGCCGATGAGTAAACGGAAGCAATTGAAGGGTTTACACTTTTCACAGATCACACCTTTCAACCATCCACTGTCATTGAACACGTGCAAAAAAAACCAACCCCCCCCCCCCCTCAAAAAAAACAAAGCATCATGCACGCCTAATGATGAGCATCCTGGTTGGTGTAGAATTAATTAAGAGCTGCTGATTGCCGTTCCCTTGTGTGCACTATCCAATAAACACCCGCCAATGACACTTGAAACTGGCGTTGATTCAATAGTTAATGTGCCCACTCAAAAGCTGGTGAAAAATAAGACAAATTTGCACCTTGTGTGCCCCCGGCGAATGGAAGCAGTCAGCGATAGGCGGCAGATTTCTTCCTCCTTTCACACCTGATTTCTCTTTGCTTCAGAAAAGAGTCGAGGGAGACTTGAGTCGAGAAAATGAAAGTCATAAAAGCTCAAAGCCTGTCCTGTAAGTACGTTCTCGTTTTTGCATTTGCTTTTGTCCTCGCAAGGGCGGCGGGGTTGCTGGAGCCTATCCCAGCCGTCTTCGGGCAGTCGGCGGGGGGCACCCTGAACTGGTTGCCAGCCAATCGCAGGGCACACCGAGACAAACAACCGTCTGTGCTCACACTCACACCGAGGGACAATTTGGAGTGTTCAATCAGCCTGCCATGCATGTTTTTGGAATGTGGGAGGAAACCGGAGTACCCGGAGAAAAACCACGCAGGCAACTTGAAAACTCCACACAGGAAGACCGGAGCCCGAATCGAACCCTGCACCTCTGCATTGCGAGGCCGACGTGCTAACCAGTCGACTGCTGTGTCACCCTATCTAAGTTCTCCTTGAAAGTAATACACTTTTATTCATTTAAGATATTAATGTGAATAAGTTAGCCGCTAAAATGAATTGCGTTGGGGTAAAAAAAAAAAAATTCACCCTAAGCCCCTACTCTTAACCACTAAGATCGATAATTTGGTCTTTGTGGTAAGTCTATACAGTGCAGTACGTGGTGCGTACCGTGGCAGGAGTTATCCCGACAGGATTTTATCCATGGTCATTGTTTGAGTGCTTTGAACAATTCCTAACAAAAGTGTGACAAGAATGCAAAGACCCCATCGAGATTTCATGTTCATTTATGCATCAATTAACAGAGAGAAAATCACATTTTTAAAACAAACTCTTTAATATTACTTTGTGTCATTTTAAGTAACAAAAGCCAAATGAGCAATCCATTCAATTATTTAAAAAAAAATGGTAAGGCATATCTGCTGTATCAACAACTTCAGTTCAAACAACACTTCAAACACTGTCCATTGGTAGCTGTGCTCCTTGCTTAGCCGATTTTGCAAATGAAACATACTGTACAGTACCACGCTCACAGCATATGACCAAGCAAAAGTGCATGAAGCGTTGTACATCGAAATGGAAAGGACCTTGCATAAAAACATTTTGTTTGAAACATTCCGCAAACACGCAAACCTCAAGTCGTCGGCCACCGTTGTCAGTTACAGAGTCTGTTCTTTTTCGCTTTTGAAATGCCAGAGGGTGCAAAGGAGACCGAAGTTGTTTTCCGGACAAATGAAATTCCGCTTTGAAGTATCTTTGACACTGGTGCAGTATGTGTGACAGTGTTGTGATAGCTTGTCAAGGAGAGAATACGCAAGACAGAGGAAAAGGGCAAACGTCGCTCTTAACAAATCGGAGAAGAGCAAATTTTGTTTTTTATTTTTTGGGGGCGGGGTGGTGGGGTTGGACCTACTGCATATAATAAGTCTTTTTGGATTTTTCTTCACATCACTTCAGGGACACCAATAAGGACCTACTTATTCTCAGTCAGTCAAAACCCTCTTTCCAGACAACCATCGTGTTTGGAGTCGGAAGAGTGCAGGCGTGTCAGCCTTCGCAAAGCCACAGATGCTCATACACAGCTGTTAAGGCAGAAAAGCTGAAAAACATGACATCTCCCTCAGAAAAAGACTGGAGGTGAATTCCGAGGGATGCTGTGCTCTGCAGTGACCAGGCATCATCCAAATATGCCTTCTCGGGGCTGTGAGCAGCATAGGATGACAACGTATCAATCCGATTACACACTTTGTAAGTGACGCTATCCCATAAATTACCGCATTGTCAGTCACCTTATTTTTGACAAACAAAATTTGTGAAAATGATATTCTGTCAGTATTCACACACCAAATGGATAGAATCTCAAGGATTTTCAATTTAAATTGTGGCGATATCATTCGACGTGAGTCTCTCACCGAGGTGACAAAAGATCCATTTCAACTCGAGGTTTCCAGTCAGGGTTTATGATGCTGCATGGTTTTAATGACATCCTCCTGGCTAATGACACTGGAGACTGTGCACATCTTGTTTGTTGGACCTGACTGCGGTTTTTGAAACGGCACAGCATATGTTGGCTCGTTTACAACACATGGCGGGCATTGGTGGGAGCGCCCTGCAGTGGTTTAGGTCCTATTTGGCAGGCAGGATGTATTTATTTATTTATTTTTTGTGTTAGCCTTGGTTGCTCTGAGTCCCACTCTGCCCCACTGTGTTATAGCGTTCCACAGGGTTCAATTTCGGAGCCCCTGCTGTTTTCATTCCTTTGTACTAGATTGAGAAAGCATGATGCTTCTTTTCGCTGCTTTGTGGATGACAGTCAGATCTATGTCCCGCAAAGCAAAAAGGACCCTTTCTCCTTAAGCCACTTTTGTCCTGTCTGTAGGAAATTAAAGCCTGGATGGCACGAAACCTCTTGAACCTCAACCTTCCAAATGAATTATGGTCCCCAGTGGCCCTTACATATCTCCCCCTGTTGACCCAGGTCCACTGGCATCTTATCATCTAATGCCAGCAGTCTAGAATCTGGGTTTCAAATTGGGCAGTGATTTTTTAAATTGGTGGCGCCATTAAATCCAGCTTTAAAAACAAACAAACACATTTTTAGGCCACCTGCTAAACAAAAGCCTCTCCTTTCATAAAAACACTAATCCGTGCCTTTCTAACATCTCTGGTGTCTTACTGTCATGTATTTCATTTTGGAGTCAATCAGTCATCCCTCAAGCGTCCCCAGTTGGTCCAAAATGCTGCTCACCTCCTGACTTGAGCACGTAGGAGGGAGCGCAGTTGGGTTGAGAGTGGTGTACTTGCTGAGAAATTAGCACTTCTAAACAGTTTGAGCTTCATGTCCCCAACTACGCAATGTGCTGCTCATCTATTTCTGTATGGCTCTCTGTTTCACACTGGGGAGTCTTGTCCCTGATTCAATTGCGCCATGGTGAGTTTGCCTGGAATCTGCTGGTCGCCTCCTGCTAATACACTTTCTGCACGGAAAGAGATGAGAGAATTCATTTGCTTCTCATTCTGACTTGACCTGCAGGCTTTTTTGTTGCACTCTCTCCGGAAAACCATATGGTCAAATACAAATACTTTTATTTCGTGTCAAATGTCTCAATCCACAACCACACAACTATTTGCTCATTTGAGAGGAACGACAGGAGCGCCATATTTCCGTTGTGCTTGTCGTTTTGTATTTAAGAACTTTTAAAGGACAACGGCCGTGAGGGAAAAGCGCTTCATCTCCTTCTGGAGAGCAGCGAGGAAAGGAGTAATGTTCCGTACCCACTACATGGAACGTGTAATCTGTTTGAGATGCTCACCGCAGCTGTTAATTTGCTCGACAGGAAGGCTTTAGGAAAAGAGACTCACTTGTCAGGTTTTTATCTTGAGACACACTGCATCCTTGTGACTCTGCACCGCCCTGATACCGTGAACATTTGCCCCCTTTTATTGGTCTCCCTTGCAACATGTCTGTAACTTGGCTTTTCGTGACCCAAGGTTACATAAATTACATGTTGGCACGTGAAACTGGCCATGCCCTAAAAGCTTTTATATCATGTTGAGGTCACAGTCAGCAGGAGATCAACAGAGTAGTGCGGAGTGACCTTAGTCGTTTGATTACCGGCACGTGGCTCTCACCTCTGCTCTCAGCTTAGTTTCAAATCGATGGCTTTGTGGAGATTGTGCCGAGACCATACCTCTGCCTTATATTTGGAAGCTGCGGTCTGATGACTGAAGTAAATACTGATTGGGAAAAGAGGTCAGAATTTATAGATGGAGTACAGCCTTCTAAGAACAAATCAAAATCAAAGCAAGTTAGTAATCTCTCATGTATAGGTTTTTAGAGTTATTAGTCTTTGACTCAACCAACAACATGACATTTCAGTACCTTCAATGGAAACAATTATAGCTAGCATGATACCAAAATTGATTGGAAAAAAAATGAGGTATTTAAATTTGTGTTTCAGGTATGATTCAAAAAAGCCGGCAAAATATATCTGTGCAAAGCGGTTCCCTCGGTGCAGTCCAACAGCCCCAGTTTTGGAGAGGAAATGTGCAAGGATGACATGCCGAAATTAAAGCAGTCGCCTGAAGCCAAACTGATTTCCTATGTCAGAAAATTCTGATCAACTCGTGTATAATCTTGTCCAAATCATTAAAGCCAAAAGATTTCAAAGCCTGCATTGAAATGAATAATATTTCTTTGCATGCACACAGTAAGCATTTTTTTTCTTCTATTCAAAGGTGGGGGTTGGCGGTGGTCAAATACAATCAACTGACGCCAGTCCCGAAGTTGTTGTACGAAGGAAATAAAATCACATTCCTGCATTATCTAGAAAATATAACCGGCAGGAACGCCACCGAGTGAGTTGTCACCAACGATGATACTGAAAATGCACTCCAAAACAATGAGTGACCGCCACCATTTTTGTTCAGGGGTGAAAAGCTTTTTCAGTTTTGTCACCAAGTATTTTTGTTGGGGATGACAAGGACGCAGCGCTGTCCTGGTTTCAGTCCTTGCACACAGTCAGCCAGTCTCAACGGGGTGTTTTCCTGAAGCTTCGACAGGTATGGTGAGGGAGCAGCCGTTGAACGTGCTTAAACAGACTGTGCACGGCAGTATCGTAGTTAGTGAGCAACTCGCGCTCATCGTATTATCTCCATCTGGGCTGCGCCGCGCTAAATGATGTTATGAGGGCGGTCATCATTAATAATTGCGACGGTCCGTGGGAAAGCGTCTTGCCCGCCGCCGCTGCCGCTGTGTGGACGTCACTTCTGTCGGCCCTGATCACAGGAGCCTTGGATCCCACGAGGACGGCCTCCGTCGTGCAGCCGTCCGAGCAGCCGCTGCCGCTGCCGGAACTGCTGCCTTCGTCGCCTGTGTGGAGGAAGCACGCGTTGACATTGTGTGGGCCAAAACTTTTCTAAATGAGCCTCTTCATTTCCGGTGCCCCACGACAAAATCTCAGTTCACCAAAACATTTGATGACAACATTGTGGATTGTGTGGGCAGGGCAGAGCAACATGTCACAATGTTTTACAACATTATCCGGAATATCCGTCGGAATCTACTAATGGCCTCCTTAACCTATGATCTAATGTAGTGGTATGCAGTGTATCGGACATGTATTACGCTGGTCAGGAAGTCGGGACTTGCAAGTCACACCTTGACAAAAGTTCAAATATTGAGCTTAAATTATTTGGCCATATGAGTGAGGCTAGCACACTTTGTGTCGGTCCGTCATGGTGAAGAAGGAGCTGAGGCCAAAGGTAAAGGCGAAGCTCTCGATTTACCAGTTGATCTGCGTTCCTACTCTCACTTATGGTCACGTGCTATGGGTCGTGACCGAAAGAACGATATCCCGGATAGTAGCGGCCGAAATGAGTTTCCTCCGCAGGGATCTCTCTTAGAGATAAGGTGAGAAGCCCGGTTACCCAAGAGGGGCTCAGAGTCCAGTTGCTTCTCCTCCACGTCGAGAGGAGACAGATGAAGTGGCTCGGGCATCTGTTTAGGATGCCTCCTGGACGCCTCCCTGGTGAGGTGTTCCGGGCATGTCCCACTGGCACGAGGCCCCGAGGACGACAACCCAGGACATACTGGAGAGACAAAGTCTCCCAGCTGGCTTGGGAACGCCTCGGGATCCCCCGGAAATAGCTGGAAGAAGTGGCTGGGGAGAGGGAAGTCTGGACTTCCCTGCTGAAGCTGTTATCGCCGTGACCCGACCATGAATAAGCGGTCTACATATTTCTTCTACTCCTTGCAGTCTGTGTAGTTGGGTACTTTTCGGCCACCTTTCGTTTCCACGCATTGTGGCGTGCTACTCAACTTCTTCTGTCATGGGATCATTCAATCATTCGCGCTGAAGCTTGTTTATGTGACTCATCGTTCATTGAATGCGGGCCTTAACCGTCACGGTAAATTGTAGTTGCACATTGTGACCATGAAACGGTGACTGCGACTGCTCGTTCCAATGTTCCCCGAGATAAAGTAGCTCACGATGTCGTAGTACATCTGTACATGTAATTGTGCACATCTTGGTACACACATGTGAAACGCTTCACCTTTTTCTGTGTGTTGGCAGGGTCATCGTTAGCTTGATTTTCTCCTCTAATGGAGGTGAACAGGTGCAAGTGCTACTAATTGACATGAGTGATAAACTGATCAGGTGTGACAGGGGACTCATCTTTTATCATGCTGCCCCAACCCTGGTCTAGTATATCGTGTCTGTAATATATCGAATGTGCATGTACCGTACAGCACATATGGTATTTGCCTACAAACAGCACATATCAAAAACGGTGGGTCTCCACATGTGCAATAAATGTGACAAACCATCAGACCTGAAAAGGTACAAATGTTGCATTTTTCCCCCCCGACAGTATAATGAAGAAAAAAAAAGGTGCTGATCCTGGAGAATAGTCACAGAATCTATGAGGAAGGATTGACAGACAATTCTGAGGTCCACACTGTGCCTGTACTGTGATAGCGTCACATTAAATGTCCCCCAACACTCCTTGTTTGTGTTTTTTGTTATTCCTGCAACGACGACAACCACTTTAAGATGTTTCTTCTCTGAGCTCACTGACTATTTCTTGTAATGTTCTATTTTCTGTGTCACCATGACAACGGCTATCTGTTAACTTAATGATGCCGGTCTTGCTTCATTGTAAAACGGATGCATCCCTCCAAGTTGTGTGATGAGTTGCTACCGGATAATCAGCTGAAATCTTACTTTGCTCCAATAGCTCATGGCATTCTCACGTGTACCATACATGTGCATCGTGGTTTTTTTTTTTTTTTTTGTCCCACTCCGGTTTCTTCATGAATCTACAAAAACAAATACTGTATGTCATCACAGCCAGTTGGCCACACTTACTGGAATCTTGGAAGTAGATGTCATTTCCATTGTATGCATTTTTCAGCTTGTTGCTCATGACACGCAGGGCCATTATTTGTTGTCGAATTAACGTGTCTGGCCTGGTGATGTCCAAGTTCACCTCTGGGTTGTTCACCTGGTTGGTTAGTCCCTCCTTCACCACCTCTGGGAAATATCTAGAGAAAAATACACGCAGCAACACACATTTCGGTGAATCCATTTCATCGAATGGTCTGTTTTTGGTTGTTACTGGAAATCCTATGTTGACAACTGGCTTCAGTTGTTCCGTTTTCTCAATAAACAAACAAATTAATTAAAAAATATGGCCCTTATTTTTCAGAAAAACATAATTCCAGTAAAAAATGCAAATGCTGTGTTGTTCTATAACATAATGTTAATTTTGCAGATTCTGTTTAGATAATTTAAATAACAAATATCTTCTCTTGGATCAATTTGTATTATTGTGAAATAAAGCAAAACACTGGCAGAGCAAGCGGGGGGGGGGGGGGGGCAAAGGGGCACTGCTCCCTCCTGAAATTTCCTTGGACCCTCGAGGTGTCCGGCCAGATCATTTGACTTTTGGGTATTTTCCGATATTTCCTGGAATTGTTTTCCCACATTCCAGCACCGTTCTCCCTATAGAAAATATAATATATGTCAATCGGCATTTTCTGAAGAATTTTGATGGTTTGTTTAAAAAAAAAAAAAAAGAAAGAAAAAAAATGCAGATCAACTTAAATGCACCATCTACATTGGTTTATTTTTCTTGACATTTTATAGACTGAAAGTGGAGATCTGATCACCTTGTGTGACTTTAAGTAGGCTCCTGTTTTGTTTGAAGGTGTGTCAAAAATGAAAAGATGGGGGGTAAAAGATATATGAGTAGTTTCTAAAGAAATTACACCATGTATTTTAGTCTTCCTATTTTTATTATAATTGATAAACGCGCTTCCAAGTTTTTGTTTTGTCTGGCCATCCCACGCCTCCCTCAAGGATCAAAGTGTAGCTCCGCCACTGATGTAAAGCACACCTTGTTAGCGTTGAAGCAAAATTTCAAGGAGACGATTTTATTATACCGTCCACTCATGTCTTGACTGTTCATGGCGTTTTACTGTCGCAAAGCAATTGATTCCCTTTCCGGATTTAGATTGGCCTCTAATAACAGTGCTGGCAGAAGCAAGAGAATGAACATCTTTGATTGCACCATCTGTGATTTTGTTATTTGCGGTGGGCAAAGGGGACAGCTGTGGTAAAATATTCAGCCTGTCTCTCTGATTTGCTGTCAAAGGAAGCGGCCAATCCGATCCTCTGTACAACTCAGTGATCTTCGCACTGCAGTGGTAAGAACTGAAGTTGGGACCCCTGTGGGCATTCGAATCTTGCGTTTCTGCTTATCGGCACAAATTATTGTACTTTGAGAGTGAGAGTTCGTCTCGTAACACAGTGTTGTTACTTTCATCCCGACCAGAGTACGATCACCAAAGAGCGGACCCGCATTTGTGCCGTTTGAAAAGCGTCACCAAAAGTCCTCACCTGGCCTTGGTGTGACTATTCCAACACTGCTCTTCGTCAGACTCTGCCAATTTGCCATCGGCGCAGATATCATCTGGCAGGTTGGACCAGAACCCTTTGGACACCTTTAGTTTCTCTCTGATGTCAATCACCTGCCGCAGGCCAAACGAGAGCACAGAAAGACATTAGCATGATTTTTAGTTGACTCCTTGAAGTCTGAAAAAGTCAGACAGAAGACACCCCCCCTCCCCCACCCTCCCCATTTACTGGCTGCTTGCATGCAGTTTAGCAATCAAATGAGGTCCAAAACAAGAGTTATGGAAAGGGCGAGTTTAATTGGCGCAGGGACAGCACGGCGGCACATGAAATGTTGTGGTTTAGAACTGGACTCGGGCCTTAGCTTCCCTTTGTATAGCATGAGCTCTCGTTGCTCGCATGGGTACACTCCTCATTTTTTGGAGCTCTGAGTGTGAGTGTGAAATGGTGGGTGATCCATCCATCTGTTTTCTTTCGCTAATCCTTTGGAGATCCTGAGGCCTTCCCAAGCGAGCCGGGTGACATGGTCTCTTCAGCATTTATCCTCATCATATGCCCGAGCCATTTTATCTGTCTGGTCCCCATTGTGCAAGACCAGAGGCTCTACTTTGAGACTTGTTCAGATGACTCAGCTTGTTTCCGAGGGAGAGCCCGGACAACCTGCCGGAGCAAACTCATTCCGGACACTTTTGTCCAAGATCGTGCTCTTGAGAGATGACTGCATTCGTGTTTTGTGACAGAGAACGGGCTTATGGAAACCACCCACACGTAATCCTGTGTCTAACCGAGCATGTCACTTTGTCACACGTGAAAAAGTAACATAAAACAATGCTGTCATCTCTCGAAGGTACTGACAAAGGGCAACATTCATCTTCCCATGCTTTGCATCGCTTATTCTGTCCACGTACTCCATCAAGAGAGTTTTCATTTGGTTTTCTTCCCACGTGTCTTGTCCACTTGCATCCATATTGTGTTTGTCTTTGATTCACACAAGGCAGACGTGGGGCTTTCGACTTGAAAATTTAGAACAAGTGCCCACCCGTGACTGATTCCATCTGGACTCAGCACTGAGTTTGAGTGGGTGAAAAGTAAACAGGAGGGGGAAAAACATGAGGACTCATCATGAACAGATGTTGTTGCCATTGTGTGTGATATATATGATAAGAGAGAACACAAGTTCATCAGCGTGCCAATCTTGGAACTCATTATCATCAAATAAGCCCCGGTCGAAGAAATGTTCCGCGGCTGTTGCCCTGCTGAGCAAAAATGTTTGATTTTAACATTGAAATGAGCAACGGGCTTTCACTTGTATGGCGCTTGTATAGTCCTGTTTCCGCAACTGGGGGTTCGGTGTCTTGCTCAAGGACACTTCAGCATGGTCACAGGGGTTGAGGATCAAACCCACAACCTTCGGGTTGGGTGTCGAGCACTCGACCACTGAGCTGTGCTGCCCCTTAAAAATATTCCATGTCGTCCATAATGTTTCGTGGTTGTAGGAATCGCTTGGATGTGAGAGTGAATCCGCAAATCAAGTTGAAATAAATGAAAATGAAAATAATTTCCCGCAGTTGAGTTCCAAGCGCAAAATGTTGGACTTTCTACTGCGTTCCCGCCTTTGCCATACATTTTTAATTTGCTACGCTGACTGACTCATTTTCTCCACCCCTGAAAATTGACTATGGAGGATGGAGAATGTAAAACATATGAGCAGGCATCGTTCGGCTATTTGGGGTTTAATTAATGTTTCGGCACAATCAATCAAAATGTTGAACAGCAGATTGATGGACTCCTGTGCATTCCCAAGTGCTTGCATGGAAAGAAGATGTCACATACTTGCCAATTTTGCACAACGTGATTCAAGGAATTTGGCCAACCAAGCGAACAATCGCTGCGGCCGACCATTGGATAACTCACAATGACAACTCTTTCCCGGCTGCGGCGCAGGCCTCCATCCCCACTCCGTTTTCAGATTTGAGATACATTTTGAGCAGCGACCGGAGTACAAAACACGACATACAGTATATTCTTCCAATCTAAATTATACTAATCCCCAGGGCACACCTGATAACGCAACGTGTTTTCCAAATCAACACTGAGCTCTTCATTTAGTAGCTTGATTTGCTGAATCCCCTTTAGCTAGTGTCTTTCATCGTTCTTGTTCTAGCACAAGCCTCTGCCAAACTCAAAATCACATTTGGCCAAGCAGAAATGATCAAGTGAGTGGAGTCGTCATGCTGCTGGAAAACCATTAATTTCCTTTCAATTTTCCATCTCTGGATTTTTCAGAAATGTTGAACTGTCACCGTAGAACGTAACGGAATTGGACAAATCAGTTACCGTAAATATTCAGATTGGTTTGGTTTTTGCTGAAAAGAAATCATCTATAGTCCAAAAGGATATATCATGTCTAATGTTACAAATTGATGTATAATAACAACTGCTCACCAAGAAATATGACGGCCCTGCGAGTGGATCCGTCCAGCAACTGATTGAGGCGAGGAAGAAGGAAACGGCCACATACAAAAACAAACATGTCTTACTCAATGTTGTGTTTCGTATAGAATTGTCTCACCCAGGTGGCAAGAAGAACTTTCCAAGTTTTTATTTTGTTTTTGGGCATTTCAAAACACTCACCATTCAGTAAAATTGAGCACATATTGGGGAGATTCTGCTGTTCTTCAGTTTTGTGATCACATGTGATCATACGAGAAGGCTTTGAGGATCTGTCCCACTACTAAGGTGTGCCAGCGGGATGCTCAAAATGAACTAGGGACTAAATAATAATAAAACTAGAACTAAATACATATTTAAGTGCTTGATGGTTGAATATATCTGCTTTTATTGAGTGTGTTAGCTTCTGCGATTGCGTGTGCTAGCTTGTTGTATGTGTGTTTCTCTGGAATTACTTGGACTTGTATTGTGTTAGATCCATTCTGCTGGATTGACAATATTTGTATGACATCCAAACTATAATCCTCATGTAGAATTTTAATCCTATTACATTTGTATTTCTAGCAATTGGTTCCGAGATGCTATTCTTTTTTTTTTTTCGCGTTGTACAGCTAGCTGTCTCAGGAGGAGCGCTCACTCTTTGGATTTCTTCTCTAGAGACTTCTCCTTTTCTTTTATGTTCTCGAGGATTGGGGCGGAATTTTATTTCCTCTCCATCACAGAAAGCTGCTACATTGAGAACTGTTGCGAGACCCGCAAGTGAGACAACGTACCAGCCACAACATCGGGCACAATTGAATGAGATCCCAAAGAAGAGCGACACGACGAAATCTCCATTAAAAAAAAAAAAAGAAGTTGTCTGCTTTTGATTGACACTGTGAAATTGTTGTGGTGATGACGTAACGCGACAGTGTCTACCGAGGAGATTTTTGGGTAACTTAGAATTGTCGTTGACCAAAAACCCCTCAATATGCAGTACTACACTTTATTACCTGATATTCCTCCCATTTCACGATGTAACGGGAATCGAATTGCAGAAATTCTGCTGCGGGAAACAGGCATCACTCATACTAATTGCCATCTGGAGCTCGAACCACAACTGCGGTAATGAGGTTAAACAGATTTTGATGTGGGTCTGGTTGCCCACCAGAAGTGAAGACCTCAGCATCCCAGCCACGCCATCGATCAGAGCAGGAAATGCACGGCTATTTTATTTGAACGAACCGGAGCATGTGAAAACGGCATATTCCAATAAACCCATTCAAAAAACAAAACAACAACAACCACCTAGTGTTAAGCATTGCTGTTTCTGGCAATAAGAGTTTAACAAACTGCATAAATGTCATGTGGACTGCAAACAGTAGAAGCAAGCATAAGAAATGTTTCACCCTTGACTACATTTGTGCTGCAATGTGTCAGGGCTACTCTTACCGCCGGGCTCAAAAGTGCCCCCCCCGTGTTGCTGATAACTCCAGATTGCGAAAAGAGGGTCTGATGCGATGCTTACGCTTTGGGAGGAGTTTCATTCTTTGACATGTATAAACAAGGGTCAAGGCAATATGCGCAGAGAGAAATATCTAAGGGCCACAGGTCGCGCAAAGACTCTCTCGACCATCACGCCGAGCATATTAAATATGTTTGGAAGATGGACTCTCAGCAATAAGATTCAGGGGAAAAGTACTTGTGCTTGCAATGGGGCCCGACAGAGTCAAAGCTGTGCAACTTCTGTCGTAGAGGAAGAGTTCAATAGCAGACTGCTATTTTTGTTGAAAACCAAACGGCGCAAGTTGTCAGAGACATTTGGCCAGAGTTGGTTGTGAAGAGGCTTGCTGGAATTGTATTTTCTGTCCTTTTTTTTTATTGCAAAGGAAAATGTAGCAATGTGGTGTATCTGGAGAGGCCGTGTTTGCCGCAGAGAAATAAATGCTCGGTCTTATCAAGACGGGAGCTTGAGTTGCTCAACGCAGGCACATTAAAGACGTGCAGTGATGCCCCCCCCCCCCCCCCTCTCACTTTGTGTGCTCTGCAGGGGGGAAAGAGACGGACGGAGAGCTGAGTCGTGATGAGACTATGACTGATTTAGTGAAGATGGGAAGTGGCACTGATACTCATCTCTGAGGGACAGCAGGGTTCAAATTGTGGACATTTTAGCGATCCTGTTCTTTAGGTATCGCCGAATCCACGCAAGGCTGAATGAACAAATACCCAGCAATATAAAATAATACAAGCTCAGACTCGGGTCGCAACTGACACTTTTTTTTACTGATTGATTAGTCTCTCGATAAGTTTGTCGATTAATCAATGAATCTGAGACAGAGCCCATATGACTCCATCATTATTTGTGTCACTCATCCAAGGTATCAGTGTATAGCCTGAAGCGTCCCACCTGCAAGTTATCGTTGGCCCTGATGCAGATTTTTATATATATACAGTATGTACAGTATATATACTGTATATATAAAATAGACAGCACATATATCATACATCTTGTGTGCTAAGTGCAAATGATTCATATTTTTTATTATTTTATTTACTCTTATTATTATTGGAAATGTTTGAGCGTACGGTAATGGTGTCCAAACTACAGCCTGGGGCCCCTCCATCCGTTTTTCAGCGGCCTGCGACGTGACCCAAAATAAATCAACGAATGAATCCTAAAAATGATATTTGTCAGAGGCAGCGAGGTTGGTTAAAAAAAGGTGAAGGTGGGCAGAGTGAGAAGAGAGAGCGTCGATAAAATAGGTGCCATTGCTCCTAATAAATTTGTTGATGTACTGAAGAACTTTTTACTTTTTTGAACTCGACAATACAAACATTAGGTCGTTGATTTCTTGATTGGCTTGAGCGTGTTTCAAAATGTTGCCGAATTTGACAGTGGCCCTTTCAGCCTTCCATTTCTATGCATGTGGCACTCAAACGAAAAAGTTTGCATACCCCTGGCGTCGAGGATCCTCGCCAGCGAAGATGTTTTAGCGCAGCATATTCGTGCTAAACAAACCATGACCTGCCTAATATAAGCACAGATGGATGTTTCAAACCCGACTGGCTTCATGTCTTCTCCCAAGGGTAAATATTCCATTTGGGGAAAGGGGCTTCACAAACAGATGGCTCCCTGTCAGCGAAACTTTCAAAGCAGCTTGAAAACTAAGTTGGTTACACTTTTATCAGATACAGTAAATGAATGCTGTGTTATCACAACCTAGTGCAAATGCTTACACTGTACATTGGCAGCGAATTAGTACAAGGCTAGAAATAGGGGAAACAAACAAAACAAAAGAAAAACATGACAAAAGTGGGAGTATTATATTTGGGTGCAGAAGACTTGACGAAACTAATTGGGGAAAAACAAACGGCAAATCATTGGAGCATCGGTTTCGCCTCAATGCATACGAGACAAGGTTGGGATGCGAGATCATGAAAGGTGTTCTATTTGAAGACCACATGGACACAGACAGGAAACCACAAATTGCATCAGAGGGGATTTTAAAGATTTGAAAACAAATAATAGGATCTTCAAAAGAACTCTACAATGTGTCGGGATGCGAGAGTAGGAGTTATGTGCTCCCTCTTACGAGTTCCAGTCAAGAGGCGAGCAGGAGTATTCTGGACCAACTGGAGATGCTTAATGGAGGATTGGTTGACTCCAAAGTCAAGTGCATTGCAGTAATCCAACCGGGATGTGATGAAGGCATGAATGACTGTTTCAAGGCGCTCTTGCGAAAGGAGAGGAGTTACTTTAGCCAGCTGCCTAAAATGAAAGAAGCTGGATTCAACAACTGGATTCCAATTTACAATCACCATGGTGGTGCGGTTTGCTTCGTACACAATGACCTTGCATGGATTTCCTTCGTCACAGTGACGCTTCTTTCAACTTCCAACCCAGTTGGATCATGTGCCGTGCAGCGATACAATCAGCCAACAGCTGGATGATGAAGAGGCGGTGACAAACCGGCAGACAAGCTCCTCCGGGGGTTGAAGCAGGCAAGTTTGACAAATCACCTGTTTGGGTCCTAAGGCCCCAAATGGGAAACGGCTCCCCATTTAGTTGGAAAGTTGTGAAGTCGTAGTAAGATTGAATGCTCGCTGCAAGTACATCAGGATTTATTTTATTTTATTTTTTGCAAACATAGTGGTGGGGATTGACTCAAACTATCCACGGACTATGCCTAGACAGAGAGTAGCAAGCGGCTTCATATAATTAAATTTCCCGTGAGCACTTTTATCTTTGGTCGCTGACAGCAGTGGTGTTTGATCCAACTTGTCGGTGATTTTCAGCAAGTATTATCGCAACCGACACGTCGCGTCCATCAGAGATTGAAAATCCAACATGTTCATTGAGAGACGATTAATCAGACATTAAAATATTCTAACCTGTCCAGCCTCAATTTACACTGCCTTTTCCTTTTATGTTAATGGCAATTCACTCAATATTTTCTCCACCGCACATCTTTCCAAGATGCAAGAGTGACATTTAAGGTTGAGTTTTGAAAGGCGTCATCCTCATTGCTCCGAAAAAAAGTACGTCTCATCCAACTTGTTGCCTGCTCGATTATTTACAATTCCGTCCTTTTGGGGATCTTAAAATCAGCATTGCACTTTATTTTGGACAAAAACGGCAAAATGACCTGAATCCCAGTGTTGCCCATGATTGACGGCAACCCCGCCCTAATCCTCCAGTTGTTTGGCGCGCAGCTTTCTGCCAGACGCAATGCATCTACTCTGAACAAAAGGCTTCGCTTCCACGAGCCCAAAGCTCGGATTGTTTCGACATTTATTATGTAGCGGCTATACCCGACAAAAAGATCTGTGGAAATGCGGAAGAGGAGAACGAGACGAGGAGAGTGGGAGAGAGCGACAAGCACAGCAGCCTGCGCCAACAACAAAAGGGTGTTTCCTTTCTCAACCTTTTCAAGTTTGTGTGCCTCAGTGAGATTTTTGAAATCTGAGACAGAAGCCGCGCAAAAATAACAAGGGCGGGCGGGCGGGAACGACTGACGGTCATTAAGCTTGAGATAAAGTAAGACAGGAAATGTAGGGAGGACATTTTATTTATTTTATTTTTTGCGCCGGCTCAGTTCCAATTTGATGGTGTTGTCACCTAAAAATCACGCTTAGCCTCCGTCTTCACACACGTGAGCAAACAAAGCGGAGTGAATTTTACACTTCCGAGTGAACTCATGACGGCTTGGGACGTTGACAAATCACGCCATGCCAATGAAGAAGAGCTTCACCGTAATTGCTATCTACACACCGATGTCGTATTTTGTCTTCATTCGACCGTGTGGGAGTGAAGCAATTAAGTTGGGGACAATGCAGACAAAGCTCAATGCTTTTTTTTTTGTTTTGTTCTTGTCTTGCATCGCTGATTCATTTGGAAATGAGTCTAATGGGAAGGGCGGGCAGTTCTTTCAGGCAACCGTGATAAGAAATGGAGGACGAACACATAAAAAAGTGCCCCGAAAGCGAAGATCAAATCTAAAAATTCCTGACCGCAACTTTTGGAATGAGAGGAAACACAGACTTCTTAAAATGGCTTTTAGAGGCTTGCAGCCAGAACTGATGAGTAAAAAGGTTGCACCAAGGCTACATTAATGATTAAAGAAGCCATTTGGCAACCAAAATATTTCTTCTTTCTTTTATTGATTACCATATCATCACTACATTGTTTCCTTTCTTCTCAGCTCTACCAACATCTCACTTACGTGTGTTGTGATACGGCAGCCGAGACGCCAGCCGGTGTTGTTCACTTGTCTGTCAACACATGACAACGTTTTGCAAAACCAACAGCATTCCCGCGCCGTGTGCGTTACCGCAGCACGCACAGAATCAGATTTATTTTCTTTTGCCGGGGGGCTGCCTTAACACTTACTGTCATTTTCTTCCCAATCTGCACCCAGTTTGAAGGCTCTCAAATGATCAAAAAAAAAGAAGAAAAAAAAAAGAAGAAGTGATGTGCAGGCGCTGTGTCAGTTTAATTAGAGCTGAGGCTGGATCCATCTCCAGCACATTTAATGGCGATGTTGCCGTTGGTCATGTAATTGGCAGTTGTGTCCCAAGACAGATGACTCTGACCATTTCTACACTCGCGCAATGAAAGTGAGAATTCTCAGCTTTTTAAAAAAAAAATGTTTGACCTAAGATTTTTAAAATAGCTTCTTTGATTATTATTATTATTTTTTTTTTTTTTTGGTTAGTGTCGTTTCAGTGTGATGTGACAACAATCATCAAAGGGGCTACAGTGGCTTGATCCAGACCGCAGGACCACTCATTTAAATCTCACTCTTGATGGGGGGAAAACACACACACACAAACACACAAACACACACACACAAACACACACACACACACACACACAGAATTGAATTTCCCTCCAGGGTAACTGTGTAAACATGTTGGTTGAATGCCACACTGAACTGATATCCGTGGTCCCACTATCATCCCGTTGACGGAAACACTTGAGAAAAAAGCTAAATGCGCAGCGCCTTGTCGCTTCAGGCATTCGGCAAAAGAGGTTTACTCGCTGAAAGGGCTCCAACAGCTTGTCTCTGTTTCACGAGCGAGCTAAATGACAACATAATGATTGTTATCTTAAGGAGATTATAGACTCGCGAGAACATGATGAGGGATATTACACTCAATTTCTTCCATTAAGCCATCCTAAAGTGTAGACTGCTCCTGGTGGAATGGGTCGACTCCTAATGTGTCTTTTCCGTGTCAAAATTAAAGCCCATGGAGCAGCAATTTTATTCGGCTGAATTCTGTCAAGATGAACACCTGGGACTTTAAACAAGGCTCATGTGCAAAATCAGATTTCATGAGTTCAACTGCCTGAAAGTGAGATCATGCGATCGGCAAGGTTAAGAAAGGGCACTTTGTCTCATGCGTTCAAGTCCAATTCCAATCATAATCAATACATCAGCGGTGCCCGAGTTGGGTCGCGAGAGCCCCCGTCCAGCCTGATCCAATGATCGAAATCGTGGACAGGATTCCACGAGAATCAGTTGTGTTGGAGGAGGGCGGCATCTAAAACTTGGCTGGATCGGGGCTCTCGACGACCCGACCCGGGCGCCGCTGCTCTCCATGGTCAGGGCTCGACTCGATATGTGGCTGACCTAATTCCTTTCCACGCTCCTGCTGAATATAAGGGGTGGTATAATCTCAAATGATTGTCGCTTGCTCGCCTCTAAGAACCGGCACCTGACTGCCAGAGTGCTGTGCTTTAACTTCAAAGATAAAATAAAGGTACTTTATTTCTCTCATTAAGGATGTACAATGAGATTTGACCTCTGCGTTGAACCCATCCCCGAGGAGCAGGTGGCAAGAACTGTGCCACACACAAGGACTAAATCCAGATTTTTTTTGTCATAAACTTCGTCAATGGAAGAGGTCCAACACGAGTCCTGATTCACAAGCGCCGGCACCGTGGCATATTTCTTCATCTCTCTCCAGTTCTAAATGATCCCCACGTTGGATGATAGAAACAAACTCAAAGTAAGCCACAAGTCCGATTGCAGTGTTTAAAAAATAAACAAATAAATAAATAAATAGGAATTATGAAGTGATGGCACACGGAGCGGCATGTAAAGAAGGCAAAAGATGTGATTTTGGCTTCGCTGACTCGGCGTGAGGTGCACAAAAGTAATAAGAAGGTAAGAGGAATGGAATTCTTACACTGTGTTGCATTGTCATCCAGACAGCCCTCTTGGTGAAGCAGCAGCAGAAGCAGCAGAAAAATCAAGAAGACAAAGATTTAATTGGACGAATCACGAGAGTAACTCTCACGTCGACGGACCTTCATGATAAATGGTGCCACTCGATAAATCGATAGGACAACCTCAACTCAACTGAGATAATATTATCAGACCAACTGCCGTCTGATTTGATTCATGTGAAATTAAATACGTATATATGTTGCAGCTCCGCGACAAAAAGAGCTGCAGTGTTTGTTTTTTAACGTACATTTGATTAATTCTTGAAAACTCTGAGATAAACACAGACACGTCTCTCTCCGACAACGAGTACTCTCTTCCGGGTTCGGCTCGAGGGGCGTTCAAAGACCGCCTCCGAAAAACGTAAAATAATTATACCTTCAACGGCACTATGATAATCGAAAAATATGCACCGAAACGGAAAATCTAGCGAGGAAATCACAACATAAATGGTGTGGGGGGTGTTTGTGAACACACAATGGAAATTTTCTTTTAAAATCAGCACCGACAATTCAGAACCAGTTCAGTCTCCTGCATCCATATTTAAAATGACTATATTATCCACATGAAAAGGAAAATGAATTTAGCGGTTGTAGGTTGCATTACAGCTTGCTTCAGATGTATTTATTCTTGTGATTTACAAACGCATATTTTTAGCAATTCTACATCAATGCAATAATGACACTTAAATGTGTAGAGGAGGATAATAACCTCGCGCGAGCACATACCAATCGATCCAGGCTTGTCTCCGTGGCTGCGGTTGTCTTTTCCTCGGGAGGGTAAGGTCTGAAACGGGCGCTGAAAACATCTGAAATGCCACGTGCGGACCTGCCTATGCCTGAAGCCTTTGGCGGACCGCAACTCTGAAAAAACTAAAAGGAGGGAGACATACGAGATAATACGACTAAACTTCAGTTCAAAACATGTCCATAAAGACACTGCTTGCAATAAGTGCACAAGAAACCAACGTGAATCTGAAAGGATTCGTTAAGTCATTTGCTGCCGTATGGTTTGGATTGGGGAATTCTCATTTGCATTTACATGTCAGGGGAGAATAGGTAATTGTGTTATGTGCTTTGTTAATGGTGTAACATCATTCGAATGGAACTCTCAAATGACAATAGCAATACCCTACTGCTTTGCTTGGGGAAGGGAAAAAAAACGAGGCACCAAAGAAAGTAGCTCTTGCAAGGAAACCTGCTCCAAATGAATAATTCTTAACTCATGGACGGACACTGGAGTAGGTTTTAGAGCGAGGCAAAAAGTTCCGTTACTGGAGAGAAAGAAGAAGTGCAAAAACGTTAAATCCTTGAACCGGACAATAATCAGCCTGAATTTCTCGTGGCACTTTGTGAGACCAGATTGCTTGACAAGTGTTGAGGCCGTGGCCTCTGTGGGGGTGTTCGGATCCAAACACATTCCAACAGCGAAAACTCATCAGCCTTTGTGGCCCCTCTGCTGGGCCCCCAATTTGGCATACGGCTGTTATGACAAGACCTGTCTTTGTCTAATATTTATCAATCCTTCATCACGATTACGATTCTTTTATCTTGCGCATCACACGGAAAAAGTAATTTTTTTCCCCCACAGCTCAGCGCTACCGGAATGAAGGTACAATGCAATGTGAATTTTTGGAGCCATCGTAATCTCAGAGCAATCTTTCGACCAAACACAACCTTGCCTCGGGTGCATAGACAACGGCTCAAAGTTATAAATTGCAGCCGCTGTGATATGGGGAAGAATGGGACATCTTATTCATACTGACCTGTGTGAATCTAGCCGGGAGATGGGCTTAAGTACGCCAGAGTGTAAAAGTTGAAATGAAGCTTGCCTTTTTGATAAGAGAAGTTTTGTATTTGCAGCTTTGATTTTTTTTCTTTCTCCGATCCCAAAGACGGCTGAGCCATTTGAAACCGAAAGTGGTTTAAGAATAAATTAGCTTCTATATTTGCAGGTTAAACAGAAGTCATCTCATTTAACAGCGAATCTCCAAGGCATTTGTACCGCACATTAAAATAAATTAGCTGATTGAAAATGAGATTTATGTCCCTGCTTCAAATCATCCACAGTACAAAAGAAAAAAAAAAGTAAAGCAGGAATGTGTTCATTTTTTTTTTTCATGACATGAATTGTGGAAGACACAAGTAGTGGAGAAAGTTACCTTTGCTGACAGTATCTTGTTGTTGTCCTGCATAGTCATGATGGCCTCGGAAATCTTGAGGTCAATCGGCTCTATGACTGCTTCGATGTGAAAAGGCCCTTGCAGTCTCTCCGCCACCAGCAACATGGCATCTGTTGCCAAATACAACAAAAAGAAAACAAAGACACAACGTCAGGCTGTTGATCATTGCATTAGAAGCTGCACAGTAAATCTTGATGACATCACTCCAAACAAAGCCAACTGTCCTGCAATCCTGGACAGTCGACACAATTTTTCTTCCTGTCATGAATTCAATTCAACACCAAAAAAACCCCCCCAAAAAACAAACAAAAAAAAAAAAAAGAAGCACTTGGGTGATAATCCAATCAACACCAAGCAGTAATTGCTTCTTCCTTCAGGAAACGTTCTCGATGACAACATCGCACATTAATGCTTTGTGACGTGACTCGGGTATCCACGGAAAATAAATTACCCAGCTGACTCCCGTGCTTCATTTTTTAAAATAATTGATCTGGATCCAGACGATTTTATTTATTTTTATTAGTGTACAGACAACTTGATGGTGAGTGAAATTCACCTGAAATCGCTCCAGACAATTTTCATCAATACTAAGATCCCAAAAAGCAAGCGCCAGATTGCTTTGTCACTCTAACGGACTGCACGCGCTCGAGCAAAACGATCCGCTAAGATTGGCGTGTTCAAGTAAGACATCAAATAACGGACACTAAATTGCGTGTTCGCTCACTGTAACAAATTGCTGTTGGCAACAGGTGCGAATGTGATGGAGAGCACCATATTGAAGGCCACCATACGCGAATGAAGAAGCTATGTTCAGAGACAGACGTTATTGTCTATGGTTCAAGCGTGAGAAACTCAGTGACCCGGGAGGGCCTCAGAGTAGAGTCGGAGGTGTTCTGGAGCCCCGCGGACAAGCCGGGACAAGCTGGAAAAAGTCTCCTGGCTGGCCTCGGAACATTTCGGGATGATCCCGGATTAGTGCCACAAAGCGGCTGTGGAGAGGCAAGTCTGAGCGTCTCGGTTTATGTGACTGCCCCCAACACAACAATTCCAGATTAGCAGAAGATGGATGGATGAACGGATGGAAGAATTTAAATAGAGGAAGACGACTCGATGAATGTGTGATGTCAACCGTTTCTTAACTAACAAGTGTTGTGCATTTTCATTCTTCTATGATATCATTATGAACCCTCTGTGGTTCCACTTGCAGTTTTGACGATTAATAGTAATGTAATGTGATGATATCAATAACAATGGAGTCACACCGGGAGAGCAGATATTAATTTTGTTGATACAATAGAGCAATAAAGTCGAGTGTGAGCCTCCCTTGCCAAGAATCATTTAAAATAAAGCCCCAGAGAGTGTGTCTGTCCTCACAAGTTCACATCCGAGAGCCTTTGTTAGAAAGGGGGGGGGGGGGGGTGGTGGTGGTGGGGGGTTTGGTTCCCCGGATCGAGGGAGTTGCGGGGAGGTAAAGTTACAGTTGGAGGCAAGCCATGCAATTAAAAAGGAATGAGCAAATGAAATCAATGAGGATTGTTTTCACTGTCGTGTCACTAAACAGAGGGCAACACATTCCTAAATCCTAATGATGAAAAATCATGTGCGAGAGGCAACATGCAAGATGGCGAAGGCTCAACATTTCATATTCAAAGCTGTGCAAGAAAAAAGCCGTTTCTTTTTTGTTGTTGTACTATACAGTAGGCTGGACTGTACTGCAAGCTAATAGGCGCTGCTGTGCAACTCCACCATTCCACACGTGTTAAATATTGCAACTTTGCATTCTTAACTGCATTGAAATCCTAAACAATCTCCCTAAAAAATATAAAAGTCATTTAAATCCAGCAGAGTCAAACCCTGTGTATATTCAAGTGACAGAAAACTCAACGGCACTTGATAACCTTCTTTCGACAATGCTGCTTGCCTGTCAAAAAGAGAACTGATTTTGATGCGGTGAGGGTGGGTGGAGAGGGGGGGGGGGGAAGCAGCAGTATGCCTCATCTTGTCTCTCTGAGGGTATTTTAACAAGGGGCTGACAAGACAAATGATGATGATGCGTCCGTCACGATGCTATATTTGTCACAGTGGCAGCTGACGGATGCTCCGGTATCCCACACCGGACACGCACACAACATGCACGCATAGGACACTTACGAGCAAGTCAAGTCCGGCCTCCTTCGGGTTGATGCGCATCGTCTGTTCGTTTCTAAGCTGGCAAAGACTTTTTATGATATCGCGGACAATTGAACAGTACCGGCGTTCTGATTTCACAGGGGTCATGCATCCCATGCCGTTTTGTCTTTGGCAAGTGATCGCGTCTGGCCATCGCTTAAAAATGCGAAACTAGTGTCAAAAGTAAGAATTGCTTGAAGAGAATGTCAAAATAATTGTTTCGAAGGCTATCCCATTTGTCCTTCGTGACTGGACTCTGGAATGAGTGACTTTCAAATTGTCGGACTGTGCGTAGTTTCAATCAAATGTACGGTGAAGGAAGTCCCGCTCTAAATGTATTTATTTATTTTTGTTCTGAACGTAACTGGATGTCTAGACAGAAAGAAACATTTTTGATTATATTGTGAGAGAGAAAGACAGCGGTCCTTTCAAAGACGGACAACAGCCTCTGTAGTAGGGAAGCTACTTTTTGTCTCTTTGCTTCACTTTTTAATGTCTTGAACTCTTTTGCTCGTAAACGCTTTAAAATGTTGTACTTAATAGTGCGAAACAAATTGAGTTACCCTTTGTATGGGATGGGATGCGCTATATAAATAAAGCTGCCTTGCCTTGCAGCACTTTCCCCATAAAACAGAACATATGAATATCAATTACCCTGCATACTGGTGTCAAAAGTGGAAAAAAACAACACAACTTGGGATGCCGCCAGATCTCTTGTGTGTAATTGTAAAGTTCTTGATTTTCAGTTGTAGATGATGATGTGTTATGCGTGTTAATCATCATCAGCAACTTTTCACTCGCTGGCAATTCTTCTGTTTGCGAACTGACGTCCAGATGAAATTCTTGTTCGTACATGCGGAAAATTGGTCACGTATGCAACCAAGTTGGTCGCAGTCTTGAAACATTGTTCGCGATGAGAAAATGAATCTGCCCCTAAACAAGCCAAAAAATTTGTTGGTTAATGAAGTAGGTATATGTTGCGCAACAGCTTCAAGGTTTGCTAATAACGTTTTTGATGCACAACAGTAATAGCGTATGAATGCTTGTTTCAGCGACAACGCAATAGAATTTGTTCACCAAACAACAACCCAACAATACCAAGATCTTCTTATTATCTTACAGTATAAACGTTTGAATTTGAACTTCAAAAGCTTGGCAGAAAGCAACAAACTTAACATGGTGCCATAATTTACATTTGTGCTTCTTGTTGTTGTCCAAAAATTAAGAGGAAAAGTCAAACGAGACAACGCCCCCCCCCCCCCCCCCCCCCCAAAAACAGTATCCCAATGAAACCCGGGCGCAATAAAATCAATACATTTTCACAAGCAAGCATCTCAAGGGTTCCCTTCCTCTAACCAGATTTAAAATTCTGTTAGAACAGCAGCTTTTCCCATTAGTGTCAGGAACAACGTCCCTTTGCGGCGATGGATTTGCCTCTTCGCGAGTGAACAAGACACTAACTTTTTAACAGATGTCATAAAGCAGAGAGACATTTCATTCAGTACACTGGGGCCCGTGTTGATCTGAGGCTTCAGACGCGCCACCCGGGAGAACACGTGCTCAGCAGTCGGGTGGCTTTTCGGAGTACAAACCTGTCACAAAATCAGCGAGTGGCTCAGAAGCGCACTTTGCTTCACATACAGCCGTCAGACATGTCTTGAATTGAACTCGTTCGAAAAATGAAACGGCTAATGTGATCGTGGTGTACATGAGAAGAAAAGCATTAGCTGGGGGGGAAAAAATAATAAAAAATCTTGAGGGAACATTCAATGTGCCTCCTTTGTATGCATTTAAGAGTGAGGCTTTCAGCACGCAGCTACTTACAGACTAACTGCAGTGCTCGATTACTCACCAAGCGCTGCTGGAAACTTGACAGAAAATGTGTTTGCCTAGGATCTACTCTGCTTTATCAATCCCAAACAGCAGGGACCGCAGCCGGCTATAAGCACTCTGCCTGGGTCCTTGCAATAGAAAACACCATTGCGCAGTTGCACACGGAATAAAAAAACAAAAAACAAAAAAAAACAAGGGAACGGCTGAACAAATCCGATCTTAGTTTTGTCTCCGTAAAGCTTTCCGAGCAGAACCAAATGCGGCACATCCGACGGAATTCCCACAGAGACAATTCCAAGACGCAGCAATGAAAAAGTAACATTGATGACTTGCAAGTACACACGGATAGACGAGAGGAACAGATGCAGAGATTTCGTCATTGACTCACCGGTAAAAGTGTTCCATTCGAGATCGAGGTCAGCCTGGTTTGCGAGACAGCCTCTCATGACGTTTTGACAGTAGTTTTGGCAGGGCTTGAGCCCGGGCATGCTTCGACAGTATGGGCAGTACAACATCTTGGTCAAGGCTCGGACACATGTGGGAGCAACGTTCACCTGCGGAGCAGCCAATTATAAATAAAAAAGATTTTAAAAAAACAGAAGATACAGATCATCAATGCTATCTAGCTATCATCATTAAAATCATGATTGACGTTTGTAGGTACATAAACCCAGTGACACAAAAATAAAAGCGAGATTAAAGTGACAACAAAAAATAAAGGGTAGAAAATGGGGAGGGGGGGGGGGTAATGTGTTACTTTAATAATAGTATTTGTGGCACCTGAGTCTCTGTCTCACTCTCATCTCGTCTGTTGTTATCGCTGTGGTGCGTCTTTGAATTGGTACAATAAGGACGTGTGCTATTGTGTGGGAAAAGGAGCAGAAGGAAGAAGCTCAAGAACAAGGTAACCAGCGTGACAGAGACTCTATTAGTGCAGTCGCTGCCACTATTGTGCAGCTGGCAGCAAGGATCAAATTCAACATCTTTGACATTTGCTATCTGCACCCTGACATCACGCAATGTCTTGTAAGAAGAAGCGGGTTGCTCGTTGGCATTTTCCACTGCTTCGTGCCATCTGCTTGTGTTATGGTAAATTGTTTATATCACCTCAGGAGTATCGTTAAAGGGGTGACATTTTTAGAAAACAAGGGACATTTAACAGCTAACAAGCTTGCAAATGATCATGCTTGGTTTAGATGCGGGCATTTTCCATTCGGATGAGAGACATTAAAGTGGTTGCATCGAATAAATGCCAAAGCAAGACTGCTTTTTTCTTTTCTTTTTTTTTTTAAAGAGCCAAAGTACAAAAATGTATCATGCTACACAGAGTCAAATACATTTACCGGATACGGAATAATGGTGCGTTAAATACAGCTTCTAATGTGGGTTCCCATTTTAATTAGCAGAGGATTAGAAGTCTATCCTTCAAAGAGAGAGCGAACGAGCGAAAGAGAGAGTGAGAGAAAAGTCGAAAACAAATTTACTGTAGAGAGATTTTGCTTCTGAATTATTTTGTGAAGCAAAAACTTGTATTGCTGCTTGCTCGAGTATGAGTCGGATTCAGCGTTAATTTTTTTCAAAATGTTTTTCACACAACGTTCTTTCCACCATTTGAGTGTGTAATTTAATGATTTGGATTTTATTGTCCTGTACGGAGGAGGATGTTTGTCTCTGGAGTAGCCCGATTAAAACAAAACAAAAAAAAAAAGATGTAGACCAGGAGGAACCAAATACGAATCCAAAAAGGATTAAAAATATTTAATTCTTTTTTTTTTTCAATGAGTCAAAGGTCCATATATTGAGGTTATTAAAAACAAAATACAAGTGACAATAAAATGTCATTTCCATTTTGACATCAAATATACCGTGACATAAAGGAAACTAAGTCGATTTTGGTCATGAAGCCAAATGGCTATATCGTCAGCGTTACATTGAATTACTGTCTGAACACAAAGGAAATTTGGGCATTGTGTGCCTTGGAGTAAGTGCCTGTGTGTGTGCGTGCCAGTGTACATTTCTAAGCGAGGAAAGAAAAAACAGATTGGAAAGTAACGCATACTGCATGATAAATATAATAATTGCCAAGTGAGTGAATTTAAAATTATTATCCTGATTTATATTGCCGCTAGGTTAGCAACATTTCCACAGCTATTCTCTTATTCTGAAAGATAAACTTCCTACTTTTGCTCGCGGAAATAGATGACAGTGGTAACAAAACGGTAACTTTTACTTTTTACCGTTGTGTACAAGCTCTTACAACATATTCTGGTTCAACAAGAATTGCAAACAAGGCCCTTAAACAACACTTGTGCGTCACCACCCTTTTTTATCGAGCGGCCGAATGAATGTTATAGTGGGTGCACAAACGCGACAGATTGGGATTGCGTGCTATGCTTTGAGCTGCCCTGACACCGCTGCCGACACGCACGCCGTGTGAGGTGGTCCGTTTGAATTACGAATGAGCAATTGAACACTAAAATCACACATACTTGAAGAGATGAGCACATTTTTCCTGATATTGAATGACTTTGGGGCCGTCTCGGAAGGCTGGCGGTGTATTGTTGACATGGAGACCAGTCCTGGTCTACATGTGCTGACCCGACCGAAATTGCATCGTTGATGGAGGGGGGGAATCCATTAAGGAGCGCCTGCCTCATGGCAAGCGGCCACCTTGTGCGTGCAAGCCTCTCATAGACAATAAATGGGATGCTGATGCGCGCGTCTGAGCGGTGTAAAATCAAGTTTGGTTTGCGGCCAACCGCCGATGAAAATGCCAAGTCTCATTTTCGCTTGTCGGAACAGTTTGGGGGGGGCCGGAAGTAGGCGGCCAGCAGGTGGGTGGGGCCGACTATTGAGAAACCCTGGTTGACCCCAATCTGCTCTCGGTGGCTGTTTCTGATACGTGCGCAGGACGGCATTTGTGGGGGAGGGGATGACGAAACGGCTTATTGAAATGATTGTGAATTGGCATCGTGACGTGTAATTCATTGGCCTTCGTATAGGGCAGGGGTGGCCAACTGTCATGATTCGGCTTAGGGACCAACAGGTGGCACTGTTGGGCTCCCCCCCGGCAGCTGCGCACCTGTTGGTCATTTGGTAATTAGTTGTATAAAAGGACTCCTGCCCGAACACTCGGTGTCGGGTCATTGTTGCTCTTGCTACTGTCATGTGTGTTGCTGTTTGCCCTTAGTTTCTGTCATGTTTAGTTCATTGTTATGTTTTTGTTTAAGTCATGGTTTTTGTTTGATACTTTGGACTTTGTTTGTTTTGGATGTAGTTTTCCTTGTTTTAAATACAATTCTTCAAATACACCCTGCTCCTCCCTCCTGCCTGCTTTTTGGGGTCCACCACCACCACACAAACGTGACAGAATGACCCGACCACCTGGACCCCGCAAGTACTAAGGACTGGTCCCTGTTCCACCATGTGCCTGGCGGAGCGCGTCTGCGGCCGACACCCCTTTCCCCTTTCAGGCAGCGCTGGGGATGCGGCTGTCCTGTTTTCGTCTCGTCAAGCCGCGTCTACGGTGGGCCGAGTCCCGTCCGCGTCTACGTTGAGCTGAGGCTCGTCACGCGTCTGTTGGAGTTGAGTCGCATTCACGTCGACGACGAGCCGTCGTCGACGTTAATTTTTGTTTGATACTTTGGACTTTGTTTGTTTTGGATGTAGTTTTCTTTGTTTTAAATACAATTCTTCAAATACACCCTGCTCCTCCCTCCTGCCTGCTTTTTGGGGTCCACCACCACCTCGCAACGTGACACCAACCAGTCAGAGACTAAGAGCCAATTTTTTTTTCTGTGTTACTGCAAACAGCCACATCGCGCACATGCACGTGCGCAGACACGCGCGCAGGCACGCACAGACACCAAGATGAGCAAGAGCCGAAACTTCACTGAACACGAACAAAATCGAGACACACAGACATATCCCCCCCTACCCCAATCCTCCATTTCCTCCTCCCAACACTCGCGCTCGACTTGGGACCGGTTTGCTGGCTCCGGGTCGATCGTGATTGACTTATTGGGCACCCCTACCTCTAAAGATGACGAGCTTAGCGCTTAGCGCTGAGCACCGTTGTTTGCGCGTGAGCGGTGATTCAGTTGTCTTCTGATTGGTTGCCCTGTATGTCAATCCGGTGATTCAGTTATCATCTGACTGGTTGCCCTGTATGTCAATCAAGTAACTTGATTGATGACAGGCTGACGTAGTTAGTTCAGTGTATTTAGCGCCGTTGTTTGAATGGCAGCGCCACCGCCGAGGCGTTTTCGACGCTCGTCATGTGAACGCCCGGGAGCCGCATTGAACCAGCCAAAGAGCCGCATGCTGCTCGCGAGCCGCCCACTGTGCACCACTTAAAGGAATTTGTGATTAAAAACGTCAACGTGCACCTTATCAATTTTAATGTGGATACGTTTCATCCGTACCCTAATGGTTTCAAACTCCAGGTATATCCCGGCTGTGAATGAGTTCAAGCCACGCTTGAGGTTTGTGAACGTCAACTGTTGTATTCCAAAGGAATTCAGGCACAGCTGTCTTGTTTCTCTTGTTTTTCTTTTTTTGTTTGTTTGTCTGTCGCCATTTTGCCCGTGCCGAGCAGTTTGCGGCGTGCCCTAGATGAAGGCTAATCTGATAATCTCGTTAGCACATCTTTACACTCGAGTGACTGGAATATTTCACAGCAGGCAGAGGGCAGGACTGCGGCGCGAGATGCCTCAGATCCGGTGTCAGATTAACGGCCACTAATCTACCCGTTCTGCGTATCGGCGCTATGATCGCGCCGCACGGTGTGCGTGGGTACCGTTTGCGCGGGGTACCGGAAATGCAGACGGAGAGAGTGGCCCGCTCCTCAACCTTCTGCGTTGAGGGAGCAGTAAGAGCTGCTCATCTGTCAAACTGTCGCGCCGCCATGAATTTCTCCTTCATTAAGGATTAACGCGTCGAATCTAAACGCAGTGATCTCGAACACTGACTGCATAAAACCGGGAGCCAGGAGCTCGTTCCCTCGCCTGATAACACGGCCCATATAAAAAGTCGCGCCATATTGTCAAGCGCGGACCGATGAGAGACAGATCACAAAAGACACTCTCGGAGAAAAAAAAAAATCTTATCACCTTGCCTATCCAACGGGGTGTTGTCATGCGCATATGGCGTGAACTCCCTTCAGGGGAGAGAGCAGCTGAAATGGCTTGGCGCCACTTGTGAGAAATGACAATATCGTTGCGAGCTAGCAAGGCCAATCAAGGAGAACACTTCTGGGACAGTGAGACTGATGCGAAGAATTTGTCCCGCCCTTCCTCTCATGATTTATTTATTTTTTTGTCATTGAGCACATTGCTTTCACACTGATTGGACACGGGCGCGCCGGCTGCATTGCCGACCTGGTGTCCCCACTCAATTACACGTCCATTAGTGTCGAGAGCACGATGACTCATCTGTCATTGTGCAAAACAGGTTGCCGCTTGTTCCGGTGACAAATACAGCTCACAAAACATTTCGGAAGCAACGCGATTTTCAGAAAGTACGCCTGGATATGGAGGGGGGGGGGGGGGAGAGAAGAAGAACTGTGAACTGATGTTCGAGTAATTCCCTACAAGAATCGTGTATGTGCTCACAGAAGGTTCGAGTAAATCCTAAAATCCCACATCAAACGCTCGCCTTGTGCAGCACTGACAAGGGATCTAATGTCGAATCACGCTGTCAGATTTCCGCGTGGCAAGAAAATAAAAGTGACTGGGATGAGGTTTAGGTGCCCGGGGGGAAATAACGCCCACACCCCCTGCGATCACAAAACAGTTGATAAAATGCCTTCATGATGACTGTCTAGTATATATATACATGTATATACTGTATACAGTATATACTGTATATATATATATATATATAATTTTTTTTAATGTTCTTTAGACCGACTAGTGTCTAGTACAAAATATGCAACGTTGAGGAAATTGAATTATTGTTAGATTTTAACACATTGCAGGTAAAGTGGTGGTTACTCAAAATGCAATGGGAAAAAAATGCTTTTTTTTCCCTTCTTCTCCAGTCTCCACACTGCAAATTTCCCCAGTGTGGGACTCATAAAGGTTATCTTATCTTATCTTATAATTGTGAAGCATAGCTTGTTGTGACACTGCCATCAAAACTTGTCTGGCTGAATAGTTGTGAGTCTGTCCCATTTTGGATCATCTTTTCCTGCCATTGCTTGAATGCAAAGCAACAAGCATAACAAGTAGATACATTTGGTTTCTGTTGACAGAAGTTAGTTTGCTGAAGAAAAAAAATAAATCTTATTATGTTTGTTTTCTCTTTCTGGGATTTGAATGCATCCAATGGTGAGAGTGTACTTTATTATTCCAACGAACATACAAACCGTTGGCTGTTTGAGAGCGACAGTTGCTAGTTTTTTTACATTTTTTTGTAGCAAACGTAATGGTGACAGCTACGATCTTTGCGCCCTGGCGCAGTTCAAAGGAGACTTCAGCCTTTTGCTCCTCTCTCATCTTCCTCTCGCTTCAAAACAACATACGCAACGGGAAGAATAAGACAACTACACCTGCTGTTGTGTCGATGTGAAGGGAGCCATGTGGCGCATTCTAATTTTGTCTTCGTTATGATCACGAGGATGACGTATTTATTTTTCCCCCAAGTTTAGTGGATGGAGCTTAGGTTATAAAGTCACGATATTGAGTGGTGAAGCGCCCCGCCAATTTAATTCATCCGGCACTCCGCCCGCCTGGCCAAACACCTCCCCTCAACTCGAGACTCTCTGTACTCCTCATGTTCAATGTAGGACGGCACCTAAGAAGATTCGAGAGAGGCTGCTGTGAATCAATGCATGTCTGCCAACGCGGGCAGATGTGACTCCGAAAGAGCACCGCGGTCCCTCGTGTGACCTGCATGAGTCGGCTCGATTGTCTGTCTTTGCAGCGCTCTGGGATGGTCCCGCTGATTTATCCTGACACGAATCATGTTATGTGGCATGTCTGGAGCAGCGGTTGGGACTGTTTCTTTAATTTACAGAGACAAGCGGCAACATGTTAAAAGCCAGCCTCGTGCTCGTGGCGCCGCACCGCCAACTATTTACCATCTCTTGTGGTTACATGACATGCATCGACAATATTATTGTCCCTCTGCATCACATGGTTGGCAGATAAAAGCACATCTCCTGGTCACCAGAGGGAAGGCCAGCATCCTCTCCTGAATGTCGGGGGAAGGGGGAGGGACCATTTGTTTGCAAGAAGATCCCGGGACAAATGCTGACAACTTGCTCAAAAAAATGGAGGTGTCATGAGAGCATCAGCATGTGATCTGGTGGCAGATGCAGAGTGACTCAATGCCACAGTCGGAAAGATTCAGAAAGTAAATCCCGACTGAGCAAGCGCATCCCAAAGTTAGTTTCTTCATGACCCTTTTCTTGTCTTCGCATTTCAAAGCGCACGCTCTCTTTTCCAACTTTCGGCTGTTCATCGCAGATCAAAATCTTTTAATTAAAAAAAAAAAAAAAAAAAAAAAGGCATCTTTGCCGCAGCGCATTTCCCAATGATGTGCCAAACCTTTTCGGATGCCAGTTGCCATCTGCCAGCGCAGCGCTGTGACCGAGGCCTCGTCCCAGGCAAGCTGTGAGCGCTCGCAGCCAGCGAGACAGACGCTGAGCAAGAGGGTGAGAGACAAAAGAGTGTGCCGAGGCATCTGTGGCACGATGGCTTTATTGGGAGAGATAGTCAGCTTTGGAACATCCGGAACCATCCCGATTCTGCGGAGAGCAAATCTTGAGTCCGCCGCTTGAAAGTACATTTTCCGCGGGCATAAAAAAAAAAAAAAAGGACCTAAAATGTCCAGTTATCAAGCTAATTAACGTACTAATGAAGGAAGAACTCTTTTTGGAAATTATCTGCAAAACCCTTTGCAACATTGTGGTTATTAAAAAAGAATAATAATAACACCAGTATTCTCTTTCTCCCTCCAGGGCAGATGTATGTCATAATAATCCTCATTATAACAATAATAATAATAATATAGCTTGATTGCCATTATTTGTACGGCGCAAAACACTTGAGCAAACTAAGGGGTCGAGCCCAGAACTAGTGATAGTAAAGCAAAGATTGAAAGTGTCAACTAGTCACTCGACCTGGATAGTGTAAACATTCCGCGTACAGTATGACAATAAATGTACTTCGACCGCAGAGAGGATGTTGCCTGTCAAGATTAGAAAGCGTCATTGGGTCTTGCCGTTAAAGTGTCTAATGAGATCAGCATTACAGTATCCACCGTTGGAGGGGAAAAAGGAAAAAAACCAAAAAAACATCCCCTCTGTACAAAGTACCCTACTTCTTTCCGTCGCCATGACTAAACATGCAGTCGGCATGCGGCTGCTTCCCAAGCTCGTGCAGTGTAAGTGATAAGTGCTCTAAATACCCAAACTTTAAACCGTTCAAAAGGTCCAAATCCCCACAATCTTCTCTGAGCAGGTCTTAATGTGGCCGGACTGTGTTTTAAGTACCGCCAGGATAAAACTCTTAATGGTCATCAAAAACTGTAATCCAGAGAGATTCTGCTCTTAATCCAGGCAACGGTGTGCATGTCCGTGCTCTCGCTTGGAGCCCGCTGCAATGGCATTTTATGGAGTGATAGCGCTCCTGCTCTGACTACGTTGCAAAAGCCGAAATTATCTTTGCTTCTCCTCATTGTTTTCGTATCATCCTGTGCAAAAGAAACATTGAAAAGTGAAGCGACAGATGGTTCGAAGCTTGTCTGGCATGTCAACAGTACTTTTGGCAGTTTTAAAAGCTCCGCTTCGGTACCGTAAATTTAGTCCATACAGTAGCTACCGGTAGTTAGTCACCAAAGGACATGAACATCACCGAACACCACAATTTTTTTTTTTTATAATCGTGGTAACCTCCTTTTCCAAGTACATAATTGATCTGTTATATGCTACGTTGGCTAAAATTATGCTACAATCGTAAGTCAGGGGTGTCAAACTCATTTTTGTCACGGGCCACATTGTAGTCACGGTTTCCCTTGGAGGGCCGTTACGAATTTTGGCAAACCATATGAATGTTTCATCACCTCCACATATTACATATACAGCACGCAACAAATTGATGAATATCTATTTTTAAAATCAGAAGTCAAGAATAATGACTGCTATTGTGGATTACATATGACAATTTGAAATTTTGGTTCAGACTTTAGCAAGCGTCATGGAATTTGACATGCTTGATTTGCTTTCGCGGGCCACATAAAATGATGTGGCGGGCCAGATCTGGCCCCCGGGCCTTGACTTTGACACCTGTGATCTCAGTTGGATGTCTAAATCTGCTGTGAATATGAAAACTTACCACTTCTAACTAGTAATTATACAGTAGATGTCAAGCTTAATTTTGCACAAGATCACTGTTGCAAGAATGGTTTGGTTTTTTTTTTTTACCGCAGACTTGCTTGTGACAGACTGATGAGAAGAATCCAAAAAGGACATTGAAACTGGCCTTGGTTCAAAAGCGAGGCGATTAAACTCGAAACCGAGCATGAAGCAGTGACCGGCGACAGTTCAGCGAGACAGACGGAAAAATTCAGTGTACAGTGAGAGCTGGGAGAAGTGAAGGTAATTGTTGGGTCAAGGTGATTTGTCACGTCGAGCTACTTTTCACCTCCGGTTTATGGGCGGTCACCAGCCTGACAGCCTGACAGCCTTCAGCGATGCCACACTGTTTCCTGGCTGCACTTCATAATTGATGAGGGGGCAGGCAATGCGGGACTTGATCCTGACTGAGCGTGCCAGACTGATGCATTGCTCGTTTCAACGCTTCCTATTAGGGCAACTCTGCCATTAACAATTGGCAACTCTTTCCTTGACGTACTAAAAGCCAAGTTGAATGACTGCCGTGGGTTGTTGATGTCGGTAAATCGATCTAAATAATAGAGCAACTCCAAAATACAAACAAAGAAAAATAATAACATCGCTCTGCCCTTTCATCCATTTTTGAGATGCGCTTTTTAAATCAAACCATTTCCAAATAAAGCCACGAACGCAACAAATATATATGAAAAGGATACATTCATAACAGACGACGTCTAGAAGGGAATATAATGACAACGACAAAGAAGCACGGATATTATTATTGTGATGTTATATTTCCATGGCAGGTGGGTGAGGGGAGCGCAGATGAAATATTCTCAGTACCGGGTCATCTTAAAAGGTCAAATTAAAGCTGCATTCAAGAAAAAACATATTCTACAGGCACATCGTCAGAAAATATCACAAGATTCAAAATATTGTTTTCTCCCACTGAAAAACAAAATGAAGGAAAATGCTAACCCAAAATATTTTGAGGGGTCAGCTGACCCGATGTGTGTGTTTGCATTTAGCCCTATTCTTGTTGGATAAATGCCGAACCTTTGGTGACAGGAAACAGTGGCTGTGAGAATTCCAATAAAAGAGGAATGTGCTCGAATTGCTTGGCATGACAGCTGCAGTCTACCAAATTCCACCTTAGTTTAAAAATGTGTCGACTATTGTGGCTGTCGTTTGTACTACAAATGCACTGCATCAAAGTGAGCTCTTTTTTTTTCCGGTATTATTTTTCCCCCCACAAAACAGTGAAAAGGCCTTAGTTACACCAAACCGCGGGAAGCTCACTGCCGCCACGAACCTTGCTTGGGAACAAAATGTACAGTGTAGGATTCCCCTCCGTTCCTTAGCAACGTTACTGATCGACTCATACGTTGTTGTAATTCCGGAGGCACGGCGCAGTTGGTCTGAAAACATGCCTGGGAACCGGAAGCAAATCTCACTGTCTGCCAAGGCTGAAATTTATTTCGACAGTCATCCATAATGGCAATAAAATCATGGCAGAGTTCGATGGCAACAGATTGAAAGATGATCGTAAACGGCTTCGGGGTGTGGCACATCCTGAACTGGAGAAGAGGCACTTTTCATTGGCTGACTGAAGGTTTTCTTCGTACCGGAAACGCGTATTGGTAATTGACATGTTTATACTGGATTACGTGTTCATGTTTTTACACCTATTAATGTTCATACTCTATTATACATCGTCATTGGAGGCCATTTTATTGGAAATGGTTATCATGAACTACCATTATAACGTACAGATTCGTTATGTCCCTCGAGGTACGTTGAAACGAGGTTCATGTGTGTGTGTGTGTGTGTACATATATACAGTATATATATAATGGCATATTGGTGAGGTTCTTTCCAGTCAAACTATTTCTTTTTTTTTAAATAGCGGCGAATATAGGCAAACACAGTTAGAGTAGGAGGCGCATGAAACTGACCTTGGCAACCCTGTTGGCAACTTCCCGACCGACCATGAGGCCCTGGACAAAAGTCCGTGCGGCAATTAAAGCCCTGGTGACCTGGGCCTTCAGTTTCCTGGGCACATCTCCAAAGGGCTTGAGTTGATCAGAGTATTTACTGACACACTCCAGGTAATCGTCCGTGAAGTGGTACTGGGAGTTGAATAGCTGGAACATCCGCTCCAGCAGCCGGGACCAGAAATCATTGAGCATCTCCTCCAGGTTGACGTTGCCCCCTGTGTAGTAGCGCTTCAGCTCGGTGAACAGGTCCTGGAACACCTCCGAGTTTTTCATGTACAGCTTGCCAAATGTCCTTGAGAACAGGCCGGTCAGAGACCTCTCTGAATTGTCCAGCAGCTCCAAGAAATACTCTGCATGGGTTGATGTGAAAGAGGGGCGGGGGGCGAAAGTAAGAGGAGAAATAAATATGCGGAATAAAGGGCTTACTTTAAGATGTGTATTCATAATGGAAATGTTAACCTGCAATTATTCCCTTGTTTCATGTTCTTGAAAACAAATCTGCAGTTCGGAGCCAAACTTCAACACACAAAAAAAAAACAGTTTGTGGCACAAAAAAGGTTGGGGGCCAGCCAGTATATTGTGCTGAGGAAATATGAATGAAGTCAACTTGTCTCTTTCATCACATTCTCAATTGCTGCTACCATTGACGGCAATAGTTGTCCAATATCCATGTTACACGGAAGAGCCGGCAGTGAATGAAATGCATCTTTTTTTTTCCCAAACGCATTCTTGTTTTAATTTTTATTTCATGAACAAAAATTTTCTCGTCACATTTTACACCTTACGTTGACCGACTCAGTGGGCTTATTTGAAAATTCTGAAATTAACCAAGCAAAACATTTCATGACGACGACTGCACTTTCTCTCCAGGAATGAAAATTTTTAAAACAACAAATTTTGACATCTTAATCTCGTCGACACTTTAATATATATATATTTTTAACAAAATCGTTTTCATGAGACATGTAAGTAAACGTTATTATGTTTATTTTGCGCTGATTCTGAATCTACCCTTTTTTTTTCTTGGCCCTCATGGATCTCAACTATTTTTCATTGATGTACTCACTCTGGAAATATTTTCTTTAAGAGCCAAATACCCGCCAATCGGTGCAAAGCATTTTTGGATAAATAATAAAAAAAAAGAAAAAAAAAAAAAGAGAGACTTAAAACAGACTGATGCGCCATCATTGTCTGATTTATGAAACTTTGCAACTCCATTTGTTGTTGTATCTCTAGAGCTATTTGGAAATGAAGAGATATAACTGAAAAAAAGCAAGAATTAATGATCAATAAAGATTGGTGCACATCAAAATAATTCTCAACACAAAGTGTCCTCCTTTGGGATGATGGTAAAGAACTGTTCTCAATATGAGACCTTGACCTTGATTTTCATTAAAAACAGCTTAGCTAAAAAAAAATAAAATCTACTTAATAATAAAAAGAAGAGTGACAGCACTGAACATTGCATTGTTGCATTTTGCATTCAGTGAGACAGTTTAGTGACTCACTTGGGCTTGTGCTTCACTGAGGATCTTTGTCATTCTTGGTGCCAGGGAGGCAACTGCTGTGATCAAGCTCTCATTTTTATTTTATTTTTTTTTGCTTGGATGCTTCATTTAAAATATATTTTCAAACCTCACATAACTCCTGAAGTGCCTTCAAACACGCCCGGCTCTTGCATATCAGGGGTTCACAATAACAATAACTACAATCAGAGTGATAACAATAGAATATGTCATATTGTCATATATTAAGTAATGTTTCTGAATTAAGGGCTAGTTTCAGGTGGATTTTTTTTTTTTCGAAACGTCATAGCCAAAAAATACAACAGTGCAGGGGCGCAGGGTTTTCTCCCTGTGTGGGTTTTCTCCGGGTGCTCCGGTTCCCTCCCACATTCCAAAAAATTGCATGGCAGGTTGGCTGGGCATTCCAAATTGTCCCGAGATGTGATCGTGAGCACGAATGTTCGTTTGTTTGTGTGTGCCCCGCGATTGGCTGGCAACCAGTTCAGGGTGTCCACCGCCTTGTATCCGAAGACATGCCCGCGACGCTCATAAGGATAAGCAGATTGGAAAATGGATGGATGGTAAAATCCATATCGGGCACACGAATATCGGTCAAACTTAAAAAAAAAAATCAAAAACCAAATGTGCTCGAAAAAAGTAAAATCGGCATCAAAGATATCTTTTTCGATATGCTCTGACAGACATGAAATGATAGCTGTGGGTCGTTCATCCGGTGAATCCGAAAATATGAGCAATATGGTTGGAGGTTCCGATAAATATGTAGGAAGTATTGACGGGCAAATGCTTCGCTTTTGCATTCACTTATTGACGAACCAGGGGGAAAAAAACCATTTTAACCTGCAGGCTGGATTTGCCTGCATCGCCTGCGTGGTGGCAGCCTTGAGCGTCAAGGCACGAACGCAGAAGCTTCTGAGCCCAATCAGCTGGCGAGTCTTTCTGAAGCCTCGTCACTCGGATGTCATGCTCTTCACTGTACAAGGATGAGCTCCTCATTAATGTCTCCATGTCAGATATTCCTCTTACTTCCATTTCTGTAAACAAGCATGTGACACATGAATCAACATTTCACTTCTCGGGCCTGCTCCAAAAAGGCTTGTAAGCCTCTTAGCACTACGGTATAGCAAAAAAAAAAAAAAATTTTTTTTAATCAATGTAGTTGCAGCACTTATTCTTTGCCTTCAGTATTGCATATAGTAATTTTATGGGAGGTTCCCCCCCCCCCCCCTGTTGAGTCAATTGTATATTCAATCCAAACATGACAAGAACACAAGTTCACTGTTGCCGTTAATCGATGACATACATTGGCCTACATTCCCAAATACCCGCTATTATATTGACGGTAAATTGATGACCATTTGCTTCCCACCTCTAAAATACACTCTGATTAACTGTGACTTCACCTCCTGCTGAATCTATTTTGACGCGTTTTGCAATGCATCGTTACTTTGCTAAGTTGTTCAGCCAAAGCTCCCTTCCCCTTATTTGAACTGCGCCCACCCTCAAGAGGTGGGTGGGAGCCGTCCCTTGTCACTCTTCTTTTATCCTTGCAGCACAATGACCTGCTATTATTACGTCTACCTTTGTTTAAATATTGAAAGCCTGCGGGGCTTTTTCCAGTTGGATCTAAATCAAGGACAAGCAGTCTCGTGTGTACCGAACATGTCAAATTGGCTCTGTACAAGCCTTTAAGAAGCTTTGCAGACTGAGGGGGTAAATGTAGTAAGACAAATTAGAGATAAGGAGTGGAATCCTTTCATTCCGCAAAATATGTTGGAATATTGGAATTTGGAAAAAAAAAATACTGATCAGATACAGCTGCAGTCTCCACTATTTTCAATATTCATGAGAGATGCAACAGACCTTTCTTTTTGAGCTCGCCGGTGTTCACTTGTCTCCGTTTCACTCTTGACAGTTGTTGGAAGTGGACAGAATTTGACTTGTGCCTCATGTTTAACAGTCGGCGCTTAGGAAAAGGACTAGTTGTCATTAAACGTTTTTACAAATTATGAGTCAACCCCAGGAAGAATAGTTTCTGCGTTCGTGAAATAAACAAACGAGGAACGTGTTTTGACCATCGATTCGCAGCTCCTTTCAAATCAGCGGTCATCATGTGGACAAGAGCAGTCACCTTTGAGAGAAAAACCTTGGCAGACCAAAACATTGTGAAACAGGTTGAAGAGTTCACGCTTGCAAAGATGATGAATAAAAGTGTTCCACGCTATTGGCAGACTTGGTGTTTCTGTGCTCTGTGGTATTAGAGTATTCTCGAATCACCAGCGCCATTGTGCAACCATTGAGCTTGATGTGATTTCAAGGCCACATCCCTCATAAATACTGCGCTGGGAGTTTCAGACCGCAGCTGCAGCTGGCCAACTCAAGCATGGGACAAAACTCTTGTCAGGCCACGTAATCGTACGACTGAGAGTGATTGACCTTGCGCAGCATTACAACAGCTTCGTAAAGAAAGAATGGCCGTGTGCTTACTTGACGAGACGTCTTGAGACTCTTAATAATCATCCAAGGATTAGTTGTTGTTGTTGTTGTTGTTTTTTTAGAATCGCTGATGTGTTCGTATGATGTTTTAATATTGTTAAGTGCCATTAAATGTACAAATCATGTTGAGTGAGACGTTTTTAAATATCACGTTTGTTGTTAACAAGCACCAGTGATAAGCATCAGAATAATATTTTTAAGAAAAGTTTGTGTGGGGGGGGGGTTCAAGAGAAACTGCGGTACAATGATCACGATCTAATTGCGTATTGATGGGCTTTGCTGCAATTACAGTTGATGTAGACTATATTACACCGAACCGTCAAAGTCATTCTGACTGTGACGAATCAATTTTCAAGAAGAGCAACAGCACAAGGGACGCACGCACGGGTATTGCCGGAAACACTGGATATAATTATTATGGCTCGTGAAAGGTCACCTTTTTGTTCTGCGGGTACTTGTATTAAATGTAATGCCTCAAACAAACACTGTAAATCAATGTTAAGTCACTTAAAACAGGCGGCCTGGTGGTCCAGTGGTTAGCGCGTTGACCTGACATTGCAGAGGTCGATCCCGGCTCCGGCCTTCCTGTGTGGAGTTTGCATGTTCTCCACGGGCCTGCGTGGTTTTCCTTCCCACGTTCCAAAAACATGCACGGCAGACTGATTGAACACTCTAAATTGTCCCTATGCAGGTTTTTGGAATGTGGGAGGAAACCGGAGTACCCGGAGAAAACCCACGCAGGCCCGGGCAGAACATGTAAACTCCACGCAGGAAGGCCAGAGCTGGAATCAATCCCGACCACGCTGCCCGTTAGTAATCCAACAAAGTGAAAATGGCCCATATGGATTCGGCCATAGTTCCAGTTTTACACAGAGGACAATAAGCACACCTACGGGCACTGCCAACGCACGTCTGGATTTAATGCTGTTGAAATTGGTGACTTTGAAGGGTATCCAAAAGGAAAGCCTAACATATTGAAGTGACATCGATGAAATAGTTCTCGAGGACGAGGTCGGTTCATTTGATGCGTGACGGCCCATCAATCTTCAATGAATTCATTCTGGACAATAAACGAAAGCGAACGCGGAAGATGGGCTTTGTCACTCGGCATGATGATGACGGTGCATTTTCACCCGATTGCATCGTGTGCAGTGCTACTGGGGGTGAATTGCATTCCTCTCACATACCTGCTGCCCGTAGAGGTAGAACTGACAACATCAATATGAGGTACTCATAATTAAAAGCCCCTTTCATACCATCCTGTGGAATCGCCGCCCACTTTCACACAGCCCATCAATCACAGACCGGCAGGTCATTTTAGCATCTTTAATATTACAGTCGCTGCAGCCACCGCCTTTTACAAACACCAATTGTTTGGGGATTTTTTTTTTTTTTTTTTTGACAGCAAATAGAATATCAGCTAAATTCGGTGGGGGAAAGGGCTCACTGTATTCCACTTTGACGCGGAAAACTGACAGTCAGAATTGAGTAAAAGCCTCTTCTCAGTTCCCTAAAGAGAAAAAAAAAAACCTTAATGTTCCCTGATAGCAGCGGTGAAGGGGGGCACGTATTTGCCTTGGATAATGGGCTTTTAGACATTAATGGTGCACAGCAAGCCAGCCAAACACAGGCATATTACAATTCAGCATCTGTTAGATTAGAAGTCGTTCCGTGTCGTCCAAAGAAACCATCTGGCCCTGTAAATAAAGGATGAGTGGATATTGATGCCAGTTTCGAAGTTTGTTGCAAGATCTGTTTCTGGCTGGAAAATTGTTCTGCCACAAACAAGCCGAAAACACCTTCCGACGAATTAAAGGCAATTACTGTATTGCAGTGGTGTGCAGTCTGGGCCTGCAATGACTTCTCTGAAAGACATCATTCAACATCTATTATTGTGTGTGTGTGTGTGTGTGTGTGTGTGTGTGTGTGTGTGTGTGTGTGTGTGTGTGTGTGTGTGTGTGTGTGTGTTTTCGATCTATTCACTTATTTATTTTTGGACAGTCAGATTTCAGCTTCTGTGTGTTGCTACGTCAATGTAATCTGCCCAGGGCCTTCCGATCGACGTATGACACATACATCCAACAAGCAATGGCTGTCTACTTTTTTTAACCATTCATATTTCGTATTCAGCATTCTTTGCCTCACCTCAGGCTAACAGCCATGTCACATTTTTCGATCCTCTGATTAGCTGATCAGAGGTGACTAGTATATATATATATAGATAGATAGATATTTTTTTTCAAGGTGGGCTTTTCAGGGGGGAAAAATGGACAGGGTGAGGATATGTTGGCCAACACTACCTCTCTGGCTAGCTTTAACTTCTAGAATAGCGACAAATAGCTATCTCTGACTACATAACACAATTCCAACTAAACTACACAGCGGCATCTATCCAGCTGAGGTGCGAATGAGGATAGATTTTGTCTAAAATATAGTAATTTGTTTTTTATAATACTCTGTCTATAACAATCAGTATCACTGGTGAGCATGATGCAAGGAAAGAAGTCAAAATTAGCATGTTGTGCCTCATCAAAACACATGGAATAGCAAAAAACACATTTTTACGTTCCCCCCCGCCCCCCCGATAACTGAACGGCGGAGACAGTCCCAAAAAGATTCACTTGGCTGGACGGACGCGATGTAATGCGCTTACGTGGTTAGCTAGCAAAGAGCTTCAGCCGGCTACTTGTGTGCCTAAACGTTGCAGTTTTTGCTCCTAGGTCAGTAATCACCGTCTCCATGGTGGCGGAGATAAACTTCTTACACGTATCGTTCTCACAAAGGGATTACAAGGAGTCATTGACAGAAGACAGAGAAGCTAATTTCTCAGATAACCGAAAATTGAAATGTAATCGTGAAACACCGGAATTAAGTGCTTGGGTGATTGAGTCTGACTCAAATTACTACAGAGGACTGATGCCAACTCTGGAGACACATATTTACAAATATAGGATATCAACAGCTACTAAGCCTCCGATAAATACAATTTTCCTGGCTAAAGGTTTAGTTTGGGAGAAGTGACTCGCCAAATTGCATTTTTTTTCAATCAAAGTTTCTTCACATAGAGGTGGTGGCGTCTCATTGTACTAAGCATGCACAAAGATCGCCATAAAATAATTCAGAAAAGGGTTGGACCAAACATAATCGCAAAGTTGTAGTTCATTTTATTGTCAATCAAATGGGTCTTTCCACAGTCGATGAAACACAAGTGATGTCGCTAGTTTTCCTTCAGAAACACTCCATGCCACTTCTAGAAGCTCCGATCACCACATCTCAAAGCATAAGAATAATTGTCCTTGAGGAAATTAATTACCTTTTTGCACCTCCACTCTGTGCAAAGTGGGTCTAAGTTAATGAATGATGAAAACTGTCATCGCTTTCACTGGCACTCATTTTTTTTTCTGGTTGGAGTTTTGAGCCACTGAGTCTTTGATTGTTTATGCACGTGAGAATGTTTGATTTATGAACTCATTTCATTCAGACACAATGTGACAACTTGCAAAGCACAGAGTACCCCCCAGCCCGAATAGAATATAAAAAGGTTATTTCATGATGGCAAGTGCATTATGCTTTATAGCAAAACGTGATCCTTTGATACCTTTTGCTTGGACTAAAGACCTTCAACATCTTTTGCCTGGTGAGTTTTAAACCGACTGTCGATAATGAGAGTTCCACTCACTTTGCATAAAGAATCTCTTTGAAGCTGAATATTTGCCGTGCCAAATAACCTTGCATGCTTGTAGCCCGATTGAGTTGAATTTGGGCCGATTGCATGTCTTGCTGGATAGCATTTAGTGCGCAGCGTACAGCTTTCAAATGGTCATACAGACGATTAGATTTCTGACATGTTGGGCGAGTGATTGCGTTTCCATGCAGTCAGTATTCGGGTTCAGGTCAAAAATCGGACTTTTGAAACATTCGGAACAACCCCTTCAGATGCGTTAGTGGACAGTCACTTCTGCATATTTGAAATCAGCCGATTTAAACGGCGATGCACGGGACGTCATGATGCAACTGGAAGTCATTTCTGCTTGTTAATTTCTGCCGTAAATTAAAGCCCGTGATGTTCATGTCACCCACCGCAGGAATTAAGCAGTCTACATGGACTTTAAAAACGAGAGTACGGCTATTTTTCAGGTGTTAAAAGAGGCTTTTGATTGCATGAAAACGTGTCTTAATTTTGACTTACCACCATGGGACACACTTAATATCAGTTGGCAATTACTAAATCAGTCCTAAAGCCTTTCAAGCTCTGACCAGCTTAGTAAATCATGTAAAAATCTGTCACTACAATTATATTTGACAACTACATGAAATTATTTTATTATTAGTATCACCATTATTGTTATTTTTTGTGCTGCGGGAGCTGTGGTGAGCCAAGACAGTTTTTTAGGTCCCCGGATGCTGAATATGAACAGCGCTCTACGAATAAAGTTTGCCTGATTGTTGTTAAGAATACCATTGCTAGTAATAGTTGTAGCCATAGTATTCAAGTCCATCCATCCATTAACTAAACCGCATTGTCTTCAGGAGGGTCGCGGGTGTGCTGGAGCCTATCCCAGGTGTCTTCGGGCAGTGGGCGGGGTACACCCTGAACCGGTTTCTAGCCAATCGCAGGGCACACAAAGACAAACAACCACTGGCGCTCACAATCATACTAAGGGACAATTTGGAGTGCCCAATCAACCAGCCATGCGTGTTTTTGGAATGTGGGAGGAAACCAGAGTACCCGCAGAAAACCCACAAAGGCATGGGAAGAACATTTAAAACTCCACACAGGCAGGCCGGAGTCGAACCCTGCACCTCTGCACTGTGAGGCCGAGGCGCTAACCAGTCGGCCACCATGCCGCCCTCGTATTAAAGTCCTTCCTATTATTGTATGAAAATAAATAACGCGATACAACCTCCCAAAGTGACAAAAATAGAGTTGTCCGCCTAACTATATCAGCTCAATGTAGCAAGATACAAGATGATTCCAGACATTGTCCTCTTTTCCTCCCTCCGAATATACTGAAGGACCGCAATGCAGCACACTCATTGGGTTGATCCTCTTCTTTGTTGTGAATAGGGTCCGTCAGCCTGAGGCTCACACACGGAGGGATGAAATCCTCCAATTTCAGTGACTGTTGTGTTTTGTATCTATGGGGCATTGGAGTGTGTGAAAGCCTGCAGAATGGGTTGGTTGTGGTCAAAAATAGCAAGCGCTGCTGGACAAAAATTGTACGGAAGCAGACATGCTCTATCAAGGGACTGTCTGTCGATTTGAATAATAATGCACCGACTGCACAGCTTCACTGGTGGATGGGCAGAGGGGCCTGAAAAAATCCATTAACCCACGACCAATTTTTAGGCATACCAACAGCGTGTAAAAAAAACATTTGAACCTTGAATAACGAATAAATGAGAAGAGCAGCTGGACTCGTAATTTGAATTCTTCTGCATTGCACAAAGTTGTTTTCAATTCTACGCTCTCTAACAGTTTTGGGAGCAAACATTTCAGTCTTTCAAAGTCATTAATTGTGCTACCAAAGATCCTGTTCAGAGTCACGGATGAGCCGGCGCCAATCCCAGCTGACTTTTGGTGAGAGGCAGGATTGCGCCCTGGACTGGTCGTGAGTCAGTCTCAGTTCACCAATTGACACCTATAATCATTTTTACAGTCTCCAATTACACTAACTTGAGGTTTTGGACTGAAGAAATCGTTGTCAACCCAATCAAGGGATCTAGCCGCCTATGTGGTCACTGCGGTGATTTGTAGACATGCGACCCGGACACAAGAAAGGCTGTATTTTTGCAGGGCAGGCTTGTTTTTTTTCCAGTGAAATGTGCAACAACATATATATTTCTCAGCATTGAAAGTGCATTTTCTTGACATTCCATATTCCTTGATGGTTTATCTTAAAAGTCTCGGATGCAGTTCAAAACGTATCTTGATCAACCTTTTTGGAAGACCACCCAGCATTTTCACTCACATTGAAGCTGCGGCAGATGAAAGAACCCAAAAGGCCAAATCATGTTTAAGTGGCCTTTACGTGACATTTCTTCAGCCTGTTTAACATTTGGCGAATTAAATATTCCTTTGCGAATGCAGACTTTGTATTGTTTTTCATTTTCATTCCCGACAGCACCGACACCATATTTCTAAGTTTGCAACAGAATGGTCTGAAAAACAAGAACGTTAGATGCTTCCAGCATAGCGGCATTACAGGGACGGCGGTATGGTTATTTTTTTCAGGGTCTTGGGAACAGACTCCAAGAAAAAGAAAGAAAGAAACTCTGCATTGCATAAACCGTGTTGGAAGGGCTCTGTTAGATGTTACACTTGACGGACGAGTATCAGTAAACGGTTCTATTACGGTCCGTAAACATGATGCACCCACCAACTCTATTGAGGAAGGCTGCCGGTTGCATTATGGAACAATTTCCTGACATTAATTTGTCCCCCTGGCACGCCATGAGAGCATTTCCTCAGTTTTCTTTCACCGATGTCTCGGCAGAAAAATAGAGAACATGTTTCTTTTTGTTCTTAGATAATGAGCTTCTGCCAGCGGCCAAAACTACAAGGTGAGACATAATAGCAGCTGTCTAAAATTTCCATTGAACTACACATTTTCATCGTCTCTGTACATGCTTGTGAGGCATGTAAACACAGCGGAATAAAAATGCACCTCCTCAGATGGCCAACTCGGCTTAACGTTCGGAGCACAAGACAAACAGGTGAACATTTCAACATTCTGATCTCCCTCAACAAGGAAGAAAGCCACTTACTTCTGGGCTCAGGTGACTACTGAAAACCATTCACGGCAGGTAGCAGACATGTTTTGAACCATAATCAGACCTGGCAAGTTTTAGAAGCGACGAGCTAAATGTAGCGCACTTTTCAACACTTTATCCGCTGCAAGGTTGAGATTGACAAAGGTAGTCAGTTCCGATCCAGGGTCAAACTTTATTTCCGGTATAAAGAGAACTGATATTGCTTTATTTTTGTGATGCATTCCAGGACAAGAACTGTGAGTCAAAACTATTGGGGAGCAAAAGATTAAGGTTCTTCACCGCGTATGTTCATGGAAAGAATGTCGCAATGGCCGGTTTCTTCTGCGGCTTTAAAATGTCGAGTTAAAATTGAGATCAGGAGGAAAATTATTGCCATCGCTGTCTTCATTTGCATAATAACGCAGTCAGGGTTTTTTTTTTCAGTGGGGTGGCCACAGTGGCACAACACCTCAGCAAGAAGTGGCCAGAGGTCGCTGTTTTCATACCATCTTCAGTCAGGGTTTCACCACCATGGTTGCAATTGTGAGGGGGAAAAAAACTCATCAACCCACCCTGATCAATTATACAAAAAGAGATTTTTTTTTCAAAATAGTGTATCCTCATTATTTATTTATTTATTTAAATCAATTAAAAATGTTAACTTTTTTTTTTTTTTTACATTTGACATTTTCTCAGTAACAGATGCTTTGAAAATCAAATCATGGAATGGTGCAACCTTGCCAAATTGAAGGAAGAAAAAGTCAGATCAATAATTCAATTCATCCAAATGTATTCCTACACACTCACAGACTTGAATACATATTTCTAAACTGTTATCGTGATGCATCTGCACCCTCAGACTGCATGTTGAGCGGCGCATGGGTCAAATATGCTCCAGTGAGAATGACAACACAATCGATGCTTTTACGGCCTTTACCGGTGCTCGGGTTACTCTTTCCGAAAGTAACGTGGAGATTCGGTGGTCCGGACAGCGCCGCCGCCGGTCGCCATGGCAACGTGAGATCGTTCTCTTGGTGCCGGCCCTCGCATTAGATCATAGGTGAAAAGGTCTCGGGATCATGAAGCTACACTTCATAGATCCATGTTGATGATGAGTCAGCCAGACATCTGCTCGTAATTTTGCTGTCATTCTCCCTCTTGTATATCAAAGTCTCACCAATAAAACCACAGCGGTCTTTACAATGTCAAGATTTTTAGGAGCAAGAGGGAGGTGAGTGTCCAGGAAAGTGAGTCCGCACACTCTCCCTTTTTATATCACCGCGCTGCTTCAATCCTGTATATGGCGCGCCGAGGAATTTGTAAAAGCCCCATCTGTTGAAATCTTGAACTCATTCAGTGCCAGCCATTTACAGATGTTTTTATACCCTAAAAAAAAAAAAAAGCATATAAACGTGCCTGGGATCGAATGCCTGGATTCTTCAAAAACATTTTGTCACGACAATCGCTCTCGTTTGAGTTGAACACAGCTGGGAGCTGTGGCGGCATTCAAAGCTAAGAGTGCTCGCCGCTCAGGACATTTGTGATCTAATGCGACTGCGTTAATCGTTGAACGATGCAGATCGCATTTCGTTCCAAGCGTACCTTCACTCCAGACGTGGCTCTGCGCCAAACCTTGAAGGCAAAGCAAACTGCTGTGATTTTCTGTTGGATGAATTATCTTGTCATAAGCCACCTTTTTGCTGCATCTCTGCATCTGACACAGAGTTCACTGCCGGAAGACACCGGCGGGAGTCAATTAGCCAGCCTCAAAGAATCAAAGTTGGGTTTTTTTCCTCTCTTTGGATTGCAATACAACTTGTTGAATAGAAAGGAGCAAATTGACTGCACACGCTGCTTCTTTACGGTGACCCTGAATAGCAATTTTGTCTGGGCGCCGTTGGTGGAGTGGCTGGGTCTGTGCTTGAAAGAATCCAGGCAGTGCTTTGTTTGATTAATCTTTCCTGCGGAGTGATTCTTGTCTTCGAAGCAAAGACTGTGCCGTGTGTCTCTCCGTCCTCCGTCCATGGATGTCATTTTTAATTAGATGAAAGCATTTTTCAGAATGATGCATTGAGTGCCTCCCTTTGCAAAACGAGGTGGAAGGATTTTTTTTCAGATTCAGATTCAGAAAACTTTAGTTATCCCCATGGGGCAATTAGGACTTAACAGGCACGCTGTGCACAAGAAACATTAAAAACATGAAAATGACGGGATGACGGGGCTTGGTTGGTCTAGATCGGGAAGGAAAAGCTGTAAAAAACGATACGAGATCCGTGTCAAACTCACTTGTTACGAAGAAGTGATTTTTGGACCTTTTTTCAGCACAGCATTTCAGTTCAAGGAAAGAATTAAAAAAAAAAAGTGGCCCATATTTTGCCGAGCCCTTGGATTTTGTCCTCATCTTGGCTGCAGCTGCTTGCAGGACGAGCCTTCCTTCCTCTTATAGCCTCCCCTTGAAGCTCACCAGTGGGACCGAGTTAGTGTGTTCTGCCTACGCAGTCATCCATCGCCAAGTAGAAAAGTGACATCGGGTTACGGCCTGCGCGAGTTGATGGAAGCTGCCACCAAGTCTCAGCCAAAGCGCTGCTGGACAGACCCACATTCGTCCGTTCCCGAGAGAATTTCTGTCTCGCTGACATTCACTTAGGATAACACATGGACATCAAAACAGAGGTTATTTATTCATGAACATTTCCAGGAACAGTGTTTGCGCCTGGTTTTAGATTTCATTAGAAATGGACATGGGACTGTCACGGAGGTTTCGTCTTCATTACCGAGGTGAAGGCTTGAAATCAATGGTTGCCCTGGCCTCAGTGTCCAGCCCCTCCTTGTCCCTTCATGTCCTCTCCGGTGTAATGACATTTTTGTGCCGTGAGATGGCTGGGGTGTCCTACCTTGTCCTTCGTCAGGGATCGTTGATTTATTTATTTTTACGGTTAGCTATTTGGTTGGCTCCAATGTGGTCTACGTGGATTTGAAACAACCTTCTGTCTTTCTATTTTCTCAGACACAATTTCCACAGATTCTGAACAACATCTGATCCGAGATGCTTGAAATAGCCGTGGCCCAAATTTCCACATCGGTCGCACGAATGTCATGAAGGATCTTTATTGTGTATTGAGTGCTTCAAGAAATGCCACTTGATTGACTGGTGGTGGTCGGCGCAGCGATGCCCGTACCTCAATGAACAGTGAATTCTTGTGAACGTAGCAAATTTTAGGTTTTGTCTGGGTTTGTAAAACGTTCCAAACATGTTTGCATTTAGTTTTACTTCTCGGGAGTATTTCTGTCTCACTGACATTCACTTAGGATAACACATGGACACCTGTCTTTTGCAAACACTTTCCCAAACATTTGTGCGTTGTCTCTAAGCATCGCTAAAACACGCTAAAGTCGCCCATGATTTACGTGAATGCGACAAAAAACAGTACTTGCGTCAGCGTTATATTCAAGCGTGGGTCCAAGAATCATGCCTGCATCCCGCTCTGCAGGCATGACCCGCGCTTAATGCAACCATTGCATTTGTACAGTCACTCAAATGTAGACAAAATAACATGGGCATCTGATTGCTAGGCATCTCAGGCTGAGGTTAAAACATGAAAACATGTGAAAGCCATGTGGTTGCTCGGAGGGGTCGAGTAACATGAGCTCACAAAATGGCTCCAATTAAAGTCATGGATGAATTTGCTTGAATGATACGACTCACTGAGCGGCACGGTAGTCGACTGGTTAGCATGTCAGCCTCATGGTGCCGAGGTGCAGGGTTCGGCTCTGGCCTTCCTCTGTGGACTTCGCATGTTTTGCCTGCGTGGGTTTTCTCCGGGTACTTCGGTGTCTTCCCACATTCCAAAAACATGCGTAACAGGCTAATGGAACTCTCCAAATAGTCCCTGGTTGTGATTGTTGGTCTATGTGTGCCTTGCCTTTTAGCTAGCAACAGGTTCAGGGTGGACCTACTACCGGAAGACACCTCGGATAGGATTCAGCACGATCCTTGTGAGGAAAAGTGGATGAGAAAATGGACGGATAGATGGATACGACTCGCGTTACTCAGCAAGATGTTCAGTATGTCTTGCGTGATCTTGAGAACACTGCAGAAATCACTTGAGCTCCAAATCGGAGAACCATGGCGTTGGCGCCGTTGGAAAACCGTACTAAACCAATACGAAGTTTGTAGCGCCTCTCTCGGCTAAAAAGTCCGGATAGTCCCCAGATTTAAGTGGTTCACTTCCTGGCCCATACTTCAATACAAAATGAGTACCGATGTTTTTTGCGTAGAAGAGCAGGATGCTTTTGATGCTTGATGATTAGCGGCGGTTACAGCTCAGCACTCAACTTAAATCACAATGGCAATAATGTGGCTTCACGTTTTACCTCCGAGCGATCAATTCATCATATCGTTAATTAGAAGAAAGGGACGGCAATGAGAAGTTGAACTTGTTTTACTTTAATGCTGGCATTTCAAGGTCTTCCAACTCTCACAGGGATTCCTTCAAAGAACGCGGACCAGATTATAGCCTGGGACCTCTGGGATCACGATTTTCAAGACTAATCCCCTGAAGAATATCGTCATTTGCATGTGGGACAACGTGGATTTTACTGTCGTGCCTGATTTTCAAGTCAAAATGTCAGCTACACCCTCAGCCTTTATTTCAAACGGAAGACGCTCCTCTTTCCGAGGCCGGGTTGCTTTGAATGAACTTTGCATTGTGACGACTAATTGATACAATTGAGTAAAAATTGCACAAACCACAGACGCCAAACGACAGCACGTTGCTCCAACAAGGATAAATCTTCAACACGGCCTCCAGCCGAACATCTTTTATCAAATGAATCGTTGCATGAATTATTGATACTATCAGCCAATTACACGATGTGCAAAGGAGGATCTTAATTGCAAATCGCGCCATAAACTTCAACGTAAACAAAGAGTAGATCATCGTTAGATCCATAAAGCCATCCAAAGCTGAAAACAACATTATTAAGAATAATAATGCAAATATTCCGAATGGCCGATACGAAGGTAAACACATCATTTGTTTTATCTACGATGACAAAATGGTAATTATCATTTTGGCTCATCTCTTCACGGCCAAACTGGGAGAGGAGCGTAATGAGGACCTTGGAGACCGATGGAACCATTTGATGTTAGCTATGAGTTGTTGGCATTTGACTTAGCAAATACTTCACTGAACATAACCGCGAATTATGAATGGGAAGAGTTTGTGAGATGCTAAAATTTCTGGGAAATGAAGAATCGATGTGACCAATGTTCTTGGACAGGCTCACAAAAACTGCTTTGCCGTTGTTTGGCCTCAAGAAACTACAGCTTCTTATTTACTTTCAAACATAGTTTGTCGCCAATGTGTGCGCATTTTAACTTGACGTCTCCTCTTTCATCTATAATCAACAAAGCGTATGTAGGAAAAGTCATTGGAATTGCATGACTGTCCGTGTCTTATGTTATGTGTTGTTTGTTATTTTAGGTTTACTGGGCTGTCAAGCGCTTTGCTACAGCTGCAGCTGTTGTGAAAGCACGATCTCAATCAAGATGCATCTTATAGTACTCATACAAACTAACACAGCGTAACGAAGCAATCTACTCGCGTGCTGGACAAAAACTATTTATTTTTATTAAAAATACTCAAATTTAAAGTGATAAAAACCTTTGGGTTGACAACAAGATGTAACACAAGATCCTAGTACAAAAACGACTGTTTGGTGGTACCATTGCCTGTTCTAAACTCAAACCTGGACTTTCTTGTGACTGATTGTACAAAAAAGAAGTCTGCCTCATTTTCAGGACATCTCGTGTGCCATGGAACAATCGGTGTGGAATTTGTCTCTTATAACTGAAAGATTCGAAATGGCAGACGTGTGAATGAGTCCTCGGGGACGTGAAGTTGTAATCATTGGTCCTGAGGCCCAGAGAGAAAAAAAAAAAACAACTAATATACAAACACTATCTTTACACGCCTCACCTCAGGTAAAAAAAAAAGGAAAAAAAATCTGGGTGTTTTCTGGACTCTGAGCTCACTTTTATTACACATATTAAAAATGCAACAAAAAAATCGGTCTTTTGAAGAACATCGCCAAAGTCTGCCCTTTTCTCTCTCTCTGTCCAACACGGAGACAGTAACGCATGCTTTCATCTCCAATCGAATTGATTACTGTCATGCCTTGCTTTCTGGGTTTGCTTAAAAAAAAAAAAATTAATAAAATAAAAAGCATTTCATGTCTGCATTTACTACGGACTGGAAGGTGGGAGCATATTAGTCCAATTTTCAAATCTCTCCTTGTGTGTTTCGGGATTGATTTGAAAGTAGAATTGCTGGTGTTTCAATGTCTTCATGGTCGAGGACCTTGATATCTCTCCGAACCACTTTTACCGGATGAACTCTCGCGGGCTCTGACATCCTCCGGTATTGGCCTTTTTAATCATTCCAAAAGTCAGGACACACATTCACGGCGAGGGCACCGTTCCCGTTTTACGGCCCCCGTTTGTGGAAAAGCCTGCCTCAGGGCCTCAGAGACGCTTCATGTTTTAATGAAGACCTATTTAATGTATTTCTTATATTTATTCGTCTTGACTACTGTTTTAATTTCTTAAAATCTTATTCACGTGCTGCACTGAGATCTGCTTTTTTTTGGTGGTGCTGCACGGGGTTGGGGGGTGTAGGGGGGGGGGGGGGAACTTGGTAGCGATGGCGGCTCCTTGATATGGTTTTTCCGTCCGTGTCTGTGTGTATATGTGGTTGAGGATTTGAACTTTTTTTTTCTGACAACGGCATTTTACTTTAATAAGAGGACGGTTGTGATGAAAAATATCGGAAAGTAATTATCGTAAAATTTCAATTTTTTCGCATGGAGACTGTTTCGGAGAACTCCTGTGCACTTCCAGGGGCGGGGTCGCAGCTAAAAAGCTAAAAGGTCCACTGTTCTGCGGCCAAGAGGAAAATCACACTGCTCCCCCCTTCATGAATCTGAGATTTGACGTGTCGTCAAACCTTCCTTCCCAGCACCACGTAGACCTGACCGGCCAGGCTCAAGAGTGCTGCCCCCCCCCCCCCGCCCCCCTGTAATTGGAAAACACCCTTGTGTCCCCCTTCTAACCAAGGAGGACCACCAATCCAAAGATGCTGTTCACGATCGGCCATACGAGCGTCAACCAGGTATGGGGAAAGACGCGTGACGTCCCACATTCCAATAATATGCAAACTCAGTTAATTGAACACTCTAAATTGTGCCTAAGTGTAAGTGTGAGCGCGGATGGTTGTACGTCTCTGGGTGCCCTGCGATTGGCTGGCAACCGGTTCAGGGTGTCCCCCGTCTACTGCCCGAAGACAGCCGGGATAGGCTCCAGCATGCCCGTTGCGACCCTCGTGAGGATAAACAGATTAGAAAATGGATGGATGGACGGATGTACAACAAAAAAGGGAGCTGAAAACGTTGTTATGTAAAGTGACTAACTACAATATCGGCATGCATGAAAAAAATGCAGCATGCACATTTCAAACAAGCAGGTTATTAACATTTGGAGACAAACGCTTTGACTACATAACGAGACCTGTTTATCGCTGTAGCCTCTGACCATATTTTGTTATTCGGGGCATAGCATTGCTAAAAACAAATAATGTGGAGAATTCATTGTCACGGGTCTCCATGACTTAAGGTCTAATATGATCCAAATGATATTCCGCACAATGCCTTGTATCACGGTGGCTATAAGTACAAAATAACAGTGTTTTCTTTTTCCGACCGGTGCAAACGGCATTTTTATTCAAATAGCCTTTGGGTACTCACTGTGCAATTATACATCGGGGCATGTTTGATTGAAAACTGATAGAAATAGAAACTTGCATTTATTTATTTTACTGTGCCTTCAAATGAAGCTGCCATTATCATAAAGCCCTAATGGGGAGCAGTCAAGAGAGAGGAAAAAGAAGAAATCCATTCGAATAATGAGACCAAGCCAGCATATGTCTCGAGGTCTAAAAAGGAACACGCCGACCAATGTAGCAGACAGGATAACATCGATGAAAGAGCGAGAACCCTTCAATCCAAGCCGTCTGCCCATATCTTATTAAATACTCGTCACGGTAATTATTACTCATTCCATCAGGAGGCGGCATCTCCAAGTCTGACCAGACTCGCGTGAATACATTCGCTGAGAGTGTCTGGAAAAAGTCATTTGTGTCTCTCAGCTATATCGAATGAAAGCGACGAAATAACACCCCCCCCCCCCCCCCCCCCCTCCTCCCCGTGGCTTACCGTCAAACTTTTTATGGCTGGAAACAAATGTCGCTCTCATGTTGTGGCTCCTCTCCTCCACCAACTTCTCAAACTCCATCTTGCTCTGCTGGTTGAGCTTGTCTTCCATGTCGGATGTGCAGCAGGTGTATCCCTGAGGACAGACGCGCAGGTGCTCACCTGAGAGACAATAAAAAAGAAAAAAAAAACAACAACATTGTTTGTACATTCATCACAACCACTGCAGTCACTTTTTTTTTTCAAAGGCCTGCGCTGCGTCTTTGATCACAACACGAGGTTGTGATGTTTTGTTTTTGTTTGTTTTTTCCATTCCGTCAGATGAGGACTGTAACAAATTGCCAAGGATGAGCGACCTGCAAGTGCACATGCATTCTCGGCGGAGAATGACAGCACCAGCAATGGAGCGCAAATGAAAAGCGGTGCATTTATAAACTGTGGAGCTGGGGGGCTTATTTTTACAATCTTTGGTATGATACAAATTGTTTTGCGGGTGTGAACAAGCAAAATCAAGTAGACCAAAAGAAAAAAAAAAAGTCGCATCAGAAACATTAAAAGACCCACAATAATGGACTAAAATGTTTCTTTAATTGTGATGTTGAACAGCATATTTTTATGCTTTTTAAATCATGCTTCGACTGATTTTCAAGTTACCAAGTTGTCACGTGCACCGGGCGATGTCAAAGGACACCGAAACGCCCATCTTGACGCAGGGCGTTCAACCAAAGCCAGACTTAAATTCCTTATTGGCAAAAACCGATGTTATCCGTGTTCTTCCATTTAAGAGAGGGTGAGTGTGTAATAAAAGAATAAGGGTGACAAGGATAGATTTCATGTGTAATTTTAGAAGATTGAATAGCGAGGCAATCCTTTCAACAATAATTATGACTCGAGATGGAATATATTGAGATGATCATCATCAAAGTGTGAAAATTATTACAGCAATTAAATAAGAAAAATGACAAGAATCCATTTATGCCCCCCGCCCCCCATTTTCATTGTTGGTTTAAAAAAAAGAGATTACAGTGCTTCCAATTGGAACCTCACGGCAACAATGGCGAAACTGCAGAAAATCAATATTTGAAGATTTGACCCACCCCCCCCCCAAAAAAAACAACTCCTGTGGAAAATGGAAATATAAACGCATCTTCGGCCAAATCCTGTTCAAGTCTCGATGGCGTGCAGGCCTGTCTGTTCTGTTCTACTTGACTGTGTTGCACCAAAGATGGAATTGGAAAGCAAGCTGTCAATAGCAGCAAGCTCACAGCATATCTGACTCGAAAACTCCCGTTTGAGGTAGAAGATGAAGCGCTCTCTCTTTAATTTTTTTTTTTTTATGTCATCATAATGACCAGCTCTTGCAGCGCATGGACAGTTTCTTCATTTTGAAAAGCGGAACCTTCCTCAAAAGCAGAGCCTCTCAAAGTCCCGCCGTTCTATTTTTATGGAATATAAATGCTTGACATTCCTTTTTTGATACTGACAGAGAGGATCGTGTGATTTGAGGTCTTATTCGTCAGATCGACCGCGATACCGGCGGATAAAAACACAATGAAAAATAGAGGTGGCGCTGGGTGAGAAATAAAGATGACAACTTTGCGGATTTCACTCATCACGGGTTCTTTTCGGAACGTAACCTCACGCGATAAACGGGGGGAGATTACCGTAACGCCAGAAAGAAGTCGCGTGTCGCTTTTTTGGTTTTCTTTTAAAGTCACTAGAAGGGGTCTGAAAACTCGCTAAATATTGCGAGAAAGTCGCAAAGTTGGCAAGTCAGCTCAGATCGGTTTCGGCTCACCCAAATGAGGACAAGGAATGGATGAAGGTTTCGTGCAACGGAACGAAATGTACTCCATGAATTATAGCCCTCGATTAATTGTCACCCCACAGTGCCGTTACAAATTAAAATTAGTCGATAGACTTCATGTAATGCGCTCCTATTGCAGCTTCATCTGTCTGTATGGCACATTTTCTGTTCTACGCATGACCTGCTGCTTCAGATGTCTCAGTCCGGTGCAAAAAACGACATGCACACTCCCGCAAGATCGTTCTGACTAATTTGAAGCGCACGTGTGCCACGTGATCGCGTCCCACACCGGCGCACCTGCAGACGGAAAAGTCATTTGCAGAGGAAACAAGCAGACTTGCTTTTGATGAGCCATTGTCATGCTCCGCCACGATTTACCTTTGCTCCTCCAAAGTGATCAGACGTGCCGTGATTGCGCCCTCGTCCGCGGCCCCCTTATCCAAATGGTCTTTTTCTACTTCACACTGCAGCGCATGAAATCGGCGGTTGATTCGGACACGCACGGGCGACCGCGTGTTTTCCTTCCATATGCAATAACCGTGCGCCAAGGTCTGTGACAATTTGTCTCCTGGAAAAGTATGCCGACAGTAGTCGGCATTGCGTTACCTGGATTCAAAAGAAATCCCAAATTCCTTTTATTTATTTATTTTGACTTACAGGTATATTCAGCACATTGCGCCACGGTTTGAGTGTTGATGTTCATTATTATGACCGTACTGTGCCATGGTGTCGAATGACATTACACAAGTGGTAACAGTTTGTACCGTTTTGGTGACACAGCGTCGACCGAGTTAACTTCATAAAGGAAGAACTTTTGATGCGGCTCTCGTTTTGGATCATTATCCGTTATGTTGCGGCGCCGCATATAAATTTTTTATGATCCGTGTGAGGACATGCAAGTTCACGGATGATATTCCGCTGAAGAATTCACCCGTCATTAAAAAACCAAATCCCGGTTGATTGGCCAAGAACGGTACGGAAACCGGAGCAGCATCGACGGGTGAAATGGCAAAGTGGGACGGTGCCCGGAATACAACGCCGGCATCTGTCAAAACGCTTTGCCAAATGGTGACTGTGACCACGTTTCTCACTCTGCACTCGTGTTCGTCCAAAGTGGCCCCCACACATTTCGTTGCTACAGATTGAATATGATCCGTCAGTTCTGTATTTGGGTGTTTTGAGTTTACAAAAGAACAAGCAGTGGCGGTGTGGGAGGGTGTTCAGTTCAATTTCAATGAGTGAGCATGAAAGACAAACTGGATAGAAGTCTTTCGCTTGAGTGACAACGCTGACGGCAGTGTCAATGGATTCAAAGAAGATGGACATGTTATGTCAGGACTGCCGCCTCTGTTTCTCCGCCAGCCGACACAGATTTATCTTTAGCAGAAGCTTTGCCGGCATCACCTACATTTCATCTGTGTTACACTCTTTACTTAATCCGGAGTCATGTGATTATGAAGCTATTTTAGTTTGATAGTTAAGGCCATTCTAATCTCTCTTTCTTTCGCTCTCTCTCGATTTATTCCACCGTAGAGAGCTACGGTGGAATAAATCGTTCCTCAGAAATCATGAAACAACTCCCAATGCTATTATTATTATTATTTTATTTTTATTTCATTTTTAAAATCTGAAGTAGTTTTTGAAGCGGAAGGGACAAGCCTTTTACGGGCTGAACCACTGCTGCGCACTTCATATAATCATAAACCTTTACAAAGTTTGCTGCTGTGACAAGAAAATACAATCATAACAATAACAAAAAGTGGCTTTTATTCCCATGCGTGATAATGGACAGTGTGATTAAGTCCCACAAGGATTCATTAGTCTACCTGGCCAAAGGGCAACAAGCAGATGTTCCTCACCATCTGGTCTGTCCCTTGACCACTCTTGTCTGCATTCATAAAGGGAACATTTTCTGCATGCCAATGATTTTAGCAGACCCTGAGGTCAACCGATAAACCACAATCTAGTTTTAGGCCGCTAAAATTGTTTGTAAAAACGTTGTTTGATAGCCACTTCTAAAGCACTGGTACTGACAACAAAGATAATGATAGATCATGAGTCATTCTGCAATTTATTCACGTTCATTCGTTTCAAACTGTGTATTCTACGGCACAACAAATGTAGAATAAATTAAAATAACAGAGTGAACTACTAATAAATGGACCAAGAAGGAACAATAAATACATTATTATAAAAAACAATAATGTAAACAGAATCTTTTTGAAGTTATGATCCCACGTACGGCGTTAGCATCATTGCTACTCGCAAAAGATGACACGATGGACTGCTTCTTTCATCAGGTTAATTATTTTTATCCAGGCCTGGGACGACAGAACCCTTTTCACCCCCAACCCCACCAAAACAAACAAACAAACAAAAACATCTGAACATGTTGGTATGGCCCCCGACAAACCCGACAGTTTATCACATGGCCCCTGTAGACAATTGACTGGCCAATCCGGCCGGTCTAGCGGAAAAATTAACTTTAATCTTTACTTGACTCTAATGGGGCGCACAGTCAAATGTGAAATGGCCGTAATTGTGTGATTTGAAGAATTGCTCGTTATTTTTATGAAACACATGGGCTTCTGGTATGCGACTGGACATGTTAGATGTGACAATTTTTCTCACTTGGCAGCAATTTTATCATCAGCTGACATTCATAATTATAGTGCTGTAATGATTGGACTATATAGTCGAGCTTAAAATGGATTCTGAGGCTCAGCACCAATTAAAAGGTTGACACTGTTGTCTGTGAAATGTGTGACTCAAGCGCAATTGGGTGTGTGTGTGTGTGGGGGGGGGGGGGGGGGTTCACTCATGACATTTGAAAACAAAAACAAATGAATACTTGACACCTTTGCCTCCGAGCTATAAGAAGGGAAAAACCATCATAAAAAAAAGATAGCCTATTAAAAAATATATCCGAACAACGTTTGAACATTTTCGCTGAAAGTTCACTTGAAGTGGAGCAACAATGAAGACTGTGAATAAAGACTAGCGGTCAAAACAAAGTGCAAGGCTAAAAACGGAAAGTAGCTCATTGCCAATTAGAAAGGCTGAGGTCTGCGCAACAAGAGACTTTGTTCAACCACTGGCTCAGGTTAGCTGGGGGTTGGTAAAATCAACTTGATAACACGCAAACAGCAATCGGGGTGAGTGATTTGTGAGTGTTACTTTAAGCTGAAGTTATTTTTGGGGCAGGGTCTACACGCTTGTTCATGCTTATTGACATACCGTCTAGAAAATTCAAAGCCAAGACCATAAATGTCCATTCATCCATTTTCTGTGGCGCTTATCCTAATAAAGCAGTAATGACGGGGCCTCCCCAGAAGCTTTGAGTGCAATCGGATTCTTGACAGTTATCCTCTCGTCGATAAATGAACTCATAAAGATTGAGTTTTTATAAGCGAGTGTTATACATATGCCTTATGGGCCATTATTACTTGTCAACAGAAATGCAAGAAGTGGAAGGAAACCCAATTACTGCGCTAAATCACATCTGTCGGCATGTTGAAGTGTGTGTGTGTGGGGGCGGGGGGGATGCATCAGGAGTGATTGATCTCCGTGCCGCTTTGCCATCTGGATCGCCTCTCCATCACCCACATCACCCGCTTTCAACCGATTCCACCGGGGCTTGAGACCCGAATTGAATGTGTCCAAATAAGATGGCACAGATAACTCCCACCGTTGCTCCTGCCATATGTTTACCACCCTCGGAGGGTGCTGAAGGAATTCCCCCCCCCCCCCCCCCCCCCACTTTCAAGTAACTTCCAGGCCTGAATTTTTCTGACGTTATTGTCAACTCACATAAGTGCTGGACGTCTCTGAAAAGAGGTCACGTTTGTTGTGTGCTTACTTAAAGGGGAACTAAACACATTCCGGGGTGGGACCTAACGAATATGTAGAGGTTTAATATGAGTTGGTTCATCGTTACAAAGAGCAGTTGCTAACGGTCTATTTTGCTTTCACCTAAAATGGCTATTGGAAGTGATAACGAGTATAGGCGTTACATAAATGTTCATAATGTCTGTACTTATACATCGTAGTTGGCGGCCATTTTATTGGTTACAAGGCACTACCGTTAGAACGTACAGATTCGCTATCTACCTTGAGGGTCGACTGTATTCTCTTCTTTTTTAAATTGTGTTTGGTTCCCTTATAAAGTAATCATTTAGCCAACGCCTTCATGTGGTTGCCACGTGTTTTCCCGTCAGACTCGTCTTCCAGTACACATTTTGTAGAATTTCCCCAAAGATGAGGAATGCTCGAAGCATTTCATTTTGCATCCGTCAGACTCTCTGGTGAAAAGCGTGGCCTAAATGAGATATTATTACTCATTTGGGGAAAAGGATGAAAAGGCACACTCTGTATGGCACAATTTCACTTGCGACTGAAGCAATGTTCATGGGCATCCTGCAGTATTCTAACAATCTTCTAGGAGATTGCGTGCATGATATTACAAGTCACGCTCAAGCAACGAAATGACATGAACATAAACTTAGCCCTGAATGTGATGCAAATATCATTGTCCGACCCAATAAAAACACGCCGAAAACATGGAAATGATGAATTATGGCAGCGTAAATGTTTGTATCAGTGTTCCTATAGAATGACAATTTACATTCAACAGCCTCGAGTCTCTTTTATTGCAATTCCTCTCAGAGTTTCCGCCATTCGGCTCAATTGCTTGACATTATCTTGGCTCTTGAGGACAACGCACATCCGGAGGTTAGACTCATGCTGGTGTACGACTGAGGTCTAAACATAACAGCTGGTGGTCTGAAGAGCCTGAGGTAGAGCCCCAGGGTGGGAGATGACCAGCCCACTCATTTACCAATTCAAACGGGAGACGGGAGACAGCAGGATCCTGGGAGAAGCAATCCTTGGCTCTAATTCAAATTCCAGCAGGAGCCAAAGGACAAAAATGTGCCAACGGCAAGCAAAAAGTAAAATATTTCATTCGCCGCTGAAACATTTCTTACATTTTCCAAATGAATCGTTGGGACGAGATGAGTGTGCAACATTTCATCACTTAAGACAACACTTTGATTTTCTTTTTTTTTTACATGACTCACATTTTTCCGCTCTAAATATTAATTCATGAGATGGGAGGGGGGGGGGGGGTATTTGAAACTTTACAAAGACAATTGAAACTGTCAGAAAGATACTCAGCGGATATTGTGTTTGAAGTTGTCAATGGGCTACATTGCACTTCATTAAGACATTAACCTTTAAGATACGTGTCAGGCGACAATTGTTGCGTAATATCTTAGTTTAGTGGAGCACTGAAGCTCTGGAAGGAAACATCCTGCATTATGCATTTTCCGCCCACGGTTCCCAGGTGTCTTGGTAACAAGTCTGTCTCATGCCATGAAACTACATCAAGAAGTCGAGCTCACTTAACCGTTCGCTCCCCGCTATTAGCTATTGTGAGTGCCAATTAACTGCTGCGCATTCCACTCCAAACTGTAACCCGCTGGACCAAAAATACTGACTTGCTTATCAGGACTACAGAGCTCAGGGGACAGCATGTTGAGTCTAAGGGAGCAAGCGTGCAGTTCCCCACAAAGACAGGATGGATAGAAAATCAGGCGAGATCTTCTCTCGCAATGAGGCGACGCTGGGTCAGAGAATACCCATCGACCTCCAAAGTATTTAGGAGCTTCGTGTCCTCTTGAGAGTTTTCAGCAAAGCCCGTTATTAAATATTTTAATTAAACCAAGAGCAATTTGACCTGAGGTTAAGATCCGCTCTCAACCTTTTTGCATCAACATAAAAATAACGCCAATTAGACTTGGGAAGATCTCAATTAGTCAGCTCACCCTCGGGTACCAACGGGATCATGCCAGACGCGGTCATGAACTCAAATAATTGCGATAACTTTTTACATTTTTTTTGTAACAAGGACTTGCCTGTAGCATTCCAGGCCTGCATTTTGGGGAATTAGTAAATAGTGATGCATGCAATGCTGTTGTGGAAAGTGACCCAAGTGGATAAGAGAGAGAATGTGAGTGAAGAGCAAACTTTCTCCAAAGTGCTTCATACATTCATTGTTTTCATTCCTTCCTTTACCATCATTACAGTGCATTTACACACCAGCCCAAATAAAAAAAAATACACATTTCCATGGTTTTAAACACCTTACGACAAATAAATTAACGTCTCATTAACTCGCATCTAAATAATACAACAGGGGGTGCCATTAGCGAACTGAAATTACCTTCATCCAGTCGGCAGTCCAAAAAAATGTCTACACTGAAAAAGATGCTGGTTGAATTTAATCAATTTTCTTTCATTAAGTGGTTGCACAAAAAATAAAAGCTGATCCAGATAAGATGTATAGTCTACAACAACAAAAAGAATTCTGGGTTAAGGTGATTTTATTTTGTGCAACCACTTGACAAAATAAAATTCATTAAAGTCAGCACGACATTCTTTTCAGTGTAGATCCACTCTTAAAAAAAAAAAAAATCACAACTATACGTAATATAAGTAAAGCAAGGGAGCAGGTGAGAAATATTGGAGCGGAAAATGATTGCCTCATTCATTGACAACATTCCTGATTTGCAGCAACAGAGACTCCACACGCTTCACTTTCTAACCACAAGTACATTTGAAACGATGCATATAGTGATATACTATTGGAAAATATGAATTTCAAAAGGTGTATCATTGAGTACATTTTTGTTTTGTTTTTTAGGTAAGGCGGTAACATCTGACATTTGAATGCCCTGAAGATGAAACGGATGTACAAACACATCATTGCAAATACACACTGTAGACCATTGTTCCATTCCGTGGTGACTGTTTACAACCATTGGTTGGGATTTTGCTGTTTTTGACAGCACCGGATGTTTCCGTGACACTTTTGATACACCTTGTTTATTTGTGCCAAATGCTTGCTTACTTCCAAATCACTGAGGAGAGTCTAATTTGGCATGTTAAGTCAGCCATGAGCACTGAAAAACAAAAATAAAAAGTCCCCTGTGTGAAAGGTATTTGCAGCTTTGACACCTCTGTTGAACCCTCGAGGTTTCCCACCAGCACACTAAATCATTTCTCCATCAGTCTCGTGTCAAGCTTGGGAGTCCATCCAGAGGTATAAAGTCTCTGAGCGCTGAGAAATGCCCTAAACAAGCGGCCATTGTACACACAAAGTCCATCAACGCTCTAAATTAAAAAGACAAAAGCAGGGACTATCTCACCTACGCTCATAAAATAATCTGGAATATTCACAAAAATGTTACCTATCATAAGTATGGATAAAGAAACGGCAAAAGGAGAGATGGGCTGCATTTGAGCGCGGTTTTATTTCAAAACATCTGCACTGCTGTACGATCGAAAACACGCCCTTCTCGGCAAACGATTCACTTCTTGCTTTCTTTTTCTTCGGCCAATCAGAAGCTATCAACATAAAAACATGTCAAAGCAATTATTAAACAACAGAATGTAATTTAGGTCATCTTAACATAAAATAATATGATGCTCAAACATAAAATGATCATTAATAATATAACATAAGCTTACATATTTAACAGATAAGACACAAAGTGCTTTGCATTCCATTGATGTCGCTGCTGAGGCGCGGCTATGAGCACGCCAAGCCAAACTACCGCAACCTACAAGCTGGTAAACGCTCCACTTGTGACCGAAGTGACGTCACAACCACAATTGGCCGGCTAAAACAGCACATTTGAGAAAGCCTAGTTGGTTCAAAAGTGATGGAAACTGTGTCTGGCTGTCAGCATCAAAGTGTGCAGTCTTTCACGTCGAATGAACTGCCTTTGAAATGTAACCCAACATTTTAAAGCTTTGATTATAAAGGGGCTGTATCATAGCCATGGCGCCGTGTTGTGTGGATCCGACATGTTTTTCGACCACGATTTACAGTATGTGCGTTGGCTTTAAATCACATCCCGGGACATGCTTTCAAAAACACATTGTTTATTTTCTCGCCATTCAGGAGGCTTCGCAGGGTAGAAAAATCTGCAAACCTCACATTCACTCCTGGTTTACCAGTTGATTGAAAGCAAGGCAAAGTGTTGTATTGTAGCCGCCCATATGCTATCTGGAGGCTATTCGTACGACTCGGGGAAAAAAAAAATGTCTTGGCGCTGAGAAGAGCTTTCAGAAATCCAGCAGCCCATACAAACTACAGTCATTCATTCTTTCTCCTGCCCAAAACAATTTTCAGATTACAAATGAACAAACTCAAGCCGAAGTAAAAAACAATTGACACACGGCTCCTCCAGCCGCCTGTGCGCAGAGCTCATTCATGGTAGTGTGAGTCAGTTGCGTTTCGAGCTGTAACCAAGAATTGCGAACCGTTCGCCAATCACTGAGCAATCTCCCAACACGATATGCATTATGCCGGATAATTGCGTTTAATTGCTTAGTTTTAGTCCTTTGTGATTTTAGAAGTCATTTCTCAGAACCGGCACTTGAAAGTTCTTCATCTCAACGATGTCCTTGATAACGATTGCCGTCTTTAACGGGGAGGGCTTTGTGTTAAAACGTCACAAAACGTGCATAAAAGGAATGGAAGATCGGTTGATTCGTTTATTCGCGCATGATTTCATAAGAAGCTTTGTACAATGGGATTTGGTAGCACCGATAACTTTTAAACGTAACTCGCCATCGTGAGCCATCGTTTCAATGGAGCGTAATTGACTGTTTTCAAATTTGAATGAAATCGATCAAAATGACACGTCATGAAAATTTCCGTCTGAATGAACATTTGACTGAGATCTGTTTTTTTTCTTTCACGACAGTGAGAACTGCGGTCCGGTGATTGAGGTGCATTTGTCAAACTCGGTTGAGCGCTAACTCGGGTCACTTGAGAAGGCACAAAAGTAGTTTGCAAGTGAAGCCCATTTGCATTCCAACTCATTGAAATGTACCACACACACCGGCTTTCTAACCTTGGGAAAAAAAAGTCAACAAAAATAGTCCAATGCCGCATTGGTAAGCAAACCGAAATGAAACAAGACCCAGGAAATGAAAGTGCCTCACGCAAACACGCGCGCGGATGCCGTGCTAATGTGACCCACATCTCATTAACGGCTCTCTCTGAAAATGTACACAGCAAGGAGACCTATTTCCAACTTGGCATAGTCAAGAGCATTTCAGGCTTTAAGAACAAAAAAAACAGCCTGCAGATTGTGCATATGAAATTTAATATGCAACAGTTTTATGACTGTGAGATGAAATGAGTTGCAAATTTAAATACAGTACATGATTGAGGATCATTTTCTGAAAAGTTGTGCAAAGAGTGAGAACCACATAGTACTCAATTTTGGAGATATAGCTTTTAACTGTTTTACAAATGTAGTTTTTTCAAATTTATTTGTTCTTTTGGGGGGGGGGGGGGGGGGGCTGTGTAAGCGCATCTACTAGAATGGCCAGGCCAAGTGCAAAGCCCTGCTGTTACTTTTGCTTCGGAGGACCTGACGAGGGGCAGCAAGAAAAAGCGAGTGGGTTTATCCGAAGCTCTCTTTTCGCTCTGAAATCACTCCGCCACATAACTCTGTAATTGGGCGCGATCCGGTCAGATGATGCGGGTGGCAAAATCCCAACCCCACCAGGGTTGGAATAGTTGGGGATTTTTTGTTGCAGTTCAGTTTGTATTTCGTTTGGACTTTTGTTTCTAAATTCAGTCAGTTTTAGTTCGTTTTCAGAATGGGCTTGTCATTTTTTATTTTTTGACTCGTGCTTGGTTTTAGTTGAGTTTTTATTAGTTTTAATATTAGCTTTAGTTTTTTGAGATGGAGTGCAAGTTTAAAAGAAAAAAAAAGGTCACAAAGTACTGTGTAAGAAAGTAAAATAAACTACAATTCTCAATCGACTATTTGACTTTCCTTCTTTTGGATGGTCATACAGCAATAAAAATAAATAAATAAATCAACTCCAAAAGTGTGATATTAATTGACAGATGAAAACAAGGGACACTTTAGTTGCAGTTTGTTCGTTATACGGAAGACAGTTTCAGTTAATTTACGGGGGGGGGTTAAACATCTTTTTTCTATTTTGTTCATTAAAATGTTTTTTCAGTGTTAGTTTTCAGTGGGGGTGGGGGGGGTCATACGTTTTAGAGAGCCACAATAACCTTGCGCCCCACAAGCCACCAGGCGCGACACTCAATTAGGCTCATCGACGCTGCGCTGCGCTTTGTTGTGTCCTTAAGACCGCCTCATGCCGCCACAATTCCTACCACAAGTCAGTGTTGCCAGCATCTTATTTCGCAAATTTGCTGTCAAAGGATCACGATGAACTGGCAAACACTTAGACCGTCAAACATGAAATCTCTTCCACGTTTGTCGACAGAGACTACTCAAGCTACAGAACTTTGAAGTAACCCCAGAGGTCATTTGTTATTCCGGGAGAAGAAAAGTGAAATTGTCATTCAAGAAACAGTAGTGCAACATGCGATGCTGTTTCAATGCTTTTTAAAGAGTTACTTTCACCTGTGAGATTGCTCTTTCGAGTAGACGTTTATGTGAAGTGCCTCGGAGTATCCAGGGGCTGTTTTGAACAAAGAGCAGCTCATAAAGTGGCAATGTGAGTCGCGCACAAGGATAAACATCCGACACACGCTTGCAGTATATCCCTAATCACATTTGGGCGCTAGCGTTGTGTAACAGGAAGGTGATACTGCATTGTCAACATACGCAACTTGATTACTAATCAAGTGTTCGTAAAGTTCAGGAACTGTGTTTAAAGACCACCGCTTGGACTTCCCCGGCTGGAATACAAATTCTGACAAGCAACAAAGTCATGGTTCTAACGCTTCTTCATCGCTTTACTGTGCAGTAAGGGAAAAAAAAAAATCACAAAAGTGCTTAGAGAGAGGAAGTACTGGATAAGATGCTTGCAATTAATTACATAACTAATCATTCTCTTATTTTGCGTGAATGAACACATTTTGCAAGTACAGGATATCAGCCCCCTGCCAGAGCAGGGAAAAGAGACACATTGTTCCTGTTTTGTTGTCATGGATTTCACATCAAGTCTGGCACATTTGAAGTTACGTACTGACAGACCTGACCCGATCGAGTCACTGAAAACTGCTGTCGCGACAATAGCTATGCAGTCAAAGACCATTTAAGAAACCGTATTTTCCACATTAAAAGGCGCACTGGATTACTGTATGAGGCGCACCTTCAATGAATGGCCTATTTTGTAATTTTTTTTCATACATTGGGCGCACCGCATTATATGACGCAATCTACAATGCATCCACTAGATGGTGCTACGCTCAAGGAAACACCAACAGAACGATCAGGCGTCAGAAAAACTTATTTCATAAAGCAGTGACACAGTTCACTTAACCAACAGCAAGTTGTAATATTGACTCGTTAACATTGAATTCTCTTGCCGCTGCTCTATTTCCGTGTTCAACTGCGTAACCGATCGCCTTAAGTTTGAACGCTACGTTGTCAGCATGTCTCGAGCAAGGAGCTATTTTGGGGGTCGAAATATTACCGTAATGACCATACACAAGGCGCATTCACTTGTAAGGTGCGCTGTGAGCTTTGAAGAATATGGAAGGGGGTGCGCCTTTTAGTGCGGAAAATACGGTACTCTATCAAATCTCATTCAATTGAGCAGTTGTACAGTGAGTGTACATCCAATCTGTTAAAAAAAAAAAAACAGTGGAAAAAAAATGCAACCCTAAAAGCTGTCGGAAATAATATCACAGGTAGAACTGATTTTAGGTCTCTGAGGTTGTTTATGCTCTGGGGTTTAGGAACCTGGAGCCCATGAGAGCCATTCAGCTCTCCCGTCATATTTCCAGAATCGTTGGACTTGACAATTTGAGCTACATGAATGTGCTAAAGAAAAAGGGCCCGTAAGGAAAAAAAAGAAAATGACACGGAGAATTAAATTAGAAAGTCATCCTCCATCAACACAAAGCTAATATTTCCAAAGCCCAAATGCTAGACTTGAGCGCAGCTAATATAATTTGAATACAGTCAAATTAGCGTGATCATTATTTACATTGAATGTAAGATCCCTCGTACAAGTGCAACGTTTGCACAAACACGTGGCGTTATTCGTCACTTCAGACATAACGGTCACTTGCACGGACGGGGGCTGTCCAAATCATGATTTTATGTAAATTGAAGCATGCAAACTGAAGTAGCCAAAAGGTATTAAGCGCTTGTGTTTTCATAGCAGTTGCATGACAAAGCAGCTGATGAGGGGGGATGAGCACTAATGCTCTTCATGCTGTTTACCACACGTTTCGATGCGCAGAGCTAATTCTCCCGAGGCTCTTATATAACCTCTGTTGGATCGACGCAAAGGTTAATGGGAGACAGCGAAGTCCAACAACAAACTGTGCATATTGTGTGGGTAAAAATGCTGGTGATAACGAGGGAGAAATGTCAATTGAATTCTATAAGTCTGAAATTTTTGGGCAAATATGCTGACACTCAGATAAACAATGGCATCGCTGAACAAATCCAAATCTGAATCGGCTTCATCTCGTGCGCCTCCGTACATCAGTAAGCACCTCATATGTCAGTTTTATTCGACATTTATTCTTGATCTGCATCAACACTGATGGATTTCTACTTTGGCGCGTGACACACGGTTCTTGTAAAGTGCACATCTTCTTTGCTCAATATGGAATGACTCTCTTGATCTGTCAGTGAGTGGCAAAAAAATGAGGTCGGCTTCAAACATTTGACAGTGGCCATTGCGCGAGGACATTATTTCTGCCTCAATTTGATAGAGCTGCAAAAATCCCCTCAAGATTTAACTTACTTTGGGAAAGTTGCACAACATGAATAACACATGAGGAATTTCTGAAAATAAAAAAACGGACCTCATGATCAGTGTTTTATTCCCCCCAGATGGAGATGATTTTCAGCTTGTAACATGCATTTTTAAACGCTTCCCTGAAACTTAGTGTTACCCATTCCTCACAAATCCCAACGACTCGAACACATCAAAATAGCAGCGTGGGGACCAGCTGTTATTACACACTTAAGAGAAATTATACCATGGAAATTGAATTAGGTTCAAAAGTGACTTCAGTGGATTTGGATGTGCATTTGGATGCATTTAGAAAGCATGCAAATGAACCCTGCGCCCGTCCGTCTATGATCCTTACTGTGAGTCATCAATTGTGTGAGCATTTTTCGTTTGTGTGTGTGTGTGTGTGAGGGGGCAGCGCAGTGATTCACTTCTGACCTCTCTCTGCATGTCCCTCCTTTCCACATGTGGAGCGCGCAATGTTTGCCCACTAATCTTCTTCCCTTTGACCATAAATGTGATTACCGCCTCACAAGAGATAATAGGAACCTCATATCTGCGCTCCACCAAAGAGCATGAATTAAAAACTAAGCCGTAGCCTTGAGGAATAGAGAAGAATTTCTCATCCGAGGGACGATTTGGTGCTGAGTGCAGACAGCCCCCTGCTGGCCAAAAATGTTATGTGCCGCGTTTCATCAAACGGCACCGCTGCGTGTTCTTCTGTTGCATATGAGCAACAGGTACGCTTGCCAGTTCCACATCATGCCTGTTTTTTCCGTCGAAGCAACGACTTGTGTGAAATACTCAAGTGGTGCCAGCTCCAAATTATAAGTGGGCAGCTCACTTCTTTTCGTAACAGATTGCATTTAAAAATGTTTGCCCCGTGGGCGAAGTGGGCTTGATGACCATCTGGAGCTCATGAAACACAATATAACATTTGTATTCGTTCATGGACGATTAAACCACGACTAATGATCAAAAATAGCCCAACACGAACACCTCCGGGACGGTTTTGTTGACGGCAATGAAAACATTTCAAGTTTCATGGCGCATCATCCTCGTGTTGCACACTCACCGCTTTTGAAAAGACGACCGATATCAGATTCTAAAATGAGCAACCTTATTATTCCATATCAGATTTAAGAGATGCACAAGCTGTCAAACAATAATAGACTATTGAAAACAGAGAAACAACATGCCGATGTGTGACTTCTTCCTAAATGGAGGCTTTAAGAGGCGTCACACCAGACCAACATGCTTCCATCAATCTTACAGGCTTGTCATTGTTCTTGTGTGAACGCTCATCGATAGAGTCGCGGCACTCATTTAGGAAAGGCGTGAGGCGGAAGCACTTGCCCGCGATAATGGCAACACTTGATGTGATTCGTTTTTCTGGCGACGACAGGGCAAGGCTGCGGGTGTCCCAGTTGCTGTCATTATATGCTGTGACTGCGGGGGGGAAGACACATGCCAATTGGGAGGAAGAAAATGATGATGGTGGTGGTGGTGGCGGTGACCTTCTGTGAGCCTTACCTGATATTTCCTGATGAGGCGCATTGACAAGACTGAATCCTTTGGCATGAAACGCTTGTCTAACTTCGCTGCAGCTTCGAGCTTTGCTCTCGGCCCCGAAAGATGTGGACAGCAGCAGCCACAGCGTGCACACAACCACTTGCGGGCTCCACATCGCAAAACCACAGCGTGGACTCCTCGATGGTGTCTCTCAATAAGGATAAATCCACTCGGAGCGGGGAAAGAAATCTTGAAAGGATGCCCGGAAGAGGTTTCCGATCATTAATCTGGATGTGCCTTAAAAAAGAAGCGAAGCAACAACTCGCCACTTGGCATCCGTCCTCCTCATCGTCAGCTGGGCGGCTCGTCTTGCCCTCGTGTGCGAGGCACTCGCCGCGGGTTCCCGATGGCAACGAAGCGCGGAGAGAAGCGGCGATGCTCAAGTGATGTCAACTTGTCCCGCCGCCGACGTGTCAGTGCGAATCGAGTGACGAGGAAATGAGACGCGCGCGGCTCGGCGAGCACGCAAAAAAAAAAAAAAAAGCCAAGGGCAAAACGTGGAGTGGAGTTGCCGAGACTTGAGCGGCGGCGCAAGCAGCCAACGTCCAACGGGCCCGCGCGCTGCTCTCCTCTGTTCTTGTGCATCCTCGATGCGCGCAGACGCACTTGGGGGTGCGCACACGCGTCCGCTGGGGGAGTGGGCGGCTGCAAACATATCAGGACACTGGATCATCTCCCGCCCACCTTTCGGACGGATCCACTCCTCCATTCACGGGCCACAACTTCAAGAACGCGTCCACAATCTAATTAGATCCATAAGAGGGATAATCGATTATTCCCCCCCCCCCCACACTCACATACCCCAAATAAACTGAAATCAAGATTATGTACAGAATAATATGTCGTTTATGAAACAACTGACAGCCTGTGATGGTTTAGTGCAGGGGTGTCCAAAGTCGGTCGTCAAGGGCCGCTGTCCTGCCTGTTTTCCAGCTCTCCAAGGAGCAACGCACCTGATTCAAATCATCAGGATCGTTCTCATGCTGCTTCAGAGCCGGCTGAGGAGCTGCTCATCTGAATCAGGTGTGTTGCAGCCGGGAGAGATGGAAAACAGGCAGCACAGTGGCCCTCCAGGCCCGCAGCTGGACATGCCTGCTTCAGTGGTTGGTACCCAGCATTGCGGCCTCGTATCCTGGTCAGGGCATGTGCAAACTTCAAACGTGTTTTTTGGGCGGCCTGGTGGTCCAGTAGTTAGCGCGTGGTCCTCATAGTGCAGAAGTTTGAAGTGGGTTTGATCCCGGCCCGGCTCCGGCCTTCCTATGTGGAGTTTGCGTGTTCTCCCCGGGCCTGCGTGGGTTTTTGCCGGGTAAACCGGTTTCCTACCACATTCCAAAAACATTGTTCTTGCCAGCAATTTTATTCCGTACAAATTGCAAAGGAAGGTTTGAACCCTTTTTTTTTTTAAAGATTTTTTTTAAAAAATAGAGGTTTCAGCCTCTTCATTTTTTAATTTTTTTTCCCAATTGACTTGTTGTTGATTGATTTATCAGGAGTTACCTATTGCCTCGGCCATCTGTTATGGCAGATCTGCACTCATTTTTACATGGGCACCTCTTTCTGTACGACGTAGTTCAGGTTGAAAATATTGACTTGAGGAGTCCCTGCTTACGGTGCCGAAGTGCCCGCCTGTGTCATCAAGTTTTAATTACCTCTTGTGAGTCGTCATTTCCCCCCCCCCCCCCCCCCATTTGCTTCACTGGGTAATCAGCCCCTTGCCTTTACTGCATTTTATCACCTGTAGTTAATTGATCTCTCTCTCTCTCTCTCTCTCTCACACACACACACACACATAGTTGATGTGAAAGTGTCATTTAGAATAAAGCGTATCCTCATCCGATTCACTGCACTGTTGAAAATGACAGTTAACCACAAACACTGGCCTTTTAATTCAACCCTGCAGTGTGAAAAGGTAACTTTGTTAATTACAGTAAAATCTCGTGTACAATACGCACCGTTTATTCCTACACAAGCTAGTCGCAGGTCTCATCGGTATTGATCACATGGTCTTTACTGGCTAACGCCGTGAGTGAAGTCACGTAATGTATCTCTTCTCTCAAGGAAAAACTTGGCAACATCGCGTCTGCTACAGAACAATGGATTCATCTTTAACCCAGGTGGTCAGCATCTTGATCTTGCGGTGAGGTCTGGTGGTCGAGTTGGCTTTTGATGACACTTGCTTTCGGGCTGCTTTGCTCCATTGGGCACGTGGTGTCTTGGATCTGCGAAGGTAAATTTCAAGGCATTTTGGAGTGAAATATGCAGATCAGGGCTAACAACACAAGGGGAAGAATAAAAGATTCGACTAATTGGAGGACCCCTGAAATCCTATTAAGCAGCAGTGGAAGGAACTGAACCGTGCAGTCAGAATGAGGCGGCCTTCAAATCGGAGCTAGCCGGAGCAGTGGAGATTGCCTGTCTACCTCTCCTCCGGTGCACAAGTCCAAGTCAACTCAACTCGACTCAACTGTATTTCTTGAGCACTTTAAAACAACCATAGCAAAAATAATGTATGCAACAAACAATAAATTAATTACAAGAGGGTAGAAAACACAAAAACAGAAAAACAAAAACTCAAGTCTCATGCTGAGTCAAATGCCAAAGGCTCAAAATGAGTTTAAGTCGTGATTTAAAGATGGGCAGTAAGGGGGGATTGCCTAATATTCAGTGAGAGGGCATTCCAAGGAGAAGGACCAGCAACGGAAAAGGCTCGATTTCCTCTGAGCCTCCGCTTCGTACTCGGTACTTCTAATAGTGTCTGGTACACAGACCTGAGGCAGGTGTGTCAGGGCGGAGGAGCTCAGAGAGGTAAGGTGGAGCAAGGCCATTTCAAGATTTGAAAACAAATAATAGGATCTTGAAAAGAACTTTAAAATGTATCTTACGAGTTCCAGTCAAGAGGCGAGCAGCAGCATTCTGGACCAACTGGAGACGCTTCATGGAGGATTTGCTGACTCCAAAGTCAAGTGCATGACAGTCATCCAGCCGGGATGTGACAAAAGACATGACTTGCTGTTTGCAAGTGCTCTTGAGAAAGGAAAAGCGTTACCTTCGCCAGCTGCCTAAGATGAAAGAAGCTGGATTCAACAACGGCACTTCATTTTCCGGTCCAATTTAAAACCACTGTCCAGTTTAAGATAAGAAAAGATAAGAAAACCTTAATTAGTCTCGCAATGGAGAAATTCCCAATTCACAGCAGCAAAGTTATGAAAGGAAGAAGTAGAACAACAAAATATAGGAGCTGCTGGAAAGGCAGCCACTCTCGCGGTGCCATTTTGAAGTCAAAATAACACAACACATAGGACACAGACAGTCGTGCAATCTTCACCACTTTTCTGCATACACTTTGTTGTCTGAAGCAGTTATAGATGAAAGAGGAGAGGATCAAAGTGTCCTTTCACCAGTGGATCAGAGACGTCATGCTGAAAATGTGCACACGTCTGCTACAAGCTAAGTTTTGAAAGCAAACACGAAGCTGTAGCGTCCATTGACGAAAAGAGATTAGTTCACTTCTCCTGTCCCACGTAATCCGCTTCAAACTCCAAGCCGCGACTCCCGGTTCCAAAGCCGCATCGGCGCTCCGCGCTAACGCTCCTTTCTTCTCATCGTCGGCTCCTCAAGCCTTACATCCATCCAGCCGCAGACCGTTCAACAGCGCCGATCCCTCCGCTGAACAAAGCGGGGCTGTGAAAAATGCTGCCCATTACAGGCGCAAGACACAAGCGCCCCGGGACTGTCCAGCAACGACAGTCAAATGGCGCCGACATTCCTCCCAGTCAAAAACAGTGCTGGTATACCCATGCTGCAGAGAAGGCGCAACCACCAAGCACAGAGTCTCCTCCTTGATGAATGTCGTGGCCAAAAAATGCTGAAAAAAGTCCACATCAGGTCCACACGACGTAACAACAAACACAAAGTGACAAAACAAACACAAAAACAACAAAAAAAGCAAGGCTCATGAGAGCACTTGCCGACGGCTGCCTACTCGGGCGCCATCTTGACTTCAAGATGTTTCTTCTGACTTCAAGTTTAAGACCCACGTTCGAGATGGTTGGCTTAAGATAAGGAGCCAGGGGGCCCAAGTCCGCAGGATGGGATGTACAAGGGCCACGGGGACCAAACATCATCACTTCTGTCTTCGTTTCATTGAAATTCAAGAAATGTAGCGCCATCCAGGCCTCATAAGCCTTTCCAGATTTTCACTTTCAACTTATGGACTTTTTACTCATAAATAAGAGAAATAAATAAACACATTTGTAGCATCGTCTTTCTATCAGCAACACTTTTGCTTATGAGTGAGGCATCTTTGCAATGAGTGAAATTAAGTGAGAGAGACTTGCCCACCCCCCCAAAAAAATCTCTACACTGTGTTGCTACGACAGCGCAGGGTGGAATCAGCCACTTGTGTCATGTAAATGAAATGGAAAATCAAACGAACGCAGCCTCTGAATATTAATTTAATTTACTGCATTTGTTTGATAAGAGTAAGAAGTAATACATGTCGTCTTTGATGAACTGTGAAGCGCCACACTCTGCGAAAATGGAACACTTGTGATTGATGAGATACGTCTGAAGAAATCATTTCTTTCTCCCATACGGAATAAATATTTCCATTTTCTGCGACGTCCCGCCAATTTTGTTTTTACTTTCTTGATATCTACGACATTTGATGATGAAAATGTGGGCTCGGACCAATCAAACTGATTCCAGTAAACGACGTATAGCGCAATAAAGCAAAAGATTCATGAAATTGATTTTGTTTTGGATCCCATCTCTCTGCCCGCAGCCACAAAGACCCCAAATCAAATGTGTTTTCCCTTTTCACCGCCGTTTTATTTGCACGGTATTATCACAGCCCGACTGAGTTAATAAGCCTTTGCTAATGAGGCCTCACGTTGATGGCCAGGAGGTGATCCCGCTCGTGGATCGATAGCTCACCATGAGGAGTCAGCGCAAGGTCCATCATGACTCACTCACGGCTCCACCGGGAAAACGGAGCTTTCCAGAGCAAAACTCGCACTTTCCTCAACTCGTGGTAATTGGAACCTACATGGACCATTGCCTTTAATGTCGATGATATTTATAACCTAAAATTTGCTACATGACAATTAGACAGTAAACGAGATGGAAGAATAGACTGGGATGCTTTGCCGTAAAACCTGCCAGGAGTGAAAATGGACCCAAAATAAATTGAGCTACAGTAATATCACCAGTCGAGTGGTTCACGCGTCTACTTCACACTGCAGAGATTGTGGATTGGATCCCGGCTCCGGCCTTCCTGTGTGGTGTTTGCATGTTCTCCCTGTGCCAGCGTGGGTTTTCTCTGGGTATTATCAGTTTCCTCCCACATTACAAGAACATGCATGACAGTTTAATGGAACACTCTAAATTGTCCCGAGGTGCGAATGTGAGAACAACTGATTGTTCCTCCCTGTGTGCCCTGCGATTGGCTGGCAACCGATTCAGGGTGTCCCCCGCCTACTGCCCGAAGACAGTTGGGATAGGCGCCAACAACCCCCCCCCCCCCCCAATTCCTTGTGAGGATAAATCGGTTCGGAAAATGGATGGATGGATGGATGGATGCATAGTATCACCAGAATGGTGGCAAAGGCCCGGTTACTGTATCTGACTCCTCTTAGTATTATCCGCATATTCACATTAACATTAACAGCATATGATCATAACGTAATAGTGTAAGGTGTAATTATAGTGATTTGGTCATCACGCAGCACAAAGAAGCCCCCCCCTCCCCCTGCCCCCCTGCCCCCCCCCCCACACATAAAAAAGCTGACGAGTCCACAACAGATACCCTGGATGAACAATGGGCAAGAATTCCCCTCCTAAAAAGTGTCAACAGTTCGTGCCCTCGGGTCCTAAATGCCTCTCGAATGTTTTTTTAAAAAGGAAATTGTGATGTTTTGGGGTTTGTAGTTGGAAAATGCTCCCGCATTCAGTTGCATGCGGCAGCTCATGCGCAAGGCCCCCTGTAAACAGATGAGAAATAAGGTCACTTTGTTCACATTAGCACAGAAAGCAGTGGAATGAATAATTAATGAACATATATAATTCATGAGTGTTAAAGACAAATATGAGCAATTGCAGTAAAGAAATACAAAAAAAAAAATACATGTAAAGGAACCGCTCGGCTTTGTGATCACTAAATAATCTCACCATGGGATGTAATCATCCTTTTCTTTTAACTCGCAAAGTTGCAAAGCAGCCAAATAGGCCATCACGTTTATTGTCCTGCGAGCAACCACAAAAAGCAAACACGTGTGCGCCATTTGAGGGAATCAAGGACCCCAAGAGTTGAGCGCAATCTTCATCCAATGGGGTTTAAATGACTTGAAGTGTCACATTTTCTGCTCTTCAAGGATGCATGCGCCATGAGCGTCATCGTATAAATGGCGCCAACACCCGCGTGTAGATTTAAAGCAACATTAGTTTAGCTTGTTGGGATGCATGCAGGGGAGGTTTGCTCATCTCTCTGTTGCTCGACAGGCGCTTCTCATGAAAATTTGACTGGACATGAAAGCACACTTCACTACCATTAATTAATTAATCGAAAAAAAAACAATAGCATACACGTACAAATACTTGCACATACAATGTGTGCATTTTCTGTGTCGCCCTTGCTTGCCGTTGTTTTTTTCTTTCTTTTTTTAAATTTTAATTTCTAGTCAACCGCTATTGTAACTGATATGATGCACATTTTCCCATTGTGGTTATCATTAACGGTTATCATATCTTTTTTTTCTGACTTCCGGGTTGAGTGAACGCTGGCACGTTTTGGCTGCCGCTGCTCAACCCGTATTGTTTTGTGTTTTTTGTTATTGTAAAGTGTCCTTGGGTGTCTTGAAAGGCGCTTATAAATAAAATGTATTATTATTATTATCTTATCGAAATGAATCAAATCGAATCGAATAAAGTCCAACCCAAGCTCTTAAAGTAACACAATAAAACACAAACGTCAACAAAAGATGAATGGACTTGCATCGAACATTATGAATGGTTAGGATGTCCGCCTCACAGTGCAGAGGCGTAGGGTTCGATTCCGACTCTAGCCTTCCTGAATCCTGCAATCACACCAAGTAAGGGGAAATAATAACAGCAACATCTAATCTCGGGGGAAAGTTTCCATCAGGTGAAGACATAATCAATAAATCGCATGTTGGCCGAAATGTTAAATCACAGTATGGCCATTCCTTAATCATGCTCACACAACATAGAAAAGGTCACGTCAGACGAGTGTCAATCCATGCTCGTTTGGCCTGATTTAGATTAAACAAGAACAAGCGGTTCACCTTTGCTTTCCCGTCTGCAGTGAAGTCCTTTGCATTGAAAATCACGTCAGAGAGTGAGGGCAACAGAAAATGGAGCAAAAGCACTTCACATCAGCTGCGCTGTATGAACGTCTGATTCTAATCAATGGTTACATCGACGTCGCGGGTGTTCCAACTTTTTCTTCTCGGGGCCACAGACGGAAAAATGGAAGGCTGCAAGGGCTATTTAGAAATGATTTTACTCCATTTCTCAAGAACACCCCAATCAGTCAATCAAGTAGTTGCATGTTGTTATATATTAATGGGGGGAAACTGCAACCTGTGCAGCTTTCTGTAAGGCAAATAGTTTGGGATTTTACATGATTTCTGGGACTCTGAGAACCACCAGAGAATAACAGCCCCTGCACGGAACAGCAGCTGAATCCCATCTCAACTTTCAGTGCCAAATTACGAGCAACCTGCCGTAAAATGACCATTTTAAGCAGTTACCTGGCAATCGCTCATGTGACATGTTCACAAATTGGACCTTGACACAGAGCAGAAAGTGGAGGAAACCATTTTGGCCTGTGAAAATGTGTGATCTTTTTTTTTAATTTACCATTTACCATACCCTTTTATGTGAACAAATGCCGTCACTAGTTTCGGTGTAAAAAATCAATTAGCACCTTTGCAAAAATATCAACAGTAAATAAAACAAATTCGTTTGAAGTGAATGTCACTTTTTTTGGGCATGCAGAGGGCCACAAATGGTCCCCAGGCCATAGTTTAGACATCCCTGATCCACATTCACATTTCCAAACCCTTGTGGAAAAAAACAACTTTTTTTTTAGCGCTGAAATGAGAATAAAAACAATGTTCATATATATATACATATATACATATATATAGAGAGAGAGAGAGAGAGAATCTATGTCTATCGATAGATGGATCTGCGCGCTGGAGGTTTGTAAGAGCAAATAAAGATGACTGAGAGGGGAAGGGCCATGAATTTGGCCATTTAAAACAATTGACATCACACTCCATGCAGACGGGCGCCCACAGAGTTAAAGAGAGAGAGAGAGAGAGAGATCCACAGCAGAATGCCTACGTAAGCCTGTAACCTTTACCAGTCGAGTGCAGCATTAAAATTTATCACCTCCATTAATCTTAGCACAACAATAATTTACTTTGCTTTATGACTGACTGATTAACACTCATAAAACACTTCGCTTATGAATGCACGTCATTTTTGTAAATTTCACATCAATGAGCATGAAATGGAGGAAGGCAAATGGGGAATCAGTTTCCCTGGGATCCATTAAGTCGGACCCATCGAGCCATCCATGCATGCATCCATCCATGCATCCATCCACATGGGTACTATCTGGTGTTCATCTTTTCTGACCAACAATTGAGAGATAAAATAAAGCTGTTAAAAAACAGGCCTTCTACACTACACATGTGCATAACTATTGGTTTTAACCCCCCCCCCCCTCCAAAAAAAAAAACAGTCTCCACTTTTGTTGATCCCTTTTCATAAACTGGAAAAAAAAGAAATATCATTTGAGGCATGAGGTGGGCTTGGTGAATCCGCATAGCAGATAACAAACAAAGAGCAATCAAACAAGCCTTTCCTCAACACGAGTAGCAACAAAAACAAACCACTCGTGGAAAATAACAATGACAAACGATCGTTTTCTTCCGTCGAGTCGTGCATTTTTTAAATATTTTTTGTGAATGATCATGCCACCTGGCATTTTCATTGGGTGTCAACAAACCGTAGTTGTGTGTGTAATGCATTACAATTTCGAAACATTAATAATTGAGGCCATCCAATTATTTTAATATGACAGTATCTACTAATATATCATTTATTACATTTTGGAGGTGTCTTGCCCAACACTGACGACAAGTCGTGGTGAGATTAAAAAAAAACAACAACAACAACTAAACTTTCCCTCACCTTTTTATTCTTCAATAGTAATGATTTTTGAAGGACCCTTGTTCCAATTTGAATCCATTCCGTCTTTATTCATCGCTTTTGCACTCACTGGCAAGCAAAGACAACAAATTTAAATTCATTCCTCCATTTTCGACAGCATGTTGGAGCCACGGGTGACTTTAGGTCGCGAGCCAATCGCAGCGAAATTAAATTCATCTCTTACAATTACCGTTGCGCACGCAGCACACACAGTCATGACGGAAGAGACACAGCTGCAGATCATCTTGGAGACATTGCAACACTTGAGTCTAGCAAAATCCAAAACCTCAAAGCGATACAAATTCACCGTCGACTCGTGCAACTTTTATTGATGAATCAACATGTCTTCTTTGGCCATTCTGTTTCTTCTTTTCTTCGGCGGACCACATTTCTTCACCTTCTCTCAGCTCCGGTTCTTTATTTAGTCTCATATGAAAAAGGATTCATTCATTGAACTCCCTTCACAGTGACAAGGTTGACATTTCGCCCCCCTGTGAATGGGGGGAAAATGTAAGCCTCAGATCAGCTTTCCAACTCGGGAGATTTAGCTGACCTTTAAAAATGCAACAGGGGGACGAGAAAGAACCTTGCCTTGAACTTCAAATGCGATTGTGAGCTCTTAAAAAAAAAAAATCAGCTTTTCAACATTAGTTGGAGGACAAAAATCAAACATTAATTTCAAATTCATTTAAATTAGTAGAATACGAAACAAATGAAGGCCGGATGTTAGAAGTGATTGTGTGTTTTTTTTGTGTGTGTGTGTGTGTGTGTGTTTTTAATTTAAATCCTTCAATCATGCTCACTAATACTCAACAAAGCTCAATGCACAATCCCCAACATGGTGATGAAAAGGAAGTGTTGTGCCTACTACCGAGATAATGGCCAAGCGCAAAGCTGAGAGCGCAGCCTGCAAGCTGCGTTGCCGAGGAGAGTGGCAGAGGTGGATGCGGGTGCGACAGGAGGAGGGATGATTGACAGCTACGATACCAACCGCTGTCAAAGGGTCTGAAAAATGGGTCGGGGTCGCAAAGAGTGAGCGTTGTTGGATGAGGGATGTTGGGGTTTTTTTTGCTTGTGAAAGACCTTGTTAAATTTAGATTGGGGTGGTCTTGCGGAGCAGACATTGATACTAAATTGAACGTGACAACATAACAAGTCATTGCGCAGGATACATCCTTGCAAAAAAAAAAAAAAAAAAAGAAATAGGCCAAGCGAGAATGCATCTGGATGTTTTGATTATTCTTGGCAGGAAAAAGAAGCAATAAAAGTGTGACGATGAGAGTAAGCTCCTGATATACACACTATTGATTTGGTTTGGGTGACCCCCCCGCCCCGGCCCCGAAAATGACAAAATGACAAATCCTTGAAAATCATCCCATTGATTTGACCATGGCCGGGTTGCTTTTCCAAGTTTTGAAACGACACTCCAGTTTGTTTAACTTTCCGTTCTGCTCGCCATCATTTCAAAATGCTCCGATTTGCTATAGTTGAATCACTGAAAAGATCGACAAGAATGCTTGGTATTTATTTATTTATTTATATCATTACAAATCAGGCTCTTGAACGCCGAATTTTTCCTCAATCTTCAAAATGTAAAAATCCTATCGGAGAGTAGCCTGTCCTTGCGAGCTTTGATGAACAGCAGGCTAGACCGCGGACTGTTTTTTTTCCCGACAATTGTTCAACGAACCTTACATGCGTGTTTTTGGAATGTGGGAATACGTAATGCTGAGTAGCTGGAGAAAACGTGTGCAAGCTAGCGGAACCCAGGAACTGTGAAACAGGTGCGCTAACCGCAAACTCACTGCCCCTAACCCAAACCCAAACACAAATACGCCCGCCATACTACCCGGTGGGTATGGCGATAACTTTACCAAACAAGCAAGTCCTTATTAGTAGCTAACTATGTTAGCTAACGCTAATCTGTGCATCCAAATTACCCTGTATGCTAAACGTTTCGGACTCATTTGTGTTGCAGGCCTCTTTGGAGTTCTGTCTTCACCAAGAGGGCCATTACGACAGTGAAACCGAATAAATGTTTAATCACCACATCGTATTATTATTTGTACTCACACACACACACACACACAAATGATGTCTTACTAGTTTTGAAATCAGTCAACAATATGCAAAATCTCAGCGTTATTTATTACACATGACAATTTGACATCTTAGCAAAGATCATGGAAGTTGACACACATGATTTACTTTCGCGGGCCACATAAAATGACGTGGCGGGCCGGAACTGGCCCCATGGGCTTTGAGTTTGACACCTGTGCATTATATAATCTAAATAGGAAAATGAAAAAAAAGGGGGTTGACCCAAGTACTTTTGAAAGAGAAAAACAATAAAACATCATAAAAACTCATACCGCACTACACCTTACGAAGAATGGTAATAAATAAAACAAAGGTTTGCAACAATATGTCTGCTCAGGGAACATTAAGAAGAAGAATAGGCGGGATTTAAGAAGTGATTGAAAAATTGCCAGAATGGGGCCAAGTCTGATTTGGGTTGGGCAGTTGGGTCCGCAATTTGGGAGCCACCACCACCGCAAGGGCGCTGCTCCCCCCCCAACCTCCGTTTCAACTGTGACCTACAAAAAAAAAAAAAAAGAAGACAGGTCACTGTAAAATCCGGAAAATAAATTCATTTTGTTCAAGAGTTAAACATCTCCTATGACATACGACGGAGTATGTACTGTATGTACAAGTGCTGCAGAAAAGCAAATATGAGTCAGCTGCAAGCCTCCCTTTTGTCCACTGGAACAGAATGGAAAACTGAGGAGGTGGGTTAAAAGTGCCGTTCTATGCCAAGACAATTATCTCCCTCGCCAGTAAATATATCAGACCGAAATGATTGCTTCCCACAAAACTAATGTCATAAAACGAGACAGTTAACTGCAAAGAAAAAAAAAAAAAGCCCACATTACAACATACGTGATTATGTTACTGTGGACCTTAAAAAAAACAACAAGTTATCAAACTCATTAATCTACACGACGACGACGACCGGGAAGCAATTCGAGCAAGTTAATCCAATTTCTTCTGTGTTTATATTGGTGGGTCAGCACAATTATCGATGGCCTACACCTCTACTGCGCAACATAAAGAATCATCACACCCCAAATAGAACTGTGGTGTTGCTGTTGTTTTGCTGTGTTCGATAAAGTGAGCTCAGCAACAGTTTCATATAAATGGCTTCCAGAGCATTAGAGCAATAGTTTTGATCCCTGAAAGTGGTTGAATTGCACTTAGCGCCTTGCTAATGTAACAATGCTGAACCTTTGTCCTCGTTTCATTGTCATATGAGACATTTGAAGGCTACTTTTGGAAATTTAGGCTTATTCCGGAGTGAAGCTTCGCATTGTTTCAAGGCAAGGAAGCTTTATTTCGATAGCACGTGACAAGGTAACTCATTGTGTTTCACATAATTAAAAGTACAGCATCAAAAAGCATTTGCAGACACGAGCGTAGCACGTGTGTACCTCGATTTGTCTCCATGCCAACGATACACTGACAACCCGAAGAAAATACCCCAAAATCATTTATTGCTAGCGATCATCTCTTAAGCATTTCTTACTTTTGCTTTCATTTGTATGTTTGTTATTTGAGCGGCTCGGCCGACGTGGCTTAGACATGGGCAGCAACGGGCCAGAAAGTGAAGTGGCAACTTGCTAGGTTCGGGATTACAAATGCGCTTTGGCTGGGTGCGACAATGACAAAGTGAGTCACAGCGCACGAGTTTACTTGAAATGCCTTTTTAGCACTTTTGGACCTCATCCAAGCCGAGCGTCTCACATGTGTGATTCGTCCGGAAGCTCTTGCCTCGCAAAGGAGGCCCGTTCTGCTTTTCTCCGATTAGGCTACTTGTCTAGTCACTGCCGTACCATGCAGCTCATTCAAATATTCTCAAGCCAATGGCATTGTTGTCATATAGGTCACAGTTAAAATGTGACATTTCACATTTTGCATTTCAAATGAAGAAGAAGAATCAAAATGACATAAAGAATACTGTACTGACAAGATCCTATCCAAACAAACACCTAACTACCAAACAGACTTTATAATCTTTTTTAAAGAAATGTGGGTGTTGAGGAGAAAGCCATTTACTTTTATGAGTTGTATACACCACATTCTAAAATGTCACATTTGACATTGTATTGATTCTATCTCGGAGGTTGCAGCAATGTGGATCAGTGGGATGACTTGATTGGATGTTGTGGTGAGGTCACACATTGATACATCCACCTTAAACTAACGCCAAATTACAGCAATCAATCGAGGCAATCATACTTCCAACGTACCGAACTGGTACCTGGCAAGAAACGATTGATTTGGCATCATGAGCGTTACATAAAGGATGAAAGGGAAGCTACAGTATGCTTATTGCTTTAGTAGCCTACTGTCGCTTTTTTTTCCAGGAGTGCCAATTTTAAAGCACAATACAGACAAGGGTCATATCATAAAAAGTACTGTATCGCACAAACGTAACGTGACATCAGGAATCCTGTGCAACTTTTTTTTCTCCACTCGAGCTAAAGGTGATTCATTTGAAAAATAAATCAATCAATAAATCATCAAACATGCTTGGCATTCGCACGTGTCCCGGCGGCCTCTGGAGGTGTTCAACTCATCAACCGTTGGCCCCTTAGGAGCTGCTCTGTATCAGTGAGTCATTGCTGAAAGATCAGAATGTGGCCTGAAATTAACTGGATATTGATTCTGCGCACTGCAGTCCCCATGACAGCGATTTGAAGCTAAATCCTTCTCCTCCACATTCATACTATACGGCGACTTAGTGGGGATTCCAAATGTTAGCAAACAATGGGGGGGCTGAACGCTCGTGTGGGCGTCATGTCTTGTGTAATGCGCCCGCAGGGGCAGTAAAGGCTCCAAAGCGCTATACGGTTAGAGAAAGACTTCTCTGATTTCTTATTACGGATTTCTTATCCTCCAACCTATCAAAAAGGGGAGTTTTTTAAAAATACAATTTAAGATAACCAGACATCTTGTATGCTACCTTGCAATCTGATTCATCACCCAGCCACCTTCAGCCAACAAAAATCCTCGCTATGTCTTCACAAGTCATGGAGAGTCAGCGCAACAGCTGAATGAAATCGTGAAAGAAATCGCCGTAACGAGAGCGTGTCTTTTGACATCCACCTGGCGCGTGTGACAAATTTGAGAGTGAAAGTTAGTCCAAACGTAAGCCCCACCGCACCACGGCTACCTTTTTGGTGCAAGGCTGGTCGAAGACAATTTGGATGAATTTGACGGAGGCGCAGGCAGACGTACGCCGGCTCTGCAAACACGTGCGGCCGATGTCATTTTATGACCTGATTATTTTGTTACCTTCTCCAACCTGGAAAAAAAGCCCAGCAGGGGATGTCCTTCCTGAGGCTGCTGATGATGATGCACGGCCTGCCGCGCGAGCTGCTACACAGCAGTCATGGAAGCAGTCCTGCGTTCCTCACTCGCGGTCTGGTTTGGCGGCGCCACAGAAAAAGGACAAAATCCGACTGCGACGGGCTGTTTGGAAAAAAAAAATCATTGGTACCGCCCTATCCACTCTCGAGGACTTGCACACAGCAAGAACCAAGACAAGGGCAAATCCAACTGGACCCTCTACAGCCGGGTCACCACCTTATCCAGCGACTCTCTTCAGGCAAGCGCTCTTGACACTTTTGCACACCCCGGTGGAATGGTATGACTGCAATGTATCTCTGGCTCTCGAATGACTTGAGCAATTGTGGTTGATCAATATTCCACAACATCATTCACTTTCTGTATAATATAAAGTTGTACTACAATTACTGCCACTAGTCACTTTAAAAGAATGGTTCAACGATTATCTGCACCATCTGCACAACTGATCACTTTGTCTCTGCTCAACAATTCTGCACAGTATCGCACAGCCGTCATTGGGTGGTACGACTGCACAGTGGTACCCTTGCGTTACGGAAAGTATTTCCATACTTCTATGTCAATGTCTTTGTTATTGCAATACTGCTGTAGCCTGGACAGTACTAGCGGGGCGTCGAGAAATTCCGTTTGTTCCACATACTTGGAATTCTGTATCGCACAAACGTAGCGGTGACATCATTTCTGATGAAATATAAACACGTCCCAATGTAAATGATGGACATGAGAAGTAAGTTTGCAACATAAGAAACTGAGGACAGTGATGTAATATGACAAGTAATATGGTGATAAAATCGAACACGGATTTTTGATGATTGAGGCTGCTTGCTGTGTGAGCTACGGAGGAGTTAAGCAGTGACAGCAGCCATTAAGTTGTGTACGCAACGCACAAGGCTGCTTGTCAGCCACTAGGGAGATCGCGGAGCTTTTTAGTAGAAGAGGGAAAGCGTGACGGACTTCCACACCCGTGTGTGGCTCCAACTCAATGGGAAGCCAGACTACTTGAAGAATTTCAACGATTTCTCACCCCAAATTGCTTGTTTGGTTGCTAAAATTGATGAATAATGCATGCGCATTCTGGGAGAAGTTGTGCTTTCTTAAGATCAACGCATGTATCCGTGTCTTCTGTTGACACATTTGGGCATGGTGAATATTCGTCACTATTAAGTTGGTTTATTTGTGACGTGGTTTTTCATGAGGGGTTTTTTTTGGGGGGGGTGTAGAAAGCCACTTCTTTTTGAGGCAGGGGAAATGAAGTGGAAGCAGCCACTTTCTCCCAAGAGAATGCTTCATAACCGAGAACAATAATACAATGTAGTATGCGTCGTATACTATGCATAGCATGATTTGTTTTGAATTTACTCCAGTTTATTGTGTCTTGTGGTTGCATGAAATATAGTCATCTGGATCCAGATACATTTTTTTTTAGTTGATGATTCAACTTAAAAAAATGGATCAGGGAAAACATTTTTCAGTGCATATCGACTCACCCGACCCTCAACCCCCCCACCCCACTCTTGGTCTTAATTGGTTTTAACTAGTCCAGGTGTGCAGTGGGGTGCAGTAGATAAAAGGTCGCAGCCATAAACAAATGAACCCACCATGAATCCCACCATCTAATTATGTGCTAAGAGGCCTAATTATAATTTCATTTAGGTCTTAAATACAAAGTACTATCAAATCCAAAACAACGATGAGGACATCTGCATCAACAAATCTGCCATGATCTCTTCCCTTTTGGCAGTCGTCTCTCCTTTACTGAATGCCATTTTGGTTTCACTTGTGCTTCAAAAAACAAAACAAAACCAAAAAAAAATGTACTTTGGAAAAACAAAACCCCAAAGGTGCTTTTACTCTGGGAAAGTGACAGACCATTTCTGTCATGACCACGCACTCCATGCTGCTCTTGAGTCACACTCTACAGTCCACAGGAACTGACTGGCGATAGCTCACATCACATTTTTCTCACACGAGAGTCGACACGTCGCCTTTGATGCGTCGTGCCTGTCTAGCGATTTTCAATGCAGAACAGCAGATCAGCACCGACAAGTGATTAACATGCTGCTAATATCCATACTTTTAAGGTCATTACAACAGATAAACACAAAACAGCACATTTGCAGAATGCTTTATACTAAATGATCTGTTTTTTTCTCACGGTGGGGGGGCAGATGCAGTGAAGTGTTACCTCTACATGTACAAGTCTCATATTTCCATTTAAATGCCAGGACAGAGAATAATAAAGTGTGGTGTTCTTCGGGGAAGGAAGAAAGCTCGACACTGACATGATTAGCCTTTTTATCCTCTGCTTCACTCGCTGTATCATGCTGCTGGAGGGTGCGGGGTGGGGGCAAGTCTTTCCTCAAGCTTTCTCAGAGATGGAGACATGCTAAACTCTGGATTGTGTTCGGCATCCAGCTACGACATCATAGGACGTCTTTGATCCGTTTGCATGACTTCAAATAAAGTCAACCAATTTGAATATTCACTCTCGGTTATGCAACTGTCATTTCGAACTGTTTAGGCGACACAAAGAGCCCAACTGATATGACAGATGGGCATTCCCTCCGTGGGACGGAACGGTCCGTCCTGGATGGACACCCGTTTTTGGGACAATACGTTTTTTTTAACAGTCCGGATCAAGCAAAGACGGAAATAGGTTTTCGTCCGTCCCTTTAATCGTACCTTAAGTTTGTGGTGTCAGAGGCAAAAACACTGCGTCTTCTTAACAGGATAGTTCATCTCAACAGTATTTTTATAGCAACAGTATTTGTACAGCAACACTGCCACCTATTGTACAGTCAGAGAACATACAGCCTCGTACGTTACTCATCATCAAAGTGCAAATCTGCCTAGTTAAGCTACGTGTGTCATGTGTACATTCTATTCTCATCTACAATGTTGAAAAAAAGAAAATCAGATGGAAGGGATAAAAGCATATTGTGGCGTTAAACCACATAAGTCCTGGTGAGGACCATTTTCCACATGTAGCAATTACGGTGAAACTCCTCTACAACAAGACATTTGGGCGAAAATACCCCCCTAGTGTGAAAAAATCTTCATGTCTTAACACCATTCCCACTTTCCTGCCCCCCATAAAACGAAAAAAAAACCCCTGTTGCGTGATACCAAATCTTTTTCTCTGCTCTACTTAACCGTTGGGCTCGACCCGGAACAATTGTCGGCTTCCGATCTGTGGCGACGGTTTGGAGAAGGCCTTTGCACGTTCCCTCATGAATGAATATCCGCGGCATGACATTTGCACGACACGCTTTTTCGAACACTTTAACATGTGCGGTGACATCACATTGGATGGAACGTTGATGGCCGCCGTGGGTATAACCACTTGAAACACTTTAAAGTTACATTCCACAGCAAATCCTTAATTATGCCGTTTTTATGTGAAGTATCTCGGCGGTCGATTTTTTGTTTTTTTTTACACGGGCACGGTGATATACAGCATTGCTTTAAAAGGGTCGAGCCAACCCCGAAAGAAAAATAGCAGCTATTCAAGTTAGAGAGAAAGCTGCTCTTGAAACATTTCATCATGGACATTTGAATATCAGGCCACCTACAAGGGACAAAGCGAGTAGAACAGATAGTGATCTCTTCGGGGCTCTTGTGGAATGAAGTCATCTAAATGCATTTCTCGTCTGACGCAGAACACTTTCAACAGTGCCATCATTTGGTTTATAGAAATGTTGCCATTGCCAAAATGATCAATAAGCCCATTAAGGGCACCAAAAGAAATCACTTTCTCCAGCTCCCTCCAGGGTGCTCTTCTCCGCTCCCCGGTCTGGGAATTTGAATGGATAAAAGGTGTCCACTTTAATATACGAAAGGCTTCTCAATTCAAGCCTTAATGGTTTGGGGTGCCCAAGCATTAACAGCCTAATGAAACTAATCAGACTTATTGCAGACAGAGATGATTTCCACAGGTTGTGTAGCATTCTTTTGCTTTGCTTTTGCTCTACCCTATATGTGTTTTATTTGCTATTGGAACAAATATTGTGTTCATTTTCACGTAGCTCTACTTTGCTTCGTTTTTATCATTTTGGTAACTTTCACTTTTACGCCTCAATATTTTATCAGTAAAACCGATTCTTAAAGGGCCGGACCCAATTCTACCCCTCAGCCCTTGTTTCAGCAACTTAACCAGGGGCGTGCTGACCATCGGGGAGTTCTGGAAAATGTCGTGATTTTCCCAAACAGCCCGCCTACTTGTCCAGTCGAACCATGTGATGGTCCATCCATCCATCCATCCATCCATCTATTTTCTAATCTGCTTGTCCTCACGAGGGTCGCGGACATGCTTGAGAATATCCCAGCTGTCTTCGGGCAGTAGGCGGGGGACACCCTGAACTGGTTGCCAACCAATCGCAGGGCACACAGAGGCGAACAACCATTCATGCCCACAATCACACCGAGGGACAATTTCGAGTGTTCCATGTGATGGTCGACTTTAACAAAATTAACTCTGTACTGCAACATCTGTCGTAGACCTCACTGCCCCCCTTCACAAACAACGCATTTTATGTTGAGTCGCTTGACATCCAACCCCTGACACTCTCATCACTGATAACATTTGAGCATGTGACATCCCACACAATGGTTTTTATTGATGGTCATTTCCTTGTTTGTTCCACTTTGGGTCAAATCTACTCGCAGGCTCTGCTGATTCTTGGTGAGCAGCCAAAACTCTTTTTTTACACAAACACTGAAATATATGGGTCTGAACACAAGAAATTCCAATTTAGAAAATGACGGTGCAGATAATACATACATTTTTAAGAGCGGATGTCGGAAAATCAGGAGACCGTATAGTAGATGAGTACCTCGCCATCCCCGTGACCAAGCTCAAAACCTGGGGGGGACCGAGCCTTCTCTGTCGCCGCCCCCACCCTCTGGAACGCTCTACCACAACACATCCGCAACTGTACTGACCTCCAATTCTTCAAATCATCCCTTAAAACTCACCTGTTCCTCAATGCTTTTAATACCTTTTAATCTCTTTTACCCATTTTGCTTTTTGTTCATCTAAATGTGCTTTTGTAAATTATGTATGCTTGTTTTAAGTGCACATTTTTATCCTGTGTTTTAAGCTCTTGTAAAGTGTCTTTGAATGTGATGAAAAGCGCTTTCAAATAAAATGTATTATTATTATTATTATTATTATTACAGAGGAAAAATAGCTTTTAACGGCCTTTTTTTTTTCTTTTTTTTTGAGGGAGGGAGGGCTGGGGAGCAAAAGACAACATGTTTCTCTGTAAATGTCGCTTGTTACACCTGCTGCTTATAGAAAAGCGTGGTCTATATCTGTACCGGTACCAATTTTTTTTTCCTGGGCGCATCGAATATTGAGTCCTGCTCTCTGGTCCGGAAATGACGGTAGTTTAATTTCAGAACAGAGATCACTCCATCAAGGATCTAATTGATTAATTTAACATTTTCATTCTTTTTCATTAATTCCAATTTCCCTCAAATTCTGTATCGCAGATTGGAAAGGTGAAGCATGATGGGAATAAAAATATACCCAAAGTGAGGTTTGTTTGCTCGACGGCACCATTTGTCGAAACAAAAAAATCGATGTCGCTGACCACGGCGGAACTGCATTTGTCGCTGTGTTATATTTGGGGATGAAATGAAGAGGCTATAAACTTCGTTTGGAGTGCTTGGCTATTTAGGAGTTGATTGATTTGGTCATGGCTTGAGTGAATCAATTACAATGAATGCGGATTACTTTGCGTTTAAAAGTGAAAAGTCAATCGCTGTTCAACAACAGCAAAGGTCACCATCGGGGGACGAGTGGAGCAGGACTGTTCACAAGGAATTCATCCACCCATCCACTTTCAATTACACCGATCCTGCTTTGGGCCGAACCCCGGCAGGGCAAAAGGGAAACAACACCCTGCACCGGTTGACAGTCAATCACAGAGCACATATAAAGACAAACAACCTTTTATGCTCACACCGAAAGTGTCAATTGCGCCCCGACTGACTGCGGTAAAAGTCAGCTTAGTAAACTGCTCTGCCATGGCTGAGTAACACAAACTTGAGTTCCGCTGCTATTTCAAAGGTTCAACATTTCCGTGACCCCAATTGATTCGTTGCATTGTAACTTTCGCGAGAAATGGAACAACAACAAATGTCGAGTTCAATTTGAAGGTATCATCAGGCAGCGCGTTGTATGTTTCGGTGACAGACGCGCCGCTCAGGATGCGCGGGCGGTAGGATACTAAAAGACGTCTGCCAGACGTGGAGGCAGCGGGAGAGACGCAAATCGATTTCTTTCAGGGCACCGCGGAGAGTGTAAGTGGATGAAGGGGCCTCCCTAGCCAAGCTGCTATTAATTAATCGAGTCTCAAGAGGGGATTGCGTGATATGATTCCTGCCTCCATTCCACGGCGGTCAATGACGGGGCTCATTCCTTAGCACGCATCCGACCGGGATGGATCTTACAGTGACAGCACAGTGTATCTTTCATAAATATGGTCACGTGAGCTGAACTCGGCGGACGACACTACCGGTCAGCCTATCCACCTCACAGTGCCAGGGTCCCGGGTTCGATTCCGGCCTCCGGTGTGGAGTTTCTTCTCATGGAATCGAACCCCCGCAGCTCTGTACTGTGAGGCCAACATGCTAAGCAGTCGAGAAGAAAGGGACTCTATTTTAACATTCTCCCCCCAAAAATATTTCAATTTTATTTTTGTTTTGAAAGGTTGCTGACATTATGAGCACAAATCACAATTGGCATAACATCATAACAGCAGCGCCTACTTGACGTTTTGTCGACTTCATAAAAGGCTGCGGTGAGTGCGGACGGGCTGGCCACGGCCCTGCTTTGCTCGGATGCGTTGTAAGGTTTTAAGATATTAAGCAATGGCATTTACAAAGCATCTATGCTATTAAGAGAATATGAGCCATCTTCACCCTGCACTCAAATTCTTCATTACCATGTTTTTTAAAAAAAATAAGCCGTGAAGCCTGTCACGCGCTTTATCATCTAAAACCGAAAGCGAAATCGACCTAATTGCACACAATGAACATATCTTATTGAGGAAATGTGCACGTCACATAAATAAATAAATAAAAAAGAATTTTTATTGGCTTAGGCCTGCTCAACGCGTGGCCGTTTAGTATGAGTAAGCCATGGATGTGGGAGTGCAATTTCACGCTTGCAACCACCCAATCGACCGCGTCATAATGCATGCTCTCTGTCAGCCTTCCTCAGGACCTCCCAATTCAGTGCTCACGCTTATATTTACAGTGACGTGTACCTTGCGTTGGCCCAGACAATTCCATCTTCTTCTGCATTGTCAATGTAATGCATTTCAGAAAATAAACTTCCGCAACCGATTTTTTTTGTTGAGTCACCACTGAAATGATGTCAATGTTATGTTTTAGTTTTTTTTTTGTAGAAAACATTGTGCTGCTATTTTCTCGTCCAGGGTCACCGGCAGGGATGTCCACAGACATTCTGGGGGGCACGGAGGGGCTTAAGCAGGACAACATGAGCAGCATGTCACCCCCGCCCCCCTGAGTCGTAAAACGTGATTGCCGTCTTCTTTGAACGAAAAAGAAGACTCATTAAGGTTCCGCAAATGCACACCACTCAAAAAGTGCGGGAAACTAAGAACACAGTTGTGTAATGCGTGTGGAGTAAAATCAGAAAAAAAAATGGTTTGGCTAAGGAGGTGATTGCAAATCAATCATTTTCCCCTCGAACATCTCTGCAAGTAAAATAAGAGAAAAAGACTAATTTTCCACTTCAACTGAGACGGCGTGCAAGGCTTTCCCACAGCGGCCGTCTCGAGCCGAGTCCCCATTCATCATATTTGACTTTTCCGCTCATGAGGCTCAAATCCGTCAATCTGTTACTTTTTGACAATAATTTCACAATTACTTTGCGCAATCACTAGTGTGGTGCAGAATCTCTCCTTCCTCCACACTGTAGATGTTAATCATACATACAAAGCCTATTTGGCTCGCATAAGCCACTGAAGGTCAAAAAGCGCTGCTGGAATAGATTGATAAACCGTCGCAGTCAACGTGAACTCTTTTTTGTTTTTTCAAAGCACCTCACATCTATGTTCATTCAGCAGTCCTTTCCACTGGTTTTACGAGCAAAAAAACGTAGCATCGGGTCAAGTGTGTCACCCGCCTCTCGTTGTTGGTTGTTTATAAGATAAGATAAGATAAGATATCCTTTATTGGTCCCACACTGGGGAAATCATTTGTAAAACGGTCATGTTCATCGGCAGTCTAACCCACGGTTCATTTCAAAACACCTTCAATGTCATTTTGGGCGAATATTCACATGACCAATATGCATGCCCCGACTCCTGATAGGGTGCTCGCTAACTTTGTGACCCACTTTCGAGCAGGTTTAAGTTTCTTTAGGTCAAATGCAAATCGGAGGCGAGTGATGTCAGTGCCTCCAGGAAATGAACGAGCAGAACAGAACTGTCTGCACATTTGCGCTTGAAGCCGTCTTACCACCAGACGCCAGATAAACTACTGCGGGCACTTGGCTTGTATCATTTTTCGGAGAGACTAAAACTGCGGAATGCTAATATTGGCTCTGCATGGTTGAAGAAATGCATATTGTACTTTTGTACAACGGTGCAACTGTAACAGGCAAATATATTTCTCTCTCTCTCTCTCTCTCCACATGCATCAGCCGTTTAAATGGTATCGCACAAGAAGGCACTTTCATGACTGCGAACGTTTTATGTCACCGCAGGGGAGCAACAGATTGTCACTTTTCTCAGCGGGAGTTTTGCGCTCGAAAAGCTAATCATAGAACCTGTTGTCATCGTATCCAACAGAGCAAATGCTTCTGCTAAAAAGGTGCCGGAATGTTACGTGAGTGGCCTTGTCTCGCTTTTGACTCGGGCGAATGTGTGGGAGAAAAGACTCGAGGTGCACCGGTGGAGGAGTACGTGGAGGTTATTGGCGCCGCTCAGAGCTCGGAGTCGTTGCGACTTTCACCGCGCTGTCGGTGAATATTGATCAACGCAGCGAATTAACAGCCACTCCAATAGCAGACATGTCTTGGTCATCCGGATACTTGTTCAGACTTCCGAACGCACATTCCGGAAGTCATGTCTGAGCGGTCAGAGGGGTTGGTCAAAGGGTGTAGTATCTGTGAAAGGCAGCACGTCAATAAGAAGTCGATATGGCTCGTCTTAATGTTGACGATCCGTTAGCTCGGCACGCCATTAAGCACTCGATTTTTAATGACGTGACACCTTGTCATGATGACCGTCGATTGGATTAAGCTCAGTCTTCCTCGTTTGGGAATGCAAAATTTCACTGAAAAAAAAAAAACACTGCTGGAGCGTGACTACATTGACAGGTTACTTGGGATAAAATTTCACCCCGGGTAAACTTTTCAGTCCCTGTAATTGTTCTGGAAATGTGTGGTGATTCAGCATGGCATTTGGCCAGACCCTGTTTGGGCTCGTGGGGTGGACACAAAGCCAACAGCAGAACCTTGGGACATGCGTGGTGACAGGTATGATGGAGAGCCACATTTAGCAAAGATTTGTGTGCATTTGTGTGTGTGTGTGTGTGTGAGAGAGAGAGAACTCTGAGGAATAATCACTCATTACTGCTATTTGTGCGGTGAGGGTGTGACAGGGATGAATATATCAATGCCTGCCCTTTGGTCAGCAGCCGTCGGAAGTGCGCCAAATGGAAGTGATGAAGTGCCGTAGTTCCGCAGGGTTCGGCCGCTTCACAATCATCTTTTTGTCCCGTGTTCACCAAAAATTCAAAAAGATCACCGCGGCAGCATCACGTCGCGATGTACAGCCGCTTTGGTAATCGAGGGTGATGGGTGGGCGGGGTTGAACGGAGGGCAGAAAAGTTAGGCTGTACTCAGAGCTGAAGAAACAGGCGCGATTTTTAGAGCCAAATATTACGAGTTGAAATTTTTCTATTTCGAGGCTCGACAAATTGGTTCCGCAAGCAATTATAAGATCGTTTTAATGCAACCGGTGGAACCAAAAGCACGTGTGGATGCAATATTTGTTGATCAAATCACATCTATTTTTCCTTTTGACCAGGAGGGGTACAATTTAAGCCCCGAATGCTCACATGCCAACTGTCCCATCGACACATTCCTGTTATCTACTTGACCACAAACCGATTCCCCATTTTTGCTAAATGGACGACAATGCGCCCGATTAAATGATTTCAGTTTTGCGCCGTTCTCCTTCTCTTGTTTAAACACTTGAATTAGTTTCTCTTTGATCAAATGTAAGGTGTCATTTTCAGGTTTTACCCGTCCGTATTTTTTGTAAGAGGTCAATTTCACGGTCAATTTCCATTGACCGTGAAATCTTTAACTGATGCTCTGCGCCTCTGGAAATTACCGAGCGATTGACTCTCTTCATTTCTCGTGATGAGGATGACATCTATCAACATCCCCATGATACATATGAAGCCGTTCGACTTCCATGGGACCGCACATTTTGCGGCGCGATCTCTGATCTATTAATCATATTTCTTTTAATGAGGTGCACGCTCGCTGAGCTCTCAAGAAGAAACAAACCACAAAGACAAAGATCTGATCTTAGATTGTGATACTGTATGCGACGTTGTCTGGCATCATTCATCAACAGAGACAAAAGTGGAAAATGTGGGACATGTTTTCTTCTGATTTGTGTTCTATAATCGGTTGGCACAATGAGACCATTAAGTGTGACAAAATCCATGACTAGTGAGGCACTACTTCTCAAACAGCCAACCCACTGGGTTGCAATTCATCTGTGCCTGTTTTTTTTAAACTCTTTAAATCACATGTGACAAACTCAAGGGACGGGGGCCAGATCTGGCCCGCCACATCATTCTATTTGGCCCACGAAAGCCAATCAACTTCTACCATGATTGCTAAAATCTAGATGAAAATTTCAACTTCTCATATGTAATAAATAAGAAAGATATTTTAAGCATTTTTAGTTACCAAACCCCTCGTTAGAGTAACTTAAACAATCGACAAATCAACCATCTTTCTTATCTTATTTAAATGCTTTCACAATCATCACGGCCCTCCAGGGAAAACGGTCACTTCAATGTGTTTGAAAATGTGTTTGGCACTCCTGCTTTAAATGCAAAGAAGTGTGTGTGTGTGGGGGGCACTGCCTCACTTGCCTACCCAGAGTGCACATCTGTGTACAAAATCTGAATACAGTCTAACAGTGTAGTAGTCTAATGTTTTGTTTTGTTTGTTTCTCTTCCAGCTAAGTTTCTGTCTTGTGTTTTTCTTTGTCCTCTCTTTCATCCAACCTGATCAAACCTTGTCCTGTCCCATTCCGATTTTCTATAAATATTGATCATAATACACATCACCACAGAGGTTATTGGTCCTCCGTTGTGCAGAAAGATGTTGCAGCATTAAAAGGTATAGATCCTCCGCTCTGCATGACCTAGCAGCCAAGAAGGAAAAGTGACCACCCCCCAACTGCAGCAGTTTATATGGAGAGCACAATTTGTACAAAAGTCAATTCAAGGTGATTTGCAGCTACACGAAATTACAAGAAGGCAAATAAAACCATTCATATTCCATTAAAAAAAAATCTCTCGATATATAATTACTAAATTAAATTGAAAGCAAAGAGTGCAGATTAAAATTCGTTCAGTCGTCTCATCCACAGCTAAATAGAACCGTTTCCCGCCTGGATTTGAACATGATCAGAGTTAAGGCCTGTCTCACACCAGCTGCAAGACCGAAACGCGGCGTCACCACATTTAGTCGTGACTTGGGACACCGGCAGGAGACCACATCCTCAGATTCTCAGAGGCCGAGAAGCTTCCTATGATTCTGTCAGAGTTGTACTTGGGCGCAAGATCATGAAGCTATTGTGAAATCTGTTCTCTGTCAGAACAGAAACCTGAACAGTGGTCTAATCTGGTTTTAGTTCCTGCTTTTAGTCTTTACTAATGCAGCGGCATTCTGGATGTACTACAACTGGCATTTTGCTGGTTTCGAGAGTACAGTGAGCAGGCAGCTGCAATAGTCGAATCTGCTGCAAGATAAATGCACGGTGTAGTTTTTCCGTCCAGTGTTAGACGCGCATCCTTCGATTTTTGCAATGATTTTTACATGGTTAAAAGCTGCTCATGTCTACGTTCAAATTCAGGTCCGAGTCCAACATGACCCCAAGGTTTCTGAATTCTTCGTTAACTTCAAGAGAGAGAGAGGCTCAAGGTGACTTACGAAAAACATTCTCTTTGTTTCCAGAGGCCATTGGAAATGATTTCACGTTTGTCTGAATTTATCTGGAGAAGATTGTTTTGCATCCACACACTGCTCGTGTTCGATGCAGTGAATCTGCAGGAAAGAATTCTTCAAGAAACCCTGTTTTTCCGGGTCGCTGGCAGGGACCGTGATGGAGATTGTGTCAAACGTGCGAACTGAGTGAATCAAAGCTTTCTCTGACATGCGTCTTAAGTTAAGTTCGGAAGATCTCCTTTATGGATCTTCGGCAGGGAGGTCCAGTCGTTGCCGCAGTAAGATAAAATATATAAATAATATATTAACATAGTAATGAAGAAATGCAACAAAAAAAAAGGTCAGTGACATCGAAAAACTCCCGCAACAATTCCTGTGTCTTTGGTCCAAACGTTCACGAGCGATCTGCTGTTCCACCAGTGGCCTGCTGGTGGCCTCGAGGTGTGTCAAATTGCTGTGAGATTCTCTGGAGGAGGCAGGGAAGAAGAGACAAGCGTTCCTTTCACATTAGCATAAAGTAGGTTGGGACTTTTTTGAAAAGTGTGTTCATAAAAATAATGGGGACAGTGGCTCTCCAAACATCCCGTCTTTCCTGAAACGGTCGTTGTCGAAGACGTGGTCCTTTTACACTTCTTGTCAACCATGTTTCAATCGGGCTTGTGCATCCTGAGACTGACACCGAGCGGAAGACTCCCGTCTGAATCATTCCTGTTAACCCGCCTTCCGATCTACAGCTGTGCGTGGTTTGAATTATTACAATTTGGAACGGAATAACATCGCATCCACCTCCTCACAGGCCACCAGTTTCCCATGGCTGCTATTAGAGGGCACTTTTCACAGACAAGCAGCTATTCGAGGTGGCTGCAATGCAAGAGTGGAAAACTGCTCTCGCCGTGAAGAAAACGGTGAATTTGCGACTGGGCTGATGGCTTCAGGCAGTCAATGACTGCAAAGGATTTTCATCCAAGTAGATCAAAAAGTAGGAGCCAAAGGTGCCAATTTTCTACAATTGAAGCACCTACTATTGTGCCCTTGAATGCATCAAAGTCCCTCAATGATAAAGGTCATACTTTCTCTCAAATTAGTTTTGAAAACAAGATTATATTTTAAATGATCACAGCAACATAAAAATAACTTCAATTATCATCTGGTCATTTCCTGGCTCGGCTATGATTTCCCCTGGAAGATAAAGAATCAACGCAACAAAATCTCAGAAAGGACAGAAAATATTCATTTGGGGCTCACACGTGTCCCCAGGCGGTGCTGATTCTGCAATAATTTCCTTACATAACACTCCACGTTGCATAAAACTGTCGTTAAACTCCGAAGATGAGTCAACAAGTCTGTCAGCCCCAAACGCTTCCCAGCAAAACATTTTCAGTTGCATCATCTCATTTCAACACAAAGAAACAAAAGTTCAGGCGCAATATTGATTTAAAAAAAAAAAAGATTTGACCTGAGAAATAGTGTATTTATATATATATATATATATATATAATTTTAATTTTGCTTCAAGAGAATGTAACAAGACTCCTCGTGTTATGCGCACATGTGCGCGTGTGTGTGTGTGTGTGTGTGTGTGTGTGAATGCATTGATTCCAGATGCACCACCAAGTAATACACATCGCATAATAATCAATCAGGCTGATGGCAGATTATTGATTCTAAACTAACCTTCTCCTTCCTGTGCAGTTGTTTCTGACAACCATAACATTTTTTTTCTTTTTGTTTTATGTTTTTCTTGTCTTTTTAAATAGATGGAGGACGCACTATTGAACCATTTATCTTTCTCCATACCTCTGCAGAGTGAAATAAATGAAAAGACAATTATATCTCATTTTGCTCTCGAGTCAAGGCAAACAAATCAGCCTTCAAAATAACAAAGCCTTTATTGAACTCATCTCATCCTCCACGCACAGACATATATAGGCCCGATGTATTATGTATTGTGTATTTCGATTGTATCAATATAACTCCATTCATTTAAAATACTTGAGATTTAACACAAAGAGGCCAATAAAGTTCATGTTTGAGTGATTTATAAGTCAAAAGTAAATGACCCGTTGAGAGAGGGGACTGATGTAATAAGACCAATATGTTTTGAATGAGCAATGACAGATGTTTATATTTATCATTCATCACAAAAAAAAAAATTATCAAATGAATAAGAATTGTATAGTAAATTTCAGCAGTTAACATAGTACATCCTGTGTTACGTGACTGACGAAGTGAACCTTTTCCGGGAGCAGCGCTAGCTTACTTTGTGATCGATACATAGAACAAACATCACGTAGAACAGGGGTCCCCAACCTTTTTTGACCCACGGACCGGTTTATGTCAGACAATATTTTCACGGACCGGCATTTAAGGTGTGGCGGAGAAATACTACAAAATAATATGCTAAGAGCTGCATGAACACTGGGGGTTTTTCGAGATAAACACGAGGACCGTCCAATTTGGCCGCAACACTGATCGCTACGGTCTTAATGCCTTCATAATACGATACAACACAAATTCAAAGTGCATGAAAATCTCAACTCACCACAATGCTGAATCAGTGCGAGCGCCGAGCTTGATTTTCTGCAAGCGGGCGGTCCCATCTCGGGGTAATAGGAGACAATGAGACCTGAAGTGTGTGCATCATGCCGAGTCTACTTCGTCATTTAGTTGCTGCACAAAACCCCAGCCTCACACAGGTAGCATGTCGGAAATGGCAACAGTGCTATTGTGGCGATCTCAGAGTGTTCAGCCATAACTTGAATCCAGAACACCGGCAGAGTTGTTGTCTCGAACGTACTTTTGAGGCCGCCGTCATTTGCGATCTCAAGCAGTTTATTTTACTCATTTAGCAAGCTCTGGTGTTTTGTTTTCAGCGTAATCAGTCACGTGACGGAGAAGCGTGGTTTGACGTGTGTCAAGTGACACAGTCGGATGTAACGGAGAATCCGGTCATTTTTCAAAATAAAATATCTTTCGTATTCCAAAATAAATACGACGGAATTAATGTAAGTTCTTATTGTGCGGCCCGGTACCAAATGCCCCGAGGACCGGTACCGGTCCGCGGCCCGGTGGTAGGGGATCCCTGACCTAGAATACTGGAAGAACAGATTCTGGCGCGATACCTAGTGGCCTTTGTAAACGAAGCACTTTCAGGAACAATTGTGTGTTGTTATATCCTTCATAAATCATTGATGCACAGAGCCAAAGATATTTTCTCATCCGAACAAGCTAGCAGTTGTACTCTCCTCTTCGCGCCAGTGAGCGTGACGTCACTTCCCAACCTCCAGCCACGGGAAGTGGATCACTGGAATTACACACAATGAGCACAAAAAGTGCTTAAAGCGCAGACAGTCAATTACAGAGGACAAATTTCCTCAAACATTGAATGATTTCGGAGCTGTTTACGAGGGCTGACTATGGATCACATTCGTAGCCCTACTTTAGTAGAGCCGTGCATTTTTTCCCCCGGATAAATCCTATATTTTCTCCCACCCGTGCTCGTACTCATCTCAGAGCAGCCACCCACCCAGGCTAAGTGGTGATAAAAACAAATCCACCTCTGCTCTAAAGCTACCAACAAGCCATGTAGGATGCTTAATTTTTCATTTCATAAAAGGCCCTCGTGAAGCTGTACTTTTTTTTTTTTTATGAAAGGACACGAAGGTGCGGATAACAAATCAGCAACCAACAAACTATCCTAGTAATAATCATATTTTTGAAGTTGCTAAAATTAAAGTGTTTGTGTGAATATTAATTTTTATCTCGCGCCTGTAATATTCTCGAGCATGTTCCTGTTTTACGCATTTATGTCTTCCTTTGTGATGGATTTGAATGGCCTTTTCATTTTCTCTGCACTTGGACAAATTTGAGACGCCCGTGTTTCAACACTTATTGTTTTACCAGCTACTGTATATTCAACTCTCGTGATATTTTTAACACATCCATCACGCATGTAGTCGAAATTACATCATCTGAAATGTGCATAGCCTACTCTGACGAACAGATGATTGCATGTGAAACATTTGCTGTTTTAAATATTTCATATTGCTTTCAAATCCATGACCTCCATGATGACACCTTCTGTATACACATCTAAACAGTGGTAAGAGCTCATTCTGGTGCTCAAGGACATGTTTGGCCTCCCCTCTCCCTGTTCGCACTCTTCATAAATGGAAGCGTGGAGGTCAAGTCTGCAGCTAATGATCTCAAATGTGAGTAGCATGACCCTAATGATTTGCTAATGCAGTCTCTGCACTAAGTATAAGATTACTTCACTCGCATTCACCCGTGGTGTAAAATATCTCATATAATCCTGCAGGCAGACATATCGGGTTATTAACAGAGTGGAGAGGATGAAGTCAGAATGGACATATATCAGTAGGTATTGGAGCAACTGTATTTTGAATATGATTAAAGTCGGTCGCTTGTTGGTGTTTATTTTATGGAGTCAGTTTCACAAGGCATTGTAATAATTTTGAGTTGGTCAAAGAACACTAGGGACACGTGGCTACACATGTACATCACAAGGCGATGCAGAAAAAAATATGACTTGGCTTTTTAAAATTTATATCGATATATATGCATACACACACACACACACACACACACATACATATTTTTATTTCAAATAAATAATACTGAACTTAATATTGATCACAAGAGCCTCGTTAAAAATTCAGCCTTCACAAAGTTAGCGCCACAATATTTTGCCACACCTCTAAGTATAAAAAGGTCCATATCAATACAAACGACAATACTGTTAAATTCAGAGTGTCGTTTTAATATTCTCCTCTCTGAGCCCTCACCTTATTGTGGTGGAGTGGTGTGTGTGTCCCAATGATCCGGGGCGCTAAATTGACTTCTGAAATGAGTTTCTTTCACCGGGTGTCCGCCTCTCCCTTAAGAGATTAGATGAGAAGCTTGGTCATGTACGAGAGGTGGTTTAGGCATCTGGATAGGATACTTCCTGGAATCCTCCCCACGGGACTTCTCCAGCCGACACAGCTGGAGCATGACCAGGGACACGCCGGAGAGACGATGTTTCCTCTTGAAAGAGTTGGATGAAGTGGCTAGGGGAGAGGGGTGTGTGGGCATCCCTGCTAACACTGCTGCCCCCACCACCCGGCCTGGATAAGACAAAGACAATGGATGGATGGATCAAAGTTTATATTTCCAGACCATATGGATCTCGTTCTACTTTGCTGCTGAGTATTTACATTCCAAATCACAGTAACAAAGACATCGCAATATGACATTCAAATTCCCCGCTGACCCATACTCAATAAAAAGCAATAAGTCCTCAAGGAATATACTAAAAAGTGAGAGTGCATATTTGCTTTCAACTAATCAGTAGTCACTGATATTCCAAACTGCCCCGGATGCTGAAGTCCCCCCCACCCCAAAACTGGTTCCACTAACAGCGTGTTTGCTGTGTCTACTACAGTCCTTTGATGACTCAAATGTGGCTCATGTGAGCGAATGATTTTATTCTATTCTACAGCTCAAAAGTGACCAAACAAACATGTTGTGTACTTGCTCTGTTTTTGAAGGAGAGTAGCTGTTGATGTTGCTTGTGTCGACAATGCTGAGGATGTAACTGGAAAGTGAGTCGTGCCGGCTGCATTGCGTCCTCCTCGAATACAAGGCCCACGGGAGCAGACGAATGGAAAATAGGGGCTACAACTTCCTCACATATCCCGCGTTTCAGTGCCGCAACCAGACTGTCGTCACTGTCCGTTTTAATCGGTCTGCCAGCTCCAATCTCCTTGCCGTACTGTAGAATACAGCAAAACAGAACAACACCCACGATAGCCGCTCCGACTCTCCTTCCCATTCTTCATGCAGAGTTACAGCACCATCAAACGGCAGTCAGAAATAATGCAACAGATGTGTCACTGGAACAAAACGCAGGAATCGAAAATTCATCCCACTCATCCCACTTTACTGTCCTCCTCTTCGAGACACCCAAACACGTTCTTCCTCTTCAAAATATGTATACATTAAATAAGAATTTTGATTTCAGAATAATATGTCACGGTTTTCATTTTGAAGTGAATCATTAAACACCATTACACATTCAGTAGTGTACATTGAGCTAGAAATACACCCCCCCCTCCCGTTTTTTGGTTCACAAAAAGATTTATCAGCTTCTATAATAATGCGGGTTTTATGATAAAATCAGTGACTTTGTAAAATTACACAATAAATAAATAAATACTGTAATTTTTGGGCAGTATCTGTTTAAAAATGTAAGGCGGTTGTAAAGAACCCCTCTCCTAAAGTACACTGGACAAAATATAAACGCAGCCCTTTTGTTTTTGCTTCCCATTTTTCATGAGCTGAACTCAAAAGATTGAATGCTTTTTCGATGTACAACAAGGCCCACAGTGAATACATTTGTCCAAATCTGGGTTATTGGGCACTTCTTCTTTGCCAAGAAAATCCATCCACCTCGAAGGTGTAACATATCACAATGCTGATTATTGCACAGGTGTAACTTTGCTTCCGAGTTTTGCATTGATACAGTTTGGTATATTTGTGTTCAGTATACAGGGAGATTACGAACAAAACAGGGCGTTAGGGCTCGATGGGAAAGTAGTCGTCTCCCGGCCATTGTGGCCATGTCGAAATAACCTTGAGCAAGATACTAATCCCAAGTTGTTCCTGATGCTGTGCCATTAGTAGGTGAATGAAACACAGCATTTTGAGAAAGTGCTATTCAAGTGAAAGCCCATAAAAAAATAGTATCGTGACCTAAAACATTTATGGTTCGTTTGAGGTGTACGCATAGGACCCCATGCACAGATCTTGATGCTCCGCGAGTTCTCAATAGGGTTGCAGTCAGGGGATGTTGATGGGCACACTGTTTATCAGCTAATTTTCTGCGTTGGGTGGTGCACTGATGCTGCATTTCTGGCTGAAGGCATGGCTCTTCTTTTTAAACCATAGCAGGAAATGGTCAGTGGAAAAAAAAACAATTTTGGACAGGTCTTTTAGAGCCCTTCTTGGCGCTTTTCCACTGCGCTTGTGCTCGCGCTATCTCGGCGGCGCAACCCTAACACAATATGCCGTGTTAAAGTAAATGGGGGGATCTGCAAACTTTTAGTGTCTGAACAGTTTTTCTGGACAGCAAGGACTTTTAAACTACAGTTGAGCAGGGCGTGGAATCGACGCATTCAGAAGACATGTCCGCAGTGTTTGAGAGCGGAGACAAGGGCTTTGTGAAGTGCTTGGCCAAAAGGCACATTTACAAAACTGCTTTAAAATTGTGCATAATGTTACATTGCCTCCGACCTTTAAAATCGTTTGAATAGTTCAGTTGTATTGAACTTTTAAATACAGTGCAGTCACACTGAATCTTTTAGAACCGTTTGTCTCAAAGCATTTATTTTTAGGTGCACTTTTGATTCATATGTGCAGTACCTTTTAATTGGATCGTTATGTTTAAGGGTGGGGTTTTTTTCATTTCCTGTATTTAAGACCAGTACTAATGTTCAAACTGTGCATCGTTACAGTGGCTTACAATAATATGAAAGATACTTTTTTAATTTATGTTAACTGTTTTGTTAAGCGCTTTGTTACAGCTGCAGCTATTGTGAAAGCACTAAATAAATCAGGATGTATTGTATTCAATAAGCGGCCCGGTAGTCCAGTGGTTAGCACGTCGGCTTCACAGTGCAAAGGTACCGGGTTCGATTCCAGCTCCGGCCTCCCTGTGTGGAGTTTGCATGTTCTCCCCGGGCCTGCGTGGCTTTTCTCCGGGTGCTCCGGTTTCCTCCAAAAACATGTATGGCAGGCTGATTGGGCGCTCTAAATTGTCCCTCGGTGTGAGTGTGGGCGTGGATGGTTGTTCGTCTCTGTGTGCCCTGCGATTGGCTGGCAACTGATTCAGGGTGTCTCCCGCCTACTGCCCGAAGACGGCTGAGGTAGGCTCCAGCACCCCCCGCGACCCTAGTGAGGATCAAGCGGTTCGGAAAATGGATGGAAAAATGGATGTATTCAATAACAAAATGTCTGCCTCTTTTTTTTTTAATATACACTTTAGGCCTGCGGCAGCTATTTTACTACTGGTCATAATGGTTGTTCTTGGAGGGTTAAGTAAATTTTGAGGTGATGCAACACTTGGTTGATTTGCAGAAGCTGAGGATTTCTAATGTTTAATGCGTGTCGTGTTATACCCCGGGCGGCCACTAGGGGAATCTGTTCGACCTGACACGACAAACTTTTCTTGTGGTTTCGGGGTGGGCGGCGGCCTGACCTCCAAACGTCATTTTTTGAGACACCGCTTGGTTTGATTTAACACGACAGGAGCACTTCCTTGGTCCACCGGACGCCAATTAGCGGGGAACGCACACTGGTGAGCCCTTCAATGCCAACTTCATACTTTCACTACCGCTTTGGTTGCATCGTTTTGGCCGGCGAGACACAAACGTGTGGTCACTGTTTGTCCTGTGTGAGCCAGTTTTGTGGTTTTGTTGTGTCTTTTGCTCGTTCAGAGTCAGACCAAATGGAGTGGCGCCAGCAAAGCACTTTCAGCTGCGCAGATGCCTTCAACGAAGCTCGGCGTTGGATTGAGGTGAGTGACATGCTCGATCACTAATTACCTTTTTTTTATGTTTGGACAAAACACAAGTAGTCACTTAGACGTTATTTGGCTCCTTACAAGATTCAATAAATGCGCTTATGCAGGCAGGATCCAATAAAACGGAGGAAGCATGTGCACTGTATTCAAAAGCTTTACTTTATCATATGAAAGTTATTTGTATAGGAACTGGAGCAACTAAATATGAAAGCAAATCCGGTTTCCATTGCAGGTATTTCTACATTTTTGCTTTTTGTATGTTACTCTGTCAAGCTTACTGAACTGTGTGTGGCGAGAGTGATTGACACTGATGCAGAGTTGCTTTTGATGGATGTGGTTTCAGTGCAATGTTGCACATTTTGCAAATCTTAAATACTAACCAATCAACTCAAATGAGCAGCCCCTGAATGTTGACTAACTCGAAATAGGATGTCAGCTGTCTGAGTGAATCATTATGAGAATGTGCACAATAATTGGTTGGCAGTACTGTAAACCCATGCCAATGTTGCGCGCCCCCCCCCCCCACCTCCCACTTCCTATGCCCTGTCAAAAGGATGGGAAGTGTGCGCGTGCGCATAGCAGGCAGAACGAAAACAGCATCTTTATTAATTAGTTGGCGAATGCTGTTCTAAACAGCCCCTTCTTTTCCAAACCCCATCAAGAATTTGCTAATCGTGCCAAGTGGGAGGAGACGATTTGGACCCAAGTACAAGAGCAGAATGTTTTGGGTTCCGCCTCAACTTTAGTAGTGTCAATCTATTCAAGCAGTTCAGTTTCTCTCATCAAACCTGGATTCAAATGGCTTTTTAAACAATTTTAGAATGTACTGATAAATTTGCAAATTGGATTCCACAAATGGACAGTGATTGATTTTTCGTCGAATGTGATTCGTGTTCGGTTGACCGATTTTTAAGATGGGTGCTGTAGCTAGTAGAGGATGATGACAACTTGACTGACTTGTGCTTTAGTAGGGGAACTCTCCAGGCGTGAGCAGTGGGTGGGGCCAAACAGGGCTGTGGCCTCGGGCATCCACCCAAGGGTGGGTTCCACAGCCACCCGTCCACAAAAATATATTTGGGGCATGGATGTTGGCGATTGTTAATACTCATCCGCATGTAATTCGGCATCCTGCTGTGATAGAGGGGACATAGAGTTCCGCCCGCAACCCCCCCACCCCACCCACACACACACACCATCGACAAATTATTTCGGGGCATGTCTGCTGTACATAGCGAATGTGCATGTTGGGGGGTGGGGGGGGGGGGATCTGTTTGTGATCAAGGGGGACAAATTTCCCACAACATTGGCACCGGCTTATTCCTGTTGCCTCTAACAAGCATCAATGTTGATGCATAACTGACCCAACACACACACACACACAGAAAGGAAAGTATGATTGATATCTTCTTTTGCGGCCCTCTTGTTAATTGTGGAGCTGAACCCCATTTTATGTCCTCATTACTAAAGCCTGTCGTCTTGTTTTGGCATTGTTTCTCATCATTTAGGCTAATATTGAACTCTTTCTGCACTTTTGAGTGTGGTAGTGTTATTTTATTTTTATGCATTCTTTTCAGTGACCGGTATTACAAAGAGTGAGCTCTTGTCTATTTTACATAGTGGATAGATGAAAATGATGCCTTGGTCTTTTTTTTAAGTAAACATTTTTTCCCATTGTTTTTATTTTGTCGGTGCCTTCACTTGGGTCTTTTGTGAAGGAATTGATGTTGTTCAACACCCAAAGTGTGTGTAGGGAAAATCTTTGTACCTTTTGAAGATGTTGCTGCAGGACCAATAGCATCACGAGTCCTTATCCACGCTACAATACCGTCGCAGATGATCGCATATTGTCCATGTCCTGTAAATTGGTCAGGATTGAAGACTTCCCCTCAAATGGATGCGGTTCTGGAGCAGCAGGTTGCCCCCCCTGCCATAGGCCAAACTTCCTGTTAGGATAAAAAAAAAAGTATTCCGATATTTTGAATTGCACAATTTCATTTACGTTTGTTTGAGGTTTTTTTTTTATATTCTGCATTCTAGGAGGTAACTGGACAACCTTTTGGCTGCAGTGACTTTCGTGCAGCTCTTGAGAATGGAGTCCTGCTTTGCGAGTGAGTCGTGTTCCATTTGCAAAGTAAATGTAATTGGAACTAACCGTTTGGAGAAGCTATTCAAGTTTTCAAGCAATTTTCTCAAGCTTGTTTTTTTTTTTTAAATGCTAATGCCGTTTACAACTAGCATGTTGCTGAATTATAGTATTTCGTGGGCGATTTCAAAATTATGTCATTAAATGCGGTTTTGCTCCTCCTCACAGCCTGATCAACAAGTTGAAGCCCGGAATCATTAAGAAACTGAATCGACATGCGACTCCCATTGCTGGCTTGGTAAGTGTTGGATACGGTGTTTCCGTGTCTAACCTTGTGGCAGGTGTGTTTATTAGACTTTGTTCAAGTAAAATGCCACCGACTCACCAGGGACTTCTCGTGTTGCGGTTTCCTCTCCAAAGCCTGATGAGAAATGATGCTTGGTAAATTCTTATTCCTTTTCACGGTGATGACCCAACCTCCGAATACGTTAAGTTGTTTTTCGCGTTGCCATATTTCGATTCTTATTTTGGCTCCAGGCTGTGTACATCGCTCAATTCAAATTTCGAGAACTGCCCAAAGCAAGCCAATGGGGCGGGGGCGGGAGAGAAATCAATTGCCCCCCCCCCACCCCCGACCAGGGCCGATTAAATAGACGGGCCGAAAGTCGAGGCTGATGCGGTTCAGGATGGTAGGCTTCGTATGTTGCAAATTATCCACCTCATACATATTAAACTGACTACACGTTCCCCAAGGCGATTTGTAACATGCCAAAGTGCGCACAACAACCTGTGACCAGTTGCATAGCGATGACTGCAAACACTGTCTCAAAAAAGTTCACGTTTGTTAACGCCAGCAGGGTATTAATTTTAAAAATGTGCCGCATATGGTGCTTGTAGTTTTCAGTGGTGTAGATACACGCAGTCAGAGACTCATTGCTGCAATTTTAAAACGTCATTTGGTTCAGTCATGTGCCCAACTTTTTTTTTTTCTTTTGTTAACCATTGTCTTCCCATGAAAGCACTCGTGCGACGTCAATGAATTTAAGTCATTTTACAGTATGAATTGTCAGTACTCAAAGTGTGGATTTTTTTTTTCCCAAAAGAGATTTATCAAAGGTAAAGAAGCAAATTGAATACAAAGAAATGGTACTCGCATGAGATTTCCAACTCATGCTTTCCTTGAGTTGCTGATGTTTCTTCTCCGTTTTGATCCACAGGATAACATCAATGTGTTTCTGAAAGCTTGTGGGATACTGGGGCTCAACGAGTCCCAGCTCTTCCACCCCGGAGACCTGCAGGACCTGTCAAATCGAGCAATCGTCAGGTGCTCTTGTCAGCGGTGTTGTGCCTTTTTTATTTTATTTTTTCTAAAATGTAAAATATGCAGGCTGGCGCATGTTATCCATTTTCTAATCGGGTTCTCCTCACGAGGGTCACGGGAATGTTGGAGCCTCTTCCAGCTGTCTTTGGGCAGCAGGTGGGGGGGGGGGGGGGGGACACGGACACCAGCCAATCTGTTTATTTTTTTTTAGCAGTTGTTAACCTAATAGTATAATTGGCCAAGTCATTTTGGAACTATTATGACCGAATCAATAAAAAATAGCGTTGTAGTCGACTTGCTCAAACTTGTATTCTGAAAACATTCAACTCTGACCAAAGCTACTCTGCTAATGGACTAACACAATGCTCCTTAATGTAAACGTTGTACTTGAAGTTACTCAGCCTCGCTTTTCATGTTTTGTGAAGATATGAAAAAAAGAAACAAGCCTTGCTCTGCTATAAATGAAGGATTTAAATTATCTTTTTGAATTTTTGTGTAGTGTGTTGCTTTGTTGTTGTTTTTTTGTGATCATCCTTTTCAGCCAATCGTTCTTTTTTTTTTTTCTCTCTATTGTAGGCGAAATGAAAGCAGTCGAAGACTCAAAAATGTAAGTACTATCTTTTTATTTTCCCAAGATCCTAACGCAGTCGGATTTTTTTAACCACGCATTTCATCATTAGCACTGCCGTCTAAATTTGCATTGGATGAATAAAGGTGCTGTCACATGTTGTTTTCTATCCACTTGTAAAATGGCCTCTTTTCCCACATGAGCTTTTGATTGCGAGGCACGTGAATGGATGTGCAGACTCGTATGCACTTACTTTTTTTTTTCTTTCTTTACAGCTCATGGAGCTGCATAGTTGCATCAGAAGCCTCATTTGAATTCACGCACTGGTTGACCACATGCACACATTAATGAGGCTCTTTGTTAGTGCCCAGTCGCTTTGAAAAGAACTGCCCTTTTTTTTCTTTCTATTAGGCAATTGGGGTCAGTTAGTGTTGATTGACATCCAGTTTAGAATATGTGAAGGCATTCTTTCATACGCTATTAATACACGCAGTATTGTGTTGTTTGCGACCAAATGTTTTGTTTGCGTACTGGACATGTCATCATACTGTACCAAATGTATAATTTCGCAAATGGCTTTTTTTCCCTTTTTTTTTTGGTGTCTAAAATTAATGAGCAGTAAAGTGCAGGTCAGAGAATCCTCAGGGGGTTTTTTTCTTGATTTGTTCCCTCAGCAATTATGACGCCAGGCGTCAAAGTAATTTTAATCCACTAAACCCTCTTTTCAAACCAGCAGCAGCATTAGAAGTCATGTATAAAGGTTAAAAAAAAACTTCCCCTGTGAGATCATCAGAGCCATGCAGCATAGTGGTGGTGTTTTTTTTTTCTTTTGGCGGCAGTCTTTCATCTGCCAAAGACATCTCTCTTTTACAACAGTTTTTCACGATCCTCGTCAATAACAAAATGGTAAATGCTAAAGTAATTCCTTTTTAGCTTTGGTTAATTCCACAATTTCTCACTGATTCCACACATTTGTCACGTCTATCTCAGGTTCTTATCACCGTCTACTGGTTGGGACGGAAGGCCTACTTAGATGATGGCTACAACGGAGCTCAGCTGAACTTCAAGGCTTTTGAAGGACTGCTGGGCTTGGCCTTGTCCAAGGTCTGATCCATTTCTTGAATAGCAGTTTTGTCGAAGTGACCCCAAACGCTAACACACAGTCTTCTTCCCGTCAGGCTCTCGACGAGGGCGGGAACGCGTGTGTGAAAGACGGTGCCCACCGAGAGTGCAGTCATCCAGGAGGGAGAATGAGCTATAAGAGGGAGAGCTCAGTGGATAGCTTGGACTCTGCAGATACCCGAGCCCCCCGACCAAGTAGCGAAGGTGCTTGGTTTGTGCGCGCTTGTATGGGTTCTAGTGGTCAATCATGCATAACAGCCCTGCCTAAAATTCGTCCGTCTGGTCCATTTAGGCTTGATGAATCCAAGTACAGTACTAGAGTTTAACTCAAAGGGAAATCAATCCAAAAATTGTCTCTACACGCCTTCACTCGTCTAAACTCTACATTCCGATTGAATATTTTTACAGTTTGTGGAATATGGGTGAAGCAGCAAAATTGACTTGTTTTGAGCCATCTCGGGAGGCGGCTCACCTGATTTCTGAAGCTGAGCCACGATTGGTCGTTCCCTGAGCAGCTGTGATGTCATTATCTGTCGACAGCAAAAGACAAAATGGCCGCCCCATGAGATAGCAAAACACGGGTGGATTTCGCTGCTTAACTCATATTCCACAAATGTTAAGACGAATGGAGGTGCGTAGAACGTATTCTTGTCAAGAAAATTTTACGGTTGACTGCCCCTTTTTGACCAAACAGCTGAACAGGAAAGGTAAAAAAATAATAATAAAAATTAACACAAAGCATTGCTAGTGGGTAGTGTATGAATTAACTTTAGTGATCTGGACAAAGGAATGTATTTATTTTCTGCCCAAGTGGCATCAATAGAATAATCCACAATGCAAATGGCATTGCCATTTTGTGAGTCATCCTCCATGAACCCGAAAGGTACCCAATAAATGGCATAGTGACTAACAAATGACAGGGCCCTTGTGAATTTATAGTATGTAATCGCTAAAACGACAAACGGCCCCTACGCTTTTTGCACAGCACCATGAATCAAATATTAGGATTCGCCCTCTGTAGAGTGCCGCACACTTCAACACCACCACTGAAACTAAAACTGTGTGTGTCCCTGCTTGCTTTCAGGTACAGTAAAAGGCAGAACGCCCGAATCTAAGCACTCATCTGTATGTTATTTTTTTTCTTCCGAAAGGTTGTGGAAGTGATGCGGAAGCTGAGCAAGTATTTAGGACGGATTTCGCACAGCAGCCGCCCAAAGGCTCCATCCCACCTTCACTCCTACGGAGGAAACGAAAAGAAGAAAATGGGAACGTCTCAACTTCGTTCACCGGGTACGACATCGCTTGTCACCAAATGATGTGAAACATGGGTGGTCTGTTTCGAGCTTTTCCTTGTTTTGTCATTTTTTTGTTTGCCTCTTCCTCGTGCAAAATGCTGAGTATTGGAATCTAATTCTAATTCGGTTAGAGAGAGATGGCGGTGGTGCAACTGGAGTGTGTTAACACTCATTCACTGTCAACCCTCGCAGGTGCGGTGCGTATTTGGCCTCTGTAGCAATCGATGGCTGTGAATGAGTTTCAAAATGTTCCCGATGGCAATCTGAACTTGCTGATAAAATGCAATTTGCTCGTAAACAAAACCTCTATCTTCGCAAAGGTCGTTGTGCAGAAACGTAATATTTCTGCAAGAAGCGGGCCTCCGTTGAACCGTTTTTCGATAACAAAAAGCAGCAAACAAATGGCGAGTCCTCCAAGTCACACCGACTTGAAGCTCAACCTCGTTGGGAGAACTCTCCGTCGTTTATAATGCGAAAGAGTTTTTGGAACATGTACAAAACATCTTTGTTTTTATGCGGCGTTTGGTTGTTTTGAGAGCTGGCCGTTAGATGGTGCTAAAGCGCTAACGTGACATTTTGTTGTCAATGTTGTGTTGAATTTGTCCAAGTTCCTAACCCAGGCTGGCTTTGCATTGCCATTTGTTTTCTTTTTGGTGTCCCCGTTTATATTTTGCTTTTCTTTGCAAAGAGGCAAGTTTGACACGATTTTAGACATTGAGGGTATATGCCGAATTTGGCCCTCCTTGGATATCTGTACAGTATCTCTCCAAAGCCTCAAAGTTTGGGACTGTGTGTCTTTTCATGGGAAAACACTGAAGAAAAGGAAACTTTGTTCCAGTGTTCAGCTCGTATGAGAACGACAAAATAATGTGCACCACGCAGCACAAATCTCGCATGCTGGTGACAAAAGTGGCCACATCCCTTGGTGTGAATATCAAAATTGGGCCCAGTTAGCCATTTTACCCCCCTCTGGTGTCATGTGACTCAGGTGTTGCAAGGTCTCAGGTGTTAATTGGAAGTTGGTGTGTTAACTCTCTCACCACTCCCACGATCTCCTACTGGAAATTGAAAATGGCACGTCGTGGCAAAGAGCTGTGAGGATCTACAAAAAAGTTGTCAATGTAAATTGGCAGAAGTATGCCAAGGACTTTATTTCGCCTTCATTTCTCTCTTGCAGTGTGCTGTGCAACAGAAGCAAATCTTTGAATGACATCCCACCAGGAAATGGCTTAGTGGGCGAGGGCTGCGACACCGGTCCAGTTAAAAGGAATCAAGACAAGAAATGGAGGAGCCACAGTGCGACCAGAGACTGCGAGGCCCGCTGGCAAGATGCACGTCAAATGATCGTTCATGTTTACACGCCATCAGAAGGAAATCGGCTGATCGGTGTGAAATTGGTCTTGTAGCAGGACTATAACGTGTAGACGTTGACCCATTTCAGGCCTTAACAAAGTGGAAGAACCATCGCAAGAGCTCCAAGTCCAATCTCCGCAGGAAGTCCCTTGACCGAGAACATGTTGTTCACAATTTGGCCAAAGGAGCCGGGAATGACCTCGAAAAGAAAGAAAACGCCCCCGGCGCCCAGCCAGAAAGGTAAGTTGGTTAGGCGAAAGTGCAGGCATATACGTAAAAATCTGTCGCTAGCTGCCATACGTTTTATAACTTGTGTGAAATGCCGCTGACCTTCGTTGTCTGCATAGCAGAGTGAACTCGAGTAATGTGACACATCCTCCATCTTTCCTGCTGCCTTCATTACTCTGACTCTTCTTCCATTACAAACCAATTCCCCAGAGACCAGCTGTCGGCACAAAGGCATAGCCCTGCCCCACGCTCGCACTCCGCTTCCCCTCCATCAAAGTTCTCAAGCTTTTTTTTCCGGACACAAAGTCGAGCTCCACTGACTCGAAGCTATGCCACTGAGGTGTCTTTTAGCCCTGCCTCTTCGTTTAACCACTATGATGTTTCCCCCGCACAGGTAAGTTTACATTTATTTTAATTTTTTTTAAACAAAAGTCACTCTACTTTTTATGCTTTTGCAACAAAGTCCTGCTTCTGCTGCTTTTGAGCGGTGGAAGACCTTCCCTGCAATAGTAGAAGCCATCCGCTTTTGAAGCTAGATAACACCTCGTCGACAGCATTGAGTGTAGCACGAACCTTAATGTTTTCATCCTTGCAAACTCGAAACCGGAACTGTATTTACAGCTTTGCCAAAGATTGAAAATTGTAACTACGCTTAAAATGGCTATATCAGTGCTGTAATGTTTGTTTTCCGCTTGTTGTTTTGTCAGGCTCACTCAGTTGGATCCATTCCTGCCGCTGATGGCAACATCACGGGAGTGGAAACCCATTTTGCATCATTGGCATTAACTGGAGCAGCAGTAACCACACCAAGGCAAGACAATGCTTTTAGCTCCCAAACCCAGTTCAAAGCCCGAGACGTTTCTGCTCTTGCTCAACCTGTAACTGCTGTGAGTCGGCCAGAGAAGGATGCAGCCCAAATTTCTTCTGTAGGCGCCCCAGTTTCTCCAAATGAAGCAGAATCGGCAAGCAGTGTGGATATCTCTGCTGCTTTCGGAGATCTTTCCCACCAGAAACCCCTGTCAGAAATGGAGAGACATGAAAGCCCTTCTGACATGTCAGAAGACAAAAGTAGATGTCAGTCCGCTGCAGGCGCCAGAAAGTATTTCACTCGAGCTGCTTCTTGGTCCAGCTCAGCCAGCCTTCCTCGTGGTTTCAGACAATCGGAGGGTTCCTGTCGCCTCTCGTCTGTTATCACAGCTAGGCCCTTTGGGACCAAGCCATCCGGGATGTCAACACTGCCTAAACGGAACAATGTGAGTGGAGTCAATGTAGCGCTGCATTAAAAAAAAAAAACCAAAAAAAAAAACCATATCCAGCATCCATTTGAACTGCGCAAGTCACGCCCCGTTATCTTCACTAAAACACAGCCTAAGCTCTGACAACTGTTGTTTTCTCATCACTTGTCTGACTTGTTCACACTCTTATGATTTATTTTTTTTCAAACGGGAGCTCCATCATTTAAACTGCACTGTCCTTACAGGTGCTTAATTTTGATCGGTCATTACGAAGCAAGTCTGGATACCAATTTGAGACCTAGTTTTATAAGAATACAGATGATTCATGCTAATTCTGTGTGTGCACGCGTCACTGCGCGTGTCGATATATTTCGCTTTTGTCTGTCTCTCTTGCGTGCGTGTGTCACACTCGTTGAGGTTAAGTGCCCAAGTGGTTGCAGAGGCAGCGCTCATGGCATTTAAAGTAACGTGAGCTGCATGATGCGAGTGTGAGTTACCAACTGCACCCCATTAAGTATACATGCAGCTGTGTCAGTTGATGGGAAGTCTTGGATATCTTTTTAGTCTGCCAATGTATTGTTTGTACTGTTATTGAAACTTCTGTTCATTCACTCAGCTCAACGACAACCAGAACTTGATGAGGGCTCGTGAAGGAGAGGGCACGCCATCTCCACCTGCGAGCGCCCCGCTCAAAAGACAGACCGCCACGTCTTACCTCAGAGTTCCGCACCACAGCGATCCAATGCGGAAGGCGAAGCACGTCGAGCAGGCTGCTTTTGCAAGGGGACAGCGGACGAGTTTTTCTGACCAGACCTTACAGAACAATTGCTTTCAGGTTCAGCACCAGCACAGCGAAGGCACAGCTCTGCCAAGTGGTGCCAGCGTTGACGTCCCCAAGGTATGTTTGATTATTGCTGCCGCTAAATTCAACATCTTGGGCTTATGGTCTTCTTAAAAGTACCGATATGGACTCAAATCATTGTCAACACTAGTCCAACAATAACTGCACCCGTCACCCCAAACGTCATGAGCAAGACTTGAGACAAAATGAGAGAAAGCAGCAGAGCAAATTTTTGTTTTGATGTACAGTGGTGGCTTGAAAGAAGAGTTTAATTGGTTCCGTGACCACGCCCGCAATTTATGGCACATTGAATTGAATGCCCTGTCACCACTGTCATTGTAATGTCTTCACATCTGGACAAATATTTCCTGTTCAATGAAATGAAGGGGAAGCTTTCTACAGCTCACCTCAAATTTCTATTGGTTACATGGCAGCTCAGTTATCACTTGAACGGTGATCAATAGTGTAGAACTGCATGAGTGAATAAAGCTTCAAATTACCAGTAGGAGGAATCATAGGCATCACAAATGTGTCCTACAAAGATAATTTTGTCGCAAGGGCGTTGGAGATGACCAACAGGATGTGTAAAAGCTGCTCACCGACTTTTTTGATTTGACTCGACTTCTGCAGCAGTCCCCTTCAAGTATCCAATTTCCATCCGGAAACGCATGACATTGGACTAGTGGGTGTCAACCTGAAGTGTGCGCGCTCTCGTGTGTTTTTCAGGTCGACCGGAGAGCCCCGACGGTTAGTCTTGCCGCCATACCAAACCGTAGACCGGACTTTGGCTTCCAGCCCCGTTGGGAAGCTCCTGGCACAAGAATAAAATGTATTCATCCAGGTAAAATATTTTTCATCTCGCTAGAAATTGAACAGTTGTTGTCACTATTGTCGTAATTTGATTTTGTGCACACATGCTGTATGCAAGTTTATGCAGCTATTTGTTTATCATAGCTAAGTTCCATTTTTCCGGCATGCTTATTTGATCGTGATCAGCTTCTGTTGTATTATGGGCAATAATAATGCATTTAGCCTGATGTAATATTCCAAATTTGATTCCGGTTATGTGTTCGACACAACTTTAAAGGAATATTTTAGAAGCCAACCATAAATATTTAAGCAGTGTAAACTTTTCTTTTGTGGGCGCTTTAGACTGTTTTGCTTGAATGGAGTGACTATCCTGGAAAAAACATCAGGACATCAATTTTACAAAACAATGCAGTCAAAAGCACTTTTATTGAAAAGTTTATGGACGACACACTTTGAGGAGAAGCGAGTTCCAGGAATTGGAGGCATTAACATTTACAGCGGCAGCCTTGTTCTCAGCACCGCGACTTATTTCTCCATTTTGGTTTGAGCAAAACATTTCTAAATCTTGTTTGTGTTGTGCCGTCTGCGCCGTTATCTACCTTCATTTTCTTGACGGCCGTCCGCGTCACGCCAGGCGGCCCGGCCGAGCTCCGCCAGCTGCGTGCAGATGATGACATCCTGACCGTCGGCGGTGACCTGGCAGCGCGCTTGAGCTCCAGCGTGCGGGAGGAAAAAATGGCATCCGCCGCGCAAACTGGCACTCTTACCACGGATGTTCGAGGCTATGAAAAAAAGGGTGAGCTGAGGAATGAAGGCCTTCTTGCGTCCTTTCTACTTATCTGATGAAATGTCGAAATTGCCCCCGTTGGAGCGGTTGGCCCGAGACCTGCGCGCCCGTGAGGTGAATCGGAAAATTGTCCTCGGTCAAAACTGCTTCCAGTGTATCTCACTCGGGACACCAATAATATAAATTATGAACATCATACTTCGAGCTACCCTCTTGGATTAATTAAGGAAGACACATTTGATGCTTGTTGACGTCCGTGTTGTCCTTGATGTCTGCTGTTGGCACGATTGGAGTTGCTTGTATGCATTATGGATTGGATGTTAGCGTGCGCGTTGTTCACATGCAACAAAATAACTTATTGGTTTGCGGCACCTTTTTGTGCAAACAATTGATGCGTTGACTGTACTTGTTTTTGACGCACCCTTTTTCAACTTTAATGGCACAAAATGACCCCTTGTCTTGTTTATCTCCTGCGACCATGGATTCTTCCCAATAAGGCGCGGCGGTGTTCGGCTCATGGGTTTACTTGTGCGGTAATGGAGTGATGTGGCGGTTGCGCTGCGTGCAAATCTTTTAAGACTTCTCTTCTTAACACAAGTCGAACGTTTTTGTTTTGCTGCGGGCACGCCAACGCAGCCTGAGCAAATCCAATTTCGGCTCATTCACACAGGAGCGGTAGTTTATTTGAAATGCATTTCCTTGCCGTCACATGAAACTGGGACTCGATTGGCAGAGTAGGACATTAATTTACACACACATTTTTAGACCCTGACATTTTTTAATCCTGTCTGCCAAGTTTAAGCCTTGTTTTTATTGAGGCTCTGATACACATAACGATACGTCCACGCGGAGCTCTATGATCATATAAAGACCTGTAGGTTACTGCATTTTCAGGTTTTAAGCGCTCGGTCAATTGCTTCACGTTGAAGGTCCAAAGTTCAGATGGGACAATGCAATTCCGCATTGCTTGCAAGTTGCCACATAATAGAAAATATGGACAAAAGTATATAAAAGGATCTACTTTAGCTCTGTGTGATTTGTGTGCTTCAACTTTCTATTTTGTCCAAATAGTGAATTGTCTGCTAGTATTCCTGTGCCATCTGAATCTGAATTGCTCGCGCAGAATTTTATAAGCGTGAAAATGCAATGCAGTAGACAGGACCAGGGCCAAGAATGTAAGTGGCAAAAATCTGCGTATGATTGATGGTGATTAAAAAAAATTTTTTGTTTGCTTATTGCATAAAAAGGCATAATCCACCAAATGGCTTTTCCTCACATAAAATGGGGGTTGGCTCCCACTGAAATATTGCAAGTTTTTGGAAATATTGGAGAGAAAAATAATCTGTAAACTGATGAATCTGCAGTTGCCAAAGCGCAAGTATGCTGGGCTCCACTGTATACACTTCACTTCAAAAATGGAACATTCAGTTGCTGTTTCAATATTTGGATGCAAATTCAACTTGAAGCTGTAAATTCAGCGGCCAAACGTCATCTCCGGTTCTGTAGTCCAGCCGGGCCGAAGCAGTCGAGCCAGCAACGGCCAATCCTGTTCAACTCCCTGACCGCTCCATCGGTTGCTTCGTCCTGGCTTCTCCCAGTCACCCAGAAGTGACTTTTTTTTTGGCGGGGGCGGGGGAGGTTGCAGTCCAATTTAGAGCTGAAAGTGGAATTTCCAGGTGAATGTTCCATTTGAAGCTGTAAAATGGTTCATGCTTCAGATTCAGACGACATCCTTCCATAGTGGTGCCAGCCTTGTCTTTCCAGAAAGTGGGTGGCCTGGTTTTTGATGATTAATGATCCGTACAGTAGCAGGGATTGAAATTTTTTTTTTCTTTACTGTCACTCTTTTTTTTTCACACAGGAGGTTCTGAATCTGCAATATCAGATGTAAGTTTCCACCATTTGTTGGAGAGTTTTGTGTGTGTGTCTCTCTCTCTCTCTCTCTCTCTCTTGTGATCATGTCCGGTCTGTGTGTGCAGCTCCACGTGCCATGCCTCACGCCCTCCTCATCCAGCTGGTCGTGGGACCAGGAAGGCGACCGGAGGCGCCAGCAGAAGTGGCAAGAAGAACAAGAGCGCCTCCTTCAGGTCAAAATTGTTACCAGCAGCCTGGAGAAATCAGAGAAGCCATCATGGTGTGATATGTTGTGTGCTTGTTGCATCGTTCAGGCGCAATGTGAGCGAGATCAACACAGGCTGGAGGCAGAGTGGCAGAAGGCAAAAAGCGACGCCATTGAGGAGGTGTGTTGGGAAAGTAGATTTTCTGTCGTTGAACGTTATGCACGTTTTTTACTTCTGTAAATTAGGCCATCGCCCTGCGAGATGTTTATTGCTCCGCTTCACCTTTGCATATTTGTGCGGCCAAACGGTTGAAATTTTGTAGCTCGAATGGCTTCATGAAACCACCGTTTGATGACGTTGCGATTCCCTGCGTCCGCAAATGTAAATGTGCTGTTGCAGAACAACTTTGGAATGTGCAAAGATGCCGAGACCCCTCCAGGAGGGATTCATCTCCATGCTTTGACAAAAATAACTGAGCAGAGCCCTGAAGAACTTGCGCTTGAATCTCCAAATCTCACACTGAAGGATCATCTGAATGACAGAGACTGGTAAGGCACCATTTTTCTGTCACCTACATTAAAGATGAACTATTTGCACTGTGCAGTATTCGATGAGCTGTCTTTTTTTTTTTTAAAGATATGTCACATGCACAATCATGACTTTTGCCTGGCAAGCCCACTCTTCATCTGCTTGCTACTCATTCTGCTCTATTTTTTTTTTTCTTCCCCTGACAACTTGCTGCTAATATGACACCTCAGGGCTGAGGGCACCTCTGGCTTTGCACGGCTCTCTCCTGCACACAGGTCAGAACAAACAGACTTCCCGTCTTAGGGTACCTTCACAGCTTACGTGTTACTTCTAACGTTTTACTCTCCTCAAATTTTCCAGCCAACGTATCCAAAAGTTGAGTTTCTGCCCTCTCTCGCAGGTTAAAATCCTTGTCAACTCCAGCGTTAGCCAGTTCATACAAACAACCAAAAGGTTAGCCGAGCTTCTTCTTGTATAAGCCGGCTATGTTCGTGGAGGCTCTTTTTTGTTTTTTCCTCCTTTCTCCAGGTGATTCAAGGAAATGGAAAGAAGAGCCTGCATCCAAGGCCGAGCGAGAGAGGCAGCAAATCTTGGAGGAGATGAAAAAGAGAACTCAGCTTCTGACTGACAACAGCTGGATCCGCCAGCGTAGCAGCAGTTACTACAAGGAGCCCATCTACATTGGCATGCCCCTTAAGAGGTTGAAAGCTGCCATTTTGCTCTCATGGTTCCTTTTTATGCTCGGTCGTTGTCAGCTGTGTCAATTGGCACGTCTGTGCTCGCAGGTACGAGTCTCTCGACACCCTCGGTAGTGCTCGCTCAACCTTTACGGCAGGTTATGACCGCCCGCATTCGGCCGCTGCGGGTTATTGCGGGCCAAGCAGAACCGCTTCTGCCCGTTACCTTCACGGATCGAGGTCATCCCTGAGAAGCGCGCCCACCCAGGACTCTCATTCTGCCAGGTAAGGCAAACGCCGCTTTTCCCGCGGTCGTCCTAGCGCGTCACGTTACCCTTGTGCGTGGTGTGCCGCCCCAGGACGGTCAGCGGAAGGAGAACCTGCTGCGTGTGTGAAGGTCACCTGAGTAGTGGGGCGGCCATGGTTATTGACGCCCTTAGCCTCTGCTTCCATTTTGCCTGTTTTCAGGTGAGGTGTTCAAGAACCGGGGTGACGGTGCGCGCACATGAGTCTACAGCCACGTTCACCGTTTTCACTCTGTCCTCTGGTTATCTTTGGCTGAAGGAGTTTTCCCACTGGGTTGAAGAGCGGCTCACCAGTATACAGTGGTACCTCTACTTACGAACGTCTCCTCATACGAAATTTTCAAGTTACGAAACGCCTCAACAGGAAAATATTGCCTCTTGTTATGAAATAAATTTCAAGATGCGAAAGGTAAAAATACAGTACGGGCTACTACTCGCAGCTCCGAGTTTCCTGAACACAACATACTTGTAGCTGCTCTGCCATTGGCTATTACCTAGCATCTTCCTGGCATCCCATTGGCTAAGACGGACCTCTACCATACGCGTCCATGTGTAAATAGATGGACATGTGTCTATGCAGCGTCCTCGTCATTCGCCCCTCGGGGCTTAATGACGTAAATGTGAATCACCCAGAAAAAGTGTTCACCAGTTGGGCGATCGCTCACTTTGCTGATGTTTGCCTTGGACATTTTCAAAGGATTGTTAAAAGCCAACAAAGGCAAACATCCTTGGATGAGATCTTTACAAAAAACACTTCTGAGAGAGAACATGCACTAAAGAGGGCAAAAAAAACAAAACGATCAGGACGCAGTTAAAAGTTAAATGACCATCATTTGTATTTTTGACTCTAGTCTTTTTTACATTGTGCACAACTCTCATTTATTGTGCAATAATCTAATTGTAACGTGTATTTGTTACATATTTTTATGCTTTAGGAAACATTTACGTCTGAATTATGGGGAGGCCTTGGAACGAATTAGGGCATTTACATGCAAAACACGTCTCTACTTACAAAAATGTATACGAAAGAAATTTCTTCCAGAAGCAATTCATTTCGTAAGTAGAGGTACCACTGTCGTTGTCTTCCCACAATGTTGTGTATACTTGTGATGCATCGCACGGGCAACTGCATTGTACACTATGTGATTGAAGCGGTCGAGGAGTGTCGCCGGTCCCTATTCAAGTGTACGTGACTGTCATTTGCAGAATGAACACCACTGTAACCCGCAATCGGAAACATTCTTTCATACCCAGTGGCGAGCAAGGCCTTCCCTGCTGGCCTAAACACGATCAGTAGCTCCGACCTACATTTTCCCATTTCTTCAGTGATATTTGATGGAACTGAATTCATTCCCAACCCTCTTTTCTCTTAGTTGGGTCACATTTTTCTTGGCCGAGTATGATGCATCGTATTTGAATGCTTATGTTTTGTCTTGTTATAAGATGAATACATTTTTTTTTTATCTGCCATTTTTCTGATATGTGGTGACATTATGGAACTGAAGTCGCGCCTTTTTGTCTTTTGATGGGTGTGCCGTGCACTTTTTAGATGTAAAAAAAAATAAATGTCACACTGTGTGGGTTTTCAACTTTAGCGGTCCAGCGTTCATTAGAATGTTGATGTAAACTTAACGCACCTTTTGCAAGCGTTATCTTTTTCAGACCTTAATATGGCGAGTCTCTCTCAGCAACCGTACGGGAGAGTTAAAGCGCTGTTCTGTGCCTTTGTAATGTAATTTTTAAAAAGTGTATTCAAGCGACGGCCTCTATTTTTGTCAGCCGGACTGCATTTTTCTCACTTCTCCCTCCTCCTCAGTGTGTGGGCTGCCAGCAATATCTTGGAAAAACAGACACAGGAGTACAGATTCGGGTCCGAAACAAGAAGCCATACTGCGAGCCCTGTTTTTTCCAACTAAAATGTGAGTGGTACAGTTTTACGTAGTGCCCATCTTAAATTTTCAGAAATGATACTTCCAGAATGAACTATTTTCTGTTCATGTGATTGAGATCGTTTCTATTTCACGTCAGAGTCACTTCTGTCTTGAAAATGAGCCGGTTCTTGAATTAAAAAACCTTTGGTGTGTTTATCATGTAAATGCAAATGGTTTCTGTTTGATTACATTTTAGCAACCACTTCCCCAAGCGTGTGATGAGAACAAAGAACTCACACTTGCGGAGTAAGCCACAAAGTGAGGACGATCGCGGCACTGGAGTAATACAAGGTCCACGAGGCAAGCTGTCGTTTTGAAATTGGTCATTGTTGAAAGTTTATATCAACATGACAAGTGGAATCTTTTTTTTTTTTTTTTTTTTTCGGTGTGAATGGATTATCCAGTTTAGAAATGCTTAGTGCTTTTGTTGATGGTGTTTTGTCGTTGTGGAACAGTAAACCTAATTATTAGCCGGTGCATTGCGTACAAGCCCTGTTTGTAAGCACATTTATTTGTATGAGAGCACTTTAACCCCACACGCCCCCTCCCCCGAAATGTTACCTCACCGTGTACACATTGGTATAGAAGCAGTGCTATGGCTCCTATTGACAACTACAATGTGTTCAAAAGCACTGTGCACTATTTTCTTCGGGTTTTGCTCTTCGTGTGTACCAGCAGGGGGCACATCTCCAAATTGAAGCAATACTCTTCCTAATTTGGTGCGCTCAAGTGCTGCATTTGGTCTGCAGTGAACACAAGCGGTCATGCGGCCGCATTGCAGTACCCCACATTTGTACTGTCATGTCAATCTGTGTATATGTATGTTTGTAATAAAGTTGGAAAGCAAAACATTTTCACAGGATTTTGTCATTATTTTTGCCGTCTGACTTGTCATGACATAATTCATCTCTATAGTCTATTTTTACGTACCGTATTTTCCGCACTGTAAGGCACTTCGGAGTATGAGGCACATGTTCAATGAATGGCCTATTGTAAAACTGTTTTCGTATAGAGGGCACAGTGCATTATAAGGCGCACAGAATGGAACCTACAACAGTGGCTGTGGTTGTGTTATGCATCTACTCGATGGAGCTACAATATCGAGAATACAATACAACACGGCTTTATTTATGTAGTGCTTTCACGACCGCTGCAGCTGTAACAAAGCCCTTTACGGAACATTTAAAATGCTACGTCCAATAAATCTGAATATTGATCCCTCCAGAAGGCGCATCGGATTATAAGACACACTGTCGGATTTTGAGAAAATGGAACGCTTTTAGGTGAACCTTATAGTGCGGAAATACGGGCTATAATTAATTTGTTTGCTTTTTCCCTAACATCTGCGTGATGGAAATTTGTCTCATGTTAAAGGTTGAACTCAATTCTAATTGTATGTGTTGATTTCTAAAATTATCATATCCGGAAGTATTACGGAGTTAACCTTATTTGGTTGCCTTTTTCCATCAGCCGTGTCCTCGGTGCACATTACGGGAACAATTCTGGCTTTAATTTCAGAGCCTTTGTCTGATCTCCATATTTGGATCCAGAGCGATGTCTTCCAAAGCCAAAGGTTGCCGTTTTGATTCTGATTTTGATGTATTTTAATTGGCTAGTCCATATTTAAATGCTTTTACGGTGCATTGCTTGTACGCATTGGTGCTGATGAGCGACAGTCCTGAGACATGCGAGAATGCATCTTTTTCTGTTAGGAGCATACCCTGAGCGCAGCTCTGCTCAATTCTCGAAGCGTGTCACATGTTTTAAAGTCGGGGAGTCTCTCGACAGGAAGTGAAGCAAGATGGAAGACTTTTTAGGGCCTGTGGTGCACAAATAGGGGAAGTGCTGCTCTGCGGCGCTTTCCAAATCTATTGTCGAGTTTTTCATTCTGTGACACGGCAGTGATAATCAGTTTTGTCCATACACTCGATATGCTCACCGCTTGACCTGAAGTTGGATACATACTACACACAAAAGCAGCATGAAACCGTTGAGATGTGTTTATAATATAGTAATAACTATATTCCCTGAGATTCGCCAGTTTGAACTAACCCCACCAGTGAAATGACTTGGAGACCATTTCTACATAAACTTGGCTGTTGAACAAGGGCAAACAATGATAGATGACCATTTTGAGAGTGTATGATGACCTCGTCACTTCAGAGAATGAGGAGTGTGGTTTCCCCAAAGGGAGCAGTCGACTTTTTGTGTGTGCGTCTGCTGGGGATGGGCTGGAGATGTGCTCCAGATGCTCAGGATGGGCTGGCTCTTTAGTCATTGGTGTACTCCTGACAAGTATGTGTTGGAAGTAAGAAAAGAAAATGTACTCACTGGCCCCAAATTAAAAATAATGTTTTGTTTTGGGTTGGGGTTTTTTTTTTTTGGTAGCTTCATCAAATTTTTTGACCTTCAAAATGTGTTTTGATTTGGTGTTAAGAAAAACGTTGGACACCAATGTCAACTGTGAAAAATGTGAACTCGTACCTGTACCTGAGACAGTGCCACGTGACCGATCTCCAATGATCACATTTTGGACGCAGCTCTTCTCAATGGCGCTGACAATACCCTTGTGGCTGTACTTACTTTTGCAAATGCTAAACGTCCATGAGCTGGACATGTTTTAATGGGTGAGAAACAAGTCGTGAAATATGGAGAGAGATCTGTCAGCCATATGTTCCCATCTTCAGCATTACAAGAATAGTTTCCAGGACTGGTGTGCTTGTTTTGATTTGTGACCTCACAGCGGTGACCTTTGTTTTGGCTGAATACCCTGAGAGTATTTTTTTTTCTCTTCCCCCCCCCCCCGGTTAGATCCCATGGGCCGATACGTTTGGTCTCATTTTCATGGGAGAGGCCTTAGAGTTGTTTCATAGTACTATTTACTTCGACAAAAATGTTTTTCTCCCCCTAGAAAAGCGTGACCGTTGACTTCCCTTATACGGTTTATCATCTGTGTGCCGACTCCTTCCGTCTCCGGCCTCCCTTTTGAAAGTCTTTATCTTTGCAAATGTTTGACTATTTTTTTTTCCTCCCCCCTCTCGTGCCATGGTACTGTTTCTGCAGCTCATGTTCAGGAAGTCTTGAAAGTCTTAGAAAGTAAACCTACTCTGTAAAGTGCAGAATTGAGTCACGCATTTGCAACTTGGGTCCTGCGATACGTCCGACATTTGAGGGCGATTAAAATACTGACATTTAAGTGACACATTAAAATGGAAATAATGGGGTTAGGGTATCAAAAAGAGCTGTTTTTTGTGCTTGGTTTTTTTTTTTTACTGCATTGAAAAAGTCTGCTGTGGTTAAGTGTCAGTCCAGCATTACTACACTGTGTCAACTTCATCTCCAAAGCGTGGAAGACAGGAAGCGGTGTGGAGTCAGGACATATCTGGCAAGCGTCCTTGCGGTGGAACAGCTCTGCTAAACATTTCCCAGAAGCTGTTTGTCACGGGTGATGTTTAGATGGGAAGAAAGGCAGCGTTTTCATTTGTCTCCATTTGTGAATTATATGATCACGTATAATATCTGTGTGGCAAAAACCATGTTGGGTTTATTCGTGAGGCAACAAAATATCGCTTTTGTATGGCGAGCGGCGGAGGGAGTACATTTTAGTGGGTGTGCGGGAGTGTGCAAAAACTGCTTCACCAAATTCCACAAAACTTTCTAAAGTGGTGATACATGATCTGTAATATTTTGGCAAAGATTTCAAAAAATGTCCACTTTTTTTTTTTAATTCGGCACTCGAAAAAATTATTAATATGAGGTGATGTTCTGTGTTCTCTTCCACCTACTCTGAATACTACTAAGCAACCAATTATGTTTTATTCTGTACTACTTTCTCAACTGGCACAAGTGTGCATCAAACATATACTTTCAGTTTCAGACCATATCAGCTGGCAGAGCTTTTTTCTTGTTTTTCTTTTCAATAAAACAAGTGCTAGCACACTTTGATGAAGACCACAATGTTCAGAGCAGGGGTGGGCCATTGAAATGTTGGAGGAGGCCACGAAGGACCACACACTTCAAAACGAGGTGCAGGACGCAAATACAATTTTCAAAATCGACAAAGTGCGTGCATATGTGCAAAATAGGTGCTCTTAATATATCTTATGATAATGCATTTGTCAATGCATGTACAAAAGGTTCATTATCCTAACCCAACAACAAGGACCCAATGTAAGTGTGTCTGCCCTCTAGTGGTAATTGGTGATATTACAACTTAGTATTACCCCTGCGTGTTTGCAGTATGGCACCAGCAGATTTGCATGTCCACTGATTTTATCCCCTCAATTTTCTTTGCCATATTTTGCTGGATATTTTTTCATATCTTTGGATCACTCAAGTTTTATGGGAACCACGCAATATGTGATTATCATTGTGTTTTGAAGAATGATTTTGATTTGTAAAAATGAAGTAATAAATTGCTTTGTTTTGTTTTGTTTTGTTTTGTTTTTAAATAGTCAAGCCCGGCCCTGGTTTAGCGCATATGATTGACATCCCCAAACATGTAAAATAATTGTGGTATTTTTGTTGAACTGAAAAATGTCTTCAGCTTTGACAAACGCACACACACACACACACACACACACAGGATGGTGAGATGATGGGTTTCTAATCAGCTTCCTTCATGTCTTGCCCTTTCAGAAAGCTGTGACAGTATGTGGGAGGTTGATGGGAGTGTGTGTGTGTGGGGGGGGGGGGGGGCACTTGGTGTGAAGAGGAAGCCCAGGCAGCCGCAGCAGGGGAGGAGGATGTTCCTTCTCTTCCTCTCTGTTCCCCGCTGCTGACGAGGGCTGGCAGCCTTTCACTTCACGCTTTACCAGTATCGTGTAAGGCTCAGCTTTGCCACTGGAAGCCGCACCAATCTCCGGTTTGCCGCTGTGTGCCGAGAGCAGCTCAGCGGAGACTGGCAGCATTTACCCTTCTCGACTCAGGATAAATACAAGGCAAAGCAGCTAGCTTAAGTTGCAGGGATACGAGCTGTGGGCATGGCAGCGCTTCAATCAGCTTGTTGATGCCAATGTGTGCTGATAATCATTGATGATGGCGGGGTTTTTTTTTTTTTCTCAGGCCAATCACGAGTTGGCTCTGATATATTCGACTTTATGGTTGTGGTCAGAAACGCTACAGCGTGATGATCTTGTGTCTTTGCCTCAAATAACTTTTCAAACCTTCCGATTGCGTCATGCCTCTAGTGACACATCACATCCCCTTGGCTAATATTTGGATGAAATCTGGGGATTGCTCTCATGCTTGAATAGTCCACCGATGGTCCTCATTGATGTTTCACAAGAGTAGCTCTCGTAAGTCACAGCAGGAAATCGCAATGTCCGCATTAGTCGTTTCGTGGTTCTGCAGAAATATATCCGACATGTGGTCTTCTCGTTTTTCACTTTCTATGTCTATAGAAATGTGGCTGTACAGCGCGGCCTCAAAAAAGCTACATCGCTTCTCATTTGTGAAGAGGAAGTTGGGCCAAAAATAAAAATAAAAGTGACCTTTATCCATTACGATGATAACAAAGCTGTCTGATTGGAGCGCTTGCATACCTTCAGCATTTGTTTGAGTGGCTCTCGCGCAGTTACAGTATTTGTTGGGTAGGACGGATATTTGCTGGAAAAGTCAACTGGGATAGGCTCCAGCTCAGCACAACCCTCATGATGGAGAAAATGTCATCTGGAAATGAATGAATGGACAATGGGATTTAGTGTCTTCAACTCAATGATTAACCACACTTGAATTCAAATCTATTCACTCAATCAAAATATTTCACTGGAGGGGACAAGTAATGAGATGATGCGCGATTTCAATTTGAACAGGACTTGAAGGGCAGGAAACCATGGCACGACCGACTATCACCAACTTGAATGAAATTCTATTCAGGATAACACACAAGAAAGGTCAAAAGGTCAAAGAAAGAACTCATTCTGAATATTGGCTGTCCAGACGACACATCAACAGATTATTCTTAAAGTCTGCGGACATTTTTCTAACCTTGTGATGCTCATGGATTATTCATGGGGGCCAATCTTACAAGTACTGTATCTCTTCCAAGATGCGGTTATGGCCGACACAAATGGCCATTGACAGCGGAGGAATGGAGAAACATGTCTTCTTTAAAAATAAAAATAAAAAATACACTAAAAGCTTTTGATTTATACTCTTCTGTTCGCGAGACGCTAGCATGACGCACTGGCTGCAAACTCTTGTGAAAAAAAAAATACATCTCGTGTAGAAATGTAACATTTTGTTTGATATGTGAAAACGTGACCTCAAAATGATTCATCAAGATCACTGTGGACCTTTGGTGAACTAATTGGTTCAAAAACAATTCTGAGTGCTTTTAAGGAGCACGGCGGGGAAGGGATCGGCAAGCGTCACTTTAAAACGTCGGCAAGTCTGCGATTTCACCCGTTTGGAACGGATGCCATTTTGAATTCTTGAACAACAACAAAATGCTAATTAACTTTATTTACAAATGTGGACAGTCCTTTTTCACATAGAAGGGCAATTTACCCCCGTCCGCGATCCGGCGTACGCTTCCGTCATTGCCCCTCCATCCTTATTTATACCATAATGCCCATCTCTGCTTTTTCATTATTGTTATTATTATTATTATTAACTTTGCTAGGTGCTAGCATCTTGGTCATATTTTGTGTGTGTTCCCAACCTTGTATTTGGCCCTTGATGACCTAACACAGTTCATTATTATCATATTATGTTTGAGCATCATATTATTTCATGTTAAGATGACCTAAATTACATTCTGTTGTTTAATAATTGCTTGGATACGTTTTTTTATGTTGATAGCTTCTGATTGGCTGAAGAAACGGAAAGCAGCAAGTGATGGAGTTGCCGAGAAGGGTGTGTGGTGCGGTGCAGACGTTTAGAAATAAAGCTGCGTTCAAACGGAGTCCATCTCTCCTTTTTCCGTTTCTTAAAGTCAAGACATCCATTCATCAACAACGAATCCCTCAACTTAGTCTTTCCGAATTACAAACCACCACTCAACCCTTCACAATTGCCCAGACTTTTGCTTGAGTGGACGTTTTCTTGGACTCGACCGAGCTCCACTGTCGCATTGCGAGTACATTTAAAAAGAAGCGCCGAAGAAAAACGAAAGTAACTAATGTGTCCGTCTTGTGTTTCCCAGTTGAGTTTGAGAATGTCCAGACGCACATTAATAAAACTTGATGGTGCTAATGGAAACGGTGGGAACGAGCGAGGCGATTGAAATAACAGGGGGAAAGGTTTTTCTGCCGTCGCCAAGGGGCCTTCATATTTCATTCTCTGTTATTGCATCTGATTTAAACAAAGAGCCAATGCATCGGGGCTATTGTGAACACCAAGCGCCGTTATGCCAGAATGTCAGAGGCGAGGTATGAAAATGAAACAGAATTACAGTTAGCTAGCGGCAGAGGCTGTGAGAGAAAAAGTGTGAAAGATTTAGTTCCCATAGAAGCTGATTCGAAGAATGCCAACAAATCTGCAAATGGTCTTGGCTCACTTCTTCTCCTCCTCCGCCAGTGAGTTTTGGCTGTGTGCATGTCCGTTTTCTCCATTTTCTTACGGACACGCCCAACGATGCGTTGACTTGAATGTGTTTTTGAAGTTTGAAACGTCACAGACTGATGAATGTTCACTCATGATCCCCTCGAAAAGGATGCAAATCTTTTAATCTCGTCTCTGGGCATTCCTTTTGATTTGCTTTTTCGCTCTGAGTGAAAAGCGATTCTTGCTTGCATTTTGTTACGACGTTACGATTAAATTTCAACATTTTCCAAATGTTCTTGTGCTTCTTTATACCAAAACAAAGGAAAGACATATTGTTTTGTTTGTTTATAGAAAAATATGGTATCATTTTAATAGTTCGGCCCACTTGACATCTACCGAGGCCCTATGTGGCCCACCATGTGAAATGGGTTTGACACCAGTGATGTATAGTAAGGCGTTTTTAGCCGAAAAAAACGACCATGTACTGTATAGTAAGGCATTTGTAGCCAAAAAAACCCCCAACCATGTATAGTAAGGCGTTTTTAGCCGAAAAAAAACGACCATGTGTAGTAAGGCATTTTAACTCGAAAAAAACGACCATGTGTAGTAAGGCGTTTTTAGCCCAAAAAAACGGCCATGTATAGGAAGGCGTTTTTAGCCGAGAAAAACGACCATGTATAGTAAGGCGTTTTGAGCCGAAAAAAACGACCATGAATAGTAAGGCGTTTTAACAAAAAAAAAAAAAAAACGACCATGTATAGTAAGGCGTTTTTAGCCGAAAAAAACCCGACCATGTATATGAAGGCGTTTTTAGCCGAAAAAAACGACCATGTATAGTAAGGTGTTTTGAGACGAAAAAAACGTTTTTTTTCGTTTTTTTTTTGTTAATTTTTTTTTATTATTATTATAAATCTTATTATTATTATAAGAAATTTCAGGGGTTATTTTTACTGACTATTCATTGTTCATGACATGTACAAATGTTTGTTTTCCTAACACACTGTCCATTCTCGTTTTCTTACAGTTCTGACAGCCGCTGTGAGACCTAACAGCCTAACATCTTGGGCCTCAGCCGGTGGCTTCCTCCACACTACGAACACAAGCGGACATCACGTCAATAGCAACAGAGTGTGCAGATTACATCATTTCATAGACCAAATGAATCTGCGATATGTTACTTGATGGTGGTGTGCCATGAATGGCTTTGAATGCCAGTTGTCAAATCGTAACAGTGAACAGAAGAGAGCGGTACAGGATGCATTGCCATGTCACATTTCCTTTAATATGGTTAAATATATACAGCACAGATCATACAGTAGATATCACAGCCTCTTTTGGCTTTTTAAAAAAAATCTGAGAATCAGTCAGCCAATCTGACTGCCAATTTTGAAGATTATTCTTGCAGTGGAAACGTTTTACTTCAATTAGTTAGTTGTATGATAAACATTTCTTTTTCTTTGATATATGTATCAGCTACACAACAAGAGATTACAATTATTCCCAAAACAATTTCCAAAATCAAGACGTGTAGTAGTAGTATCACCGAGAACGTTATTTTAAAAATAACACATGTATGATTATGTACATTGAAACACCAAACATCATATTTACATGACGATATTCATGTCCCGCATTTTATGTCCTTGCTCTAGAGCAGGGGCCCACCAACATGTGGAGCCCGTGGCCCCAATCTAAAAAACAGCCGCCAGTGATGGGACGTTATTTTCAAGGAATGTTGTAGAAGTAAGCACAAACTAAGAGTTTCAGAAATAAAGTGTTGCATAAGGATATTTATTGACTACCCGAGAAGTATTTCCTAATCTAAACGGTTGGTGACTCCTGCTCTCTCTGAGCCCCATCGGCACTCTTTCCTCGTTTACAAAGTAGACACAAATAAGGAAATCAACCCCCACTTTGGTTACAAAGTGTACTCATAAAACACGACAACTATAAGTGAAACACTGCGAAAAAGAAGTCACGAACTGGCACTTGGCTCACAACTTCACCGACTGAAAACGTACTCGGTGTAGCTGGTCCACACTTTGTCCTCCCCCGGGTCGCTGCTGGCGTACGAGCACGTACCGGTGGAGTTGCAGGCCGCCATGTGGAAGCCGGCCTCGGCCAGACGGTCGAACGCCTGCTCCAGGAAGTTGTACTTCAGGTAGTACCTGGACGTGTACTTGTCCGAGGTTCGATCCGGGTCTCGGCTCTCATTCAGCGTGTCCCCAAACACTTCTTTGGCGAGGCCGATCTTGCTGCACACGGTTATCCGGGCCACTCGGCGGAATTTGGCGTCCGCCTGGATGTCTCTGCCGATGGTGTAGCTGCCCCGGTAGCCCACCGTGATGTAGCCCGCGCCGGAGCCGGGAGAGCGCAGGGTTCTGTCCGACGACGAGGAGGAGTTGGTGGTGCTGGTGGTGGTGGTCGGGCTGGCGAGCTCAGCCTCCTCCGGCTCCCCGCCGTCCTCCGTGGGGGGGTTCTCCTTGCTGGGGGCCGTCAGGCGCCTCGACAGCTCCGGGAGCCGAAAGAAGTCTGCCTCCTTCTGCAACCGCCTTCTCTCCTTGAAGAACTCGGGCAAGAAGAGCTCCGAGTCCCGCAAGTAGTCCAAAATGTAGCGGAACAGAAATCCGTCTCGGTCGAAAAAGAAGCGACCCTTGCCGTCCTTCGGGAGCTCGTCCGGGGAACTTTGGCTGAACTTGGCCCACAGCAGGGAGTCGGACACCGCCGTGAGGGTCTCGAGCCGGGTCACGTACACCTGACCGCCCACGTTGAGCTCCACGATGTCGGGGAAAGTCGAGCTGTGGCTCTCCGTGTCTGCCATCGCTGCTCGTGGTCGTTGAGGGCGAGATAAATTGGGTCCCGTTCCCAATTTTGACAAGTGCTTTATGTGGGTTTGGCTGAGTGGGAGGAGAACGGCAACGAGAGCCAACATCGCTTTTAACTGTTCAGTGGGAGTTTATGCTGCGTTGAATGAATGACTCTCTCCAACCACCAAAACTCGCCTTCAGTGTAAAAAAAAAGTGAGGCTATAAAAATGTGTTTAATAAATTACACCGCGTAGTCAAAAGCACATTTTTATGTAAACAAAAGTTTACTTCCATCTCTGATTTAAAATATTAAAATAAAAATAAAAACTGCTTTTGACTGCTGTTGTTTTGTTCAATTTTGTTTTCCTAACACTTTTTGTTGTTATTCAGTGACTCCCCAACGTGGGCGGCTAATAACATTATATATCACGCTATATGTCAGTGGCGTTATATCAGCCAGTCATAAGAATAAAAGGCGCTCCCATACCCAGAATAAGCAAAATAAACCAGTGTAGCCACCTGTTGCCACTCATACAACAGAATAAGTCGTGGTTTCCTACAATGTCAGCTTTGTGTTCAATTCAACAGGCCCAGATTTTACACTGTCAATTTGTGAGTGAATTGTGGCAGCTTCGTTATTGTTTCAGTTGAGTATTCATTATTTTTGACACATATTCGTCATATTTTTTTTGATGGGTGTCTCATTTCATGAGGTTCTGTTGTTGTACCTTTAGTAGTTGGTTATCGTGTACACGTTTTCCATTTTCTGTCATTTTGAAAATACTGATGCCACTTCAAGACCAAATACTCGTTTTTCAAAATTTGCAGTTTCAAAATGACCCATTTATACTAATTTCACATAATGCATTTCCTTTAAAAATTCCAAATTTAACTTGGTCCGACTAACTCGGTCAAAGGTTTCGCTAGTTTGGCGTTTCCCCCAAGGACCACAAGCAAATACTGTACAATGAATTTATGTCATGTTCTTTGAAATGATGACCGTACTGTCATCATCGCTGCATTGTACTGACATCTAGTGGAAAATTGGCGAACGTGCACCATACGTGCAAAGTACATCTTGTGAAGTACATACAGTACACTAATAAGAAATAATTATCGTTTGTAGTTCACCACAGCTTAACACAAACTCAAACTTCATACCGGTCACAGCAGCAAATCAAGCAATACAAAAACTCGTGATTTTTCAATTTTTCGAGCTTGAAGGAACGGTGAATTATTAACTCCCCAATACACACGAGCCATTGTGCGCATGGCAAGTCCCCTTTAAAGGTCACTTTTTTTTTCCTCTCTCGCAGTCTGGCAATGGATAATTGGATGAAAGTAGCAGGGTGCCAATTACAACTTTAAGGTGAAGAGAAATAGAATAGCATAAATAGAGAGATGTCTGCCATTGTATCTGAATTGGTGCCCTTCCCGTTTTAGCCCAAATAACTGCTCTATTTCTCTTGTAATGTTTGTTATATCTGAGGACTCTGTCCACCGTGTTTTACATTCGTTGCTACTGTCTTTCAAAACTACAGACCCAGTTCAAAACCTGGGTGTGCTGATAGATTGAGATGGGACTTTCAGCAGTCACATCAAATCAATCATTGATTTTATTTCACCGTTTTAACCAGATACCAACCCAAGGAGATCAGGATCTTCTTTACAAGGGTGACCTGGCTAAGAGGTCAACAGCACCGTTTCACAAAATGTGACAGAATAAGGTAAAACATACCTTGCTTGAGGTGCAATGATGATTTTGAACCATTAAAAACAACAACAACAACAACAACAACAAAAACACAAGCTTTATTCAGGGGTCTTGAGCAGGAAGTCACTCACCACTGAATGAAAAACTCTGGAATGAGTTCAGAGATTTTCATTTTAGTCAACCAATTGACAACATTGACAATATTTTAGTCGATTTTAGGCTGCAAAGCTGTGATGAAAAAAAGTGTAGTGCAAGAATGCAAAGCATCGCAACTGATTGTCTTTTGCAACAAATCATACAAAGAAGGACTCACACACACATCTATCTCCATCCGTTCCGTTTTCTAACCCACTTATCCTCACGAGGTTCGCGGGTGTGTGCTGGAGCCCATTCCAGCTGTCTTCTGGCAGTCGGCAGCGTACACCCTGAACTGGTTGCCAGCCAATCATAGGGCACACAGACAAACAAACAATCACTCACAATCACACCTAGAGACAATTTAGAATGTTCCATTAACCTGCCATGCATGTTTTTGGAATGTGGGAGCACCCGGAGAAAACCCACGCGGGCACAGGGAGAAGATGCAAACTCCACACAGGAAGGCCGGAGCCAGAATCAAAGATAAGATAAGATCGTCTTTATTTGTCCCACACTGGGGAAATTTACAGTCTACAGCAGCAATATTATGGGTAGAAAGAAGAAAGAAGAAAAACAAAGTGTTTGCATTCACAAAATAAACCCTGTACCTCTGCACCGTGAGTTTGACGCGTTAAAGCAGTCGACCGCCGGGCTGCAAAGGGGTTGCGGGGAATTGCTGGAGCCTATCCGAGCTGACTTCGAGCAGAAGGCAGACTACACCCTGAACCGGTCGCCAGCCAGTCGCAGGGCACACATAGGCACAAACGACCAGAAACGACAGCATCGCACAGAAATTCATGTGGACTCACTGGCAATTGCAATTTTTAATCGCGCGCGTATGCCTGTGCATGTTGAGCAACTGAATTCTATTAGTGTGCGGGTTGTGGGGGTGTGCGTGTGTGTGAAATGTTGGCATTCCTGCGACCCGCCCTCGTCTCTGATGTGACTGCCCGTCAAACCCTGTCAGTCTGCAGTTTGCTGGAGCGTGAGCTCTCCAACAAGCTCTGTGTTCTTTACGGCCCTCATTCCAGCATCGCAGCGCTGCTTCTTTTCTCGGCTCTCGCATCTTAAACGTTACACGCAGGACGGTGCATCTCGAGAAAGAAGAAAATCGTGGAACAGTTCATTTCAGAATTTCACCAGAAAGTAAAAGTCTTACTTTATGTGAAGTCATGACTTTTCAGAAGGCCAAGGCCGACCCCGTTTCGACATAAATAAATAAATCATAATAATTTGATTGTTTCCGATGTTATGATTCAATCTCTTGAGATGATGATTTCGTTTATTTTATTTGCAGTATGTGACAATCATCAAATTACTTAAATGTTTCACTCGGTGTGAAGTGAATCGATAGAAGTCATGCAGTATTTGAACCATGACCACACACCATAACTCAAACACTTAAATTCTCTATCCCCTTTGAAATGAATAAAAGTCCCTTTTCCTACTATCCGGACTCTCCAAAAGATTCAACTTTTTTTTTTGTAATGTGCTTCTGAATAAGGAAATTATAAAAACGTTTAGTAACAACATAATAATTAGAACGTAAAAAAAAATTCAAAGATTGTTCATCATTATTAAATCATTGCGATTCCATCTGTCGTGTGTGACTTGGCCATCGGGGGCAGTAGAATACAGTCATGCAGACACAACGAAGAAGATTTTCACAACTCTCGTGATTGAGTAAAATGCAGCAGTAGTTCTTTTCCACAGAGGCTAAAGAACATGGCTGTGGGCAATTGCTATATTGTTGATCTACATATGTTGCTGCAACATTGATGTTCAAATAGTGGCTTTACTTACTCAGGTTTTCTTACTTGTCACTGGTAATGTTTGATGATGAAAAATGCCCCCCCCCCCCAACCTCCCTAGTTACAGAATCAATGGATTTTCTTCCTAGAGTTGCTCTTGGGCTTACATTCACACGGACACACACACATACACATGCGCGCACAGCATCCTCATCATCATCATCATCATCATCATCATCATCATCATGCAGCCAGCCAAAAGCTGAGACCAATAAATTCTTGAGTGTGGCTCCACCTTCCAAGTATGTCATCGACTGGGCTTGTGTGTGTGTGTGTGTGTGCGTACGTGCGTGTGTGTGTGTGTCTGTGTGTCTTTAGTATCATAATCAGTGCTCCATCTGAATCTGAGCCAGAGGATCCATTAGGGCTGATTGAGGAGCACAAGGGTACAGACATTACCCTCAAAGAAGGTGAGGATGACAACACACACACAAACACACACACACACACACACACACACACACACTCACACACTCAGAACAGGGTGTGGTTGGTGGCCAAGATGCGTCGTGATGAGTAAAGAGGTGTGATGACCATCCCACCACTTCCTCCATTCTTTCTCCCATTTGCTGCGGTCCTATCCGCCGTGTAAAATACACATTTAGAGTACAACTAAAGAACATTTGATACGTTTACAATGATGCTGTGTCCCTTAAAAATGAAAATGCTATTATAAATATCCGATCTTTACTTCCCCCACTGTATTCCGTGCGCGTACAAATGTGAAGGGTTCACGTGGGTCCCATCCATCGTGCTCCTCTCAGCTTCCATTTGAGAGCGAACCGATCCCCAGGGGCTAATATGTGCTATTGTATGTGTGTGCGGTCCCTATATTATTCTCCCCGCTACATTTCTATGGGCAGGGAGAAAAAAAAAACTCAGTCCACCCTTTCTGTCTTTATAAAAGCAGCGCGGTGCAAGGAAGTTGACAACACACAAAATCAGGGAAGCAGGCTAAGCACAGCATTACAGCAAACCATTTCTGTTCTTAAACGTTGGTTGAGAATTTCAAACAGGAAAGGAATTCGAAGATGGAATGTCTACTCTGAGCTGTACGCGTAAGAAAGCTCATGTTCTTGTCAAGCATTCCACAGATAAAGTGAAGAAAGCACATCACGGGAAGGTATGGTAAACTACGGTTTTAGATCGTCAACTGATTTACAAGCAAAAATGTAAGTGACTGTTAAAAAAAATAATGAAAAAGTCAGTAAGTAGACTGTTTTACTTTTCAAGTTGCAACAGCTTTCAAAGGAAAATTATTGACATTCATGGCATTAAAAAAACAAAACAGCACCAAAAAAAACCCCCTTTGAATTGCCCAATGTAAAATATTATCACTTTGGTGCATTGAAATTTATATGTATGTTTTGGGGCGGGGGGGGGGGGGGGGGGTTATCGTGAACAAGATCTCTTATCAACACACACATGGGAACATGCTCCGAATAAAACTTACCTGCCCATAATTCTACCCATCTATGCGACATGTAGGGTTCAAACTGAACCAAAATGTGAAATAAAACCCACGAAAATCTGTGATCCCGATTGCGCCTTTGACTCAATCTGCAAGCCACGGCTCATCGCCGATTGGACAGCAATTGACGTGCTTGCCTGCTGAGCTCCAGTCCGTCTACCTGCAGCCAGTCTGAGTGGTTCCGGGGCCGGGTGGATAATTAGGTTCTCCTGGCTGATTTCATTAGAGAAGCCGCTACATTCATTTGGCTCACGATTCTGCTCAGCTGCTTGGAGAGGCTAATGGCGGAGATGGAGAGATATATGGGAACCAATAAGACATGGCAGTATGTCGTGCCGTGTGATCCATGCGCCGATTTGTCAAACAGTGTCGCTTTTATAAAACCCTCGGCATACTTTTTGAAATATCCTCACTACCATCTTTCATCTTTCACGCATGACATATTTTTGACTTGTTTTACCTCATTCGCTAACCGTTTCCAGCATCAGATTTGCAATTTAATTAGAGAGGACATTACGGTACATTAACAAAATAAAAAGGGCACGAATACGCATCGGTCATCATGATAGCGAAGCACCAGATAAGATAGAGAATGGAATCTCTTTGATCCAGAAATCAATCAGTCATGTTCAAGGAACAGACCTGTTCTCTGGAATCCACTGAGATATGAAAAAAAGGGAGGCGAAGGAAAGGTTGCAATTTTAAAGTCTAACTTGAACTGGGGGATGCAATAAATAACTGAAGTATTCTTAAAATGCCCACGCATGGTTTACGCTTCTATCCGATTAAGTAAATTCAACTAGCAAGTGTCCAATGTGTTCTCGATATGAGTTACGCAAGCACGAGATATGCCGTAAGTGGACGGCATTTCTTAACGGAGCATCTCTATTTTCAAGACAACATTAGTTCGACTTGACATATCCCAAGAGCAATCTCTTATCTTCCTTGAGAGACGAGGTCACCTCAGCCTACCCGAGCTGACTTTGGGGCGCAGCCCAGAAGTGGTCACTGATCAAGCACAGGGTTGCCCCAGACTCAAACCTGGAGGCTCGATAATATTCTCCATGAGATTGTGTGGGTTAGTCCCAGGACCACGTGTTGTAAATTCACTGGCAATCAGTCCAGGGTGTACCACATCAGTCAGCTGGCATAGTTTCCATCTCCCATGTGACCCAGAACGGGATAATAGAAAATTGACGAATGGATAAAGTGGTCCACGACCTTTTTTTGTGTCACGGTCCAGTTGAGACAAGTACGTGCTGTTTGCAGACCGGCAACCATTTTTTTTTTCATTGCTTTGAAATTGTATATTTTAAAGCACTTGTATTGACAACAAAACGCCGATTTAGCAGGTTTCTTTGATTGCCTTGTTTTTGACGACAAAAGCCCGGCCAGCAGCTTCCTTTCACAAGAAGCTCTGGAGAAACCCCGCGAGGAGGGTGGGGGGTGGGGTGGGGTGGGGGGGGGGGGGTGGGGTGGGGGGGGGGGGCTTCTCTTGTCCGAATAGCTTCATTTTCGGAAATCATGGCTGCGCGTTTTAGCCATATGTTCGGTCGATTATGTAAATATGACTTTCTGTTTACTGCTCTTCTTCTTTCATTTATGGGTGCATTCTGTTCATTTTAACTTGCAAAGCAATGTTCGAAGGGGGACTTCGATTGGCACATTTCTGTGCTGCCCGGTACCAAATGGGCCGGTGGTTGGGGACCGCTGCTGTAAGCAAAAAAAATAATAATACTAAACAACTGCGGTTGAAAGTGAACGTTTCATCACGTTTACGGAAGACTAAAATTCAGCATTTGGCCCATCCGGGCAATTCCGAGATGCCATGCAAGTGTGCCTACAACCAAGTGGGCTGTGAGCAGCATAGAGAATGACATCAGAGCAACCGTAACGAGTTGTTTTGATCATCAGGTGATAAATTTGACATGCGTTTGTGAAACTAAATTGGCATCTATTAAAAAGCTGTGATGCTTTTCATATTCAGCCGTGACAGAAAATGTACTCAAACCGCTGGAAAGATAAGCAGAAAATACGTATTTTTTTTTCAACCGTACTATGGTGGCTTCAACCAGTTTGCATCCTGGTTTCGAAGCTCAGTCGGACTCGATGGGTAAATCCGTTGTTCATTGCTGAAGAGCAACATTTGAAGACCAAAATCTGCTTCGATCACCCATCCAATGACTTCAAGAAAAACGCTGGAGGGCATTCTAAATATAGCCAGTCCTCACCAATGAATGACTCTTTTGGTTCCGATCCAAACGGTCTCTTCGTCAGAGTCCGACGTCAAACCGTCCCCCAACTATCTCCCCTTTGTAAGTAAAGCACAAAATAAATGGATTGACTCGGGCAGGCGATAGTTTTCCGTCATAATTGTTCATTAGCGAGAGTGCTCGGTGAGGCCCCCACTACGGATGGAGCTGGGATGTTCGCCCCCCCCCCCTCCCCCCCGCCCCCGCCCTCCATCCTGTCCATTTTATGGAATTGGTCTTAGTTCTCAAGGACACAAAACAAGGACATTTAAGACGAAGGAGGAGTTGCAAGGGATGGGTGGGGCACACGCGTCATCCCTGCGCATTACTGTCGATGGAGATCGTACACGCCCCCCCCCCCCCCCCCCCGCATCCAAGTCAACCACAAGTGACCACCAGCAAACCCCGCCCAAGCCGAGCGGCTCCCGCTCCGGTCCAAGACGGGAGTACAGCACTTAAGGTAATGTAAATAAGCGGGGGCGGCAGAGCTATTTTAAGACGTCGCCTTTCACGATGGCCACGGGTGGGGACAAAGACGCTACCCGAGCGATCGTAATTTCACTCACGTTTTCAGACATGTTCTCTGTGTCTTCCAACAAAATGGCCGAAGGGGCCCGTAGAAAAGAAAAGCCCTGACGTAAGATGCTGTTAAGAAACTACACAGAGAAGAAGAAGAAAAAAAAAATGCTGTGCTGAATTCACTCCATTTTATTTCACCCAGTACAAAATCATCGGGATCCAGTTACATTTTCAAGTAGATACTGAAAAAAAATATGTATCTGGAGCCAGATGGTTTTGACAAAATAAAATTGAGAGGAAATTCAACAAATATCTTGTGTCTAAACAAGATATTGTACCTCTAAAAAATTTGATGGGCTTAAATTTACCCAATTTTATTTCATTAAGTGGTTGCATGAAATAAAATCATCTTGCTGCCGATATATTTTTATTTAGACTACACATCGACTTAAAAGTTGTATCTGCATCCCGATGATTTTATTTTGTGCAACCACAAAATGAAATGGAGTAAATTCATCACACCCTTTTTTCTATGTAGAATAAAATAGTTTCAACAAAAAAAAAAAAGACATCCAGCTAAAAATATTGCCACTTCAAAATGTTACTAATAAGTTGTTACTATGTTACAATGTTACTAATAATCACACAATCAAACTAATAATCACAATTTGCTATTCCAAAGTAGACTTTATATATTTCTTTTACATTATAATGTTACATTTATTTATTGCGACATCTGCTATGACAACAAAAATAAATAAACATTTAGATAACATCCTTCCTTCTTACATAATTAGCAATTTGTTATTTCTATGCCTTTCTCCCCATATTTATACAAACACACACATCACAGAGAAAAATCATCTGTACACGGCCATGAACAACACACACATTATAGTTTCGTAATTCAAAAATGACTGACACATTATTCTGCAACAATACGACTTGCAAAAATAAAATGCACAAACAGCAAATTACTCTTTTTTTTATATATACAGTATTACGAGATGATTTGAGATTACATTCATATTCATGTGGATATTTTCTTTTATTCTACAGTCAGGCCTGTGGAAATCCACACGTCTCTTCGCACGATTTACATTAAGGCAGCAGAATAAAAAGTGTCATTTTTCGCGTCGATGCTTCACGCAAAATCCGCTTCTGAAAGAGAACTACTGCGATGCTTGAAGTCAACTATTTTCACGATTGCTTGTCTAAGTTATTTGAAGCTTTGTGGATGGGTTGCCCGTTGATTCGCGGTCATGATCGCTTTATATCAGAAGGAACAAAATCCGTTAGGGTGGTTGGAGTGTGTGTTTCGTACTTGTTTGATTTTAAAGTGATAATTTGCATTCAGTAGCTTATATACCAAGAAATGTCGATTGAATGGATGGCAGCAAGGCTGAGGGAGATTTCGGGTCAGAAAGTTGCCCTTCAAACTCATCTTTGACTAAGATGCTGACGCCGTGCTTTTGTTGTCATGATAAATTGGAATATCATATATTCCTGGTTCAGGATGTGGCATCGGTAGCCCTCGCGTCACATCCTCAAGGACTTGTCGGGTTTGACCGGCGTCAGGCGATTTTATTTGCCAAGTAAACTTGTGCTGTCAAACGAAAACGGTTTCGCGTCTTCTTCATACTTGTGTCGTTTGACATTGTCCGATTGTGAAAAGAAAGAGAAGCCGATGATGAAATGGAGCGCCGATATGAGTGAACATCTAACGTGCGGGAGAGTTTGGGAAAGTGTTTTTGATGTGCTTGATGAGCATTTTCACGCTAGTATTGAGCAGGACGGCAGATAGTATGAAAACAATAAAATGTTTGAAAAAAAAAAAAGTTGAATTAATGAACATAGTTCTCTATTCTGAATGTTCGCTTCCTTGTTTATTGCAAATTCATCCATCCATCCACTTTCTGATCCACTTTATCCTCACAAGGGTCGCAGAGGGTGCTGGAGCCTATCCTAGCTGTCTTTGGGCAGCCAAGCCAAACGCAGGGCACACATTGATGAAAAAACCCGTCCACGCTCACACTCACACGTAGGGACAATTTAGAGTGTTCAATTCACTCACCGTGCATGTTTTTGGAATGTGGGAGGAAACCGGAGTACCTGGAGAAAACCCGCGCAGGCACGGGTAGGACGTGCAAACTTCACACAGGAAGGTCGTAGCCAGAATCGAACTCTGCACCGCTGCACTGAGATGCGGATGTGCTAACTGGTCCACCGCTGTTTATTGCAAATTAAGTGGACATTAATTAATACACGTTGGTGTCTGGTCAAAGGTGATGAAGTGGCACATTCGCCCAAATGTCATTCCCACTCGGTGACGGCATAAAGGTGAGTGTGAGCGGTCGTCTGCTTATATGTGCGCCGTGATTGACTCAAAACCAGTCCAGGGTGCAGACTGCCTTTTGCAGTGTCAGCTGGGAGAGGCTCCAGCTCCAGTGGTACCGAAAATGGATGGATGGACGAATATCCATTTTTGGGGTAGTCGAGTGTGGAGTATGCTATATTGTAACAGGACTGGTGATGGAGAGTGCACGTACTGTGTCGAGAGCCAGTATTGATGCAATGACTGGAAAATAAAAGTTTGAACGTGCGTTAATCATTTTCAGCTAATTTGGCGGGAATATATTGCTTGTGGAAATGACGCTAGTGTCCCGGTTCCTGTCAGTCAGTGTTGTACCTCATGGTCCCTTGGGGAGGACGTTTGCTCATCGTCTTCTTTTCGATTGCCAGACGGATCGCTTCTCTCGCCGTCTGCTGAAAAACCACATCCTGCTCTTTTTCATTCTTCGTGGTGGTGGGAGGAGTCAGGGCTGGACTCCTCCTCTTCTTCCTCCACGGTGTCCGTCGGCAGCGTGTCGCGGCGCGTGAAGGCGGCCGCCAAGGTCACGCTCAACCGCGGTTTGACAGGCGCCATCTCGGACAGCCCGATGTTGTTGCCGCGGGCCACCAGCGTGGTCTTATCCATAATCTCCCCGCTGTGCTTGGACACGACGGCGTCGAGAAAGTCGTATTTATGAGACAGCTTGCCGCTCTCAAACAGGTACTTGGCCAGGTAGGAAAACACGACGTTCCCCAGAAAAGAAGCCAGCATGGAGGCCGTCTTAAAGGGAAACTTTTGAATGACAATATCCTCCGTTTCGCCGGTGATGTGGTGCTTGCGCTGCTCGACGGTCCACCCGGGGTAATAAATGAAAGGGGGCAGTTGCAGGTAGGGCTCCCCGCCGCCGATGCGCAGCACCATGCCAAACAAGTACGCGGCCACCGAGCCGTACGTGTTGGTGCCTTTGACAAAGAGCACGCTGATGAGCTGCGGGAAGATGATGACATAAACCAAGTCGGAGCTGAGGTACCACAGCCCGTAAACTGTGCCCGTAACCAGCGCCATCAACGTGGCGAGACCTCCGAACACAAAGATGGTGATGCGCATGACCCACACGATCTCACGATCCGATGCCTGCGGAGACCAAAGGGGAGCGGACGGACGGCCGATTACGACGACGACGTTTTCGCCGAGCTTCGAGTACGGGCCGCACGTGCTCACCGACTGTCTGAAGGCCAGCTGGTAGATGTTCCTCGCAAACATGGAGCTCGCCGATAGGATGGAGGAGTCGGCGGATGACATGACCGCAGCGGACACGGCGCCCAGGCCGAAAAAAGACACAAATGGCGGGCAGAGGTGCTGGAGAACGATGGGCAGGATCATATCGGCCTCTTCCTTCTCTTTGGGAGGAACGGCGCCGTATGTGGTTTGGTTCCAGTCTGGATGAGGGACGGGCGTCGCACTTATTCACAAAGTTGAGTTGAGTTCATTCACATATAACATCAAGCCATGTGTCAGATTATTTTAAAATGTTTTTATAACAAAAAAAATTGTTTTTTTCTCGCAAAATTCAGTTGAAGAGCGAGAGGAGTCGGACAACAACCTGGGCATCGCGATTGGGAAAGGATACAGTGAGTGCCAATTGATTCCCTGCCAGATGCACGAAAGGAATTTATGTCAGTCCAGTCGCCTCGACTGTAAAGCTATCGTGCAGCCATAATTTTGCACTGGGCGGTGTTATGCACAAAAAGACTTCAAGATGAGGAAATATAATCATATAAAGTACAGTCAGGGCTGGAGAGTGACACGTTTCATTTTCTCTGTTTGATTTATTTCGCTTTTGGATCAATTGTACTTGTCGGAGTGATTTTTACGCAAAGTTTTTACTTTGAGTATTCTGGTTTTAGATTTATTCATTTTTTTTAGGTTTATTCATTCATCCATCCATTTTCCCATCCACTTTATCCTTACGAGGGTCGCGGGGGGTGCTGGAGCCTATCCCAGGAGTCTTTGGCCAGTAGGCGGGGGACACCCTGAACCGGTTGCCAGCCAATCGCAGGGCACACAGAGACGAAAAACCATCCCCGCTCACGATCACACCTCGGGACAATTTAGAATGTTCAATCAGCCTGCCATGTTTTTGGAATGTGGGAGTAGACCGGAGTACCCGGAGAAAACCCACACAAGCACGGTGAGAACATGAAAACTCCACACAGGAAGGCCGGAGCTGGGATTGAACCCACAACCTCTGCACTGTGAAGTCGACGTGCAAACCACTGCCCCTTTTACGTTTATTTAAGTCATATTACAAAGTAACAATACTCTTGCATGAGTACGCCTTTGGGTTACTCTGAGTGCGGGTAAAATGATTCCGATGAGGACAGGAAAAGCCGAGTTCGATGGCGAGTTATCGCGGAAGAATCCAAAATTTGGAGCGCGATCCGCTAATTTGATCGCCTTTGCCTTCTTAGTGAGTTAACATTTAAAAACGGATGGCTGCTACATTATGAATGAGTGGAACCAGCTGCTATTTACTCAGCTCTCTCAGATCTAAAGGCAACATGGGACCACCCTGAGCGGCGCACACCAATCAAGAACACAAACACGGCCGTACGCGCGCATCCACACAGGCGTGCACACAACATATTTCAGACACACGCCCGCTTGCGTGCGATCGGCCTCACCTGTGGAGGCCCCGATAGCGCCGATGAGAACGGAGGGAACGGCCATGACGAGGCATCCGAAAGCGGCGATAAAGGACAGGACTTGTGCGTAAGTAGCCGAGGAAGCCGACAAGACTCGCTGGAAATACACCTGCCATGGAATGCCGCCGAGCATCTGCCGTTACATGACACAACAATGAAATTAAATTAAATACTTCCGAGAATGGCACCATGATGGCAGTCTCAGAATCATTCGACCAAAAAGCCGGCGTGGGTCACGGTACCAGGAGGCAAAAATTGTCAATCCAGACCCAGGTGTCACTCCTGTTGACGCTGCCTCTCCATGGCGACTGGTACACATGCTTCACTGCTGTCACCGTGATGTCTGACACGGCTGGGTTGGTCAGAGCAAATGGGACGCTGATCCACTGCAAGTGGAAAAGCAATTGGTGGAAACACATAGAACAACCCCTCACATTCCGCCTGATATTCAAACAGCAGTCATGGCATTAGGTGTACCGTTGTTTATATATGGCGGTGGCTGGGGGACCAGTTTCTTATGCCGAAAAAGGGCCTTAAACTGACAGGTGTTTCTAATCTGGCGCCCCATCATGTGGTTGAATATGTTCACAAGTGACATAGAGAGAATCTCATCATCATACTGCTGGTGTACCGAATGAAGTGTCCAATAAGTGTGCTGCAGAAGAACAGGGTTCGACGTGACCAGTGGCCTGATGGCCCGTGGCCATGACATCTCTATGTCGGGCCACTTCTCAACTTCACACACTGGCCCAACAGGGCTAGTCCAAAAGTCACAAATGCTGAAAGTGGCCCGAAAGTGCATACCGTGTTTCACACCGAAATACTTTTCTCACCAAAACAACCCAGTTGAAAAGTATGTTGTCAAATAAACAGGATGGTCGCACACTTGACTGGGTAAAGGTGCATGAATCTAGGTTAGCCTCATGTCGCTAGGTTCGGCTTGCCCGATCGCTGCTCGCCTTCATCGATTCCCACAAGTACCAGTGGAATAGAACACGGGCAGAAACCGGACAAGCTCAAGCTAGCGACATGAGGCTAAGCTAGATTCATGCACCTTTACCCACTCAAGTGACACTTTGTCGCCGGATGATTAGGTCCAAAAACTTATGGACTACGCGAGTGGCCTGGCGAAAACTTTCCTCATCATCAAGGTTTTAGCACTTCACACAGGAGCACAATGTCACTCCTGACACTTGTTGGAATGTAGCATACGAACAAGTGAAGCTAATGCTGAGTGATATTGGTCATCTTTTTGTCATTTGTTTCTATGCCAGTTCTTCGAAATTAGAACTCACTCATTTCATATTCATCATTGATTATTCCCTTCCCACATTCTCTCAGAATGTACCTACCAGGCCAACAAAGATGCAGAAGAGCTGCACAACGTCCGTGTAGGCCACGGAGTAAAGTCCTCCCACCAGCGTGTAAAAGATGGCGATGAGGGCCGATATAACCACCGACATTTTGATGTTGATGTCCACGATGACGCTGAGCGTGGCACCTACGGTCACAAACTCCGGTGAGGGGACAACGGGACATCGATGATGAACTACACTGAGGCAGTCGTAAACGTACCGAGAGCCGACAAAATGGCGGCGGACCAGAAGATCTCCCCCATTAATGCGGGTATAAAGAGAAGGCCGCCCATGCGCTTGCCGTATAGCTGCTGGAACGGGTCCAGCATGGTTACATAACCTTTTGAGCGCATGGGCTTGGCGAAAAAGAGCCCTCCTATGAGACAGAGAATTCATGTTTTCACACAAAGATGGTTTCCAAGGAATTTAATGAATGAAGAAATGGTTCAAAATATTCAGGTGTTTTAAAAGAAGACTTGAAGAGAATGAACTGTAATTGGACAGCTGTTCATGCTTTCACCGGTCATGTCCAAAAATGACATCTCACTGGCGTCGGGCTGAAATCTCATATCTTGCAATTTGGGAAAATGGTTTATTTTAGTGCTGTCAAACGATTAAAATACTTAATCGCGATCGAATCTATAATTTCATAGTGAACTCAGAGTTAGCCGTAATTAATCACACATTTTTATCTATTCAAAATTTCCTTTGATTTCTTTTTCTCCTGTTTTCCCCCATTTTAATGTTCTCATCAACATGGAATCGTGGATCAGTTTTCTTTGTGCAAAATGCAAATATTTACTGAAACAACAATTTCGACTTTTAATTTTACATTAACATTTTTCACTTGGAGCAGTTATTCAAACTTGGAGCACATTTTCTTATTTTAGAGTAACGTAACATCGGTGACGTGGTGCCGCATTAATCTCGCGATAAAGGAATTAATCGAGTTAAAATGGTTTTAAATGAATGCCGATAATAACGCGTTAAACTGACAGCACTAGTTTATTTTTTTTCAAAAATCCATACGATTGGTCAGTCAGCACGTATGGGCCTCACTTGACACCGATACATGCTATTCAATGCACATCCTGCACAGACCAAGCATCTCAAAATGATGTTAAATCAACAAAATAATCGATGACCGCAAGCGTGGTTGGATGCAAGCATGCAAAAAGATTGCCCCCAACTCATCCAAATGGTAAGACGACAGAAAATACGTGCAAGTAGCCTCACTCACCGACAACAAGACTGAGGGCATATCCAAAGGGGGCTTGTGCCCAAGCCAAGCCATAATCTGGCAGGTAAACGTATTCGGCTGTGCCATTAATGTATCCTCCACCAACCCAAGTTGCTGAAAGTATCAGGAACAAAAAAAACGAATCATCAATCTTCAGAACTTGCATCGCAGGGCGTATTAGGACATTTTGCCTGTCGGTCTTCCACACAGATTGTACATTCAGTACACCTGCACGTCTGGTTTAAATTTTCCCCCACTCCACATCTGCTTTCACAAAGGCAATGATATTTTTGATGAGAAGCATTACTTGTTCAATACATGCATGGCGTGCAATAAACACCGACTCATTTATAAAAAAAAATGATTTGATTGCCGATATCCAACAAAACATTAAAGCGGTACTATTTTGGATACTTCAAGAAAAAAAATGAACACGTCAACAACAATTACAATGATCTTAGGTGTATTTAATAAAGTGTCCGGGAAGAGACAAAGCGATGTTAAGCAAAACTGAAGGCAACTTTTGAGGTGTAGACTGACACAGCAACCCCACGGAATCAGTCATTTGCGATTGTGCGTGTATGAACAAAAGCGCGCAGTCGATTTACCCGTCATGGTAAATCCTCCGACGAACAATCCGATGTCTCTGCCTCCGACCATGATGGTTTCGCTGCGGTCCGTCCCTTCGGCCTCCCCGGAGTGTTTGTTCTTCCATGCCGCCCAGATGCCCACAAAGAGGATGAGCAGGTAGAAGAGCGCGATGGCCACAAGCCCCTCGACATGGATGGTCATGGTCGCGCCGGTCTTGCGCTAAGAACGAGGACGCATGGAGACCTGCGGCGCGCGCGCGCGCGTTAAGTGATGCTCATCCATGGCACAGTCAAGCATTTTAAAGTACTTTCCCACATGAAGCTGCGCCCCGGTAACCAGGAATTTACGCTTCACAGCGGACGAGTAAAGGTCAGAGAAATCGGGCCACAAAAATGGCATTTATTTTCTACCGTGGGAGCTTGGTTCGTCATTTTGGAGTTCAACACGGAAAATAGCTCAAATGACCCATAGCGATAAGTAACCACTGATAATAATTACACTCGTGAAAAGAATCTTCCGTGCGTAACGTGGCCAATTGCGCCCGCAATATGACTTGCCCATATCTTTTAAGTAACAGAAACTAACAATCTAGTGGGGAGGAAATGGTTGACAAAATTATCAAACTGCCCCGAGGTCCTTTTAAACGTACCTGAAAAGTTTCTCGCGGCATGTGCTGGGCTCCTCGGACAGGTCGCTCCAAAGAGACAATGGCGGAGGTCTCTTGGGTGGCTTGGTGGGCTTTTAAGAGAGGGGGGGGGCGGTCACCGTCAGAGGAGTAGTAACACACGTCAGAGGAACCGAATGGCTCCCACCTCTCTCAAATGAGCAACTCGCACATGCGGGGACACGTCATGCGCGCTGAGGTTCAAGTGCGTCTCGAATTTTGAATTCCGGGCTGCTTTCAACGTGTCAATTTTGACTGAAACCATCGCAGAAAAGACCCTCCGTGCATTCATGGATATGATCACATAAAAGTCTACTGGGTCATTTCTTTTTTTATTTTGATCACATTCGGCTCGCAAGCCCAATTAGCTGACTCACCGCAAACCGTTTTTCAGTGTGACTGAGAAAGAAAAAAAAGAGCTTTGACGCATTAACCGAAGGACACTGCGAATTATACTGGATCAAATGTAAGATCGTTCTTAAATTTAACACCTCGTTGAAATAATTCTTAGCAACCGTTGTGCTGTGGCGTCAATTGCTACTGTGAATAACACCAAAAATGACAAAACGAATACAAATCTCCAGAAAATGAACCACCGTAAATCAGGCATGGTGTGGTCCAAGAGAATAATCTTCCAAAACAAATGAGTCAGAATCGACTGAATGGAACCATATATATATATATATATATATATAATTTATTTTATTTTTTTTTCTGCAGAGCGTTATGAGCTAATCTCCACAGTCGGAAGAATTCTGTGAGGCTCAAAGAGCACGACTCGACAGGTATTCAAAAAGTCATTGGACGTCCCCTGACAGGACAATGACCCGAAGGAAGCAAAACATTTTTAAAGCCAACGAAGTGGTTCTGTCAATGGCCAAGTCGATCGCCTGACCTGAATCCGATTGAACATTCGTTTCACTTGCCGAAGACAAAACTGAAAGGAAAATATCAGTCACTGCTTAAGAGTGACTGAAACTGGCCAATACTTGATACGAGTGCGTCCCTTGGAGTGGAGATGAACACTTGAGTAATTCTAGACCGTATCATAGAAGTACAACGCCTGCCTTTTAAATTCAGGATGTAGTGTTAAAAGTCCATCAATTAGGTGGACCCCGCTAATGGCGTCCTGCGTGTAATGTAAGATCGTCGTGTCCAAGCTGACAGGCTCCCAATTAGGATGACTCCCGGAGAGCAGCAGGGAGAGATCTAATGACACATCTGACTTTCTTCCTGGCGCGCGCACACACACACGCACACACACACGCACGCACGCACGCACGCACGCACGCACGCACGCACGCACGCACGCACGCACGCACGCACCGGGGGTGCCCACTAAGCCGACGCATCCAAACAGAAGCCTTATGCTGCTCACAAGCCTGATTGAGATCGCGCGACGTCAAGTTCAACACTCGAGCACACGCAGCGCCCCCTGCTGGTAAAGCACTGCAATGGTTTCAGAACCAGGGACAGAGATAACTGTTCGAACGGCAACAGCACGTTCGTTTAAAAACAAGAATAAAAAAAACAAGATACGCAGGGATCCTCGGTTCACATCGACATTATTGTTTACAAAGTCCTTGCCAATGGCTTGCCATGAACTGGTTTTCACAGCAGTGTAAAAATATGTCACATTTCGTTATTCATGGCCGAGAGTTTTTTCATACACTCACTGAAATCACCACATTAAATTTCGCACTACAAATACCGTTTGCGTTTTTATTACTTCCGAAAAAGACAATATTGTACTTTTATCAAGGTTGAGTGTACAGACATACAGTAACTTGTTGGGGTTACAAAGCCAAAATACCTTTTGGCCAAAGGGTCTCGGGAGGCCTAAAACAAAACGATGGAGCCTCTGAAACAGTGTTTTAATTTTAAGAGTTCAGGGCCCACCGGCTGGCCCTTTAATGAGCAGCTGTTCCTGGCAGGGCTGTTGGATGGAAGGGTGAGCAATGGCCAGAGAGACAAGACGTACGCATACACACCCACACATGAACTAATTCATGAGACATGGGAAGAGACCAACGCTTCAAAAAACAAAAAACGCTTTTATTCTTTGAAAACATTTCCACTGAAATAAAATACATACATCTTAAGATGATACATTATTCTCGCACGATCATTAATAGCTGATTTTATATCGTCCTAGTATTGTGCTTCGGCGGCTATGTGAGGCTCATTTACATATAAAAGCGTTTTTTGGGGGGTTTTTTGCAGTCTGTAGAGCCTCAAAGTGTTACACACACGTACAGAACTTTGCACTGCCCTCAGACATAATATCATTCATTTCACAACGGAGGACATTGAGAAATGAGCTGAAAGCGACACAAACTGCCCCATCGTCCAGAATTTTTTTCCAATCTCAAATGCAATGATCCGACTACACATGTGAAGTGTTTTACTTTTTATCGCAGCAGCGCAGTGTTCTCGTGTTCTCTAACGAGCCACGCTGAACGTGGCAAATCAGGTTTGGCCAATTGATTACAAACCTTCACAGGGCTCAGGCCTTCGGCCTCGAACGACCGACGTGATCACATTTTCAAACGAGACGCATCTTTTGACCGCACGTCTGCGTTTAATCAGTAAAGTAGCCCGGCTGGATCGTGAAGGTGAACTTTCATTGCGCCACTGGCGTAAGGCAGAAATTCAACTCGTGCTACGTACTCGACGGCTTACTCGTGACCGGCGTTACTCGTGGGCTTTGGAGAACTGTTTAGTGGCAGCTTCTAAAAGCGCGCCGTGTTCGAGGGCCACATAAAAATGACGACGACAACAAAACATGAGAAATCTTAAAAGAAAGCTGCACATGCATTAGCTGCAACGAACGATGGTGTGACGGCTTTGCCACGGCACTCCCTGCTCGTTTGGCCCACGGACGAGAGCTGCTGTCACTTTATTACCCCAAACCTTTTCTCATTCTCGGCAGCACGTTTTTTGTTGTTGTTGTTTTTTTTTAAACTGCTCACTGTCAACTACTTAGAGCTTAAAAGACATTTATAAGTGAATGATGGCAAGTTGTGGGCATTTCTTAAGTGGATAGAAAACAGGTGCACAATTGAAGAGAGGTGGTCAACGGGAGAAAGACGACGCTTTGGGTGCCTTGATGACTACCAGGCTGGGATTGTACATTCCTGAAAATAACTACAAAAAAAAAAAAGACATCAGGAGAGACTTGTTTGGAATCTGTAGCTACATGAAGGAAAGGGAAGAAATCAAACTTGGACTGTTCAGTGAATGCAATTCATTCTTAGGTGAATAGTTTGGATGCATAAGCATAGCTCGTGTCGGAATCAATTATTTTGCCCAAATTTGTTACATTGCTGGTTCATTCCTATCATAATTTTGTACCGCTATTCCATACTACTGTACACACGCAAGGGCTGCACAGTGTGTGTGTGTGTGTGTGAACATATATGCCGAAATAAATTGCAATGCAGCTATGATTCAACGATGAATGACACCCGCTGACCATCTACAAGTGGAATTCTAAGGAATTAAAAAATACATTTGGAAAATAATATTTTGTTGTCTTTGGAGAATCAAAACATGCACTCAGATTTGTATGCAAACAACAACAATTTTTTTTTTTTTGGTACCTCCTGCAGCCTGGTGGTCTCATGTTCTCATCGATTTGATTTGATCTGAAAAGAGCATCCAAAGTGAAACAAATCAGATACATGGTCAATTTTCAAAATACTCATTTGGGATACGCACGCGCACGCACAAGGATGCACACACACGCCACTGGGATTACCTTGTAACCATTCCACACCCTCCTGTAAACCATCTCCTTTCAGCGCGTCAGTTGCACTGAAAGAAACACCAACATTCGCATGTTAGATCATTAAAACATGTTGCCTGTGAACACGTTACACGTCCGCCGTTGACTCTCAACAAACAGCACCGCAAATCTCAGGACAAACATGAAATGGTTTACGTCGGGTGTCAAGCAGGACGACGCTTTGACGGACGTAGCTTGAGCTCCCGTCCAGTTTTAGGTTTAGTCAAACAAGTAGTACTGCTCAGAAATTGAGTTCCCAATTTTTTAAAATATTTTCCATTACTGAAGAAGCATAGCCCGGAATGCTTTCAAATTGCGGTCAAGTATAGCTTGTGGCGATCCCGCGTGTCCGCCATATTGTGAGCGAATCACCGAACACTTTACACGCACACCTCACTTGTGTTGCTGAAAAGCAGCCCGCTTTTGAAAACCGCTCAAAATGTCTCTCTTCTGTTCAATTTCCAACTCAACGCGAGCAGCTTGCGCATGCTTCCCAACGCCGAGGAACGATTTCACTGCAGATAGCAGCGCCAAGTGCAAATCGAGTCCTACCAGATGTGCCAAGGTTTGTCCTTGATGTTGTCCAAGCACAGCAGCTGGGAAACTTTCACTGATGACAGAGCGTCTCGGACGTCCATCTTGTTAGCCAAGAACAGGATGGGAATTCGCTTGTGTTTAATGTCTGCGGTGAGACAAGACATGGATGTTGTGAGATGGATGGCGTCATAAGCTAATCATTGAGACAACTCAAGGAAAAAGAAATACACAAATGCTACAGAGAGCAATCATATGTACCAATGCAGGCAACACGGGCCAAGATCACGAGCGACTCAAAGGCTATCAAGGATCGAGAGAGCCACAAGTTATGTTTTTTTGCAGATCCGCAGCTATTTCTGGCAAAATGAAAAACTCTCAAAATATTTTGCAGAAATGTCATCAATCAACATGCTGAACTGAATTCAACTTTTCATGTTAAATTTGAGCTCACGTCAGAAATGATGTGGTTCAAAGTTTGGCTGCCAGTGGCCAGCAAGTGACACGCAAATAATTACATTGACAAGAATGCGCAGCAATTTAAAAAGAATCCATCATAACGGCATGATTCGGTCCCTCCGTGCGCGCGCACACACAAACTCACCAGGATGGTTTAACAAGGTGTCCAATTCCTCTTTGGCCACGACCATCCTGAGCTTATCCGCACTGTCGATGACAAAGATGACAGCCTGGCCCTCCCTGCACAAGACAATTTGCGCAATGTGAATAAACGTATCCGGAACGCTGGCCGCAACGTCTCTGTGACCAACTGACTTGTAGTAGTGCTCCCACAGGCTTCTGTATCTGCCTTGGCCTGACATGTCAAACACTGTGAAGGAAAGGCTGCACAAAGACGAGACATTCCGTGACTGGTCAAGAGTGAAGGCACAACAAGTGAGCGTGAGATGCCGAAAAGCGACCTGGACGTCTTGAACTTCTCGATGCTGAAACCAATGGTCGGGACGATGTCTTGTGCTTGAGCCTGTGAATGAAATGAAAAACGTTACATCATCACCTAGCGGTCTGTCGTTGAATATATGTAGGTCATACAGAGTTATGTCTGACCAAACGTGAAGCTTCATTTTGAACAGAAGCTATGGATAGATTCCCCCCACAAAAATGGACTTACATGCGACGGCTTGAGTTTGTTGATGATGGTCGTTTTCCCGCTGTTGTCGAGGCCCAGGCAGAGGACGTTCACTTCTTTCTTGAAGCCCAGCCATCCTGCCAACTTGTCAAACAGCCCCATTGGCAGCAACCATCCGCACTCGCGCCCCCTCTACAACAGAGGCCGGCGTCATTGTGCGAATGCGGAGGGAAACGTTTGCATGTGGGGGAAAACGTCTGGTTTTGTTTCCCGTTTGATCATGGGGATAGCGGATCGTTCAGAAGTGAGTTAGTCGAGTTGGGCCATTCTGCCGAACCGATTATTTAGCCATCCTGCTGCGATATGCTTGAAGATGTGATATGAAAAGGACAAAATTGCATACTGGCTTTGAGTGTGCTTGAAAAGACAGGCGGGAGTCCATCTGTGTCCCCAGATTCTAAAAACACTCCACCTGTTCAACCTGCTACCCATGAATAAAAAATGTTTACAGATTGAGTTGTACAGTGCCATGCACAAGAATTTTGGCCCACTCTTCCTCGTAGAATAGCTTTAATTCAACAACATTGGAGTAGCGCCTCCTTCATATTAGGTCAACCCAGGTGATCTTATATTTATATCTATCATGCGCTGTTAGTGTCTTGCTTTGACATTAGTGTTGTTATTTATGACTGCCACATTACTGGTGAACTGTGCAGAATCTATATCCCATACCGGAGTCTGCTGTGATAGTCCGTCAACCCCAAATCAACCGACAACGCGTTACGTTCACGCTCATTTATGCAACCGGTGGGTTCGATGAGGCGCAGATAACGCTGGCTGTAGTGTCATCGACGATTCGCCCGTTAGCCGTTAACTCCGACTAAAGAGATTGTAGCGTAATTAACATTCACGGTCCTATTTTGTTAATCTTCTCTGTTCTGTAACCGTACGGGGTAGCCCGAGCTAACCCCTTGATAGTAACGCCAATTTTACGCTTCAGCTCGGATGATTTCTATCAGCAAGAAATTGAAGTAAAAACAACGTCTTAAAGTGTACGTTGTGAGCTCCATCCAAACGTTGCAAAATCCGACTCTAAACATGCAATTGATGCCACATAAACAGCCACATAAACAGCTAACGTCAGAGCTAGCAACGCTAACGGTAGTTAGCATACCCCTGGTAATTCTTACACAGACGCCTTTGTTTATATGGACTGAATATTACCTTTGATTAAACTTGGTGTTCTTGATGTGCACAGAAATACAGTCTGGGCTCGTTTATTCCATCACCGATGAGTCGTGTCCATTGCTTTCATTCATTTCTCGTACGCATTTCCATGGTGCCCAGGATACGCTCCTGATTTATGCTGCATTCGAGGAACTCGGAATTTTACCGTTTCCAAATCAACAAACAACAAGCGGAACGGCCTACGCTCATACGTGACGAAATCATTTTGTGCTTTGTGCTCGCAAATACACGTCTATAGCTCTTTCATGATTATTTATGTACGTGTTGTGTTTTATTTAGCGCGACAGTTTCTTGGCAACACTGTGTTGCAAGTGACAACAAACCTCGAGTCACTTACAGGATGCTACCCGAAAGCCAAAGTTACTATAATTTTAAACGTTGCAATCACTGAAACCACAACGGCAAAATGTAATACTCATCAATAAAATCGATACGATTACGTCGTGAATAAAGAACGTATTTTTGGAATAACGCATTTGAGGATGTAAATTTTGTTCAAATGCTTTGTATATTGTTATAAAGATTCAGCCATTGCACCACTTTAACCAGGATATTCTCAGAGTAGCAACTGAGCTTGGAGTGTCACAGTTATGTCATCTGCAGGTTGCAGCACTTTCAGAGAGACTACAAGTGTTACAGAAAGGCATCAAAGAAGGAAATCCATGGGAAAAAATATGAATTTTGCCGTTCAGTGTTTGAGAAGAGCGAGTTGAAGCATTGAATCGTCGCATGCTACATTTTAGCGAACCCAAATCAGTTCACATGTAAAGGTTATAGTGCCATAGGTTCATCCTGAAATTCCAGCAAAAGCTTAATTTCCTGTAACTCTTTGTGAGTGAAGTAGTGTATTGCAACAAAAACGTCTCTCTGTGGGACATTCAAATGTTTACACCAAAAGTGTCTGACGTCCAACCAATCTCTCCATGCCCTTCCTTGATGCCTATACAGTATAAGCGCCTCAGTGACAAACTCACCTGACAATTCTTCATGTCCAGAAAACGTGTCACTCTCTTGAGTGACAGGAGGAAACAATGACTGTACATGTCTGTGCCTGTGAGCGCATCCATGGATACTTTTGTCACTGCATGTGTGTGTGCGTCTGCCATCAGGTGTGAAATGTGCCTCTGCATTTGAAGTCCGAGAGATAACGCCAATGCATTAAAATAGAGTCGTTTATTCAGGAAGAAACAGCCAGCTTTCACGTAACTTTCAGTACAAGACACACTGCAACACCATGAGGATAGAACATATTTCTATAAAATCTTTTGACATTCACTCGTCTTCAGTTCAAAAAGAGAATTGCGTTAATTGTTTTGACAATTCATATTCCTGGTGAAATATTTAATAAACCAGCAACACATTTGTTATTAAAATAACCTAGGGGCGGCATACATGAGCAAACGTTCTCTCCACGTAATCTCTGGTCTTGAGGTATCCAATTTGAGACCATTCAAAGTCAATAATGAAAACCGTTGGATTGTCACCTGGAAAGAGCGGAGGCATTGACTGGCACTTGAATCAACACTGGAGGAACAAAAAAAAAAAAAGAACAAAAAAATCTTAAGTCTTAAATTCAAATGAATTTGAATATTTTGCTGAGTCAATGAGATCACATTTAGCCAGAACTGACTGAGGTTCCTCATTGTTGACTGGCCGCATTGACAGTAATCCGTGACACGATGCCCGCGTGACGTGTGTTGAACGGACTCGGCGACGTCAAGCTCCAGAATCGCTCTCATCAGCAGCGTGTGACACTTTGTAAACCCGGCAGTCTGGTGTGCAACTCATCAAATGTCTGCACACACGTCTGGCTTTGTGTGACGGCCTCACACTTGAAAGCCGCTCTGTTGAATATGGTGAAACTGCAGGCGCAGAGACTGTATGCTGCTTATGATCCTCCTCTGGTGGCCAATCAAACAGATCCCAATTCGCCTGATGTCACTGAGGAGAGAAAAGAAAACATTTTTAAAGAACCAGTCATAGAAAAAAGACTGTTAGTTCCCGATGCAGCATCCACGTGGGAACAATCGTCTTATTTTGAGTGACTAACACTCCGACTGGAATAAATCCAAGGGGGGGGAAATAAAGTAAGCGCAGAGGGTCAAGAATAACACACATTTGGGCTCACTCACTCTACGCTCATTGTTGAAATGGAATCCAGCGTTGTATATCCTGCTGCAATGAAGTTGTTCTTGTATTGGCTCATTTTGATCGAATCAAGCCAGTCTCCGATAGAGATGAAGAGAGGGTAGTCGGGCATGGCGTCGGGAGAATCAGGGAAGCTGAAGACAGCATTTAGGAAAGAAAAGGAGCAGAAGGATTAGAAGCATAATTAACATCCTTTGAAGGACCGACTTCAGCATCCATCCACTCAATAAAATAATTTATCGACTTGAAAAATGTATCTGGATCCAGATGATTTTATTTTGTGCAATAAAATGTAGTACATTCACATTGTTTTTTTTAGTGTAGTGACGCTAAACCAAGAGCCATTACAGAACCATTTCCCCGTTGTTCCCTTTACCACCACTTTTTTTCCCAACTTGATACTACCACATGACATTGGAAGAAACAAATCCAGTGAGAAATGTTGACTGTACTGTACTTACTCTGATAATAACGCTTTTCTCTTTTCACCATTGCCGTCCACCTGCATTGGGGCCATATGGTGCAGTGACCAAGTAGATCCAGCAGATGGTGCTGCAACTACAAGACTGGAGGGGAACAGTATGGCCTGCGTGTCACGGTCATTTCATCAAACAAGTCAGATGGACATGTGAAGGATTGTTCTGCTTTTAGTTAGGGGGACGATACAAGGCACAATAATTGTTAGTTGAACTGCCCCAATTTAAAATTGTATCGAAGTTTATTGACTTGAAATTTGGAGTTCGCTCAATCTTGATTTTTCTCGGGTGTCGGGGTATACAGTACCTTGTAATCAGGTATGCGATTCGATGTCGAAATTCAACCTGATAAGTGACTGATTTGCTCCTGGAATGCAACGCGAGTGCGAGATGATACGTACTTGTGTGACTCGTTCACCAGCGCGAGGAGCCCACTGGGGTTAATTATGAGTTTGTCCAGGAAACAAAGCACGTTGTTGAATCGCGGACGCTGACTCGGCTCCTTCTGCCAGCAGTGCAACATCAGCTGGTGCAACGTGACAGGGCAGCCCATTGGAGCGGGTAAGCGATATCCCTCCTCCATTGATAAAATGACCTGGGAAAGTTGGAAAGTTATTCTCCGAGGTGTGCCGCTGTGCCGTGCTGTGTCAATCTGGTGTCGACATCTTACATCTTGATTGGACATCTCCCAGTAAGGCCTCTCGCCATATGACATCACCTCCCACATGACAATGCCGAAACTCCAAACATCACTGACTGAGGAGAACTTTCCGTAAGCAATCGCCTCTGGTGCTGTCCAGCGTATTGGTATCTTTCCTCCCTGATGATAAAAGCAAGACTGAATAATTGTTTGAGGACAGCCGACCTTGGGCAGAAGTCGATGACCTGCAGCTAACCCGAATGAAAAACTCACGTTCACCGTGGCGGTGTACGCCGCCTCGGTATCTTCTTCCATGACTCTGGACATGCCAAAGTCGGACACTTTACACACCAAGTTCTCGTCGACCAGAATGTTGCGAGCCGCGAGGTCTCTGTGAACGTAACCCATGTCTGAGAGGTAGGCCATCCCCACTGCCACGCCACGCATCATTCCGACCAGCTGGAGCACCGTGAATTGACCGTCGCGTGTCTGGAGTGGAATATGGAAAGGTTACATGGTGCCTCAAATAAGTAAAGAGCAAGAATGGGTTCAACACACACACACACACACAGACACGCGCGCACACACACACAAAGTTACGGATATTTGGCTGCCAGGTGAAATGTGTAAAAAGTTCACACTACAATGATATCATAAAAGTAGGACATTTTTTTAATGAGAAGGGTGCACGAGTGATTTCTTCATCTCAAACAATTCATTGAAAGTGGGGTAGCATTCATCATCCGGTTTCTCAGGCCATCGTTCACAATGTCGCAGTCACCAGCATGGGATGGGGCCAAAGGTCGTCCACTTCTACATCTTTCTGTGACTCTTCCAGTCCCTCTGTATCTTTGTTGCAACTTGGTGATGACACTCTGACACTCTAAACTCAGTGGCCACTTCTGTCTAGGAATGTCCCGTTTGAAGCATCACAACGGCAAGGCCCGAATTGAACCGGGACATTTATTGGTCGATTCAAGAATCAAACGCCTGTTGTGAATTTTGCCGTTGAGCTCCCCATTAGAGAGCAGCAACTTGTGCAAAAAGAACTCAAACATTTAACATGTAAAAACCTATAAAAGGTTGAACGCATTTTAGGCTCGTCCTGAAATTTCACCTGAAAGCCCAAATATTCCGAATCTTTTGTGAATACTGTGAATATATTATGTGAGAGTAGATTCCAACCCGTAGGAAAGAGTCCAGCGCTCCATTTGCCATGTACTCCACCACTATCATCACAGGTCTGCCTGTGGAAATAGAGGCGGTATGAAAGTCAAGGCAGTTCCGAAGGTTAATTAGAAAATACCTATCAAGACATATACGTGTACTGTAAAATGTTCATCGGGAGACAGAGAAGCAGGCCAGCATCTTACTTTTGGTGACCACTCCCTCGAGTCTGATGATGTTGGGGCTGTCAAACTGTCCCATGATGGACGCTTCGCGTAAAAAGTTTCGCCTCTGATGCTCCATATAGCCGCCTTTCAGGGTTTTGATGGCCACGGCGATGTCCAGCCTTCCAGGGATGCGCAAACGACCACTGCAGACCTCTCCAAATTCCCCTTCGGGAGCAGTTGAGATGAAAACGTGTCATGCACCGGATAGCCTGAGCTGATATTGAATCCTTGAAAGACCTCACGACTGCGAGACAGACTCGCTAACCACGAACACAGAAAAAGTGCATTTGTTTGAAGTGGGTTGTCAACGTTATTGTCATTTGACGCATTGATCCAAATTTGCTCCAAAAAAAGAGCTGTGAGTGGCAAACCTTCCCCGGCAGATGGTGCTGTGTTCACGGAGAAAAAAAAAGTGGATTAATGGAAGAGCTTTATCATAAATTACAGCTCAATTCATTTTATCATTATTATTTACATTGTAGCCATTGAAAAATGTTTTGTCTGCATATTTGTAACTGGCATTGCCAATATTTTGTATCGGTGTGTGTTTGTGTGTGCAAATTTTATTCCATATAAAAAAGGATGTTGATTGTTGATGACGTGTTGCCGGGTTTTTGTTGCCCTTTTTACATCTTTGCCGGCATTTTTGTGCAATACGCCTTTGGGTAGGCAAGGGTCATTTTGTATGCAGTACAACTGTATACACAGTATATGATTATACAGAACTTGGTCAATAATTTAGTACTCCCGGTATGGGTGGACGACAATTTCTACATTCACCTGTGCCAATCACGCGGTCGATGCATATGGATGAGGGGTCGATCTCTTTGGCAAATTCCTCCACGGCCTGAGTGGGGTCCTCATACGTGTCTGGATCCACATACGTCTTGATCCCGGAGAATGGAACTGGTAGGAGAAGAAACACACAAACTTGGCACTTATGTAACAATGACATCATGTGAACAAAGGATATGTCAAAAGTACGGTAAATTACTTGAGATTGAAAACGTCAAGACTGGATTTGAAAAACTTGTCAGTGGCAAAAATCACACGTTTTAGAACACGACATTTCACCCGATTTGTCTTACCCATTTGAGTTATTTATTGTGCAGTCAGACAAGTTAATTTTCGACCTTAACTCATTCACTCCCAAAGACGTATTTAAACGTCTTTTCAGACTTGGTCCAGAATTGGCTGGTACTGAATGAGTTCATTTGAGGCTGCGCCAAGAAACATTGTTCATCTCAGCAAACCTGGGTGATGTATTTGTCTTATTAATATTGTGAAATGTTTCTGCGGTCGTGCAAGTAGTGTGGAGAACAATAACAGGGTGAAAAATGCAAAGAGGAATGCAAAAAAAAAAAAAATTACAATAAGGCTGTCAGGTATGCCTCAGCAGAGAACGGAATCTGTCCAGCAGGTAGTAGCGCACGTGCCGCCTTGTATCAAAAAGTCATCTGCAGACTTTAAAACGGTGTCCGTTCAAATTGTAAGGATTTGCGGGCTTCTAACCTACACATTCCAGTTCATAACGTTAACTGTGTTTTCAGGGTGACTGTACTTGGTGATGTAACAGAAGCTTTTTTTTTTTTTAAACGAAACAAAACACATTATGGCTGAAACCCTTACACAAGGGAAAAATAAAATGGAAGCCGAAATGAGGAGTTCTTGTCACAATTTAGTCATCAAACAACAACCATACCAATTTGTTGTTCATTTTCTGCTCAAAAACAGGACTTTGCAGCAATCGGATCTTCCTTTTAATGTTTACCTTTCTGACCATCTTTATTCAGTGCAAGTTTCAGAAAATGGAGAGGAGGTGCACTGCGCAAAACTCAGATTTCAGATTTAAACCTTCACTGGAAGAAACTTTTATCATGGAACACATTACCAAAGCCAAGGGAAAATCAAGTGGGCTGAAAAATGGAAAAAATGGGAAGAAAAAGTAGCCCGGTAAAAGTGAAACAAACAAACTTGTACTTCAGAAACAAAATAATACAAGCTCAGGAGATGATTACCGTGGCCACTACGGAATCGCTTCCTCCTCTTTTCCTGTGACTTCATCCTGGCTTTGATGTACCCCTGACACCTGTGAGGGTGAACACATTTACTGACCGAATGCAACAACGCACGCAAAGTGAGGATAGCGCACGTGTTGCGTCCTCTCGGTTTCTCAACAAGTCACCAAGCTTCTACTTCCCTCGCACTTTGGCATTTGGCTGTTGTTCATTTTCAAGCAAATAATAAAACGCCAAATCCTACAATAGCAGATACTTGGCGAGCAGTTTTGATTTGGGTACTATTTTACCTCAAACTGTATCAACTGTGAAGTGAAACAAGTTCGAATTGCCTTTATTTGCAGGAGGGTCAAGTTGAAGAAGACTGTCAACTCAGATTACACCCCGGGGTAGACAACTAAAGTTGAACAACATTATTGACTGTTCCTTGGCCATTTTTCATTGTTTACTATGAACTGCGGCTAATGGCAAAACTCTGCGAACCAGAGGCTCAATAATAACACGAATCTGCGCTAACCAGGGGGAGTTAATGGAACGGATCGAATGGCTGGTTGCTGCATTACATGCTGAGTAATTAAGCAGAAAATTTGTTCAGTCATTTGTAAAATAAGGGTGCCTGCTTGGTGGTAAAAAGAGAGTCCATTAGGAGACTTCTGGTTGCAGCGCTACACCGCCTGTGTGACTGTGTGTGTGTGTGTGTGTGTGTGTGTGTGTGTGTGTGTGTGTGCGTGTGCGTGTGCGCAGGTAAGAGCCATGAAGTGTCTCACCGTCCAGTAATGAGGAGGAAGAGGGTGAGAATGACCAAGAGTGAGAATCCGCCAACCGATGCGGTGACAACAACCAACACTTGACCCTGATCGGCGACATCAGGATCTGAATAAAAAGAAACGAATAAAAGGTTGCAGCCACTGGACAAAATAAAATGGAGTCAATTAAACGGAGCATTTTTTTAATGTATATGTTCACGTTTTGAGTTTCATAAAATTTACACAGAAAAAAAAATGGTCGGTTGAACTTCTCAATTTTATATCATCCAGCGGTCACACAAAATCAAATAATCTGAATCCAGATACATTTTTGAAGTAGATGAATAATCGACTGAAAAAGTTGATCTGGATCCAGGTGATCTGATTTTTGTGCAACCGCTTGGCGAATTCAGATGGAGTAAATTCAATACACACACACACAAAAAAAACCAAATTTTTTCAGTGTAGTTTCATGATTGGAACAGATGTTAGGAATTTATATGGTGCAGTTCTAAACCACAAAAAAATATATAATAATAATACAACCCCTAAAATATAGCGAAAATACAAGACATCACGGTCCTGTCCGTACTATTTTTGGACAGTTCTCGTACTTGCTCTCGCGTTGCAAATTTACATAACGTTGTGGCGAGTGCGGGAGTGTTTATCACAGATATGGAAATGTATATATAAAGAATATCCCGAAGGAAGTTTCGCATCTTTTGATAGTTCCCTTTTAGATTCAAGAGAGCACTATATATCCCTGGAAACGATTTCAAGTATAGCAGCCCACGTTGAATGGAGTTTCGAGTTTACAATCATGCTAAAGAAATGGATCATGCTCGAAGAAGCACTGATGGGTTTCACTGACCCATACAGTTGAATGGCCATAAATTGTCCGCAGTGACTTTCACCGGTTGTTGAATCCTACCTTCGGCTGAAGTAGAGAACTCAAAGTTGGAACTGTATGCGGTGTAGCCAGCGGTTGTTCGGGCGCGCACGTGGAAGACGTAGACACTCGAGGGTCTGAGCCCTGTGACCACCACGCTCGGATTATTAGTTCGTGTAGACGAGTAGCTCAGCTGCTCTTGTTCCTAAAAAACGCAGGAAACAAACGCAGAGAGAAAAATATACTGTATATCAACAAAATAAACTGTCCAGCAAGTATAGAGTGCAAAATAGACAATCGAATCACCTTTTCATAGTATTTGACTTCATAGTCGATAATGTCTAACGGTGGATGTTCCTCTTCTGTCCAGGAGAGGGCGATGCTGTTCTCAGAGGACCAGTCCTTCTTGATGACACCCACCAGAGCAGGACCTAAGAACCCGAGGGACCACGGAGATGACACAACTGCTCCTGCTACCGGGCGAGCGATACATTCAGCCGTCGGGGTTATATTTAACCGTACTATTCTTTACAAGGTGTACCCATCACTCGACATGCCAGCACTTTCACCACCGATCTCACCCTTTTTAAATGAAATCATTCGGTTGACCGGTTTGACTTGAGTGAAGCTGTCTTAAATGTTTGGCATGATATACCAATTTGATATACGTCAAACATAAGCACAAATGTACTGTAGTCAATATTGACAAAAAGTATAAAGAACACATCTAAAGCAAGAAAACCGACTGGAGTCTGCAAACATGTCGAAAGAAGCCCACATCAGATATTATTCATTGATTGAAGTGGACTCTAAAGGGTTTTAGAGAGGTGTTTTCACCACAGCATTTCTGAAGCCTCTTCAGATATCATAAAAAGAAAGAAAGAAATGAGTTTCATGAATCGAAAATAAATGCACACACAAATACACTGAAGAAAGTGCCGCTGGCACATACACTGGAAAAAAGATTTGACTCAACTTTATTTCATCAAGCGTTTGCACGCAATAAAATCATCTGGTTCCAGATCTTTTTTTTATTTTTTATTTTACATAGGCTCTACAAAAATATCAAAATCCAGATGGTTTTCTTTGGTGCAACCAGTCTACAAAATAAAATTGAGTAAATTAATAAAGAAAAAGTGCCGCTGGCACATACACTGAAAAAAAAAGATGTGTCGAATTTACTAAACTTTATTTCGTCGAATGCTTGCCTAAAATAAAATCATTTGGCTCCAGATCCTGGGTGGTCCTATATGGCTCTTTCAACATTTTGGGTTGCTGACCCCTGACATAGACTATATACATCTGCTTAAAAGAAAAAAAATCAAAATCCAGATAATTTGACTTTGTTCACCCTCTTAACCAAATAAAATTAATTAAATTCAACACACCATTTTTTTTCAGTGGACAAAACATAAATACTCACTTGTCTGCCGAAGACAACATAGTTTGCTAAGTACAGCACACCTGCTGTGACTGTTGTCAACATTTACTTTTTGTGATTTTTTTTTTTTAACTAAGATGCAGGAATAGAAGCAAAGACGTTCTTGATGAGAACCAAATATTTACCATCAATTATTCATAAACCCCTCAGTAAATAGAAGCAAACTAAAAGATCCAAGTGCAGTCTTGCTAAAGGTAGCAAGTGCCATTCAGGAGTTTATTACTTGAATGCAAATTCAGGCTTGGAGTGGCATCCTTAAAGAGTCCTCATCATTTCCAGCCGGAGATGACCTCGAAGATGTAAAAGGCCAAAAGCCACAAATCAGCTCTTGAGAGAGGTGACGCATCGCACTAAGTCGCAAGCAGACGCTACTTCACATCTTGTCATGAAACCAAGATTTTCGAGCAGCAACTCAACCCCTACAGGATGCTTCACAGTTCAGCAGCTACACCGCTGCAGCTATTTTAAGTCAAATCTAGCGGAGGGGGCAGCGGAGGGGGGCAGCGAGAACGGAATGTAGAAGTCGGATGCTGACTGCCGCAAAAGTCATGGCCAAGGTGCAAAATGATGTTCGTGTACGGTTTGTAGCTACAAAGTAACTTTCAAAAATGAGAACTATTCAGTATGTGACAAATCAAGCTTTCTTCCATTTTAAATGACAGAGTTGATAGAAACAACAAACGTATTCCCGCCAAAAGGGGAAGTTTACAGAAAGCAAAGCGGTTGGTTCACTATTCTCTGTTTGCGTTGCAAGGGCCGATGACTCGTACATTTTCTGATGTCTCGTATTCGTGGTAACACACAGCCTTCCTGCTGTGGAAAAAGGTGGTCAGGAGAACACGCAGTATCGAGTCAGAAATAATGGAACACCCTCAACACAAAGGTGCAAAAATGAGATAAAACTATTATTTGGTTACATTGGCAACGTGGTTCATATGTGAAATTAAATTTCAGTTTTTTTGGTCGGTGGATGAGTTGCCTCGTCTCTCCAACATTTTAGGCTAGCCGAATGCACCGCAAACAGGTCAAAACAAATTATGCAATATCAACATCACGTCCCAAATTGTGCGTTCGGAGCATTTTGAGATGAAAATAAATGTGTCCCCGTGTTATGCATCATCAGACGGCATCATTTATTTGCATTTAACTCCTATTCTGACCACTTTAGACGAGGATGAAGACAACACTGAAGTTGACTGAGTCTCATTTTCTTTTTGCTGTGCCTTTTTCAAATATAATCCCATCCTGAGGGAAATAACTGCTCCCACTAAGAGATCTTTTATTTTAATCAGTTGCTAATGAGAACAGATTTCACATTGTCGTTTGGTTGTGACGCTGGGCGGGATGTTTGTGATCATGTTTTCTTTGAAAACTGCAGGCCGCTGTAGGCAAACATGACGCACAATGGAATATCATAGTTGTATGTGGAGGGGTGGCAGGAAATTATTTCCGATATCGTTTTCACGTCCATGTCCCCCCCCCCCGTTTGCTATGCTGCTAAGGCACTGCAAGGTTACGAGGGGGAAAGGGTGACAGGCGGCTTGCAGGCTGACTTAAAAACAACAACAGACAGCCAGTCACAGCCACCGATGGACAATTTAGAGCGCGACAGAAGCGCAGGAATCTCCAAACAGAATATGCATACAAACCTATCAGAATCATTTAGCCCGTCGCCACGACCACCTGCACATATTTGTTTTCCGTATTGTTTGGAACAAAATACGAGTGACCACGACTCAAGTAAATACGGCCACAAGATGCAACATTTGCGAGATAAGACCTCTCATCCTCTAGGCAGGTGCATCAGCCATCACGGTTATGCTGAACTAAGCCAATGCAGTGATTTTCAGTGTGTCTGGCTCAATAAAAATGCATAGCTCACACCGCTTGGTGGAGGAGGAGGAGGTTCCCTGCCAAAATCCAGACTTCCAGAGGGGATCTCTCAATGCAGAGAACTATTATGAATGTATCACCATGCATACATATCGCCCACACTTTAAATTGGAAATGTTTCGCTCTGTGGAGGTTTTGGAATGTTGCTTCGAAAAAAATATTTTCCATGCAACTCGAGAGAGAAGTGAGTTACGGGGCAAGATAACGCACTCTACTTGGGATGGACGTTGTCAAATTTCTTATCACTTCTCTTCATTTCTCAGTGAGTGTGCTCATTTTGAAAATTCACTTCCATGCATGAGGTGGGGGCCTCCTGGAACAGATAGTGATGCAGGGATCTACGTTTTGGATATCTGAAATGTATTGTGGACTACGACATGATTGCAATAAAATGGAAATAAGATGTGGGAAAACGCTGTTCAGATAGATTCGGGTGTTTGTCCGACAAGCTCCTTCATTGATGAGCACCCATTTATCGCCATTTTAGGACTCGTCGGCAGCACGAGTGGGAGTAGCGGAAACCTGAAAGACGAGTTTAGTCAAGCTTAAAAGATGCCAAACGATGTGAGAATAAATGAAATAGTCACCTCCAGCACAGTATATAGATGGAGATAATAGTGACAATATACGGAAAGGACAGGAGGTGGAGAGGGAAGAAGAAGCGGAGAAGGGAAGCTGGGAGAGCTGTGAAGATGGTCCCATGAGGGTTGGATCTCTACAGTATCTGAGCATATAAATAGATGTCGGCCTTATTCCCAAAGGAAGGAAGATGAAAACAGAAGCGAGCCCACCAGAGATAAGCGGGAGCGCCATGAGCAAAAGCAAGAAAATCCCCCTCGTAAGGACAACGCATTATGCTGAGAAGAAGGTAAAAAAAGCAATATGCAGACGACAGAAAAAAATGCATGCATGACCTTGTTAGTTGAAACTTTGGCCACGTTTAATATTACACTGGCTATGAATGGCCTGGTTCCCACCTGGGATAAGCGTGCATCTTGAGGGCTGTGAACTCACGTGGGCAGCTGCAGCGCAGGTGTGAATGCGCGGGATGCACACCGGGCTTCTTATTTTATAGCTCGTGCTGAAACATTATTTCATATTCTTGTCTGTAGCTTTTTTTTTTTTAATCCATGTAATCATGTTTATTCTACTTCTTAAAAGAGTTGATGTGTGTCATTTTTAATTCAACAACTATTCTGGACAGAGAGCAATTCATATGTTTTCATCCACATCATGACTTGTTTAAATACATAAACGGAGCGATGATTCCGCCGCCTGTGCTACTGCGCGCCCCTTGGCAGCGCGGTGAAATTTGAGGGTTGAATAAAGCTTGGATAACGCTTTGCTGAGCAATAACGGAAGTATATTTAGAAGCGGAGTGCAGTTCACTGTTGAATGCGTTCAAGCGATTGTCCTGCACTCTCTCCTTGCACTGATGCATTGAGAAGTGTCCGTGTCTCACCTAAAGCCATCAACCTAATAAGCCAAGGGAAATAAAAAAGAAACCCGTGAAACTTTGCACCGCGTTTGAATCATAGCTGGGCATATATATATGCAAATGGGGACTATTTTTGTCGTTTGTTTGTTGCCTTCACTCGGCGCGTCCGGTTCGTGTGGCTGCTTGCAGAAGCTACACGCGACACGTCTGCATTTTTAGTATGCTGACCGCGTCGGAGAGCCAGATCAGACACATCACCCCTCTGGAATCAAGAACACTTGTCAAACTGTCACTGGTCTGTGTCTTGTGTAATTCTTTTTTTTTTCTGGATTCTTTCCAAACATGTCAAGTTTCACTTGACTCAACTCTAGGAAAGGTTACCAAAGTAACTGTCCCCTTTCATTGGGTTGCCGCAAAACATAGAAAAAAAACAAACAACTAAAAGTTTTCCCTTCCATTGTGATGTTACAAGCGCATTTTTAACTCAGGAATATGTTTGATTGGTGACTGATATGATATATGCGCGTATATGAGGGCTACACAGCGTTGTGTGATACGTGGTGTTCGAGAGTGACACCAGGAAGCGTTTGCACATTAGCCGGCTAATGAACATTAAATTAAACTGTTCCAGCAATCAGTTAATAAAGCCCATCCAGGCAGTGTACCAACAACTTTGTCATTACTTCACAGTTGGCTTGTGTTACCTAGCATGAAGGGAGCTTGCTAACTTATACTTTGGAACGGAGAAACAAACCATCCCAGGTTAGCTTGGCGCTAGCTAGCTGGTACTACAGAACATCATTGGATTTAAAACTTTAAAAAAAAAGGGTCCCCCAAAAACTTTCTGTTGATTGACGTAGCTGCTTTGGAGAACATATGGTGTAGCTAAAGCACTATATAAGAGCACTCTATTTACCATTTATAAAATTGAATATTTCATTTTTGGCACAGATACTACACTACTCAACTACACAGATATGTCGCCGCCACCTTCTCCCTCATAAAGATTTCTTTGGCTATCCTCTTTCAGTCCAGTGTCAAGCTTCCGGGGAACCAACCTTCATCACACTGCAAGAACCGAATTCATAAGACAATATCATCCACTTCTTCCTGCTGTCATATTCAAATATAAATTACACTTTAATTCTCTCATCTCGATCATTTTCATTTCTCTTGGTTGAACTGAAAATCATTTCACAAACTTTCAATAATGGAATGAAACAACTTTCAACTGATTTTCATTTTCACCTAGCGAATAGATATTGATTCCATATAAAATCAAGTGTTTGTGTGTGTGTGTGTGTGTATATATATATATATATATATATATATATATATATATATATATATATATATATATATATATATGGTATGCTAATATAGAAAGCAGGTGGGCTGCTGTCTTACTACTCATGCAAGACTGTAGGTGGTGAGCGCAGAAGGTGTCAATGCCTGAACACACGTGCGTGTGTGTGTGTGTGTGCGTTTGTGTGTGTGTGTGTGCACGTACAGTATGTCAATTGAGAAGAGGCAGTTTGACAAGTTAATCCTTTCTCGGCACCCTAATGGGAACACCCCCCCCGGGCCGCTTCACCTCTCCAGAGATTATTTTGCATCGCAACTTCCTCCTGCCAGTCTGGTGGCCTCAGGATGGTTTGTGACACACATAACATACCTGACATCTGGTTTCCACATGATGACAACCCAATAGCAGAACATTTCAGCTTGGAAAAATACTAACTCATAAACATGCGCCTTCATCTTAAAAGGGCAAACTCAGGACAATTGGAAACGTGGTACGGTATATTTTTTTTCGTGAAAGAATTGGATCATTCCTAAAGCTGATATAAATATGCAGTACAACAATCCAGAGTGTACTCGCCTCATCGTAATGGTTAGCTGGGATTGGCTATGGATGGATGGACAGATGGATGGATGCTTGAAATGTAACATGACTCTTGTCTTTGTGGCTGTTTAAAACAAACTTGGCTAATCCATCCGATTCATCCATCCATCCATTTTGTTCCACTTATCGAGGGTCGGTCCACAGTGGCAGCGGGTTTAGCAGGAAAGAAAACCAGACTTTCCTATCCCCGGCCACTTCGTTCAGCTTTTCCAGAGGATCTTGAGGCGTTCCCATGCCAACATGAAGACATTCTGTACTCTCTCCGGTGACATGACTGGAACACCTCACCATGCAGGGAGGCATCTGGGCAACATCCTGATCACATCCCCGAGCCACCTCATCTGACTTCTCTGGATGGCGAAGAAGCAGCGGCTCAACCCTCGAGCTCCTCCCGGTTGACCAAATTCTCAGCCAAAGGGAGAGTCGGGAGACCCTCATTTTGGCAATCTTTTTTTTTTTCCAGTGCTGCCTAATTACTACAAAAGGAGAAGTTGGAAAAAGACTCTTTTTGACTTTGAGACAAAAAAGGCATTTTAATTGCAACAGCAATGTTATCCCTGCCCTGACTTTCTTGCACAATCAAAAGGGGAAAGGTATGAGCACACGTGCTGTATATGCACCCTTCATAATTTATTCATCAACTCTCCAGCTTTTCCGCAGTTTATGCTGATCTATCAATTATTCAATCTATATTTGTCCCCACAGAAAAGAGAGTTCAAATTTCCAGTGAACTTTGGGTTCCTAATTCAAGGCCAAGACAAAGCACCAGTGAGGATTGCACACTGCAGATGACCTCAGATCAGCGGGGATCTGCAAATGAAGACAAAGTCCACCGTCAAAATGGCCGAGCCAAGCGCCAAAATGGGCTTCACCTTTTGACATGAACGGCACAAAACAGAAACCGCAACCTCCGCTAACGAAAACATGAAAGCTCAAGAGACCAACTACGACTCCACAACAAATACGTAAATGTCTGCCAGCACTAATGGCGACATATGTCACGCCAAAGATTTGAACATAAATATTCATAATTGTGATTTCTCGGCTACCTAAAATGGCGACCCAGTTTTGCGGCCACATTTGTATTACACCCAATGAGGAATATTTTAATTGATCTTGAACGCGCATTGAGCATTTTGGCAATGATATAGAAGGATTATTTACAAAAGAAAGGATTCTGATACATTCGTGTGAGAATGACAAGTTTGAAAACTGATTTTTTCCAAACATACATTGTGTTATACCCTGTTGAATTGAAAAGTGTATCACTTTTTTTTAATCCCACCATCCTAATTTTTACTTTCCAATAAAATCTCTTAATTTTTTGTTAAACTAAGTGTAACTTTTCACTTAGATTTGTACCTGCTTGTATTATTTGAGTGGTATATGTGGGCGTCTTATGAAACCGTGACTGTGGATGGTATGATAAACAATGATTTCTCAGCCAATGTTGTTTGCTTGCTCGGGTGTGGGAGAAATGATTTTGATTGATGCTGACTGTAACAATTCCATTACCTCAAGACAGATGCTTTAGATTCAGATAAATTGTATATTTATTCTATAAATATGATATTAATCTTTAATAAAAAAATGTGGCCAAGCATTTAATAATATTGGATCCATGTGAAAATGGCAGAAATATCACAAATAAACATTTTCCCCGAGGTGTGGGAGTGGCCGGGGGAGTGGCCAGAGAGTGACAATGGGTGGCCACTATGTAGTCCCGCCCCCAAACAAATGCTCCACCAATTGTCCATGCAAAGCATATCATACAGTTCTCAAGTAATGGATCTCAAACAAGGCAATGGAAATTATACAACCACGAGCTTGAACTGTACTGAAGACAGTCCCAAGGTTTCGTCGCTGAGTCAAAAGAGACACTCACCAGCTTGGTGGGTATTGACAGTGACGTTGATCAGCGCACGTGCGGCTATGCCAAGCCCGGACACACCATTCACAGCCTCCACAATGAAAGTGTAGTTGGCCGGTGTGGCATAATCGAGTATGGCCACCGAAATCCCAGTCAGACCCAGTGGCCGCGGGATGAATCTCAGGTCTGGCTCGCATGGATCGCACTGCATCCCGCCGCCGCTGTCACCGTCGCCGTCACAGCGCTGGCATAGGACATTGTAAGTGATGTCGCTGCGGCCTCCTGTGTCACTCGGAGGCATCCACTGCAGGAAAAGGGCCGTGTCATTGATTAACGACACCAGGTTCCTGGGTGCCGATGGAGGCCCTGCCAAGAGAAAGACAAGATGTAATATCACAACGTGTCGCGAGAGCTGTGCATGTTGTCGCGACAACTTCCTGAACCAATTTTCCCGTTCGGTGCCATTGAGAGCTGTTAGCAAAAGGCACCCTACAGACAGAAAACATTCCTATTGGCACGATCACTGAAGTCTGATGACGGTTAACCATTACACTGTCAGTCAATGCACTTACAACTTAAGAGGCAAAAACTGGAGCGAGATCGCCCTTCAAGAGTGACTATCATGAGGAAACAAGCTGCAATACAGGTTTTTTTTTTCTTTCGGAAACTACTTTGAACATTTTCTTTCAAGTGGGAAGGTGTTTACAGGAACAGTTTAAAAGTGATGCGCAGAGGAGGTTCTTGTACCCAACTACTCACGCGCACAAAATAAAACAAAGCAAGGCCTTTGAGCAACAAGCGGTCTAATTTTACACCGAGCAAGACACGTGTGAACCTTCTTACTTGGTGATGAAGTATCTGATTTGGCAACGTGAATACAACTAAAGCGGTGAGCGCATATTTTAGTGCCATGTGTGGGTGAGTTGGTGGGTGGTGGTCAGAAGCTTCAGGATTTTATTCCAGCACCGTGGGTGCCAATTACAAAAACACATTAAAACCTGCGAGGGCTATGATGAAGCCGCATTGGTTGCATTGCTCACAATCGGAGCCATGTCAAACGGACGTGAAAAACACAAACGTGAAGCAAATGGAGGGAGGCGTTATTGCAATGGAAAGGGCGGTTATGAAAAGAAGAAGACAACTGTTTTGCAACTATTTCAGCTGTACCTACTTGTACAAGCCATGGTTGAGGGGTCCTTGTTGGCCCTGTAGAAGCCTTTTTCACAGTGGCACATGGTGGCGGCTTGGTCGTGGCTGGAGCTATGGAGAGGACACTGGGAGCATTTCACGTTCCCAGCAATGGGCTTGAAGAAACTGGGTTTACAAGCTGGAAAAAGGGAGACGCAGAAAGGAAAATCCATCAAAACAGAAAATGTCCTTAAAAAAAAAACTCTTGAATTTGGTCTTTTTTTTTTTTTTTTTTTTTACATTTTATTTAGTTGCCCATTAAACAAGTTACGCAGCACAAACTGCACTGTATAGACATCACTCTCACCGTCAGATTTCAAAAAGTTACTTGAAGGGACCTACTGTACACAAAGCCCTTCTGATTGATGACAATTTACAGGCAAGAGCAAATGCAAGGCAACTTTATTTATATAACACATTTCATCTCAATGTGCTTCACACAGCCAAAGCACAAGCAGCTGAATCCATTGTCAAAACAAGGGCAACAAAGATAGCTAATTCAAATGACAACAAAAATATGAAAAGAACTTAATCAAAACTATTTGTGGGTGGGCATCATTTTTAACATGGATTTAAAAGCATTTAATCTTAGGGCTGACTTCACTTCTGTTGACAAATTACAGTATTCCATTTGTGTGCAGCGTAACAGTGAAATGCCACATCACCGTGTTTGCTTTGAAACCTGGGCTCCACTAATCGACCAGAGTCTACAGACCTCGGAGCTTTGCTGGATTTAGATTCAAGAAGCATTCCTTTCAAATAAAGAGTAAAGAGTTACAGTATAGTAGAGTACATCCAGTAAGAACCACGTGTGTTTGGACAATGATGGTCTTTATGATTTTATATTGCGTCACAGTGCATATGGAATAAAACTATTCAAATGTGAATAAATTGCTGACATTCAGCATTGTTAAATTGGAATTCTGCGAATGACTGCTTAAAATCACTCCCCGAAGACACTCTGGCCAACCTCCTTTGCAACATTCATTTTTTGTGAGTCTTGTTCCAGACAAATTTGCCTTCTGGTTGGAAAAAGAATCTTATCCAGTGACTTGGCCATTGAAGTCCATTGCATTCATTTGCCTTCAAAACACATCGATTTTCTTTTCACACAAGACAAGTCGGGGATGGTAGCCGCATCCTTTTCTTATTGGAGGAAAATACATCAACAGACGTCAAGAATACTCCGGAGGGATGTCGGCATTCCACTGTCAAAGTGTACAAGCCAGACACACTTTGATGAATACCAATAAAGAGGGTTTAGAATTTGGTGCAAACAACACGTAAGGTTCAAGCACGGGAAAGCCAGATTGAATGATATTTATTCAACATAAATTTTGCCAGATTATTATCTGGCAAAATAATATTATTATTATATTCCAATATAAGAATGGTTGAACCACCCATCCCATTTTCCGATCTGCTTTACCCTCAAAAGGGTCACGATGGGGGTGGAGCCAATCCCAGCTGTCTTCGAGCAGTGGGCAGATTCCACCCTGAACCGGGTGTCAGCCAATCGCAGGGCACACACAGACAAACAACCATTCATGCTCATAATCACACCTCGGGATAATTGAGATAATTGCCTTCCAAGGTTCCATTAACCTGCCATGCATGTTTTTGGAATGTGAGAGGAAACCAGACTACCCGGATAAAACCCACGCAGGCACGGGCAAAACATGCACACTCCACACAGGGAGACCGGAGCCGGTATCAAACCCTGAACCTCTGTATTGTTGAACCTATTTAATTAAAGCCCAAAGGCTATACTGGATTCATATCTTGTGTTATAAGAGAAAAATGTATTCTGGTATATAAAGCCCAAAAAAAAATGACATTAAAAATAATAATCTAATAATAAAAAATAATAATAATGAAAAAAAAAGAAAAGAATCTAGACTGTACTTTAAAGGAAAAAAAATCCAGTTCAAATTCAGTCTGCTGCATTTGTTTGTGTGGGAGAATCGAAGTCTTCAGTGACATCTGCAGTGCTTGCGCATGACACTGAAGCGGGGATTCATGACTATTTGAGAAGTGCCGAGTGAGAGTTTGGACATTCGCATGAGGTTTGCGCAGGAAAAACACATCCAGTTAAAAAGGTAATGTGGTTCCTCACTTTTTTTGTGAATTCCCTTGAGGACCTTCCTCTTTTATGGCCCGGCGTAGTGAGGAGTAGACTGACAATGTTTTGGCTGCAGGAAGCCCAAAGTTTTTGTTGACAACTTCTGTTAGAAGGCGTTATAATGGAGTCTATAAAAGGCCCGTGCGCCGCAGTCAGGCTAGACCTTGAATAGCTGATGTAAAATTCATAGCGGTCCATCTGAATATTGCAGGGATATTTTACTCGGAGCCACAAATATCCATCCCGCCGTGATGCTGATGTTTTCGACACACGCGGTAGAACAAACCCGGTCACAAATACCGGAACGGCTGCCAAGATTCTCTCTGAAAAGTGTGATTGACAGACGGACAAATGGGTTCAAGCCGTAGTTATCATCTTATTTAGGGTAGCGGCTTATTTCATCCCTGAAAAGTGAAACGGGTGCATAAATAATAGTTTAGACTCTCGCATTTCCCAATATTTCGGAAAATAATTCATGTCTTCATGGGCGTTAAAAAGCTATTAGCATAATAATAACCTGACGTTAAAAACTCTTTTACTCCAAATATATATCCAAATATTTATTTAAGGCTCATTCTGCAAAACCACACGTTCCAACTACACCTTTGTCCAATTTCTCCAATCTCATTTTTTTTTCTTCATTGTCTCAACCAGCCCTCCTTTCCTATCATGTGCTTTTTCTCTGCCACATTTTTTTTTTAATACGTTCCTGACGTGTCTCTCTCCTTTCCCGTTTCCATCAGAAGTTGACAAAAAAAACATTGTGGAGTGATTCCTTTTCCCAACCACTAATATTGCAAATAATCGCACATAAACTGTAGGTTATATGGTAAATCTAAAAAAAAAAAAGAACCCCCCCCCAAAAAATCTTCTTCTTCTCGAGTCATGAGTGAATAATAATTTGAATGATCACTTTCAGCCCACCACACTCCATATTAACATCTCTTGGTATTATTCTGCTTCACTGACAATGACTCTAAAATCCAGTGCATATGACACATTTCCCCACACCAATCAAACCCCCCCCCCTTTGCCTCCCCAAAAAGATTCTAAATTGGTGGGGAGTTTTATACGTGGGTGTTAATATGACACAAAATATTTTCTTACACTTGCACAAATGCGACCAGATGCTAATGATGGATACCAGAAAATCAGGGTACCGTATTATACATTGGTACAGAGAATAAACAACGCTTTAGGATGGTGGTGGTGGTGGGTGGGGGGTGGGGGGCATTATACGCAGGTGTTAATATGACTTCCAACTGACCTAATAAACGTCCATCAATGAATTTTCCACACCACTTGTTCTTTTTAGGGTCACGGGGAGCTGGAGTACATTCTAGCGGACTTTGGGCGAAAAGAGCGGCCGGTCGCCAGTCAATCAAAGGCCACATCTGGAGACCGACAACCACTCGCACTCCCATTCACACGGTTACTAAACTCCCACTGCCTGTCGGGCCAATGAACAACTACACCACCGATGATGTGTGCTAGATGCAGATGCAGAGGCGGTAAGTCAAGTCAAGTCAAGTCAACTGTATTTATAGAGCACTTTCAAATAGCCATCGCTGCATACAAAGTGCTGTACATGGAGCAATTTAACATGCACAATAAACAGTAAAACAAATCGGTAATAGAGACGGTAGAAAGCACTAAACAGTAAAACCAAGAACAAATCTAAGTCATGCTGAGTCGAATGCCAAAGAATACAAGTGAGTTTTGAGGAGGGTTTTGAAGATGGGCAGCGAGGAGGCTTGCCCAATGTTCAGTGGGAGGTCATTCCAGAGAGAGGGACCAGCAACAGAAAAGGCTCCATCCCCTCTGAGCCCTCTAAGTGTGTTCCAATTGCATCGAATGCGAAAAAAAATCTACATTTGACCTTTTCTGAAGCCATAACAAAATAAAATATTGCTTGTTACTGCGACTTAATGTGACATGGTAAGTTTTGAATATATTTGCTCACTTTGGGGACTCCCAAGGTACCGCAGCAGCATTTATAAGGCCCGTCATACAGAGTCTAACTTGTTACCAGGAGGTCGCTGTCGATCTAACTTTCTTGACACAAAAAGCACTCTCGGTACATTTTCATTTGGAGATTTCACAATTCTCTGCACAAGACAAATTCCAAAAGCCAGATGACACACATAGGAAAAGTGACAATCTAAAGGCCCAAGGACAGATCAGAGTCTGCAGAAGTAAATATATCGACTGTAAATGATGAGAAATATCTGTATCGCACCTGAGAGCCGTAGTCAAAATCATGCCCGTCTTTATTTCTGATGAGAAAAGTTACTTGGTAATTTGATCCGGTCACTGACCATTCAACCATATTCGCTTGCATGTTAGATCGCGCCTACGTTTGAGCTTGTGCCAAAGGCGAGAAACAGATTTATTTGAGTTTGCAGCCGTTTGTTGCACTCGGCTCGAAGCCACGAAGATCACCTTCAGAAAGCAATTTCAATCCAATTTGTTCACTATCACTTCTTTGGCATTTTATAAGCCAGGGCATTCTTATTCATGAAAGGCGCAATTTCCACAAAAATATGGCCTCACAATGCAAACCAACAGTGGCCTCATAAAAAAAATAATAATAATAATAAATAAAATAAAATGCAAATTTGCTCTAGAGGCTAAAAAACCTTTTCACCGGAGGTGCGACCACCTACATATAACTTAACAATTGCATATGAATAGAAAGAGTTCGACTAAAGTGAACATTAACGTGCACGTCTTTCAAACTATGAACGAGTATACAACCGGAAAGGAACTAATCGCAAAATGACTACATTGGTATTCCTTTCTAGGAACATTAACTGAAAAAAATAGGTAGTGACAAATGGATCAGTGATTTGTTATTATATATATATATATATATATAGATAGATAGATAGAGTGAGAGAGAGAGAGAGAGAGAAATATAAACACACTCACACACACTCACACACACACACACACACGCACACTTCTGTCTTGAGACTTTCAGCGACAGGGACGCGACACGGCTTAAACGAGATCACCTGCAGGCCCTCGTCATGCGCATTTGCACAAATGTCATGACACGCTTGATAAGTGTTGTATGGATGTCGGGAGCTGGACGTTTTCTCTTGGCTTTTGCTTGTCAGAAACAGATGGAGCCAGAAAGCGTGTTGACGCTGGTCTCCCGCCTTTGATATGCAGATGGTGAGTTCAGAGGGAATGAGCCATGCTCCGTTCTGGGAGGACGGCGTTCCGGGCCGCGGTAAACACAGACCTTAATGGACAATGACTCAGATAAAACTTAAGAGGAGCGTATCGATTTCCTCATGGCTCATCCGAGCCAATCGATCCGGGGCCTTGCGGCACAATAGGGCGAAGAGAGCGCAGCGCAAACTATGCGGGGTCAACTGACCTCTGGTGCTGAGGGTCACAGACAAAGAAGAGAAAGAAAGGCCGTGCGGGTTTGATTGCGAAACCTGGCGAAACATGATTCAACCTTCAACTCAATGTGTTTCTCGGAGGCATTTTTGTTGTGGAAAAGATTGTGCCTTTGGATGTGCTGTATTTGGGTCAAGGTGGCCCCAATCAAAGAGGTGCCCTTGGCGAGATTTTAAGCGGCGATTTACTTCTACATTAACAAAGGAAGTCCACTTTTTTTAAAATATTGACCTTCATTTATCAAATAACACAGAACTATTTCAAATACAACACTTTCTGAATTTCTTTGGTTACAAACAAATAATGTGAGTGACTTGCTATTGTGACAGCTGCACGTTTCCAAAAAAAAAACAAATCTACTTGGGTGAACTCAAAATTTCAAGGCACCGAACTTCGATAAAATGTTAAGTTGGGCAGTTCAAATAAATGTTTTGCGTTTTGCTCGAGCGGAAATTGGTTTTCCTGTGTTTCACATCGATGAAATCACAGAACAGTGTTCTAAACGCAACTTAAAAAAAAAATGTCAATAATTGATATTTTAAATTTGTTCCAACTTAAACGACCGTTTCAGCTCCCAAAATACAAGTTGTGTTTTGTGCAATATATTTGGAGAAACCAAACGCAGCAACAAACTGACCTTTCTCTTGTCTCTTGATGTTTTTTTTTTGTTTTTTTACTAAAAAGTACAACATTTCAAATATTGTTGCTCAATCGTGGAATAGTTTAATATTCATCAGCCATTTAAAGTGCCACCAGAGCCATCATAAATTTCGAACGATACAGCAACCAGAGTGAATGAAGAGCGAACTCAACACAGACGACGCACAGTGTGCATCCTGACGCTGATTTCATATGAATTCACGCTGCTCCTCTTTGTTGAATTGTTTTTATTCATTTCAATTTGCTTTTTGTTCCAATTTTTGGCACCATCGAGAGTCCAAGGCGCCCTTAAGCGTCCGCCTATTTGCCTCATGGGCACTGATTTCAGTCTAGCAAAACTTGAGGCAGATATGAAGCCCCCCCCCCCCTCCCCACAACAATGCCGGATTTGTAATAATTATCGTCGAAAATGATCATTAGCTCTTCAGTCAGACCATAAGAAGAGGTTCATCTTCCGTCGGAAATAAAATGTGAGCTGGAAGGCGCAAAACAGGACATCGAAAAGACCACAGCCAAAGAATATTTGGATGTGAAAACGAGGAATCGTTTAGCACACTCACAGTTTTTTTTTTTTTTATCTCTTCTTTGCATCGATATTGGCATTCCAGTCATGTTCCAAAAGACGTGTCTATTAGCTTCCCCTGTAGTGATGAAAGGATATGGAACAAATAGCATTAGCACTATGATGTTGCCTTATCTAGGTCATGATATAACCAGCCGATCTTTGAGTAATCCTCCGGTGGCTGACGCTGAATGAGAGGAATGGAATAATCAGGCACTCGACAGAGATGTCAAAACAGTCTGGCAGCATGCTATGGGCTTGGAAAGCGGGGCGTGATCAGGCCCGATTCCCTTTGTTTCGGCTGACGGGAGGGAGAGACGGACACGTTGGAGAGAAGCTGTGCTCGTATTTGGAAGCGGCGCTGGGGTTTTCCCTATTCTCGCTCTCTCTCTCTCTCTCTCCCTCTCCCCCCTCTCCGGCTCTCACTCGTTCCCCATGCTGCCTCTCAGACAGCTTTGATCACAGCTCCCTTTGAAGCAGTGTTCCAAAATGAAAACGAGGAGAAAGCAGAAGTCATCGCAAGTTCACGCCTAAACTTCCTGCAACTACTTGCAAAGTGCGCTGCTTTTTTCTTCCTCCCCCCCAATGCAAAGGTTCACCAATGACGATTTTATTTTTAATTTCAACTAAATCGCTGATGAAAAGGCAAAGCGGTAGGATTGCCATCGATTACATTTTCTAATTGAAATTTGACTGATGTCACTGATATAACGATTGCGCTGTGAGAATTAGAAGAGATGGTTGTAGAAGCAATAATCACATTTACCTCACGCGCACAATGATAGGAGCACTTAGGCTGGCAAATATAATTAGTAGATGTACTGTATGTTCTTTTAACAAAAGGCTTAAACTATTTAATCATGTTTGATTTTCAGAGTTAACTTGTGATTGATGGCTGACTGCTCACACATTTTGTGTCTGTTCGCAATGTGTGAAACAATACTCCGATTAAGATGTGAGATAAAGCTTGGCCCCGTGCTTCTCAATTATTTTCAGTAACGCCCCAAGTCTCTGCTGCGACTACCTGTATAAATAGTAGGGGGTGGGGGGGGGGGGGGGCAAAAAAAAATACAAAATTTGAATCGGAAAATCATTTTTAAATTTAGAATTGTCCAGCTTTGAAATCTCTTGAGGTACGTATGGAATCGTGTTTTGTTGGGGAAATTAATTTTTGAAGGAAATGCCACATTTACAGCACTGACATGTTCATTTAAATGTATGTAAAATAACAATTAAAGGGTTCATTGCCTCACACCTTCTCAAACTGAGCCGTACCATTTCGAATTGAATCGTAATCCCACTGAGCGGATCCGAATCAAATCATTCCACTTTCAAATCGAGCCGTTTTTGAATCGTTTTGCACCCCACGTATCGAAAACTGCGAGATATGCACCCCTGTTAAACAGTTTCATGAGTCTATACAATTGTTAAGTGCACAACTGCACACTTGGACAATGAAAGCACCACTGCCACCTACTGTAGTGGATGTGCAATTAACCTTTATTCTACTATGGCCTCAAAAAAAGGTATTCATCCAGAGGCTGACCAGCACTGCACCCTGGCCCCCAGGCGTGCCCACCCCGCTATTTGAGAACTCGTTTGAATTTGTTGCACTTATCATAGCAACATCTAAAGCCCCACAAGAAACATCGGAGTAATAATAAATACATAGTTAGTCTAATAGCACAAGTCATTTTTAACTTACTATCACAATATCAACAACAACAAAAAACAGCAATGTGCTTGCTAAAAAGTGTTTTATCTTCATGTCTGTTTGGACTGTCAGTCATTCCGGTCATGGCAATGCGCCAAGGTTGAATTGAGGTAAAGGGACTCTTCCTGTTTGATTAATTTCGTTCTGGTTCTCCGAAAACAATGAACAAATGACTCGGACAATTATGTCACTGGGCTAATGACACCTACTGTAACTTTGTAAGGACCGGTTGATTTGATGCTCCGAGAATGACTGTCCTGTTCATCGAATTGTCTGTCAAGATTCGCCTGACGGTGGCGCCGCTCCAGTACGAAAGAGAATGTCAAATGACTGTCGGCAGGGGGCACGCAAAAAGGGAGGATAAATGTAGGGCAGCGTCTCTCGTCTCATCAGTAATCACATGTGAAGGGCCTCCGTGGTGTTTAACCACACTTTAAAGTTCCACAAATATACCGAGAGCAAATGTGAAAGAGACAAAGATGAAACGCACAAACGCAGTAGCCAATAAAGGCGATATTAGAGCGCGTTCTACATACGAGCCGCGCTAATGACCGTCGGCTCTTTGTAATAACTGCGCTTACTGCGTTACCACTGGGTTTGCATCTGAATTTCGACCGTGGTCTGCGGAGACTCTTCTTTCAGTCCATAAAATAAATGACAGTACGAGCACTTCAACTGTAACCATGCCGGGCATCTTAATTTACCGCACGCCTTCATTACTGCAGTACGTATGAGCCTTAGGAATGAAAAAGAGGGTTGGGGGACTTCTGGAAAGGACAAGACGCAAGCTAAATTAGCAGCGGAACTAACAAATGAAGGCAATTAGCCGGCTAGCCCCTCACTCTGTCTGCACTAATTGAGAAACCAGGCCAGCAACTATCCAGAGCAACCCAACAGCTGTGGTAAACTTTTCGTCTGACTCTCGGGGCACATTAAGTAATGCTGATACAACTAATTAGAGTTCCATATCCCAAAAAGCCTTTTACAGAAACCTTGCGGTATTTATCAGCCTTCTCCGGTCTCATAATAATCGCTCACGGATGCACGCTCTCCAACAGCCTGGCATTCATTGCGGTAAAAAAAGGACAAAATGTGTGACAAAGTGTCGCTTCCCCCCTCGAAAGAACACGACCGAGTCCAGAGACGTCCATACGGAGCCGGTGGCGATTTGTCAGAAAATGCGCGACTGGTGACGTACTGCCCCACTTTGCTTTCGAAAGATAAAATAATGGTCGCGAGCAACAATGCAAATGAAGAGGGCGAGCGAGGCAATGAACAGAGAATCAAATTAAAAGGACAAGGCAACCCGATGAAGTCAAAGGAAATCAGGAGGAACAAAAAAAGAAGAGGGAATGATGGGAGGTAACGTCGAGAGGCGGAGAGGATCCTTTGGGAAAGGCGCTTTATTTATGTCGATCCCCAGCAAACCAGAAGACCGGCGAGGTCGATTAATGTGATGCAAGGTTATTGCTCTTACACTTCTTTTGGTGAAGTTTTCCCCGCCAACAAAGTGGGAAATGCGCCCGACGGTCTGTTTGTTGCCGGTGCTACTCTATGGATTGTCAACAGGTTCAGAAGTACTGGAATTCGTGACCGTTGAAAGAATTCGAATTTAGCTCGACAGATGGATTCTGGCTCACGTGAGCAAAATTCGGATTGCTCGGCATCCTATTTTTTCAATTCGCTTTGCTTTGTTCACGAACTCGCTTCATGCTTTCAACGGATTTCCATCAGGCCTGATTCACCCAAAATATAAACAATGCATTCATGAATTGTTTTTTGAAGTCAGTACCTCGACCGTGGTCTCCCAACGAGTTCTTTCAGCAGGATACACACACATACCCACCAGTGAATTTGAAAACGTTGAATATCACATTGTTCTCGCAAAGTCACTGAAGTCGGACTCCGGATCAACAAAAAGGAGTTCTTACTCTGGCAGTGGCCATCCTTTTCCTCGTGGCCGATGCTGCACACGCAGTGGCCCAGCGGCACCAACCAGTCTCCGTCGGCACCACAGTACAATTTGGGCGTGTCTTTCTCTTCCGCGTTTTCCACACAGGCGCCCTTAACCTCCACCAGAGAGGAAGAGTCCCGATGTGGAACGGTGTCAGGAAACACCGCCAGATTCCGCAGAGTGGACGGACAGCGTTTGTAGAAGACCTGACGTAAACAGTCAAAAGAGCTGCATCAGTCGGTCACGTGGGACAAAAAAAGTGAAGAAATAAATAAGAGGGAAAATTCCGAGCTCTCGGCTGACCTTGACGGAGACGAGCGCAATACAAGCGCCGACGTCCTGGAAGGCCAAGTAGAAACCCCTCTGCGCCAACGGCCCCACCTCCCTGATTTCCGTGTTGAGACGGAGAACGCGATCGCCAAGATCCGTCTGAGTGAAACTCTCGTCTGCCGCGATGGTGTCAACCTGGAAGTGAGAATAAATGCTTTAAAACAATTGGGGTTTTTTGTTTTTTGTGTTTGGCGCATTTTTGGGGATCCTAACCTTGGCATAGTCAGTGGGCCGGAAACGTGTCCCTGAGGGCAATGGTTCATTTGTCTGTAGGTAGAAGAGGTTGAAGGTTTCCTTACAGGTGCCAGACACCCAAGGAATGGAGTTGCAGTCCCTCAGAGTGAAACGAAGCTCCACGTATACCTACGAGGTCACGTAAATACGCACACAGAAATCACCGTGAGATTCTTTATCACTTGGAAACTAATATTTTTGAGTGAAAGGGTTTAAAAAAAAAACTACAGTGGTACCTATACTTATGAATGTCTCTTCATACGAAATGTTCAAGTTACGAAATGTCTCAGCAGGAAAATATTGCCTCTTGTTACTAAAGAAATCGAAAGGTAAAAATACAATATGGGCTGCTACTCGCAGCTCCGAGTTTCCTGAACGCAACATACTTATAGCTGCTCTGCCATTGGCTATTACCTAGCACCTTCCTGGCATCCCATTGGCCGAGAGGGACCTCTACCGTATGTGTCTATGCGTGCCATTCGCCCCACGGGCCATGGAGGTGGTCCGATAGTTTTACGTATATGCGAATCACCCAGAAAAAGCGTTCATTCGTTGAAGAGCATTTACATGGAAAGCGCGTCTCTACTTACAAAATGTTCGAGTTCAGAAATTTCTTCCAGAACCAATTAATTTTGTAAGTAGAGCTACCACTGTATTGGAGATGTGGAAAATGATTCGTTTGTCATATCTTTAAACGCTGAGGCTTGTAAAAGTGTGCGACACAGCCAAGGTTCAGTCAAGCTGGGCCGTACTCCATTCGGGAAGACTTCCTTTGCCATGAATGATTGAAACAGATGTTTATTGATCAATCTGTATATGGCCATAGGCTTGCATAATCTGCTTTCTGACACATGACTTGGAAGGCTGCTTCGCCCGCTTGGACTTGATATTTTCAATGTCCTACGACAGCGTCTCAGAATTTCGAAGCGATACAATTACAGCATGTGTTTGAATGTATGTATGAGTGCATGTATGAAACGGAAATGTGACACACTGTGGCACACCCGGCCAACGTTGCTTCTCTCTGATTGGTTTACAGACCACCAACCTAAACCTTACTTTCTGAGTTTAAAAAAAAAAAAGAGCACGTGAGGATATATTGCGAGTGTAGAAGCGGCGCAGACCCTCTGCGCTGCTTGTCGCTGTATCCATCCCGATCGGAGCCAGTTGTTCTGGTTGAGCTCCATCACATGGCAAACTTGGAAGGTGTGAATTGGTCTGTTCTGTTCATCCATCTCGGTGATTGCATCCCACTGGGGGGGAAAAAAAGGAAATAAAAGGGGGATGGGGTGATGACTTTACTATGCAGAGAACAAAAACATTTTAAAAACACCAAAAGAGCCTCTCTTTTTTTGGATTTAAATACTTTTACTTCATCGTACGCTGTAGGTTTGTTGCTGTTGAATTTTCGAGATTTAAAAAAAAGTGTTTATTTCTGTGGGGACTATGTGCGGACAATCTAGACTGGATAAACCAAAAAGTCTGGGGGTACACCTTTTTTATTGATGAGTGATTTAAAACCAGTCCACAGTCTCTCTCGCCTATCGCCCAAAGTCTGCCTGGGTCGGCTTCAGCTCACCTGTGACCCCATGCATCCATCCATCCACCCATCTATCATTGTCCTCCGTTTAGTCTGGGTTGAGTCCATGTGAGCAGCAGCCTTAAGCCCAAACTTCACGGTGCAAGGCAACTTCATCCAGCTCTTTTGAGGGGATCCCAAGAAATTCCCAGGCCGGCCAGGGAACAACGTTTCTCCAGCGTGTCACGGGTCACTCCTGCTAGGACGTGCCTGGGACACCTCACCAGGGAGGCGTCCAGGAGTTATCACCCCACCAATTTAAGAAGCCCCTCCCCCCAAGCACTCCTATACACAGTGTCAATGCTGCACCGCTTCCCCGTACTGACACAACAGATGGCGGACCGCAATTTGCTTAAAAACGTTCGCAAATCATTCTCACCCATCACAGTCAACTTTTTGCCTCAACAATCATCTTAGCCTGCCAGTAGCAAACAGCCGCCATCGGAGTCCCACGGGTCAAAAAGACTCCTCGAGGACTCCCAAGGAGTCCCGGACAGGAGAAGTGGGAGAAAATGAATGGAATGAAAGTTGATTAATCAGTGCTCAGGCTCGACACCAGAAGATCCTTTTTGGTTTCAGGATGAAGATGGATGAATCCCAGCGAACAACTTTGAGATGAACTCCAAAAGTGGTTGCGGGTCCAACATCAGTGACCCATAAACTCACACGTTTTCTTCTGGATAGATGAACACAAATGATGACACACACGCACACCCACCCTCAGTCCAAAAAAAAAAAACATGTTCAAGCCACGCACCTCCCTGATATAATTTAATAAACAGTATCCCGAGTCACTTTCACCAACGTTTTCAAGACGTTGCATCAGCCAGCTCTTATTTGTCTGCTCTGCTTCGAGAGTGTGTTTTCATAAAACCAAAATGTTTATTGATAGAACGCTTCTCTCCGCCTGTCGATGAGTTGGGGTTGTTGCACCGTCGACTCTTTTGGGGCTTACCCCCAATCACCGTGTTCTACAACTACGCATCGAAGAGGAGATGACAACAACCACTTGAGATTGGGATCTTCTGATGATGTTTCTATGATATTCTGTTTATTTCTGCCGTGCTCTGAATTGCTTTTTTTTCCTTTTTTTTTTTTCTTTTTTTTGCTGTTTTGCTCGGCAGAGTCATCCGCAATCGCAACTGCTGACTGCCAACATCTGAAATCAGACTTAGAAAAATCCCTCGGCGCACCTCAGTGCTTTGTCAATGTAAAAAGTGACCTACTTAAAAAAAAAAAAAATTTTTTTTTAAATAAATAAATTATGCAATTTCATTCCAGCGTGACTTTATATTTGTTTTGGTATTGTCGTTGGCACACTGCAGTCAGATATACAGTATTTCATAAAGCGAAAGAGGATAATCGGGCACTTTTTGCAAGTCATATAAAATCACAATTAGTCCATTTTGCAAATTTGACACAACATTAACTGTCGCGATGCGAAATTGGGTGTCCTACTTATCGATTTTGTGGGCAAGGCAGTCACTTGGATTGGATTTTATGCTTTGCATGAGCTCGGCATGAAGTCATGCGAGTTCCGCGAGGCTCTCAAACCGAAAATGACAATGATTTGTTGTTCTATGTTTTTCGGCATTCGAAAATGCACCCTTGGGATGTGACACGGTTCAAAAAGGAAGGGGGGGAAAAAAACAATTCCGCCACCTCGTCTGAAAGATGGGCTGCATCAGATATGCACCAACTAATCACAGAGCCTATTAACTGTTCCACATACTCGCACGCACGCACACGCGCACACACACACACACACACACACACACACACACACTTTTTTTTTTTTTTTTTTGCACAGACATTTCTTTTGTTTTCTGCATTATTCATTTGACATTTTTAATTTTTCCACAATCTGCAGTGGAGTACATCTGGACTGTATCATCATGTTTCTTTTTCTAAAAAAAATATATATATATATATATTCTTAATCTTTTTGCAGCCAGCTTTTGTGAGCCTTGAGTGTGCGCTAGCATGGTTTTGGGCATCCCATTTGTTCGCACTCCGTCAAGTGGAATCACTTCCATTTTGACAAGGCTCCATTGTTTCAGCAGATTGTTTTCCGTCACATTCACCTTCTCTCTCGCGTCGTCAAATTCGCGGTGTTCTTCTGCAACTTCTTCATTGAAAGACTTTCTCCAAACTGTGGTCACTTTCAAAATCTTTTGGTTGCAATTTTTTTCCCCTCCCAACAGGACTGAATACAGCTGGTGAAATGCATCTTTGACAGCTGAGCTCAAACAGAAGGAAATCTCTTCCTGGCTTGAAACGGGACCTCTTTTCTTTTTTTTTGAAACCTGGTATGACTAATAAACACGAGCAATAAAGTGGCAATGTCACCGTGCTGACGGTGTTTAAATGAATACGACTTCAAAGTCAATCATGTTGGGTCTAACCACACCGAATGTGACAGCAGCCCAAACGACACAGTGGCTTTTTGTCATCGTGTCACCGTGCTCGCAAGAAATGCAGAAAATGTGAACTATGACAGATGATGAATCAGAAACCTAATTATGCAAAAATCTGATTAAGATGTTAGACGTTTCATTGATAAAGAGGCTATGTATGAGTAAATATGCACATCCAGTTAAACAAACGCATGCACACGCACACGCACACACACACCATGATTATATATAGCAAATAGCAGCAAGATTTAAATGACACCAGCCCAATTTGTCATCGTCTCCCTCCACGCGAGAGAGCGAGAAGCACTATGAAAATAATGTGAAATCTCCACCGTCGTGATGAATTATTGATTTGATGTGAATCTGTGTGGTGACGTTTTGTGTTGTTGTTCAATCAATTACAGGTCACGTGATCCGCAGAGGATGCAGGGCTGTTTCTACAGAGAACATTTTCCGAGGTGACCGTGGCAGTCGGCCATAAACTTTGTTTGTATGTTCATATTGGCTTAGCTGCAAAAGATTGAAGATGCTTTTTTTTTTTTTAATATTATTTTTAATGAAATCCAAGAGCACAAAATGTTCAGCGATCATTTCGTGGCTGAGATTAGACCTGACATTTTTGGAAAAATTACTGGTGCTCCATGCCGATGGTTGCAGTTTCATCTCATACGATTCACCTTCAGCTTTGCTTTTTTATTTATTTATTTATTTATTTTTTTAACCAAGCCAACTGAAAAAGATTTACAAGCCAAGGTTCTTTTATTCTGTCTTTAGCTTTTCAAGCTCAAAACAAGCACTGGAGTGAATAAAATTGCTTGAATATGTTGCAATTGTTGTCTGAACTTATTATTCACGGTGCAAATTTCACACTGTAAAAAAAAAAAAAAAAAAAATGGCTGTAAATGTATTGTTTTCCTAAATCCTCCTGAATATCATGAAGTACACCTGCAAGCTAAAGAAGAACCTATTAAATGATAAACGTATGGTTGTTTATTCGTTATATCATCTTTTGTTTTTTTGTTTTTGCTTGCTTGAGATCCGTGGGGTTAACCTGCAAAACGGCTGCTCGTCAAAAGGAGAAAAATGCTCTCACTGCTTTGCCAAAATGCTCCGCAAAGAAAAAAAAACAATGAGAAGACTTCAAGCCTTGTACACACGATTATAACTTTATGCTAGAAGATAAGTCATCAACTTTGCCATATCCCGTGTATCAGCCGAATTGGAAATGGATTTCGCTTCCTAACATCTGCTGTTTTGGTATGGATGATGTGACATGTGATATTCTGGAGATGTTTCATCGAAATCATTGCCCCATGAGAGAAGGGTGACCTTGAGCTCTGGATATTTTGTCTGCTTTCGATGCATGTTCAGATGACCATTAAACATGCCAGCATTCGTTGGTCTATGTCAATTGACATAAAAGGGGGAGCTCTTTGCAGTTCGTCATCTCTATTTCTCAATAGTTTACAACCTATTGAGTTTTCTTTCTTTCTTTTTTTTTTAATTTAAACTTATATGCCAATATAACTCACCCCATTGATAGGATAGGTTTTCCAGTCCAGTTCCCCCAGCACCGCCGTGGTGTCCAAAAGAATCACTGGAAAAAGAGCAGAGCGGCGAGAGAGAAAGTCATGTAAAATGGAGAAGAGAGAGCAAGAGCACGGCGGGACAAACACAGCGAGCGGCAGAAGGGTGGCGGAAAAAACAACCAACCCAAAAAAAACCCGAACAGGGCGAGTGCAAAAGAGGCTGGCCGGGGAAGTTACAGAGAAGAGAAATGCAAACGACAAAAAAGGGAAGAGAGCAGACAATACTTATCAAGCTGTCAATGAGCAGTGGAACGCGCCCTAACGGCCTTAACGGATTCAACCAAGGGTGAAATAACAGCTCTTTTCAAGGTCTAGGACAAAGCGGCGCTAATAGACAACTGGCTTCCATCTACAGGGAAAGTCAGGAAGATAAGAACTTTCCTGTGAAGAGGTCCGTCTGGGGGATTGTTCTAAATCGGAAGGAAAAAAAAAGTCAAGAGTGAAAGATGAACGGTGATGGTGCGAACGGGATTCTCATAGACCAGTGGTGTCAAACTCATTTTTGTCATTGGCCACATCGTAGTTACAGTTTCCCTCCCATGGAAAGCATATAAACATACGTAATATGTTCACCTCATATTTTTTCAAAAACACAACAAATTGATGGATAGCTAAATTCAAAATCAAAAGTTAATGAAAGTGTGGCGCGATAATTCATCATATTTTGAAAAGGGACCCGGTCACAAAATAAAATGCATCTTAAAGGTTGAGGCAATTTGTAATATTGGCATTTATTTATTTGATTTTGCTAATAAGGTTGACATTGATGATTTGCTTTTGTGGGCCACATTACATCATGTGGCGGGCCAGAGTTAGCCCCCGGGCCACCAGTTTGACACCTAGGTCATCGATGCTATAAACGTAGTTGTCGGTACAGATTTGGACTTTAACGACCAATCTTGAAAACTCTTGTTCAGTGACTCGTGACTCCAAATATGCACATTTTTGAGTAACAGCTAATCTAAGTGAGATTTTCCTGGTGTGGTCGTTTTAGGGGGCACCGTTCTTGGCTGTGAGTGGTTGCATGTAGTGCAGGGAGAGGGAAGGCAGGGGGGATGCACAAAGCAGCGTGGAAGTTCCGAAGGGAGAAGAAAAAAGGATCCAGCAGAGGGACCGGGACTCGGGGAGTCGGTGCTGGCGGCTTGGCCGCCTTCCAGTGCGCTATTGTCGGCCGCTGCACGCACATCACTGGGGGCAGTGTGGAAGTTGGGAGAGAGGGGAAGGGGGAAAAGTCTTTGTAGTATTCCCTAATAATCAACTCCATTGCACATATTAAGCAACATTTCTGACAAGCGGTGTTCTCATTACAAGAGGACTAGGAGTAATTAACGGGAAGCCATGCGAAGCACCGAGCTATTTAGGAATGATGTCGCAAAACACCAAATGAAGCGCTTAGGTACAGCGCACCTTTGACACAATCGTGGTTGGAATCACAGAGGAGTGTGCGCAACTACAGACAGCAAATCAGCAGGTCATTAAAAAGTGTACGTACAAAAAGATCCGCAGCAAGTGCACACGTAGAAAATGAATCAGGAAATGATCGGACACGTCAGCCAAGAAGAGAAGCCTACAAGGACAGCAGCACTATATTTACGCTAATTGGTAAATTTTGAAATGTGCATAGTAAAATAAATTTGAATTAAAAACATTAAATATTTTTTGATATGCTATTACTATATATATTATATATACTGTATATAATTATATATATGATTATATTTATTATACATTCATTTAATTTTGCCAAATAATTACACAACCAATTCAGAAGAACTTCCATTGTCATTTTTTTTTACAGTTAAGTTAATATTGTGATATATATTTTGACCGTGTAATCTAAATTTTAGTTCATATCCGACAGCCCTAAATTAAAGCCATTTTCAAGCTACACCAGTGTCCAACTAACAAGTGAGACAATAACAACACCAAATGGCAAGAATCAGACTCAATGCACCCCAACTCTCAATATTCAATATTGTTTGTTAAAATTAATTTCAAGAAAAATCTTTTCATCTGTCACGACTTTTCCAATAAAATGTCATCCAAGCAGAGACGCCGGGCTGTAAAAGGCATTTCACTGCCATCTGTGGTAGAACTGTGCAGAAAAGGCGCCACTCGTGTCTGAGTGAGACGCAGCCAAATCCGTTCCGCTAAAAATAAATCTGTTCATGGAAGGTATGGACGGTGTAGAGCCACTCTGGGTCGCATATGCACCCCGTGCTTCGACGAAAAGGCCTCGGAAAAGTCAAACTCGCTGCGCCGTATAAGATTGGAGCACTTTGCGCTTTTAACCATCGACACGAGCGACAATTACTGCAAATGACCAACATTCAATTTCTCTTCTGGGGTCATTGCTGCAAACAGCATTTGCAGATTAGACTGTGACAATCACCCAAAAGTCCGCCCCTTGACATCCCATACTCCCACTGATGAGTTTTTTTTCTTTTTCATAATTAATTATCTATGATCATTATGACTGGGAATAGCCTCTGCGGCGCCTCTGTTCAAGTAGAGTGTCACTACAACGCGGCGTCCACAAGTTGCGGTCATGTTAATTATGGACACAAAAAAAATGGTGACCAAAATAATATAGCCCTTTAATTTGTGGACATTTTAATATTCAATCCCTATAAGAGCATTTTATTGACAGCTTTTGAATTTGGGACCAAACGGGGTCCCTCCTCGTCTCCTCGTCATTGCAGCCCAAGCGGCTAAATTCCGTTTGAATCGTCTTTAGACGCGTCGGCATGTTTGGAAGCAAAAAGCAAAACCACTCCTATTTTCGGTGATAGTCGTTCCCCGCGAGCAACGTTGCAGTTGTTCTTTTCCAAAACGTGCTGCTCAATGTTGTCACGCTACATCTGACCGAAGTGGTCAAAGGTCAAACAGCCAACGGCATAGTGAATTGACCTCGGACTTGGTTTCTGCATGGTTGACAGTGAGAATGCTCTTGAATCGCAAAATCCGCGACAGTCTGCTTTCCTTAAATACGGCTCCTTTAGCTGTTGTTCTTCCTCTTGGGAGAATGTCACACATTGGCCCAAAACCAAAAGCAATCAGCTGTCCAATCAGAAAACGAGAGTGCAAATAGAGATTGGAATTACCTTGCGATTTGGCCTCAAAAATCCTGTTTGTTCAATGAACCACGACGCACACGCTCGCTTTCTTTGTCAAAAACGAGAAGAGGAAGAGAATCGCACATCAATCGCACGGGTGCACTGTCGCCTAACCCGAACGTGCTTCCAAAATGTGTTCATCCACGTGTTCGACCCGAGCTCCGTGTTTGTACTCGATATCCCGAGCTGTGTTAACAACTTTTTTTTTTTTTCTGAATGCATGAGTGCAAACGTGAAGAATCTCGAGCTCTGCTCTCTGGTCACAGCTCAGGTTGGACGAGAGTCATGATGCGGCGCAGGCCTGCCAGACAGTTTGATCTGATGAATGGGCAATTTCCTTTGTCTCGACACAAACGGTTACCAATCTCCATCACTGAAGCCAGTCCCACTTCAGGGCTCGACATGATAGACCGCAGAGTCACGTCTTCTGATGACCCGCCGCTCCAGCGTGGCGGCTGGCTTTTCCAAATGTGGATGAATGCAGCGGTTGCACGGAGCAGCGCTGATCACCTTTAGGTAGTCCAAATGAAGCCGTTAGTCACTATTGAGGAAGAGCCTCGCCGGCACTGAAATAGCGGCTGGCGTACGATGACAGGGTGGCCGTGTAACAGTCCGAAATAGCCCATATTTTTTTATAAAGCATCACAAATATACTCAGGGTGTAGGAAATGGGGGGGCGGGGAGGTGCGTCCGTCGAAGTCTGCACGGCTTTTAAAGGGAACGAGAGGAGACAATTCAATTAGCGGTGAAACAAGTCAGCTGTGTTCATGCTCACAAATGCGCAAAATGCCCTTTTTAAAATGCACCACATGGGTCTGCTGAAATACCAAAACTTAGTCTCGCCTGCCCCTTTGCAGATTTACACCTCACCCTGTGACAGACTTTCACTGGGCACAACAAAAAATAAGCTCTCCGTTTTGAGTTGAGAGGTTTCACAAAATATGGCGTTCACTGCCCAGGACTTTCAAGCCTTATACAGTGGACGCTTAGCATGAAATCGAAATCATCCTTTCAAATGCTTGCCGTCATTGCCTCCACGTTAAGTTTGTGCGTATTTGTGGACCTTGGCCAGCCTTAATTTTTGTCTCCTCCCTTGGCTTTAGATCAGGCGACTGACTTGGCAGTGGTGATACAAACCCCTCCACAGCATCAACAGACATCAAGAGTGATCCATAGAAGGTAGATAGGCTCAAAATCATTGTCCAAATTTGACTCCAGAGATGGCTTCATGCTGCCAACCCCTGGTAACATTGACGCACAGGAAAGCAAGATTGGACCGTGCCAGAAAGCATCGAATTATCATCCGCCGCGATACAACTCGACAGTATTTCAGCAGCACTTGAAATCAATCGGCGCTGTATACAAAGTGCTGGACATGGAGCAAAAAGATTTCGTATAACAACAAACAATGAAACAAGAAATGAATAACATCCATAGAGAGCACAAAAACTGTCAAACTGAAAATCAAGTCTCATGCTGAGTCAAAAGCCAAAATTAAAAATTAGTTTTAAGACCAGTTTGAAAGATGGGCAGTGAAAGGGCTTGCCGAACGTTCAGCGGAAGGTCATTCCAAAGAGAGGGACCGGCAATGGAAAAGGCTCCATCCCCTCTGAGTCTCCGCTTAAGTCTCGGTACCCCTAATGGTGTCTGGTCCGGGGCTCAGAGAGGTAAGGTGGGGCAAGGTCATTTGAAGATTTGAAAACAAATAATAGGATCTTCAAAAGAACTCTAAAATGTATCGGGATGTGAGAGTAGGAGTTCTGTGCTCCCTCTTACTAGTACCAGTCAAGAGGCGAGCAGCAGCACTTTGGACCAATTGGAGATGCTTAATGGAGGATTGGTTGACTCCAATGTAAAGTACGTTACATTAATCCAGCCGAGATGTGACAAAGGCATGAATGAGTGTTTCAAAGCGCTCTAGATTGATCGAATGCTTTGGGCGAGGGATCAATCAAAAATGATTGCCATGAGAAAATGAGAGAGCAGCGGGAAAAGATGTGGATTTCCAGCAATTTGGCTTCATTGACTGCAAACGATTCACAATTTAACTATCGAAGAATTATTTGTAAATTAGTCCTCAAAAAAAGTACGTATTCTACATAAAAAAAGATGTCATCCTTGACAGGTGCTATATTTGTTAAATTATAGCTGTAGGCAGATACTTCATTTAAAGTTTTATTGAAAATCGTTTGCAAAAGTAGGTGGAGGAAATTTTTTTTTAAAATGTTCGCATTTGACATATGAGTTAAACAAATATGAATTGACGCGAGGCAACAGAAATTCTTGTCGTCCATAAATTTCTTCTATGAGTTCAAAAAAATATAAACGGTGCAATATTTGAAAAGTAATTCTAGCGCGCCGTTTACTTCGCACCTCTATAATTCAAACTGATTTTGCCAGCCAAAATGTTCGGCTCACTGGCACAATTAAATGAGTCCCAATACTTCTCACGGGCAGTCACGGAGAGATATCACCAATGCATTCATTACATCGTGTCCATGACTTGGCAATGAGTGTCCTGACAGATATTTTTAATATTTTGCTAACCTAATCTGACTTTATGAAAGGGGCAAATAATAGACATATCCCTCAGTATGCTTTGGTGCAGTTTTGCACCACCACCATCACCTCCAACAATAACAAAGACATATTACACATGATATATTTCAAAATCTCTTGCCCGATCTCCATGATAACAGTCAGATGAAATTCTTGCATTGAATCTGGTTCACTTGTACAGCCTGTGCACTGGTGACTGTTCACGACTAGGCGTCGTCAAGACGAATCGTCTCCGCAGCCGTGCCGTCTGCGGCGTCTCGACCGGAGGAAGGCCACGATGGCAAAGTCAACCAAGAACAACAAACCAAAAACTTCCCCGACTGGCTTTCATTCTCAGAGGGCGATCAGGAAAGAAGTCAAAATGGAGAGGAGCACGAACATTGCAAATGTTTGTTCTCACAGTGAGGCAAGCTTCGCGACGCGGGGAAAAAAAAAAAATCAATGCAATTAAGATGGTGACACTCACCCAATTTATTTACCTCCTCCAATCAATGGCATCCTTTATACCACAATGACCCCCTTCTTTTAAGAGCGATCAGTCAATTCAAATAACACCGGGAGCATCTGGGCTCCCTAAGTACGAAGATAATGCGGGCCAGTCGGCTTCCATCACAAACTGTGAGAAACACTCGCTTGATAATGATCATTGGACTCTGGCATTGATCTGCTCCAATTTTTTTCAGTGCGGGTGTGCGTCATGGTTGGTTTTCTGGGGGTATTTATTTGTCAACACAAAAATGCCTCAAACCTTTTCATTAATAATTTGAATGAATGAGCTTGACTGGCTTCAGTCAAAACACATTAAAAAGCCTTTTATTTTATTTATTTATTTATTTAGTTCTGCTGAATATACGTTAAATTGGTAGCACGGCTGCCTCACAGTTCAGGCGTTGTGGGTTCACATCCATGCTCCGGTACTCCAATTTTCCTCCCACAAAAATGTGCGTGTCATTCATTGAAGAAATTGTCCGTCAGGGGCCAATATGAGTGCGCCGGTTGACAAGAAGATAAGCGGTATGGAAAAGCCAGCAACTTGAAATCTTCATTTTACAACGTATTGTTTTTTCGGCATTCAAAAACTGCCCAGCGTGAAGCAAAAACTTTAAGTTGACATTGAATAGATTATTTGTTTTAAGTAATTGAGCCAATTGAATTTTTAAAAAATTTCAATCCACTTGAAGGAACTTGCTTGCGCCAACTTGAGAACTTAGCGCAACCTAAAATTTTTATCACGTGAACTAAGTGAATTATTAACATGAGTCAAAACAACGAGGCGGTTTTTCTAAGTTTATCCAATTTTTCATATTTTTTTTTCTCTGTAGTTAACAAACAAACTAAATAATGACACCATTAGTACGCGTGCAGTTGACTTATGAAAGATTTTAATTCTGACCTGCCTTGCCCAAAAAAACTTCCTATTCCAGACTTGCACCTTGGTCAGTCTCGCCGCTTTGTGAGCACATTTGAAACTCCTCACGTTGTAGTTTGATCAAGTTCCTCCCGTACGCCTTCCCTCCCCCTTCAAGCCTGTCTCTAGCGCAGGCAGGCGAGCAGGCAGACGCGCGTCCTGTGGGGGGAAAACTCGGCGCACTGACATCAAGTGATGTGCACGCTGAGATGCAGTGAAGGAGACTCTGACATTTGGCTCGCGCAAGGAGCTGTCTGTCCTCTTTGAAAAACGTGCATCCTAAACATCAAACCCGCGGCGAGGAATAATAAACTGACCTCTGTCGACGTGTGAAGTGGAAGATTTTCAAGAGGGGATTGACATGAAGGAGACCGTTTAGCCATGTGGCTCATGAGCACCAGTCAGAGCTGATAACATGTCGATGAGAGCCCATCTTTCATCGTCCATATGCGACTGACGCTGCCCATTCCGTTCCACAAACCAAAATCTTGTCGTATTGCGAGTTTGTGAGGGATTCTTCTGGCAGCGCAGAAGCCGACACGTCTGATAGCAACAAAAATGGGCGCAGAGGTGGGAACAGGCATGTCCGAAGCATTGGCGGAGCTGACAAGTTGCCAGAGGCTTCCATTGAACTCTCACACTCTCTGTCAGCGCTACAATGTTGGTGTGCTCTCACACTTTGGACGGTAGACAACAATGCCAGAGCATTTTTCATAATTTACGTGGAGACCAACAAACACTTTATTGGGCCCGTCTTTTAAAAATATTGACTAGAAACAAAGACAGGTTGAAGTAGACGGGTCGATTTTGCCATCCGTCCAGCTCCTGTCCCGCTTTTACTTTTTAGGGTCATGAGTGAGCTGCGGACTATCCCAGCTGACGTTGAGCAACCCTCGCCACTGCTCAGTCACAGAACTACGTTACAAATAATAATAGTAATTATAATATTAAAGATTTTTCAAATATTAAAAAATGAATCATAATTATTTAACAAGAAGTAACCTATGAAGCATTTTGGAGGTGCAGAAGTGGTATGCGTGGAGAAAACCTATACTAGCCTGCGGAGAACGAACAAACTCCACACGGTGATGTTCTGATGAACATACAAAGTCTGACCTGACCTGATTGGGAGGCAGACGTGGTCACACATGTGCTGCCAAATTGATGTGGTCAAATGAAGTAACCCAAAGAATTGTTTGGGGGCCAAAATTGAACGGTGATTTTTTTTAATTTTTTTAGCATGCTGAAGGAACGATATTTGTCTCCAAAGTATTTACCTCCTTTCCCACCTAGTCCAGTTCTCTTATATTCTAGTAGTACACGACATACACGCAGGTGCATCTCAATAAGTACGCACATTATGCGAAACTCTTAGATTCATGAGAAGAAGAGAAACTTCCCGTTTCGGGGTATTTTTTATTTTTATTTATTTTTTGGTTACAGCAATAGAAAACCACTTATTTGTGAACTGGCCATTTTGTTTTTATAAATCTGCATATGAGATCACTTTTTGCCTACTCAAATAAATGTACTTTTGTACGATATTACAATGTATGGGATGTTGAGACGCACCTGTGTATCGGCCAACAGATAAATATGCATACATGATAAATTACGAAGCGTACCACTGGTGCTGAAGCAGAAAGAGAAACATAGATCATTGTTAAATGTAATCACAGCCCCAGTGGGATTATATAACATATAGCATTATTTATGAACTCGAGTATGTAGGCACATCTAAAATGGAAGCTCGAGCTCTGAGGCTGGTTAGTACCTCGCAAGTAAATGAGGCTCGTCGCGCGTGTTTGGTTCCGTCTTTAAACGAAGTTCATGACAAGCTTGAACCCTTTTGTTGTCACTCATAAGCAGGGCGCGTGTCCTCACCTTGATTTGAGACTCCTTGGTCACCCAGGTTACTTTTGGCGAGCAGGGCCAGAAGCAGGCAGTATTTCCCACAGGAGAGCATGGTTGAGTCAGACAGGTGCGCTCTGGAGCGGCCAAAGACCTACGCGGAACCCTCTCACTTGACCCTCCAAAATAAAAGCTACTAGCTTTGAAACGAAAGGTAGCCGTTGTATCCACACTCACAAGGTTGTCCGTCGCCCCGCTCCACACGAGTTGTTCTCCTCGCTATTCGCCCATTTGGAACTGCAGGTGGAGGTGGGCGAACGGGAGATGGACATGCGATGCCATTGCGCGCGCGGGGGGGGGGGGGGGGGGGGGGGGTCCCCACCACTTCGTTGGCGCTACTTCCAAAATAAAAGAATTTGCGAGTCTTGATCGACGGCGAAGTTTTCAGGGCAAAGTACCGTACCTCATTTGAAGGCGGTTTATCCCAAAAGCAAGCAAGAGGAAGAACAAGGCTGAAGATCCAAACATACCGCTTCTCTCTCTCACTCTCTCTCTCTCTCGCTTTCTCCGTCTCTCTGTCTGTTTACCTCACGCGCGCTCACCCTCTCTGGCTCTCTCTCTCTGTCCCCCTCTTCCTCTCCCTTCTTCAGCAACAGCGGAGAACAAGTAGGCTACGAATGTGATGTTATTTTCCCGATCTCATTTCTATCTCGCGTTTTCTGCATGTAAACGATTGAAAACACATGGCTTTCTATTTTGGGGGTGAAGGATGAAAAAATAGAAGTACGGAGCCAAACGCTCACATGCTATAGTGCAGCTGATATAGCTGCGTCGGATGATGTGGTTTTGGATCAGTACGCTGTCTGGAACTGTTTGGACTGACAAGCAGATAGATTTCAAATTCACGATGTTTGCAACTATGCCAGCACGCGTGCGCGCATGTCCTTGATCAAGTCAATTAGTCACCTTGCTTTCCGACAGAAATTGCCAAACAATGGAATCATGCATTATTAAAATCTTGCGAGTTGTTGGGTTTCTTTTTGTGTGCAAACAGTCATGTGTGGTCACCCACGAGTAAAAACGCAGTGCTGCCTGTGAACTGATGCATATGATTCTATCACCAACACACACACACACAGACGCACACGCGCACGCACACACACACCACACACACACACACACGCGGGGTCGTGATGAAACATGAGGCCCTGTGCTAAAAATAAAAAAAGAAATAAACAATTTCAAATTGTACCAATGATTCAGAATATGTACAAATGAGATGTTACTGTTTGGACTTTTCCAAATATTTCTATTGCGTTTGCTTGCGAAAAACGATGTCTTGACATATCTGTCAAACGGAACGTTATTGACAGCAGTTGTTGGCATTTGGTGTGGAAATTAAAGTGACTGGTTGTTGCGTGTTCGGTTAGTGTCACTGCACTGGCGGAGCAGCATTTAATCAACATTTTGATCGTATCAGCAGTGACTTTGGGCGATCGACGACAGAAAAGAAGATAAAGATTGACGTGTGCATTTAACAACTGCAGCTTTATTTTTCCCCTCGTTTACGCCCACCGGCACTTCCTGCCACGGGGTACCGGTTTGCTGAGATTTTTGGAAAATTCACATGAATTGAATTCTACTTTTTTAGTCACTTGTTTGTATGACAGCTACATGTTGTTCATTTATCAATTATTCCTTGATTGTCTTTATCACTTATCTTAATTTTTGTTATTGTTAATAGCCTGTTACATTTCTTCCAAAGATCTCTGTGGCAAGTCTGGACATTTTTGGATTTCAGCACCAGGGACAGTGACGCATGACAGGGGAAGAGTTTACGGTGGCGACAGTTTGACTTTAGCCGGATGGAACAGTTAGCTGCAAGAGTCGTTACGCACTCGATCTTCAGGGGAATTTTTGACAAAATAATATCTCTGACACATGGGAACTGTTTTGAATAGTGGGGTCAAATTTTCATAAAACGTCTCTGATAAACACCACGCTGAGTATATTAATTTTTATATGAACTACTTGCCAAGCAAAAAGGAAGCTTTCTCATTATTACCACTTTTGTCCTGCGTGGAGGAAGTCAAGCCTGGATACTATTAAACTTCTTCAATTGTAATGAAAAGGAAAGTTATGGTCTTTAGTCCCAGTGTCCTTGTACTTCGAGGCAACAGTCTCGAATTTGGGTTCTAAATTGGATAGTGATTTTAAATCAGACCGGCAAACTGCTGCTGTTGTTAAATCCAGCTCCTTATTTATTTTTTCAATTATTTTACACATCTGGCTAAGGCCAAGCCTCACTTTTCACAACAGCACTTTAGTTAACATTAGTCCATACTTTTGTGACATCTCGGCTGGATAAATGCAATGCATTTCATTTGAGAGTCAGCCAGTCCTCCCTGAAGCATCTCCAGTTGGTCCAAAATGCTGCTGCTAGCCCACAACTGGAGCTCGTAAGAGGGAGCACATAACTCCAATTCTGGCCTCCCTTCACAAGCTCCCATTTTAGAGTTCATTTGAAGATACTTTTATTTGTTTTCAAATCTTTAGATGATCTTGGCCCACCTTACCTCTCTGAGCTCCTCCACATCTTTGTACTTTTCCGGTGCCTCAGGTCAATGGACCAGATGCTAATGGAGGATCAAGGATGAAGCAAAGGCTCAGAGGGGATCCCTTCAAGACCTCCCGATAAACATCTTTGTCCATTTTTACAACTTGTCTTGAAAAACATTTTAGTTTTTTTGTCTTTCAACTCAGCATTGCAGACTTGGCGTTGTTTTCGCGTTTTGTTGTGCTGCTTTTATATTTTTCATGTTTTGACTTTATTTTTATATGTCAGATTTTTTTTTTACATGATGCACAGCACTTTGTGTGCGGCTGCAGTTCTTTTTCAAGTTCCCCAGACATAAAGTTGAGTTGTTTTGCTCCAAATACTGCTCCATCCTCTTTGCAGGAGTGCCTGCTGTTTGCGAGACTGTCGGCGTGTACTTTGGTACTGTAATGGTCAATCCCGAGCCATTTAATTCCTGCTGGGTATCATAAATACAGTCCGCGTTCTATTCATTCAATTCTATTTTCGCTCTAAAAGTGGCTCAGCAGATGGACGATTGGATCCGTGTATTTGTTCACAGCATGACAACCTTAACTGACTCATAATACGTGCTGCAGATAGCCGTGATCAGTGAAGGCATATTTTCATGTTATCTGTTTTGTGAGGTCATTTGGAGATTTTCTGCAAATGGTGATTCAAACCAAAGAGACACACATACCAAGGGCCAATTGTGCTTACTGGAGGATGATCCGATTTCTATTTCAAACACCGCATGAGTTTTCCCATTGCAAAAGGGGGTGGGGGGGGGGGGAGCGTTTTCCCACAAACAAAGGAAACAGGCACAATGCCACCTGATTTCTGTGGAGGTCTTTTGACTGCTGAAACAGTGGGGGGGGGGGGGGCAGGGGGGGTTGTTGTTGTTTTTTAGACTTGCTAGTGATAGTGCTCTTAGCAGACAAATATTGCAGCCCTCAGCGCCTACAAGCAGGGATTTATTTCTTGTTTGGACGCAAAGCACCTTTTGTGTTAATATTTGTATTGAGTTGCCTGTACCTTGACCTCACATTGTTCAGATTGGAGCTCCATTTGTATTCTGAAAAAATATACTGCAGCGCATATTGTCTTTTCATACAGGCATAAAGCAGGCGATTTTTCTTCTTATTTTGTCTCATTAACATGACATACATTCACTACGATGGAATACCCAAAGTAGTGAATGTTTCCAATATCTTTTCATTTTAAATAACCGATTACACAAGTTCTATGCTGTACAACCTTGGGAATGAAAGGAGCCACTTGGATTTGTGGCGAATGAGGTTGGCTGTGTTCACGCCCACAACAGTGCAAACCACCATTTTTTAAGGATACCGTCTTGCGCACAACTGCTTGTTCCCCACATGCCTGGATGGATGGATGGATGGATGGAAGTCCTTTGCTCATTGTAATTCGCATTTTTCCTCATGATACATTTGTTATGACAAACCTGAGGAACAAAACACATTTATGTTCAATTGCAAATATTTTCAGTTTCAAGCAAAAATGAAAGAATTGGCGTCATCATTCCAATGCTCCTGGATTGGAAATTTGATTTCTGTAGATTTGGGCTGAATTTACCCTGTTAAAAAAAAGGAGCAATGACGATCATCAATCTGGCATTTCCCAGTAGTTGACAGTCACGTTACATCAGCTCAGCAAAATCTCCATTTCCGAAACGATGTCATACCTTTGAATGGAAATTGGATCCGCGTGCTTCAGAATTACACAAGCGTCTGCACCTGCCTTTTGCGAACATGTTTCTCACACGCTGTTGTGTGGGAAGCAGTTGTTGACAGACAGCTTTGCTGTAATTTAGCAATTCAGAAGCTGTGTGAGACATCTGCAGTGCATCATCGCGCAAGCCACTTCATACAAAAGTCAACGAGACCGCATTTGCATTTCCGTAAGGCGGTCTACTTCTCCGCACCGAAATAGAATCACAAATTAACCAATGATCTGTTGGCAGCAGTTGTGTTAACTAATGTGTAAAGCAAGCAATAATGAGACTGTCAAAATAAGCCCTTTTTTTCTGTTCAGACAGGCCAATGTTGTTGCTTCATTGAAAGACTTACCACCTTTGGATAATAACTTCAAAGATCTGAGCATGTCGACTTCTCCATCTCGGTGCCTCAATTACTAATGATCTTGGAATGTTGGAGAGTAGAATATTCTCTCGTTGGCTTTGCTCATCCGCCTCAAAATCGGTCATCCCCACTGCCTGACTGGAATTATCCTGAGGCCGTGACCTTGTGCAGGATTGGATGGAACGGTCCTCAAATGGTTCAGGTCCTACTTGGAGGAAAGGAGTTACTTTGAGAATCATGGAAAGTTTCGAATCTGATCGAAAGGCCATGATATGTGGGGTGCCTCAAGAGTCAATCCGTGGACACTTTTTGTTCATGTTATCTTCAAGGTCAATCATGAACTGTTGCGTTTGTAAATGTTGTTTCCTTGCTTGTGTGAAGCGCATTGAGTTGGCTGGTGTGTGAAATGTACTTTGTATAAATAAAGCTGCCTTGCCTTAAAACTTTGACCTCAGAGGTTCCGCAGTATGACATTAGCACCCATTTAGCACTTCCCAACATATAATCCAACATGACTTCGATTCATAACGCTCCGCTCACAGCCATTCAGCCAGAAAATATTCGCTGTGAAGGGGCTTGTTCTTCCTGTTGCAGCGAGATTGTCACATAGTTAGCAATACGATCTTAAATCACAAGAATTAAGTGAATGATTGATTTAAGACGATACAGTGGTGGTGAAATGAACTGCTTTGACAACAGTCTTTGAGGACAGCAGCGCAAGATGACCCATGACAGAATAAAGTGTTGCGAAGTCCTGCAAAGTTGTGATGACTACTCAACTGCAGACTGGCTTAGACCATGGCAGGTTTGACAACTTAGTTTTCTTCACCTTTTTTCACACACCTTCCTCACTGGAGGGCACCGTGAAGTGTCTGCACGGCCTGATTATTATGGATTTGATCGGCCTGTCAGACGATATCTATATTAAGGAAGCCACCCTTCCTCTCCCTCTGCTCCTTTGCCTCGTTCTGTCTTGGCCCTCACTGCGTCTTATTCTCCCACATCACAGCCTTCGTTCATCCTGCCTCCCTCAGCGGTTCGTCTGCGTTTCTTTCCCTCCTTTTTCCTTTCCACAAACAACCCATTCCTTCCCCTCAGATCCTCTGCTGCAGCGCCGAGGCACCTGCCCACACACTTTTTACCCTCAGTCCATCTTATTCTCTTCGATATGAACTCTCTCCCTCTCGCTCGGTTTGCTGCCGCTCTTTCCTCCCTCTCTCTCGCTCTGAATATTTCATGATTTGTTGGCAAAGTGCTGAGGTGAGGAGCCTGTCTAGAGCTTGCACGGCACAAATATTTACGCTCTGAACTTGGCTTAGTTGAGTGTCGGGACAAACTGTGTGTGTGTGTGTGTGTGTGTGTGTGTGTGTGTGTGTGTGTGTGTGTGTGTGTGTGTGTGTGTGTGTGTGCGATCTATGTAACTGTGATTACATGTGACATGGCTCCCCAGAGGGCAGAGAAGGGTTTTGGTCTCTCATCCTGCATTGTTGAGGATACAGCTCCATTTCACCTTCTCTATGATGGCGATGGATGATAGATAGATGGAGAGATGGAGAGATGGAGAGATGGAGAGATGGAGAGATGGATAGATGGATAGATGGATAGATAGATAGATAGAATAGGTCATAGGACAGGAACTGAAGGTGGAGGACAAAGAAAGCCTCTCGTTGGCAAATGTCTTTTCTATTTTGGCTGGCAAAGGTGAAGCTCAATTGCAGGTCTGGAGGAACATCAAAACACAATTAAAGGCTGACATGGAACCGGTGATGCAGAAGAGTGAGGACACGCAAGGAGGAGTGGAGCTCGGCAAAGAGAGAAGGACAAGAGAGGGAGTCTCTGGGGAAGTTGACAGAGAAGCTCAGAGAAATAATTGTATTTTATTAATGGAGAAGTGATAGAAAAGGAGCAATCATTTGGATGGCGTGTCTTGGTTTATGTGTGAGTAAAAAGAAGAAAATAGGTTGGGTTAAGTTTATTACAGATTCATCACATTATAAAGTGGATTTACTCCCATCAGTGCAGACACCCTTGGTGGCCACTGAATGAATGCTAATGACATTGGTGATCCCCAGGCTTCATATTCTCACCACCTGCAAGAGAGACGATGCCCGATCAATTGATGCTTACTTTGCTTTTAAATTGGAGGAAAACTTTCTATACACGACTAGGCCACATGATTATTACAGACGTACTTTACAGGGTACCAGAGTAGACAGAGTGAAGGTTTTTGGAGCCAGTCAAACATGTCTGGAGATGCCACTTGTAAGAGCTCTCGTGGTCACATTACTCAAGTGATATTGTTCAGACGATGATTGCTTGTTGTCCCGTCATTGAACAAGGGCATGACTCATTTCGAGCAACATCTGACACAAAATGAGTGACTGAGCTAAGGTCAAAGGTCTGACTCAGACATCTTTCCTTTCACTGCATGTGGTGGGTTTATTCAATTTTTGGACTCTTTTTTTTTTTTTTCGTGACCGGCATGAATCCTGGGCAGAGGTTGGTTAGACCTGATGTTGAAAATTTCGCAGATAAACACAGGCCGGCGGATCTGCAAGCAATAGGGCTGTGCCATTGTGGGGGTGTTCACAGCCAACTTCACTTGTGGCTAATTAAAGCGACACAATTCATTCACTTGAATTGCAGCCTGCAAGTCGTGTGCTGCAATCTCGATAGCCGCTCTCAACACACCTGCAGCATGAGTGGGCACTTGCAAATGTTTACGCTCTCATTCACACTGTCATTGAGTGGGCTACTAAACTCCACATGACCTGGATGGAATACCAATTGGTAAAAATATTAATAGTTAATTATTTAAAAAAAAAAAAACAGAACATTTTATGCTAAGGAATGATCAGAAATCCAATATGTTATCGAGTATAAGTTGATGCGTCACCAAAAGATTGACAATGTATCTCATATAAGGACTGCTGCATAGTAATATAAAAGTGCAACTGAATGGTTCATGTAATATAACACTGTTCATCAGTCTAACCAATTTGGGCCAAAATATAGTGTTGTTGTCTATTCAAGCAACAATTATATTTTTGTTTGACTCACAGCAAGAGCGAAAATTTCACATCTGCAGCTGTTCTCATTCGAATACAATTGTCATGTGTGAAAAACAAAAAAAATCGAAATAAAGTCTTCTGTATGTTGACTTTCATATCTATAAGGATCATGCTGCCCTTTCGCAAGGCTGAAGACTTTGATGAATATGCAGTGTATTTTACCTCCCCCAGGGTGCTATTTCAGTTTTCTAAAAAAGGGAAAGGTCACAATTAACATTTTGTAAATGTTTTTTTTTTTATGTGTTTTATTTCATGATCCCGGTAACTTCTGCATAGAGACGTCAACGTGACAAAGCCTCACGTTGAGGTTCAAGAATAAGCACCGAATATCCATCCATCCGGCCATTATCTGAGCCGCTTACCCTCATTCGGGCCGCGGGGTGAACTGGAGTCTATCCAAGCTGAATTTGGTCGCCAGCCAATCACGTGTCACGTGTCGACAAACAACTATGCATTCGCGCTCACATTCGCACCTATGGACTATTTTTCAATGAACTTCACATGCATGTTTTTCTAATGAGGGCGTAAGAAGCTCATAGTCAAGACTGAAACCCAAAACCTCAAAACTGTAAGGTACAGGTGTCATCCACTCGTCACTGTGCTGTTCAAGCATGAACTAATTAGAAGGCTTTACACCATCAGGAGTAGCCATCAGTGAGTTTAAAAAAAAAAAACATTTTAAATGAAAATTAATCACCGATTCGATCAGAAGATGGACCGATCTATTTAGACGGCTTATTTACTGTTGACAACCAATCACTGGATTTTGCCTCCACTTCAGCCGATCAGACCTGTGCAAAGCCCACAAATGATCTGCGCTCATAAGAGAGTTCCGATTTCATTTGAGTCTTGGATTGTAGATGTTCTATTCCTGTCATGGTCAGAAGACATTTTCTGTATTCACCTCGTTAGCTACAGCGAAACGGCAAGGTGACACATCAGCCCTCCAGAGGACCTCACATAAAGTGTGATCCTCCCTTTTTGTGTCCCGCTGAGCTGATTGCCTTTGTTCTAAAAGCCCAGCGAGGCTTTCAGTCGATGTGCGACCAGAGCTGAGCACCTGTTGTTTGAGCATCGATCCTGGTCGCAGGAAGTGAGGCAAGATCTGTGGTGAAAGAGTTTGACTGACGCTGCGTCCAAGTTGCCCAGTAGGATGTTGAATCCTTTCTGTGATTATGGGATATGAACGGCTCCGTGCCCTTGGAACACACCCTCATCTTTGACCGCCATTGTAGGCAACCGGTTTATTGACTCCTGGATATAAATCATTATCTCGGTGCATTAATCCATACCGGTTAATATACTTTCTAATCTGTGGTCGGTGCCCAATTCTTGAATAAATGTCTTTCGGCAACGTCTGCAACATCCAGGATGCTGCTGTGACATGTCCCAGCTAGTTTGTTTATTTTAAAGGTGAATGGCAGAGAGCGCAAGGCAGACTTGTCCGTTCTGAACGGCTCCCCCGGCAGGCTTTGTTTCTCTTTGTTTGCACTCTCTCACTCTCCGAGCAATGTGTTGTGATTGAGGATTAAGCTGCAGCCTCAGTTTGATAAAGAAGAGTCGGTGAGACCCGTGTGCCTGTTCTCCGGGGGCCAGCTTTAAATGGCGGCGGCAGGCTCCTGCCCTCTCGTTGACCACACAGAAAGCCGACACAGCATCTCTCAGCTCGGCTCCTACCAACACCAAAGGAGTCAAGCTGTTCAATATTTTAGGTCTTCAAACGGGGAAGTATTGTTGCTGGTTCACATTTCAGTGCACCATCTATCCATGTTCGGCTGCTTAGGCCGTGCATGCTCGGAGGGCACCCAGTCCAGCTCAATTTGATTTTGCAGAATTAACAGCTTGCCAGGACCTCCCAGCGGTTTCCTGAGCACTGCCAAGGGGCCCTTGAGCAATACTCCAAATGCCAGACTGCACAGCCCCTCCTCTCCGACGTGCTCTCCCTGATGTGAGTTAAAAATGCAACATACAAATGTGGTTCACGCGCATGACTTATAGGCCGAAAAAAGGCATCCAATGCCCGTGAGTGACCCTTTGTTCTCTCAGGTGGCACAGCATGAAAAACTGGCATCATTGTGTTGAGGATGTTGCCACGTGGGCTCAGGAAGACTTCAGAAAACCATCGTCAGTTAAACGATTTGTCACAACATCGACAGATGGAAGTTCAAATGCTGCCATGCAGATTGTTGGCTTCTCTGGGCTTGCGCTCATGTGAGATGGACGGATGCAAAGTGTGCTGTGGTCTGACGAGGCCGCAATTGTTGCATAGCAGAAAGCAACTCAAGCAAAAGATTTTACTTTCCTGTCGACTAGTTAGCCTCATATTTTCTCTGGAGGGTTTTTGTCCTTTTTTTCCTGGATCTTGTTTCTCCCCGCAACAGGTGGAAAGTTTTGTAAAGCTGACACAGATAAGGCGCGGTGAGAATAATTATACACCGCCTAAGTGTGTCACTAAAATCTCCAAGCACCTTTTGATTATAAATTTATTATTCATGATGATAACTGAAGTACTTGTGTAGAACCATTTATTCGTATGCATTATTCATATAAACGAGCCGCACATAATGAATGTGGCAAATCAGCAGCGACTCGAGAAGAAGGGTCTGTTTATGTTTTCCCTCCCATTCTTTTGATTACACCCGTGCTACCCCCAAGGTGCCGCTTTTTTCACACTGTCTAAGAAGAGTTTTCTTGTCACAAATTGAAACATAATGCAAACATCCTTTTTGTATTCTATCATGTCATGTTGTATCGTGTCTGTAAATAATGGCAATTTTTTTTCATTAAGTGGCTCCACAAAATAAAAGCTGTATAGTCTACTTTAAAAAAAATGACGAGGATCCAGATGATCTTATTTTGTGCAACCACTTCACAAAATAAAAATTCAACAAAAACGTTTTTACAGCGTGTAAAACAACGTTATTTCTCCACAGTCTAGTCATCAAGGAAATATTTGTAAGATTATATTTTCAAATGTGAAGACTTTCATTCCCTAAATAACACTTAGATTGCTCAAAAATGTATTGTACCACACATAAAATACTACATTAGTATCATCCACGTTTTTCTATTTTCAAATTTACTCAATTTCGCCAAATGGTTGCATGAAATAAAATCATCTGTAACCATATATATATATATATATATATATATATATATATATATGGGCGGCCCGGTAGTCCAGTGGTTAGCACGTCGGCTTCACAGTGCAGAGGTACCGGGTTCGATTCCAGCTCCGGCCTCCCTGTGTGGAGTTTGCATGTTCTCCCCGGGCCTGCGTGGGTTTTCTCCGGGTGCTCCGGTTTCCTCCCACATTCCAAAAACATGCATGTCAGGCTGATTGGACGCTCTAAATTGTCCCTAGGTGTGAGTGTGGGCGTGGATGGTTGTTCGTCTCTGTGTGCCCTGCGATTGGCTGGCAACTGATTCAGGGTGTCCCCCGCCTACTGCCCGGAGATGGCTGGGATAGGCTCCAGCACCCCCCGCGACCCTAGTGAGGATCAAGCGGTTCGGAAAATGGATGGATGGATATATATATATATATATATATATATATATACAGTATATATTTTTTAAAGTCATTTTTAAGTAGCCTACTTCAAAAAAAAAAAAATGGTGTATCCGCTTGGCGAAATAAACCAAAGTAAATGCAACACACCATTTTTTTTTCCAGTGCGAGTATTGTCATTACTGATTTCCTTTACTCCCCAGATCCAATGTTAAAGTCATCTTGAAAATATGATGAGACACCAATGCAAGAACCTAACATAAGAATCTTAGGTTTACTCCAGTGCCGATTTTCTTTGACTTTAATGTACTTTGCGGAAGTACAATTGACGATCGTGATTACCTCACAGTCGTGAAGTTTCCTCCGATATAGCCTGGATGCACTCCGCGTGGGTTTTTCTCCACCGGTGACCAGTCCAGGGTGCACCCGCCTCCAACCAGACCTGACCTCAAATGGTCAGCTGATCAGCAAGCTCCGCAGGAGCCTAAGAATCAATCCTGATCATCTGACTCAGGTGTGTTGGAAGAGGCAGACATCTAAAAGAGGCTGGAAAGGGGCTCTGGAGGACCGGAGTCGCCAGGGTTCAGTTCACAGCTCGGCAACTATTGACAGTAGCATACCGTCAATGTTTATACAGTAGATGATGTTTCTATGGCTCTGGCGTGTTTATTTCGGGCGGTGTGTGACCGTACATGCCTCTGACAGGAGTCATAGTAAGGAGTTTTCCTCGGTCGTCAGTCTCTTCTCCTCGGGGTGCATGGCCTGAAAATGTATGTTATGGGTTAGGAGTGCTGAGTGCACTTGTGAGTTTCACAAGAACATCAAAACACAATCAAGTGGCGCGGGTCCCCGAGGCTCGCAGCCGGGAGTCGGCACTTAGGGTAAGAGGGGCTCGAGAAGGGAGGAAAGGGAGGGAAAGAAGTTGAAGGTATTTGGGCAAACGGGGGAAAGAATGTGCCGTTTGAAAAGGAATGAATGAAAAATGCAGTGCGCGAGAGATGGCTTTGTTGAAGCCAGATGTGCCGTTTCAAAAATACATCAGAAAAGTCACTTTGCTGTTTGTTTTACCTCAACGGTCACCTGGCAACGTTTTTTCCTTTTGACCCCGAAATGTTGACTCGGCTGCTTGTATTTTCCAATTTGACAACGGGCCTGATTCTTGGGGGCGCAAATGTTCATCTGATATGAATTATTGGAAAACGTCTGGGTGTTCACGACTAAGCGAATAACTAGCCGGTAGGAATCTATTCTATATTTTAATAAAAACTATTTTTTTTTGTCATTAATGATTGTTTTAACTTTTCAGAGCTAGTACTTTCAAAATTACGCTATTAATTGTGGAGGGGGGGGGAAATACAACTTGCATCCTTTAAAGGCCAAGTGTGAAGTAAACTTGGCCAACCATGTTTTTGAGTAATATCAATGGCTGAACAATTATAAGCATTTATAGAACAGCAAATTACTTGTGTCACACGTTTCACTGGTTTTCTTTTTTAGAGTGAGGCCAAGACTGAGAATAAACTGACTCCTAAAAACAACTTTCCCTATGATGCGTCAGGGAAACAAAATGGCAGCGCAGTTAGTGTTTCTGATTCTCGGAAAATTTCGAGATCCGGCCCATATGAGATTTCTTGAGTTTGGAGATGGCCACGCTTGTCATTAGAGAGCGCAGCGCGGGGGGGGAGGTGATGTCTTAGTCGAGAATGCGCCGCATAGCCCGAGTAAGACTTAAGACATTAATGGGCAGAGAAAAGCCAGGCAACGTCAACGTCAGCCTCTCCGCGAGGCCCAGGCGAGATCAGAGACTTTGTCGGAGCCAGACAGGGAGGCTAGAGGTGCTCGGAGATACAGACAGAAGAAGGAAAAAGGGAAAAGTTACCTAGTGACAAGCAGACAGAGGGAAGGGAAAGCACAGAAGGGGCCAGGGAGAAAACACTGACAGGGAGGGAGGATAAAGAGAAGACATGTTCCTTCTGCCACTTGCCTTTGCTGACTCCAGATTATGCGCTTCATTGGCCGCGTGTCACCTTGTGTACGCCTTGTGAAAAACATAGCAAGAGCCAAGCCGGTGAATGCATATGGCCAGCGCGCTGACAACTCAGTCGGACAAAACTTTCTATAGAGTATATTTGGGGTTGTTCGACTGTGGAAAGAGAAACCCAAACGGATGCCAGGCCATCGACTTGAGCTGTACCGTAAAGGCCGGAAAAGACTGGCGGTCGTGCGAATAAAGGCGATGCGACGTGACGGAGGGACTACGTGGCTGTCTGGACGCCTGGTGGAATGGCCCGAAATGAGGAAAGGAGTTGAAAGCAAATGGTTTCAAGTTTCAAGTGAGAATTCCTTCCTGGAACTGCTTCGGATTGCGATTGAAGTCACCGAGAAGCTAAATGGTGCTTATGTTGAATTAGGAAGCCTGCTCTGTCGTCGCATTTCCCTGACGGTGTTTTTGCCACGCGTCATTTAGTACAAAAAGCCCCCCCCCCCCGCCCCCCCAAAAAAAAACAACAGCATATAATCTGACACTGTCAGAGAAGGAATCATTGTAGAAATAATGGATTCCTAATGGAATTTTGGAGCGTCAAAAAGACATCTGTTTATTTATTTGAATGGTGTTCACACATTTTTGTGTAATAGTTCAAGATCTCATCTCCGTCGCAAATGGTCTCGTGTCGTCCAAATCTAATGACAGCAGTAAAAGAGCACATTAAACTGAGAGGCTCCTCCAAAATTTTTTTGGGGGGTGGGGGGGAGGGGGGGGGGTTCCCTCCCCATTATCTTTTGGTTGTTTGTTTTGCACGGCGGGTGAATTCAAGTTAAATTGCACGATGCACATGCTTGAAGTCTGGAGATTGACTTGGCCCCTGATGAAATCCTTTGTCGCTTTGGCAATGTCCATCCATCCATTTTCTCAACCGCTTATTGTTAGCAAGGGTCGCAGGTAAGCTGGAGTCTAGCCCCGTTGACTGGGCATCAAAAAATATATATATATATTCGCAACACACCTCCTTTGTTCAGTTCTGCAATTATCTGCATTGTGAAGGATCTTTTTTTTTTTAAGTTACCAGAGACTTTCATATTTAGAAATGGTAAAGTTGTGTATTCAGTCCAGATGTAACCGACTGAAAATAGAAATTCAAAATGCTGACATCACATCTCGGCTCCATCTTTTGACGTCAAACGAAAATACTTTCAGCCTAACATAAAAATAAAAGGATTGGCAAAACTGATCACACAGTTTAGAGAGGCGTGTACATGCGTGCGGTGTGTGAAATCGCGCCAAAAGAAATGTCTTTTTTTTTTCTAAATTGTGTGTACCTATTAATGGGTTCAGTCTAAATGATTAATAAAACATTACATATAGCATATAGAATCGATTAGGGAAGGGAAATGGTGCTAATTTCAGCAATTCAATTGTGAACTACATCCCACCCTAACATTTAACTTTCAACTGAAAGTTGCCGTCTACAAAGGAGTCCCTTTTGACTTTCTTTCCGCCTTTTCCCTTTAGGGTTAAGAATCTATTATTCATCCTTTCTCTTCACACCAGGAGGGCCCAGTCCAAGACTGTTTGAAGCTTGCAAGGATGACATAAATGAAATAAAAAGTCCGATGCAAGAACTCCATCATCTGACATCTTTTTTTTTTTTTGGCGGGGGATGCATACGTTATTTGTAGGTCAAACTACAGTGGAGCTAATGTCTTACAAACATGACTCCTTATGGGGGTCCAGAAAAGGTTCAAAAGGACTCCAGCTATAAGAGAGAAGTACCTGTAGATTGCCGACTATTTAAGTGATATAAAAGGAAAATGGCCGAAGCTCACACAAGGCACACTTAATAATCGCGTTCCCATTTTTCCAATATGTATTTGACATCATTAGGGGTGGCCTTTGGTTCTAAGTGGCCATTATTAAGTTTTGAGATCGTCATAAGTCAAGCGCCCAGCCTTCATGCTTGCAATGAAAATGACACTAAATGTGAACTTTCATTTCGGACTAGTGTTTTTCTTACAAAAACTTCAAGAATTGAAAATCAAGGTGTGAGGCCATGCAAGACTTAGGTCATTTTTCAGTGGTTGGGAGGAGGTCCCAAGAAAAGAAAAAAAAAAAAAAGGAGCAGTCAATATATGTGTCATGTTCTGTCTTGAGTGAAGGGCGTTTCCCTCCAGCAGGCGCACCTGCGCCGCGTTTCCCCATCAAGCCTGGCTATGAATTTCAGGACTGACAAGCTGCCTGGTCCTTGTCAGATTAGTGACCTTGCTGTTGTTGTGCTTCAAGTGTGATTTTTTTTTTTTAAAGACCTCTCATTTTGTTCATACATCCTCATTTGTCAGTATTTTGGGTTTTCAATTATTGCTCTTGATCATGGTTTTTGTGTTATTAAACTTTGCCTTTGCAAGCGCTTTTTGCTTCATACATTGTTTTTCCACGGCTCCTTGTGACCAGCAATTTCAGCTTTCACTTTGTTAGTGAGATTTTCTTTCATAAATATATATTTTTTTAATCACGCTTTGTCTGAGCCTGCCTTTTTGGAATCCAAAAACATTTTTCGGTTCAGTCTGAACCTGGCAACGTGTGCCCCTTGTCGGACTCAAAGGTGATGATATAGCTCTGTTTGTGCGCTTGTGTTTTCACTTCACTTCAACAATATAAACAGAAAACAACTCACCTGATTACGGGAGGGTTACTGTAGTGTCGTACTTGACAACATGTGCTCAGAGATTTATGTAGTACTGAGAGAGAGAGAGAGAGAGAGAAAGAGAAAACGCATCCATAAAAGCTGCACGAGAAGACAAAGCGCAGACTCTGCAGACTAAAGGTAGGACAGATTACCTCGGTCCAGACTTCCATCCATCTACTGAGGTATCAAAATTGATTGGGGAGGGGAACAAAATCATACTAAGCTCTTCCACAGCAAGTAAAAAAAAAAAAAAAAAGAGGAATTTCCCTGGATTCTTTTTTAGTGCAGATTGAAGAGTAGGCCATCTTCTCCCTACAATGAAATGCAAAGTGGAGCAGAGGAGGAGGAAAAGTAGGCCTGAATTATGCTAATTAAGGAGGCAGGCTCACACTCGAAAGCACTCCAGCGATTCCGTGTTGATTCTGATTAAAACATTTTGCTGGTCAGACCTAAAAATGTGCAGTTGTTTTTTTTTTGTTTTCCTTGGTGTGAGTCTGTTCAACTTATAAACAACGAAAAGTCATGGTGGCCGTTCGACATAAAATAGACCGGCAAAATGAAGAATCTGGGGGTCTATTTTGTGCACTCGTGTGCGTGCGCGTCTCGGATGTGACAGACACCAACCGAGGGGGTTTGTCTTTTCAGTTCCTAGAACTTGAAGTTGCATCAGTAACTTTCTCGCTCCTCGCCATTAATTTTCCTCTGGCGTTGCCTGTCAGCGCTGACATTGATGTTACCTGATGTCTCAATAATAAAACACAAGAGGAATGTTTGCTTCCAAGGGAAGAAGAGCAAAACAGTGCTCGATGTTGTCCTGAAACCGAAACCCTATTGTGGCTTTTTTTTCCCCCCCTCAGCACTAAATTAAAAATGATCCAGCATCCTCGGATGTGATGGTGTCACACCGCTAATTCATCATATATCTGTCTAAGCTTGTGGCGCTCGTATGACGCCCCCCCCCCCCCCCCCGGTGGTCTTTGACGACGAAATGGCACGGAAAGCTAAAGCGTCCTTTATTGGCAATTAACATGGCCTCATGAATAACTCTGGTCGGTGTTTTTACAGTCAGAAATCAAATGCGGCGCGAATCGAGTCCTATCATTATTGATTCTTTGCTGTTTCTCCCCTCCGAGGTTCGCCGTGTAACAATCAATCACCGGAAGCGAGCTCTGTCTCTCACACCCACTGATGGAATATTGACAAATGACGACATTTGAAAAGAATGATGGGTGCCCTGAAATGTTGTAAATCTATGAGGCCACTTGTTAACTGTCCAGCACATCCACTGACTTGAATACTTAGAGTCAAGCATTACTCACTGACTGGGGGGGAGCAGGTGGGGGGGGGGGGGGGGCGTTGGGATTGACAGACAAACAACAACGCTTTTGAAACTTTATCACCCATATCGTGTTCGTCGCAGACAAGTATAAACCGTGAACCGAACCCCAAGTGTGTCTGATCAGCTTGCGTCACTCGTTAACTTCCGTTTGATTTCTTTTAAGCTTCACTGATGGTGTTATTGAGCTTCCAAAGCACCACCACTCCTGAAAGAGTATCTTGTCCAACCATGCCGGAATAATTTCAAATCTATGTTCACATGGTTTATTAAGAAAAATAAATGAGCTGTCACCTCCATTCATTGGGCATTTTCTATACTGCTCATTATGATGAGGGTCACAGGTGAGCTGGCACCCACACTAAACAAAAACATCGACTTAAAAAAAAATTGATCTGGATGCAGATGATTTCATTTTGAGCCCCCATTTGATGAAATGAAATTGGGAGAATTCAATTCATCAATTTTATCAGTGTAGGACACATACAAACAACCTATTCCCACTCACATTCACACCTATGGCCAATTTAAGTCTGAACCAAACATCAGGGGTGTGGGGGGCTATCAGGAATTTTGGGAGATTCCTGAACAGCCACTCAATCCCAGAGCCAGTCAAACAGGAACACGAATCACAGAAGAGGATGTGAGGGAGATATGCGGGTCTTCAGCATGCGGATGCATCACCATCCAGTTGAAAGAATCCAAAGTTAACGATCGTTTCGGGAACGATCATTTTCATCATCCTTCTTTCATGAAAGCTCTCAATAGGCAATAATTGTCCGAATTGGCGATCAAGTCCGAGTGGTACACAGGAATCGTGAGTTGAACCAAAATCGTCAGAGCTGTGAGGGAGACGCATTACACCAATTGGCCGCCATGTTATTCATGTTCAAATGTACCTAGGCGTTCACGTTCTTTATTCAAAACTTTTTTTTGAAACCACCATGGCAGCACTCGGCGGCCTCGTTTCCTATCTGACACTTAGAATTGATGTCAAAGAGTTCAGTATTGGTTTCAGAAAACATTCTTTGCCTGCGTATCTGTCAATCAAACGCCTTTTAATGACGACTGGCTTTGGTCTGGGGCACTCCGTCATAAAGGTCACATTGGTAAATGGCCGCATGGATATTTTCCATTTCCGCAGAAGAACGCCGGAGCTCCATCGAGCTCTCGACTTTTCTTGCCCTGCTTATTCAGTTTGGCCGGAGGAGCGGCTCTCCCGCTTAAAAATGGTGACCCCTGCACTCAAGGGGACCAACCATGTTGCACAATTTGTTTGTACACTTCCCCACTCTCTTTTAATCATACTACAGAAGCGCTCCCTTTATATTTCTATTTAGCATACGGGTGTATTCATCCCTCTTGTCACACATGTTGTGAGAAGTTGTTGGTAGATGAGAGAGAGGATCAAAACTGAAGGTTCCAAGGACGGCGGGACCGTAGATGTCTACGGCCGTGGGGGCAGCGCGCTGCTTATCATCCACCGCCAGAAAACGCCCACGCCGCACGCTCTACCCTGCTACCTGTAATGCAACAAATGTCGAAAGTGGCCCCTCCCATCGACAAGCGTGTGCCTTGCCTGATCAATTCAGTCAGAATCAAATCAAGTTGCCGAAACATCAAAGGATAACCGGCGAATGCATTTGAGCTAACTTTGAAGCGTCATAGTAAATAGTGAGAATAGTTCTTTTTAATACATGTACATAGTTTAGGGGGGAAAATCGTCACATGGTAATCTGAATTTGACTTTTGATAATGCAAAATGTATCTTTTTTTTCCTGGACGGGATCCACACCAACGCTCCACCTCCTTTTCAAATCATCCCAAGTATGTCAAGAAAATGGTTAGAAAAAAAATGTATAACCGTAGGCTTATATAATAACACACAGGCAAAAAAAAAACTATCCGAAGGAATAAGAGCAATACAAATTAACTTCATCGGCAGCGTTCAATTGATTGTGAGCAGCGTTCTCCTGAACCCAAACTACATTTCCTGCTCTAATTTCCCCTCCTCCTCTCGTTATTGTCGATGACTAGGGTGTTAATGATTGCATCTGGCGGTGCCACAAATTAATTCCTGCCTCTCTGGCAAAAAGCTGTTCCCCACCTGATTATGCAAAGCAGGCCTATATTCTCTCTCTTTGAAGTGGAGGAAAAGCTGCTTAGAGATTCCCCCCTCGAGGAACCGCGGCAACATGGGGAACATCAACAAACCCGAGTTCACGCAGAGGTCAGCAAGATGGCTGACCCTTTTGTACCCACGCTTTTCGCCTCAGATCATCTCCGTATCTTTTGCCTTTGCGTTAAGACGTGCCCCGATAAGATCCGGCAGCTGCATTTCAAAGAGGGTCAGCAAAAACGACCAATAAAAATAACCATGGAAACGTACTCAGTGGTGTGCGTTCACCCATTGAAGGGAGATGGAACAGGTGCGGGGGATATTGTAGCCGCCACAGTGTAATGTTTCCTTAGTCGGCTCTGCTTTATCTCCAGGGTCCAAAAATGCAATAAAGTAAATGGCTGGGGCACCATCCACTTAGGTAGGCGACATAACAGGAGGCGGGGAGGGGGGAACACTGCCCAGACAACTCAAATTAACCAAACTTGAAAAAGCTAACCTGGGAAAGCAAGTCGCTAATGCTAATTAGCCTCCTAGTAAACACTGCAACCTCTTTCTGTATTTTTTTTTCACTCAATCCAATTAGTTGCCAGGCAGATTTTATAGTGTGGGGGGGGGGGGGGCTACGCCAGCCATGGTCGGCTGCTCGGATTGGGGATTACAGATAACCGCCACGTTTTCCCAAACTCATTCTCAATTCCTCGGGGCTATCGTGCATGAAATCTGAACGGCGTGACTCAACCACACGCAGGGGGCGCGCATCCATCAACGCGTCGTATTGGTCGCTTATCCAAAGTGGGATCGCTTGGCCTCGTCCACACTACTCCGCGCCACTTTAGTGTTGAGAAGATAAAACGCAGGCGGTTGTACGCCGCATTCAAGAACATTTAAGGTCTGAGCATTTTCAGCCGGCTAAGAGTTGTACTGACCACTCTGGCATGACAGCATTCAGGTAATGAGCTTCTGGGGGATGATAGAACTTGATGACTTGTTGAAGGGTGTATAATTTGATGTAGTGGTACTTAAAAAGTGCTGCTAATTTTGTGTAGGACAGCGCAGGGGAGCTTTAACTTCATGACATGATTACCGCTCTTACATTTTCTGCTAGAATGAGAGGACATGTTGAGAAAAAAAAAACATATTTGCCAAAGTACCGTTTCCACTTTGTTTTGGTAAAAGTGGACCTCAGTTTGCTGCCGGAGGGCTCACACCCTCAAGAATCATCACCTAAATTTAGTTGAATGATCAAATAAAAGCAGCCGTGAACAAAAAGAAACTGCAATTGAGGCTCACCTGTAATTGAGAGTCGAGGGAATACTTGCAACGGCGTCCCGACATGATTGATATCACGTCAAATTTTGACGCATTGCATTGTGGGGGGAATTGGAACTCTGTTAAAGGTCAATGAGTGAACTTGTGAATTACAAGTCGGATGTCAATGTTTTGCTTTTCGGAAAGCAGGCAAAAAAAATTAAAATAATGTAATCAGATAAGGCCCTCTCTGCAAAAGACACATTATTTCCTCTTCCTCAGCCGAGCCAAAAACATCGGCCCCCAGGTTTTACAAGGCTGGGGAACCACTAGGATGCCCAGACGGCGGTCATATGAGGACACGCGGCCACGCTCTGGCCGCGCGGATCGGGTGTTAGGTAGCAGTCCGCGGTGAGCGGGGCTAAATGTGAAGTAGCTCGATAAGGGAAGAGCAATCTCCTCCCAGAGGTCCTCGGGTTCAGCTTCAGGACAGTCTTTGAGCACGGCCTCAACCACGGCAAAGTTCTCCGAGCTGGACATGGTGCATGTCGAATAGACCACGATGCCCCCCGGACGCACCGCTGACAGCGCAGAGCTGCGGGGAGAAGATCGACGGCGCACTTCAAGACAAATATTCTGACAGCAAACTTTTTTTGATAACATTTTTATCCGACGCTTACCAACCGTAGCGTCACGTGCGTCTCGCGGGAGGGCGATACGAGTGACAACAAAGGTTCATTTTCTCTCATTGTGGTTTGTCGCGGTGCGATTGTCACGCATCGGGGCTGAGAGCGGTTTTGGAATATTCTCACTCGTGTGGATGAATATTTAAAAAACCCTCAGTATGATGCAGTGCCGCAAAATTCAACTTCAATAATAAACACATTACGTTAAATTATTACCTCTCTGACGTCTTTCTAATTATTTTGATTAACCTCGTGGCCAGTGATTACAATTGAGTGGCTCGAATGTGATTTCACTCAGTTACTCACCCACCCCCCTCACCCAAAAAAATAAATAAAACCGTCCTCCTTCCTATGGGATTCCCATGCACACAGCAAAATGATTTGTCATTCGGACCGAAACAAGCCAAGTAGTTGGAAAAGTACAACCCTTGTCTGGGAAATCAAACGTTAGAAGACTCGGGAGACGTCCCCAACTTGCCGTAGAAGTTGGACCTGGAGCCGCGGCAGCCTGCCTCTCTCTTTTAACCTCTGTTCCACCTGCTGGCCAGCAGACGAGAACAGCCAGCTCCTGTCATTGGAGCAAGGAGCGTCAACCAGGACCTGTCACACACACGGCGACATATGCAAGTGAGATGTTGTTCATGCTCTGCTGCTAATCCAGCTTTTCCATTGCTGGAAAGGCGATGGAAAAGCCGCGCTCCGCTTCCAGACATGACAACGGATGACACCCCGTACCCAATCGGAACCCACCCAGCGCATTTCTACTGCGCTTGCTTCTTGCTCCCGTCTCCTTTTTTTTTTTTTTTGCTCAGATCTGTATCCTCAGTAAATGCAATCGCATGCAGCATTTTGATGATACAAGACCTCTGCAATCAATATACCTGCGAAATAGAATATGGTCCAATCCAGGAACCAAAAGAATAAATAAAGCAAAGTAGTTTCCGGTGACACTTTTGAGAGAGGTAATCAATTCACAATTTTTATTACTGTGGTTGTACTTTTTGTGGGTTTGAAAGTGGAAATTGTTGTCGAAGAACGTCTCCCGAGTTCAAAACAAAATTAAAATGAAGCTAATTAAGGTCGTGAAAATATCAGAATACAATAATAATAACATGAATGCTCTCTTTGCATGTTAGGTCTGATCCTCCGTGTGCCGTGGAGCAAAAATATGCAGCCGAGTGAAAATTGAATTCTGAATTGACCTTGACAAGACACATGAGCACTATCAAATGAAAAAACAAAAATAGTAAATGCTAAAAGACTACATCTGATCTTAATTATTAGTCTCACTGTACAAATCCTTTTCATTTGTTCGACTGACTTTAACGTTGGTGGCTATTATTTGTCTCAAACAATCTACTGTACTTGTGCAATCACAACGGTAGCGCTTTGCTTACTTTGTCATATATCCCCGCCTCACTTTGCCCAAAGGACCGTCCATCTTGGGCCGAGACAGCCACTCGGCTGCTCACCGAGCGCGGCAGGAAAGACTCCAAGGTTTTAGTCAGCCGGTCGCGTCGATGACGATCGGGTTCATTACAGCATAGGAAGGCTGGGAAGCAATTAGAGGAAAAAAAAAAAAAGATGAATGTGGAAATGTGGTAGGAATTTATTTTATTTATTTTTTCACTTTTTGAATGAGGCTACTTCGATTAATGCCCGTTGCCGCAACATTCTCATTTTCTGAGGCACAGCACAACTGTATATATTGCACGTCATGGAAAATGTAACCCTCACATTTCTGATGTGTTTTTTTTTCCTGAGGTGGGCCTTTCCTTAAGTGAACAAACTGTGCTGCACTAGAGTCGCGCGGCTCCGTTTGAGGATTAATTCTTTAAAAGGCTGCTTAAGTAAAAGCAGAGTCACCTGGGGTAGCGCACTGCATTATAGCAAAAGCTTTGCCCCCGGGAGCAGCGCAAAGATCCAAAACCTTCTCTCCATCTTGGACCTGCAGAGCGAGCACCGGGAGCAAGGAAGCGGCGTTGAGGAGGTAGTACTGCTTCAGCTGGCCGGGCCTGTGAGCCTGCGATGGAAAACGCAGTGGAAAGGGGTGGATGTAACACTGCAGCGGCGAGGAGGGCGGACCCAAGCGAGCTTCTGATTGAGCCTGCTGAATGGGAGCTCGAGAACCGTTGTCAAGTCGGAGATGCGAGTTATCGCTTGGACACTTGGAGAGAGACCCTTTGGATGTTTGGCAGTCAGCATCGAACACAGTGCGCAAAGCACCAGGCAATGTCAGGGCTTCTTTCTGAGGCAGTAGGGTGGAAAAGCCTTTTGACAAGAGGACACGCTTGACGTCTGTTGCGACGGTGAAGCGGTTGAGCAAAATCCCGTACTGCCAAGAGGCAGGGTCGAGCAGCACAGATCTGTCAAACAGAAACCGAAGCAGTAAGCAAAAATTGAGGGCAATAAAAACAGCGCACTAATATCGACAACTATACTAACCTCACAGATGCCCACAAGTCCCCGAGCTGTTCGCTGTACTGATGGTCAAAATGCTCCAAAATGAGCTGGCATGAGGATCGCTCTTTTTTACTTGTTCTGATTACCTGTTGCGAAGAGAATGCCAAGAGTTTCTTATTTAGATGCACTCGACAAGCAGCATTTTACAAGGAAAGCACTCCGGATGTTTGTACAGGGATGAGTCATCCATCCTCTGAACCTGATTTGATTCCCAAACAGGAGGAGACAAATACATAATTTGACATTCTCAAGCACAGTAAATTGTTTATTGGGATTTAATTGCTTTGCCTAAACTGACTGGATAGCGGACAATGCATTATTATGCAAGCGTCTTCTCGTGCTGACATTCTCAAAGTTTGGAACTAGTACCACTAGTGGTCAGCGAGCGCCCTCTAGCGGTATGTAAAAGATTCTCTGTCGAAGTAGTATCTGCATTTAATCTTGATAAGGATATACTGTATTTTAATAAAAAGCCATCTATTTTATAATCCACTTATCCTCACCAGCTGTCTTCGGGCAGTAGAGGGGGTGGGGGGGGAGGGGGGTCACCCTGAACTGCTTGCCAGCCAATCGCAAGGCACACTTAGAGGAGCAACCATTTGTGCTTTCAGTCACACCGAGGGAAAATTTAAGGTTTTCCATTAACTGTGGATACTGTTACAGCGGATTACAGTTACATCATTATGTACTTTTTAGAAATAAAGCCTCTCATGCTTTTTTTAATGAAGACGTTGGTCTCCAACGCCACATTTTAATGTTGATCATGATAAAGGCTGTCAAATAGTTTGTGTAAGATGTTTGAGAACCACAGACCTAAAGAACTTATAAAATGACTTTTGTCAAAAATGTTAGCAACGATAGAAATATTTGTAACAGTTTTGTGTGTGGTAGAGTGCACTCCCAACAAAAACAAATAAAAAACGTGTGCCACGTGTCAAACATGATACGATTAAGTGCCGGGTGGATTGGCAGATCTGCCAATCACCAGCAATCATTTTCTGTCTTATTTGTCTGTGTATGTATTTATTTTGCTTACTCCACTTGGAATATTTCTCAATTTTTAACCGGGCTATTGCTTACGTCAGTTGGTTTTACGTTTACAGTTGTCAAGGTGTAATGCAGTGGCGATATCTGCGGGACAAAGTTTGAAACACAGGATGCAGAAACTGCATGTGTTTTGAAAACCTATTTTGTGATCACGCTTACGCGCTTGAAATTAACAAATGTGTTCTTCTCTGTTGTATATATGGCATGATAAATGAGTAGCGAGTACCAACCGTCGGCTTGTCAAATAATAACAGCGACACGTGTAGAGGGACGATAAGCGTCTCCAGGAACAGACGAGAAGTCAGCGTGATTTGTTTACCTGTGGGCTGGAGGCTTGTTTTGTCTTATTGTGTTTTCGAACAACATCGCGGTCAGCTGACGAACACAGAAGCCTGGGCTTTAGAATCCAACTTCTGTCGTGTAATATCCTCCGTAGGTACGCTGGATAAGGAAACATTTGATTCCTCCATGAAGACCCCAGAAATTCTCAGGGTGGATTTAAACAAGAAAGGTTTATATTAACCATCGGAAATGTCACCGTTTCTTATTCTACTCCAAAGGTTGACTGTCAGTGTGCCCTTTTACAGTAGACAGCGTCACCACGTGGACTAGATAATAAAGTGGCGCAACTCACATTGTCAGAGCAAGTATAACAGTACGGTACAAGTACACGACACACACACACACACACACAAAAAGTACAAGAAAAAGTGGTCCACATTCGGCCGAAAATCCATGACCCTAATGAGGACAGCCAGTCAAGAAAATGGTTGGATGAAATTGTTTGATGAATTACAATTATGCATGAATACAGGACTACGATTCAAAATTTGATTTATCAATACACTATAAATATTCATGTGACGTCTGCCTCATTAATTTGGCCGTTTGTTATATATTTGGTTCATTTAAATGCATTTATTAATTTTATTATTATTTTATCTTATTTTATCAATTGGTTTATTGATGTTTTTGTAAATGAAATCATAAAAAGTCAAATAAACAAGTTGCATATTTACCCATTGTTAATTTATTGTATTAAATTTCCCCAGTGTGGGATATAATAAAGGATATCTTATCTTAAATGCTTGATTGGACTTCAATATATGTAACCCAATTAAAATGAGAATACGTTATTTCATCAAAATTGTTTATTGTTCATATTACACTATTGTTCATATTACACACATATTGTTCATATTGTTCATATTACATTTTGCACTACTGAGCCCAAACCGTGTCGAAATCGGCAAAGATTTCGATGTTATGATGATTTTATTTGAGCCAAAAACAGGAAATTCACGGTTCAAGATGGTGGCTAAAGTTGTATGCGCTCAACCTGCCGTGATATTCACTTGTGGTTTCTCAATGGGTTGTCAACCGCTTCTTGAATAGGGCTTGTTGACACGCATGCGCACATGTAAGAGAACGCCAATAACACCGAAAGTAGATAACTGGCATTTTTGTTCTTATTATTATTATTGGTTGCGTGTATTTTTATACTATTGACAGATTATTAAATAAAGAATTACTGTATTAAACACACGCACACGCTCACAAACCGGAAGTCAACCCAACACAGGGACATTGCGCATGTGCAGTCCTCTCGTGCTTTCGACCTCCACTCGTCACTAGTAAGGGCTAATCTCTCCTGTCACACCGCGTTTTAAATTACTCTTTAAAAAGTACGTGTCGCCTCTGCGCTATGTATTAATTTCAAACAAGCGACATTGTTCAGTTGTGTTCCACTAGCTTGTTTGTTGGCAGCCACACCTTTCCGATTGCACCCTACGCTGACCTTACTCGTGTGTGGCCGCTCTGCACTTATATTCATATCCCGTTGCAAGTTACCTTCGCTGTCCCACGAATGTGCACCTTGAGATGTTTTCAATGGATTTCGTTTGTCTTTGCGCAGATCTTAATCACCTCCGGCTCCAGTGCTTGACCCGACGAGGACGTCCTGTCGTGATGTATGCCTGTGCTAAGTTCGTCTCAACGCCCTCTCTGGTGAGGCTCGACAAAGTGGATGGGAATGACAACGTGTACGCGTGAATGTGGCATTTTTAGGAGCCAATCCATTAGTTTGATGTTGTTAACATTTGTTCTAACAACTTGCTAGGGTCTGTCAATGACCCTTTGCAAAAAAGTTAGCCTGTGTGAACAAGGACGAGGAAGACTGACCAGCTATCAAAACAAATTTGGGCAAACATTTTTGCTCAAGGGGGCGTATTTGATTTTTATAATGGGGAGTCTAAAACGCTTTATGGAAGAAAAAAAATACGTTTACATCACTTCAGACCCGAAAACCCTGATCAGTCATCACTAAAATTCATGTGCACATAACTACTTTAGTCAGACTTGTTGCGCAACTCAGGTTTAATGTATAGACAATTATGAAGGCCTCTATTAGATGAGTCATGATTTTACTTTATCACTGATTTAATAAACCATACCATTCTTTCTCCCCCTTTATGTAGGTCCGTGCAGGATCCCAGGCTCTGTACAGGCCACTGTCAGCAGCTGTAGTGTCAGATGCCAAGAGGGCAGAGGTGAGCAGCAGCCAATATGGAAAGTTTGTTGTGTTCATGTCATGTCTATCAGATGGAACTTGGTGTACAAAATTCAATGTAACAGCATTGGTGTAATTTCCAAGACTGAACCCTGGTAACAACATAACATTGTGTGTGTGTGTGTGTGTGTGTGTGTGTGTGTGTGTGTGTGCGCGCGTGTGCGTGTGCATGCGTGTCTTCGGAAAAGCTAACAGGATAAGAATGGATTTTAGCAAACACAAATGACACTAGTTTTGTATTTTTGAAAGATTACATTTGTCATCATTTCTGCTATGCGTTCGTCTATTATCTTCAAGACCGCCGCACTCCTCCTACCCCGGGGAAACGCCGCTTCCCAGCAGCAGGTGGCACTGCGTGGATTTCAGACCAGCACGGTGAGCCGTGACATCGACACTGCTGCCAAGTTCATTGGAGCTGGAGCTGCCACTGTGGGAGTGGCGGGATCTGGAGCCGGGATTGGGACAGTGTTCGGTAGCCTCATTATTGGCTATGCCAGGTAAACCATCTTCATTTATAGGTTGGTGTGTAAATAAAAACGCGGGATGCTTTTTTTCCCTAATCCTTCATACATGAATGCTGTTTCCTTTTTTCCGCAGAAACCCTTCTCTGAAGCAGCAGCTGTTCTCCTACGCCATCCTGGGCTTTGCTCTTTCCGAAGCCATGGGTCTCTTCTGTCTGATGGTTGCGTTTCTCATTCTGTTTGCCATGTAACCCATTTCAAGCAATCTACAACCAGGGACGTGTCACAATGTTACCAAGAATGAGCAGTCTGCACTTCCATTAATGGTACAAGAACACAATCATGGTGCTTAGTCCTCATTGGCTGTAATAATTGTGAGCAATTGGCAAAGCAACCATTTGTAATGGTGTTTGCTATTACATTGTATATTTAGTCAAATGTTTTTTTTTGTTAAATATCTCATAAAAGAAAACATTGAATCTGTGAACTCAGTGTGGGCATTTTAATTGCTGTGTTGTGAGAAATTTCAAGAACTGAGAATAGATGTCACCCTCAACTAGGAAATCCTGTTTTCTCGTGGCAATAAGAAGGAATAATTTTAACAGTAAAAATTATGGGGGGGGGGGGGGGCGCACGTCCGACACCTGGTCAGCACGTCCGCCTCGCAGTGCAGAGGTCCGCGGCAAGATTCCGGGCTCTGGCCTTCCTGTGTGGAGTTGACATGTTCTCCCTGTGCCTGTGGGTTTTCTCCGGGCACTCCGGTTTCCTTCCACTTTCCAAAAAACATGCATGGTAGGTTAATAAAACACTCTAAATTGTCCCCTAAATGTGTTTGTGAGTGTAAATGGTTGTTGTTTGTCTGTGTGTGCCCTGTGATTGCCTACTGCTGAAGACAGCTGTAATCGGCTTCAGCATGCCCGCAACCGTCGTGAGGATGAGTGGCATGAATGGATGGATGGATTATATTGGGAATGTGTAACTTGCAAATTGCAGCGGTGGCCGGGCAAGTATAAGGGGAAAAAAAATCCAATGGCAAGGTTGATTGTGAAATGTGATTCGTTTAATCTTCGAAATAAATAAAATAAAGTTCGATAGTTAAAGCAGTCCTTTTCAAATAGTGGGGGCGCGTGTGACTCTGGGGAACATGCTTTTTTGCTGCAGAATAGAGTATACAGTACTTGCACATCTACGACAGCAGATGGCAGTGGCGCCGTCATTGTCAGAGACGGCGCAGGGAGTACAGTATTAGCTCTACAGTAGTGGTTCTGAACCTGGGTTCGATCGAACTCCAGAGGTTCGGTGAATTGGTCTCTGGGGTTCGACGGAGCCTCTGCCATGGAGGTTAAGTCATACCTGACTCAAGATGTCAATTAGTTATGACACGCCCGCTTGTCCATCGCTGGCTGCAGATGATCACATGACATTGGTTGTCCAATCAGTGTTGCAGGAAATTAGGTTCGCTCAGTTGTCACTGTGTGACTGTCGTGGTAGTACGTCAAACAATTTTAAAAAAAACTATACATATGCTATGTGATTTTATTGACTTTTTTCTGTTTTTAATAAATGTGGTCTTGAATTTGTTTTAAAAAAAACACTCATTTTATTTTTTGCTCACGTTTATATGCACGTTCACGTTCAGTGAACGTGCATATGAACTGGTTTGGTTCCCGAGGTTAAGAGTCACTGCTCAACAGTGTAGTTTTTAGGGTTTTTTTCAACGAGCAGGCAATACGAAGTGCATTAAATAAACCCTCAAGAGACTAGATGAAACCTAAGGTGGAGAGAGACAAAGATAATGACACAAAAGAAAGTCAAACCTCGGTTTTCGACCATAATCCGTTCCTGAAGGCTGGTCGAAAAGCGATTTGTTCGAAATCCGAAACTGTGTTATTTGATTAGGGGCTAATACACGAAGCAGAAATAACATAAAAACAGTCAGATTTGTGCAAATCACAAGATACACGTCTGCTCACAATGAACGCTACACTACACCGGGACGCGTCACTTTCTCATGTAAGGAAGGCAAGAGGAGTCAAGTGGCGTTTTTGGGTTTGCATAATTTGGGCGAAACCGGTTTTCGGTCGTAATCCGAGGAATTTTGTGGTCTAAAACCAATTTGGTCAAGAACAGAGAAGTTCTAAAATCGAGGTATGACTGACGAAGCATGTGTAGGGTTTGGCTTCACTGTGACTACAATGGGAGACGAGAAAAGACAGGTGTGTTAACTCTGTCTAACTCGGTAATTTTTTTTTCAAGCTAATTGATGCATTTAAAATATTTTCTTTTCAGACAAAAAAAACCCTCAACAATGTCAATAAAGTTATTCTTTGCTGTAAAGTGAACAATACTTATTTATTTTTTCTTTTCTTTAATGCTAATAAGGATACACTAATGCAGACGTGTTCTTATAACAATTTTTATCGATAAATGATAATTGTCGTGGCGACAGAGAGTGGTGGAAGGGGCACGAATTGTTTTCTTCTTGTTTGAGCGGCGTAATAGAAAATAATTGAGAAGCACTGAGGGAAAGAAGGGTTTTAATGTCAGTGTAGTTGTAGATTGGCCTTCACTCCTTCTGAAAAACTCTGTGCAGTTTATGGTAGGTCATGGCAGCAACGCGGGGTGAAATCTGATTATACAGTGTAGCTGCTATCTTCTTAGCTGTGTGCGTTTAATGCGCAGCATGTTTGCATGCATATTTGCACTGAGGATTGAGAGGAAAAATTTCATCGATGCTGCATGTCATACGTAAGCATACTTGACAGTAAAGAAGACCTTGACCTGGATGGGGAAAATATAAATCCGACGTTCAGTAGTGCAAACGGCGAAATGGCGCAAAATCCAGATTCTCTGACTGTTGTGTCACGTCAGTTCGTTCCTTTGTTTTACTCCGTTCCCACTTTTTGTGCATGCCGGCTCCAGACTGTCTCTTCCCGCCCTTGCACCTGGTTCGTCCTGATTGCGCCGGCTACTATATGTATCGAGCTAACTTCCTCGGCAACTTTGTTAGCTGCGCTTTGATGTTACGTCGCTGATTCCAGGTAAGTCGTTTGTTTTAAATCTTCTACTTTTGCCTCGCGTCTTTCGGTATTGTTGCCTTTGTTGCTTGCCTAAACTGCCAATCGAACCCCGGGGGAATTGTCCTTTTGTGTTCGGCTCTTGCATTTGGGGTCTGCTCTTTGCATTGTTCATAATCGAACGAACTCAACAAAATATGGGCATAGTGAGCATCTAAGTAGATACTCGGTTAAATTTCATTGAAAAAAAACCCTTTGAACCGAATGCGTAACGTTTTCATCCTGCTACTTTCGGTGTACATCGCTAATGTAAATATGGAAGTCTTTTGAACATTTGTCTTCAGCTAAAATTATGATCGGTTAAAGAAAAAACATTTCATGATTTCACTCCTCAGCATTTTGGATCGATTTTATTGTGGTGGACAACTGACACGTCTGACAAGGTAAAGGTAACTCTTACTCTGCTTTTTGGTGACTGTGATTTATTTTGGATAGTCGCCTACAAACGCCAAGATTAGGGCCAGAAGAGCTAATTTCTATCTTTAATTTAGACAATCAGTTTTTATCTTTTTGATGCAAAATACGGTGTATTTTTCATCCTGCTACTTTCGGTGTACCTTGCTAATGTCAATATGGAAGTCTTTTGAATATTTGTCTTCGGCTAAGATGATAATCGGTTAAATTTCATTTTTAAAAAACCCTTTGAACCAAATGCGTAACCTTTTCATCCTGCTACCTTCGGTGTACATCGCTAATGTAAACATGGAAGTCTTTTGAACATTTGTCTTCAGCTAAAATGACGATCAGTTAAATTAAAAAAAAAAAACAACCTTTGAACCAAACGCCTAACTTTTTCATCCTGCTACTTTCGGTGTACATGGTTATTTTTCCTCCTTGTGGGACCTTGTCGTGGCAAGGAGGCTTGTGTGTTCCAATGATCCGGAGACTGTTACCGTCCTGAGCTTGCTCCAGGTACGGCCTCGCTTGGCGAGCCGGTCTTCCTGGGAGGTTCCAGACTAACAAGGTCCCGGCGGTGTGTTGCTACGCCGTTAAGATGGCAGCCCCATCACCCGCCTATCCTGCAGAGGGCCAACAACCCACTCAGGAGAAATGTATTGTTACGAAACCGATCAGAAAAAAAAACGGACTGCCCAAACCAGGACTAGACCTAGGAACGACCCCAACGGGCCTCCATGGAGTTGGGCTCGCCATGTCCAAACACGCGCACTTCTCCTCCAGAGAAGGACCATCTCCCCCCCCCCCCCCCGCCCCCACACACCCCATTGGCACCACCTTTGCCGACAACACTACGAACAGTAAAAATTTTATTACAGGAGTAGCCGCCCTACCTTGTGTTTTGATTCAAGGATTCATGATGTAATTCCCAAGCCGTGTCAAGACTACATGGGACCCATTCTGTCTCCTGAATGATTATAAGTGGCTCCCATAACATGAAATTCAACCAAGTTTAATACCCAAGAGACATCTGATCTATCTTCACCAAAAATCTACTTTTAAATTGGTTCTAGATGTGCTCGATTATTCTCACTTAATTCCATTGTTTTTTTTAAAAAGTCCCCTGTAGTCTACCATGTTGCCACAAGAGGGAAGCAACGGCTCACACACGATGGCAAGCTATTCTCCATCCACCGCTCAGTGCTCTCTCGTGTTAGTTGTAGAAAATGATGACGTATCTTACTGGCCAAGACGTGCGGTAAACCAGATGGAGCTCCCTCAAATGTTATGTCTTCGATTTCACGATGCCCACTTTTTCATGGCATCGCCAGGAATTGCACTCGTCTTAGAATACTGATGAAAAGATTTTGCCCCTCACGTAATAAACGAATATGTTCATACTGCTGTTAGTGTCGATCTAAACTCATTGATATTTTTTTTGGAAAGGCCGACTCTTTGAAGATTTCAGTATTTTATGCCGCTGTACCTAACGTCGTTGTAGTAGCGATGGAATGAGACTCGCCGGCCTGACGTAACATTTGGCAAAAACATGTCATTACAAAAACGTCATGTGTTACGATTTGCCGCTGTCTTCGGGTATACGTTGCACACTTATTCTATTCTCGACCAGAGCCAATAAAGCTCAGATTTTGTTGTCATTGTACATGCGCTGATGGTGCTCATGGATGACTCACGCGCACAACTGCAGTTTATGGATTGCCGGCACATCTTTCAATGCGAGGAGATGCCGCTCGGCGTCTCCAAATTTACCCCATGAATTAAATATTTATATCCTCTTGCTTTTAGTAGGCTTTCCCTTCACAAATACCCTCGTAGGAGTTGGATGCTCCATTTGGCTTGTCGGAAGGGAAATTCCTCCGCTCTTCCAGTCACCCCCCTCCGCTCTGTGATGCTGCCATGACGCACCACTATAATAAGCATGGGCAGCGATTCCCTCTGACGTCGCCCTCGCTTCTGTATAAATACAGTGAGCGGCTGACACTGAGAGAAAGACACAACAGCAGGATTACTTGACCAGACGTCGTCGGATTTATTGGCACCACCTTGTAAGTGATTTGATACACTTTTTCGTGTCGCTGTTTTTAATATGAGATACAATTCGACGCTTGTGCAAACGTAGTGGATGACGCCAATAAGACTTGGTCCGTGTGCCTACAGGTCCTCGAGGTGTATTGAGAGCAATGACTTTGAACAAGAGCGACAAATTGCGGAGCATGGACAAGAGGAGAGGTAGCACCCCCTTCCCCGTGAACATGACCCACCTGCACCGGAGAAGCATGCCCGTGGACGACAGGGACCTGCGCGCCACCACCGCCGTCCACGCGAACGGACAAAGCGACGAGCTGTCCAAGCTGCTGCGCTGCACCTCGCACTCCCAGAGCGACCAGCACCGGGGCAGCTGCGCGTCCGACTCGTCCGACTCGGTCATCTCCACTGGCAGTGAGACAGACTCGCAGGTGCACAAGGTGGTTCTCCTCGGGGAGCACGGCGTGGGCAAGTCGAGCCTGGCGCGCGTCTTTGGCGGAGTTGAGGATGCTGGTCACGACTGCGATGAAGCAGGTAAATGATGGCACGCAGAGGATGACTCGCCATCCATTCCACAGCGAGTTTATCGTGCCCTTTGACTTCACCAGAGGTCACTTCATATACTGATACTTCATATCCAGCGTTTAGTCGTACCGCGCTGTTCTTCATTTTTGCTTTAGATTTGTGACATGAGAAAGAGCCCATATCCATTTAAAGGCAAACTGCACTTTCCGATAGATAAGAGTTGTACTGGTTCTCACGCTTGACTTGCAGGGAGTGTGGGTGCAGGTTACACTTAGTGAAAGTGTGAATTAAGGTTTTCTTTTGACGGAACAGGGGGTTGGGGGGGCAGTTAATTTTGTTGTATAGTATCAGAGTTCAAAAAAATAATTCAATGAGCGATCATTTTGTCAATTGGAACATTTGCAGAAAAAGAAAATTGGTTAAAAAAAAGTTCTCCATTTTCCCCCAATATGCCCTGTCTGATTGGCGACTGCCTTTCAGCTGAAATCAACTCCAGCTCCTTGCTCTCCTTTAAACAAGACAAGCGAAAGAGAAAATGGCTGCCTAGAGGCATCTATCAATCGTGCGAATGCGTGATGGCAAATTTGCTCTGATGGATTGGTTTCTTATTTCTGCACGCAATAGTGGACACTTATCGATTTATTGCTATTTCCATCTCCAGCCAGGCACCAGAGATGCACTCAGATGTCACAAATATATCACAGTAGTGGACAACAAACACACCCAGCAAAATGTGTTGTCAAAGGACAGTCCATACACAACCAGCTGTGATCACTCCCACAACATACATTGCAAAATTGGTCTAACACATGATTTCTCCTCTTTTTCAGGAAATACTTATGACAGATGTATTGTGGTGGATGAAGAAGAATCGGCTATTGTGCTCTTTGACATGTGGGAACAGGTGAGGTTCATGAAAAATCTCCCGATCACAAATTCATATCCATCACCAACGTGTAAGGCTAAAAAGTGCAACTTTGTTTTACATTATGAAGGACAACAGCCAGTGGCTCAAGGAGCAGTGCATGAGGATGGGCGACGCCTACATCATCGTGTACTCGGTGACGGACAAATCCAGCTTCGAGAAGGCGTCGGAGCTGCGGATTCAGCTGCGCAGGGCCAGACAGTCTGAAGATATTCCCATCATCCTCGTGGGCAATAAGAGTGACCTGGTGAGGTCCAGAGAAGTCTCAGTCGATGGTAAGTCGCCAACATTAACCCGAGAGCAAAACGAATAAGGTGTCAAAGTCGAGCCCCGGGGGCCAGATCTGGCCCACCGTATCATTTTGTGTGGCCCGTGAGAGCAAATCAAGCATGTCAACCTTTCCACGATGCTTGCTAAAGTCTGAACCAAAATGTAAAATTGTCATGTCATTTATCATTCCATGGACATATTGCTGCAATGTTATTGCATACTTATTACATCAACGGCAACCATTATTTTTGATTTCTGGTTTCAAAACTAGTTATCCACCTATTTGTGGTGCACTGTATCTGTAATATGAGGAGCTGATCAAAATGTATACGGTTTCACAAATTGTCATCACGGCCCGCTCAGGGAATCCGTAACTACAATGTGGCCCACTACAAAAATGAGTTTGACACCCCTTCCCTCTCTCTCGCTGTACAGTATATATAATTTTTGTATTTTTTTTCCAGTCCCTGTGAATCCTTTGAGGCTTATGATCAAATCTCACTGCACAATTGCATTGTGAGGTTTAGACAGATGGTTCCATTTAAAGCCATGGCCATGTTTACACTTATAAGAAAAGTTACAAAACCACCGCCGCTAATAGAAACTTGTCTCCTTCTTGTCATGGGACTCAATGTTTATCTTCTCAAGGAAGTCATGTTTTCCCCTCCGTTCTTATTCCAGAGGGAAGCGCTTGCGCGGTGGTGTTTGACTGCAAGTTCATCGAGACGTCGGCCTCCCTCCACCACAACGTGCAGGACCTCTTCGAGGGCATCGTCCGGCAAATCCGCCTGAGGAAGGACAGCAAAGAGGAGAACGCTCGACGCATGGCCAGCTGCAGGCGCAGGGAGAGCATCAGCAAAAAAGCCAAAAGATTTCTGGGCCGCATCGTTGCCCGCAAGAACAAGAAGATGGCTTTCAGGCAGAAGTCCAAATCCTGCCACGACCTCACGGTTCTCTGAGAAACAAATTGGACACATGGACTTTTCTTTGGCCTCTGAAGACCCAACGCTGTGTGTTTTTTATTTGAACACTAACTCAAACGGACTAATTGAGCTGTACAGAAATATATTTTACATGTTTTTTTTTCCCAGACACCAAAAGCTAAGTCTTGATTAAAAGAAGACTTGTCATATCATGTCAATGGTGTTCACGTGCATGAGGCTTTGCATATCCATTTCATTTTGCCCGCCTTAAAAATGTCATAATCTGATCAGCATGGGTTGAGAAACCTACTCGGGCCTTTCTTTTCCATAATGGATTGCGAAGATGGCCGTTCCAATTTTGCTGGAAGGCAGGCACTCGTGTGGAAATTGTACCGCGAAGGATGCTGAATGCAACATGCGTACATCTCATTATGCTCAAAAATTATATTTTGGATTTTTCATCAAGCGTCACACGTAGTCTGGAGTGGAATTGACTTGAAGGTCGCTACGCAGGTTCGTGCCTCGGACAAGTTCAACGAAGCTGCAGCACAAAGAGAAAATAACGACAGTCCGACTTTAACACAGAGTTCCGTTTTTGAAGCAATATGTTATTTGTCTTGTAGACATTCAGGTTTTCTTTTTCGATATTGACTTTTGTTTTTCAATAAATTTAAAATGAACATATTAAACTCTTGTCTGTTTGTTTTTCCAGCAACACAAGAAATGTTTTGGTTCAGTGAAACTGAGTGCTATAATTTACATCCTCTTGAATATTCATTCCGGCTTTGGTTTCCCAGGAAGGAAACATGGTAGTTGAGCACGCTTATTTGAAGGTGTTAACCATTAATCCACGGAAGGAGCACAAGAACAAGACTTTTTGTTTTTCCAGCCAATTTAAACTCTGCTCACACCTCACAGGGGACGCACTCGTTTGAAGAAGGTAGGATTCAACAAAACTTTCCGCGAAGATTTTCTTGAATAACCCTTCAGACATGTTTGGGATTCATTTCACCTTACCGAGCTTTTCATCTTTTGTTTTTGTTTTTTTAATATGGCTTTCTTGAGTCTGCCAGTACTGGCCGTTGAGGCGTCGCTTTTAACTTTTGATAGGTGACGGATCAACAATATCACGCGTGTGATTCAGTAACGGCAAAAAGCTGTTGGTACCTGTCGGAAGCCACGCGGGTCTAAATGCTTTAACGTTCACAGGGAGTCATGGATGGTCGCAGAAGTGGACTTAAACTCATTTTTGCAGTCACAGTAAGATCCCTAGAGATATCGTTGATTAAAAAAAAAATGCCACATGGAATTAAAAGGACTAAGTGGAGAAAAAAAATGTCCCCATCTTGTTGTTCTGCAGGTGCTGATCAAGATATTTGGATCCTGCTTGACTGCAAATGTTAAAATCGGCGTGCCAGAGAACTATGATGGCATTTTCCCCTGGTATTTATCCAAGGTGAGACCGTTTTGAATCTTCTTCACAAGTTCTGAAAGAAAAAACTAAAACTGGCCATGCGATGCAAAAGGATTATTATTGCATCTGCAAAAGGATTATTGAGTTATTCTCAGTTTTTAACGTCAGAGATGTGTGGTGTCTATGGGGGGGGGGGCATTATCAAGTAAACCTTGAACTACTGAGTTCAATTTTATTGCATCATATAACAGACGGTTGGAGACACAAGGACTACATCAGCATCAGTCACAGTCATAGAAAAAAAAAGTGTCTATGCTCATAGAATGAAATCCATTCAACAGGGAAGCACATCTTTTTTCCCCTCCCCCAAAGTGCTTGTGAGATTACATGGCTCATAACAAATCAAACAGTGCAAGGCACAAAGGCATCTGCCTCTTTTGTTCTCGCTCCGCACTCGAGGTTGAAGATTAGTGCGAATGCTGGCGTCATCACCTGGCTGGCTCTCGCTTTGAAGACTTTGCGCTGAGCTTTTTCAATTCGGTGCAGCTGCTCCACGCTTGATTTTGTTCGCCTTCGCGTCACTCCCATCGCGTGCGACGTTATTGTGATGTGGCACTTGGATTTTGTTTGCTTTGTGTCATCGCCCCGTCTTGCATCAACACTCTTGTCACTCTTTGTGGAAAGAATTGCTGTGATTAACGTCTCAAATAGAACAGAAGAGGATGAGGAATCCACTTGGTGTTCTATAAATGGAGCAGATGTAATAATTGTGCTGCATTTAAACATTCCTGAAAGTGGTCTGCACTTATGTTCTCCTTTTATGGACATCATCTTTTTACTTGGGAATAAGCGAGCAAAAATTGTATATTTACGCTTTGAGGTTTTTTTTTTTCGATTTAAATTGATCTGTTTGGGTTCCTGCACAGAGAACAAAGTATTTTGTATTCTGCCTGGTTTAACGTGATGATAGTGAATGGCCATCCAATGTGGCAAAACACCTTTTCTTTTTGACACAAAGAAAACCTTTTTTTTTTTCTCTAATTTGTGATTGCTCATCAGGCTAACATTGTGTGCTCCGCAGCTCCACAGCCTTCCGGGCAATTACAGTGACTTGTCGGTGACAGGAGATGATGAAGGCATATTTGGAGTGGACTCGCAGTTTCTTTATGCTCTAAAACCACTGGATCGAGAAAAGCAGCCATCCTACTCACTGCAGGTACTGTATCAAAAAAAATTTTTAACTTCTTGAAAATGTACACTCGACTTCTGGTGACTTTCTTTGTTTTTTTTAATCGTCTTTTATTTGACAAATAGTGTCAATAAATAATCAATGTGTCACATCAAATTAAATGTTTTGAAAAAATCCAAAACTTCCTCACAATCACCAGAAACCAATTAAATATGCACCAAAGATTATATCCGAGCAATATGATAGATTGTCAATGGTGTGATTTAAAAAAAAAAAAAAGGATGTAAAAGCAATTCCTCACTCAGTCTCACACATGTTCAAGATGGTGTGTGTGCACTGAAGGTCTTTAGAGGAAAAAGAAGTCTGAAAGTCACCTCTTCCGTTTCTGGCTCTTACAAGGTGTCGTTCAGAATGTCAGGGCAGCGCCAAAGCTTCACGGTAGAAGTGTGCGTCGTCGACAAGAACGACAACGTGCCCGCGTTCATTCAGGAGAGCATGCGGGGCAGCGTGCAGCTGGGCCTTCTCAAAGGTAAAAGCCAGCCCCGCCCACATGACTCATCTCCATCATGGGAGAAAGAAAATGATGCTCCCCCCATGATTGTCTTTCAAAGCCTTTCGATAATCAATGTTTCCAAAATGTTCTTGCGGCCGTATATTCTTTTCAGTAATTTTAGTAAAAAAAAATTTTTCTTTGCTTACAAATGGCTTAAATTCTTGTATTTTTTAAATCATTTTTGTTTTTGAGCGTCTTGAATTACTTTGTTGGAAAAGGGCATTCGAATTTTGTATTTTTAACAATTTGAAGCACATTGGCATGAAATGCGCTATTGTACGTAAATAAAGGTGACTTGCCCTGGTTTTTATTGACATTGTATCTGCCACTCTCAGGGATACCCTTCATGCAGGTTGAGGCGCTCGATCGGGATGACCGCAACACCGCCCACGCCGAGCTGCGTTTCCGCCTAATGGAGCAGACGCCCAGAATCCCCTCCCCGCAGATGTTCTTCATTGACTCCATCACCGGAGAGGTTTCCCTCACTGAGGACGGTCAGTCCTTCGAGGTCACAGCTGACACACCACATAATTTCCGTATATATATTCAACTCTATTCATCGTCTATGGCACTTAAAACAAAACAGCCACGGTAAGATTATGATTCACCGTAAGGTTAAAACACATGACATGGTGTTTAATGCATTTCATTTGACATGCGTGCTATTAGAAACATCAGTAAATCAGCACCATGTTGTACTGAATTACGCTCGCATCATGACCAGGAGCTTCAACACTGGACCCCGAGATGTGCGGCAGATATAAACTATCAGTGATGGTAAAGGACATGGCTGGGAAATCGAACGCTTTCTTCACCACTGGCATTGTCACCGTTGAAGTGACCGGCAATACTTGGGCATCACCGGATCCCGTACGATTGCAGGAGAACCTCCCGGGCCCATATCCCATCGCCATTTCCCAGGTACAGCAGCCTCATCAGCTTGTACTCTAGCATAGAGGTCCCCAACCACCGGTCCGCGGATCGGCACCGGGCCTCAGCCCATTCGAGACCCGCGAGCTGAGAGCAGGTTGACTCTATCAGACATGGCGGAAATCTGCGCGACTCGAGCTAATCGGAGTCACCCTTCTAACATTGTTTTGCAAGTTGAAATAAAAAGAATCCGCCCATAAATGAAAGAGGAAGCAGTAAACGGAAAGTAATGCAGTCGTAACAAACCGACCAAACGTACAGCGAAACATGCAGCTGTTGGGCAGAGACGATTTCCGAAGATAAAGCAGTTTTGACAAGAGAAAATCCTCCCCGTGCGACGTGGAGGAGGAAGCTGTGGTGCGTCCTATGTCGTCAAAAACAAGGCGACACAAGAAAGCTGTTGTATTGTATTTGAGCAAGGAGCACCAAGTGGGAAACATGAAAACGCGAGCAGAGTTTGCACAGCCTGCCCACTCAAACATGAGCGGTTTAGTGACTAATCACTAGCCGGCAGCCACCGAATGAAAGCGGCAAGCGATGGTGTCCTCTTTTGCGAGTAGCAATGATGCTAACGCCGTACGTAGGGTCGTAACTCTAAAATTATACTAAGCGTAATTATTGTTCCTTATTAGTCTATTTCTTAGTAGTTTACTTTGTTATTCCATTTTATTCTACATTTGATGTACAGTAGAATAACACCGTTTGAAATGAATGTTTTAAAAGTAGCAATGGAAAAAAAAGGTTGCCACCTCGTGAACAACAACACGTACTTGTCTCAGCGGGTCCTTCACACAAAAAAGGTTGGGGACCACAGCCAGGTACAAATGAAACACCGCGACATTCAAGCTATTTTTAACTTCCTAATTTGATCACCAGCCACGCAATCTACTCGTCGCGACAGAGTCGAGTTTTGTGCAATTGCATCTGTGGAATTGTAGTACAATGAAATCAACTGTCAATAACCTGAACGGAGAAGACTTGCATCGCGTTGCCCGTTGCTTCTTTTTTTAGAGCTTCTCGGGTCTTCCTGAATGACCAAATGCTGAATTATTGATGTTGTTCAAAGGTCATTGATCCTTTCGGGTTACATCCTGAGATGAGAAGAGTCACTTGAACTCAGAATAATCACTCTCTCCCCCTGCAACACTTGCCTACCACAGTGAGGGGTTTTTTTCTCCTTGCATGAAAAATAATAAAGCAGTGTTTCAATTGAATTTCAACTCAATATATCTAAATGAGGACAATCACTACATGAAATTCTGGGTCATCACATTCTGACCTGTACAGCAAAAAAAAAAAAATCATTTGATCGAGTCAAGGGTGAAAAGAAAACACTGCCAATATTAATAATAATACATTATTTTTTTTATTTATGAATTTAATATTTTATATGAACACTGGCTTTGAGTTGCCTGGATGGAATGTGTCGTGCTGGTTCCAAGAGGCCCGAACATCACAGCAACCCCCTTCCTCCTCCTGCTTTTCTGTCTCCAACCCCCACACTCGCCCTCCGCCTCTCATCACTCCTGTTCAACAGCCCAGTCCACCCACGATCACTCGTGTAGGCATGTTTAATTTTCGTAGGCACAAGTAATGTGGAAAAAAAAAAAAAGTACAAATCCCAGAGAAGTCAGAAAATACCCAAAAATCACTTACCCGGTGCTGTATTGATAACGTTTAGTTTAGAATAAATGGAGTACAAAGTGGACCATTTCATCCGACTCACACCTCGGCATACAAAAATCACAAACATGTGACGCTTACTCAGGGGAAACCTCAGTTCGCCCACGAAAAATAATTCCTCAATGGTGTGAAGTAGGCAGCAGGACTCAAACCTAAAAGCAAAAATGACGGTAGACGCGTTCAAGGACTTACGCTCGGGCAGCGGTCACCAGCTCGGTGCCCGCGGGAACCAGGTAGCCCCCAAGCACCACACGAGTAGCCTGCCCGCCTGTTCTAAAAATAGATCGCCAGTGATGGGACATTGTGATTTCCCGGGAATGTTGCAGAGGTGAAAATTTGACAATGTAAACACTTGCAGAAATTGACTGAAATAGTATGGAGAAGTGTTGCATTTTGACCTTTGTGGGTTTATGACCTGGCTAAATTGTTGTCGATAATTAGTCATCGTTGTGGGAAATCACTACGATCAGATGAATGTCATTAATACTAATCATACATAATTCAAGGTGATTTAATCACCTTTCGGAAGTGTGCATTAAACTTGGCATTCATCAGTACCGAAAAAGAAGCTTTCAGTGTCCAAAACGTTGGTGACTGCTGCTCCAAATGGGTTCTTCCGCCTCTAATATTTCTGTAGCTACTCCACATCGCCACATTCAACTTCTTTAGCAAATTGCTTTTTATGCCGCTGACAATTGCATTTTTCAAACATGCTGAAATGTAATCTACACATAATGATTGTTATCAAAGTAGCGTACATGTATTTTTCTTTTCATACCCGCTCCAGACTGTTGGGATCTATATTTGGAGATGCGGTGGCTTATTTCATTCTATTATTTGTTACATGCCTCTAATTTCCTGCCTAAACGTGCGATTGTGGAAAGCAATCAGTAAAAGCACTCGGACTTGGTAATGCAATCTAGTGAAACTTTGGAGTGGAAGAGAGGCGTCGCTCTCTGTGAATGGTTTAGTCAAGGCTCTTTGCTGCATTAAATCACTTTCACCGCAAATCTTTTGGAAGCAAAATTGACGTGCGCCTCTCGACATTTGTCATCGCCACTTAAACTGAGATCAAATGCCAAATGAGATTCATATCCACATGCAGCGGAAGCTATCTGCGTCTCGCGGGATTGAGAGTAGCATTATGAAACCAAGATTTTCTCGATCTGAATTACAAAAGCCATTGGGGAAAGTAAATAGGCACAGGAAAAACTTCGGCGGTCAGTCGTTCTGATTTAACAAAAAAAAAAAAACTATCTAGCAGAAGGAAAAACAGAAATGATTAGACCAAGAAGGAGCACTTTCATGTCCGTGGGAAACCCATTTAAGATGAATTATCACGATTTTGGTTCCATCAGCGACAACAGTGTCGCTTGTTGCTTCGTTCAGGTTCTAATGCTGAACTCTTTTTATTCATTTTTTCAAGTCAATTATTTGTTATGTCTCATCATTGTAAAGTATGTTTGATTTGCTTCCTCGCCATTCTATTCTATGGTTAACTGGTACGAGTCGTGCGGCCTCCTGAAGCAGAAGGCAAATTGATTGACATAATATTCATTTAGATTTTGGTGCTATCGAGTCAATAGTAGGTTCAATGAGTGATTAGATCGAAAGCAAACTGCACTGCTTGCCTTGTGCTCATGTTGGGACATTTAGCAGATGAATGAAGGTCATGTTCTCATCCATGTGTGGCTCAAAGAACCAACTTTTTATTTTTATTTTTTTTTGGAATGAGAGGACATTCGTGTTTTGCTTGTCTCGTCCTCTGCATTATATCAAGAAAACCATTATCGGATTTTGACCCCAAACCATTTCCTTGCACACTGCATGACATTGCTTCATGTTGGCCTACGTGCGCAAGAGTGTTATAAATTCAATGCCAAACGCAAATCCTGTTAATTCAGTTGTTATGAAGCGAGAACTCATCCTTTATTTGCTTACCTCATTTAGTTACACGTAGGGCATTTCTACTGTCTGCATAAAATGATGCAAGCCGCACGTAAATCGTCGAGGGGGAGACAGAAGGAACCCTGTCAACACAAATCCAATGACTCTTTATTATCCGGAGGCCCAGAAACAGACGAACAACGAGAGGCAGCCAGCTGGGTAACGTTTTGATATGTTTACAAAAGCGGAACATTTGGCCACTCATCTCCAGAGGCAGCGCGACAGTGCGTGGAGGACAGACACACGTGCCGTGTGTGCATTGGCTGCACTCGCCTCCGCTCCTTGTTGGGTGCTGTTGGATTGCGTCCGAGTTTCTTTCAGCCGCGCCACGCAGCACTCCGTCAAGGGCTGCACAGAAGAATGGAAAATCCCCTTCAGTCTGCGCCGTTAGTTTTGGCCACGCTCTCTGTTTCACATCACGGTCCGTGCATTCGGTGAGCCCCTTATCATGTAAACAACGTCTTGCTTGGGTTCACGTCGATGGGGCCGCTTGAATTGACAACGTTGACAATTAACATATCACTTTCTATCGCACATGCAAAGCAAGGCCTTGTGCTCACGTGCTGTTATGACACAATTCCTGTCTTTGGTTTCATGTCACGTCGAGTGCCCGTGTGCATGTTTGTCAAGGTGAAATGGAGTGGAAGTCAAGCAGAGTACAGTCTCGAGGGGGAATTTCCAGAAATGCTCTTCACCATCAGCCGAGAAGGAATCATTTATCTCAACGCGCCACTGGACAGAGAAACGCAAGACCAGGTCTGTAAACTCGCAAGCTAAACATCTCCCGCAGCAAATAACGAATGCGGTGCTTTTTAGTCGTGTTTAAAATATGGAGACACCCGAGTGTCGCTACAAGCCTCTGTTTACATGTGGTAGGAATATTGTGTCAAAGGAGCTGAAGCAGCACTGTTGGAATCTCGACAGTTCACTTTTAATCAATAATGAGTTGTCTGCACCGCCCCCTGCTGTCCAATGAATCTGTCGTCAGATTGACGACCGGCTCGCGTTGCGAAGGCCACAGCTCACCTGTTTTCCGGCTTTGGTCAGTCAATTCAAAAAAAGAAAGGAACATTAAATTGATCTTCAAACGTGCACATTTCTCATGTTTCGCATCATCAGCCAGTCACAAGAAGGAGTCATGCCATATCACCTGTGACAAAACTCCTGTCACCTCTGCATTTCTATGCACCAGGGTCAAAACCAGCAGAGCTGACCAGCAAATTTGCATGTGTTGCCAACATCACATGCAATTTATGACTGATTTAATATGAAATTTAGTGGCTGCTGTTTGGGATTCTAGTGAAAGATCACAAACGTGCGAAACGCACCGCTGATAATCTTTTAGATTGGGTCGGAAATTCTGCCACTTGCATTTAAAAGAGTGCCAATGTTTTATCAAATAACAGTCGGTGTCACAGAACATTTCCATACATTGGAACGTTTTAAAATGAATCCACGTAATAACAGGAGCCTGGAAGAAAATTCAGTTGATTTGATGGAATAAGAAGCTGCTGTTTTCTTCATTTATGAATCACATAATAGATCCAAACTCAAGTCTTTAATCAGTTGTATCTCGTTTGAAAGTATTACGTCCTAAATTATTCTTGAATAAGCTTCAAGAATTTAAATTTTGAAAACAAGCCTTCTCTGTGCTGGAGTCAGTTCCTCATCAGCATCGTGGTGGAGCGTCCGGACGGCCAAGAGATCGCCAAGCCGGTGGAGTTAAGAGTCATGGTGGGTGACGCCAACGACAACCGACCCACGTTTCCTCAGGCGCAGTACCACACCGTGGTCAAGGAACTGGCTGCTCGAGGTGGGTGACCAAATGTACTACAAAAAAAACACAAAAAAAACAATCAGGCCATCAAAAGTTGAGGCACTGTAATGCCCATTTGCATGCCATTGTAAACATATTTCACCTCAAGAAATTAATGTTTCAAAGACAAATCTGTGACAGGGTGGCACTGCAATAGGTGCTGGGGATGACTGTGCCCTATTCTAATTAAAGACATGGCGATGTAATTCTGGGTGGATAAAAATAAATGAAATGATGGCATTTGACTGGATTGCAGCTTGAAAGTTTCGCAAAGAGCATAGAGGAAACCTTTGTTTAAAAAAAAAAAAAAAAAAAAGTGTAGCACAGCGTTGTTGCTATGTTGCTCTCCTTTATACTGCATAGTCATAAAAAAAGCTTGTGGTGCATTCAAGTGCGTCGTTAGTGGAAAGTGTGTGTGTGTGTTTTTTGTAGCAGTACATGTCTAAATAGTTATAAAATGTCCAGCAGTAATTTACTAATTGCGGAATTAAGTAAATGTTTCATTTTTTGTTTAAAAAGAGAATCCAAATATGTTCCAAAAAACAAACAACACAAGAGAAGCTCCAAACCAGCTGGCGCATGTTTGACTTTCTCCCCAGGAACGGAGATCTTGACCGTTCAGGCAGCTGATAATGACGATCCCAAGACGGATAACGTGCGGATCTTCTACCGCTTGGTTGGCCAAATCCCAGAGAGTCCCCGCGCTCTGTTCAGAGTGGACCGGGACTCGGGTGTCATTTCAGTCCAAGCAGACAGCATGGAGGGAACCGCACCGCAGTACACGCTCACCATCACCGCTGAAGACGCAAAAGGTGACTCAATAGTTCTTATCCATGACACATGTAGACAGATACTACACCGATACTCACAGGCATATATTCTTTATCCTCTCTGAATCCTTAGTTGTGACGGCCACATTTTTTGTTTGTTTTTGCTGCTGCTGCTGCAATTCTAATGTCTCCGTGTACTGTCTATCCATATGTCTCTTATTATACTGCCCAAAGTGTCCAACGCACACACGCAAGAAGGCACAGCACAGTACCTGCAGAATTGATTTGAATTGGATTGAGATCAAATTATTTTGAGTGGTCACAGAAGAAATTAAACTCTACAATCACAATGATAACCTTTCTTTGCTCACTGATGGGTGGAGGGGGCATCGCATTGTTCGGCCGCCTCTGAACGCAGCCTGCGGCGTTCATGCTGTAACCCGTCGCTTTTCCCGAAAAGAAAAAGCCATCAATAAATATTGTACACTGTGTTTGGGTGTGAAGACTCGATTAGTTGACATCGTATTGATTTGGAAAAGACAAATACATCGAATATCAACTGCCATCGCTGTGCATCAACAACGGCGGTAACCTAGTTAACGCCGAAAGGTCAATAAACAGGAAGTAGAAGCATCTGCTGCATGAGTCATGCATGAGGATGAGATGGAGGCAAGATTGAGGTACTTGCTGTTCCTTCCTCATCTTTTATTGGCATTCTGGCCTGACCCTGAGTCACCAATAAAAGGTGTAATAATGTGCCTGGCAGGTCTGAACAGTTCCTGTACTGTGGTGGTGACAGTGCAAGACGAAAACAACAATGCACCGGTCTTCTCCCAACATGAGGTAAGACAGAACTCGCTGAAATGAACATGCTAATCTCTACTTTTGGCAATAACAGCCCCTCCCCCACCCAATCACCAAAGAAAAGACGAATATAAGCGGCTATTTGACTGCAGACCATGACTCTGCAGGTCACTGATCTAATTTTCCTGGCGGTAAACTAAATAAAGCGCTACCCCCTAATCCAAAGCTCAGCGAGATGGCAACGTGTTATCTGAGTTTTATTCTGTTCTTTGTATTCTAAGTAGACACTGCTCTTAATCACATTAGCTTCCTTTGGAAAGAAAGTTTCCACTGGTGTAATTTTAGAGCAGCCCCCAGTCATCCCTGCAGCAAATGTAGGGTGAGAGGGTGAAAATGACATCAGAAATGATTTCATAATCTCCCACCGTCAATCAAGATTTACAATCACTGTTATTTTTCCCAAGGATCCCAATTGCTTGTATGGAAACGCAATTTTACTGAGCAGGAAGTGTACAATATGTGGTAGTCTTGGCTCGGACTGACTGATCTGTATAAGGTGACCCCCGCCTGTTATCCAATCTCAGCAGAGATATACAGTAGGTTCCTGTGACCCTGCACAAGATAGATGACATTGGTGATGGATGGCCTGAAGGCCGTTAGACAGAGCCCACCCGCTCCCGCCCACATGTGACATATAACAGAAAATAGTCATGACGGCTGAGGGTTGTGTGGGAGAGCCATCATGCTGTGTTAAGTCATTCTGTTTTACTTTGTCCTCCTGTAGTGACTCTGACAGGCTGTACACACATTAGGGGCGATGAAAGAATGTGCTTCAAAGCTTCAAGCAAATTTTTTTTTTTTTTTTTTTTTTTTTTTTTTTTTGCCTTGGGCAGAAAGAAAAATTTGAACAACAGCACAGCGTGCAGATGGTTAGCAAGACTCCCTCACAGTTGACCTTCGACTGAATTGGTGTTGTCTACGCGCGCCCTTTCTGACTGGCAACCAGTTCAGGCTGAACCGCGCATCTCGCTCGGGGTCAGCTGAAATTTTCTGCTCCTCACTTGCAACCCTAAGGAAGACAACATATGTATGGATGAAAATTATTACTACCAAAGTTCATCTCTGCATAAACACTTGAACAGATAAAATGTTATTACCCAATATTTACCCATTAAGACCTTACACTTCATACTTGCTCATGTGATCACCACTGCAGATACACCCACACAAACAGTGAGGTGGAAAATGCTCTTGAGCAGGTCACGCCTGAGCAGTGCAGCATTTTCCATCACCCTGCGAAGGCGACGGCGACGAGGCCGATGTGGGAGGTGAGTGGTGACAGGGCTGGGTTCAGCGACCCTGCAGCTGGGGCAGCCAGATCAGAGGCATGCTGCTTCACTAGAGGACATTAGTGAGTGGCAGATTGCAAGGCTGTATAAACGGGCGTTAATAAAGGCTAACCAACACCGGGAGGGCAACAGGCCGCAACATAGGGTGGGCCAAAAGTAGGTCTAAGCACTTGTCTGGGATTCATAAAGACCGCGGATTCCCAAGGCGTACTCGACAGGTGCAAAAGGATGGGAGGCGGAAACATTTCTTTTCAGCAAAGGAAAGAAGAAAGCACAATTAATGAAATAAAAAGTAGTTCTGAGGGCAGACAGGAAAAGGGGGAACAAAGGAAGTTCAGATGGAAGGAAGGATCGTGTCGTGAATGTCATCGGTAAAATGTCAGACTGAGGTGCAAGGAAGGAAGGCAGGAGGTAAGGATGCATGAATAAAGACTAGGTGGGATGGAAGGAAGGAAAGAGGGAATGTCAGACGAAAGGCAGAAAGGTCGGAAAGAAGGGAGGATGTCGGGATGCGTCAATGAAAAGTCGATGTGAAGACAGGAGGGAACAAAAGAGACCAGAAAGGAATGAGGAAAGGGAGGAACAGGCGGAGAAGCAACTCTGAGGTTAGGAAGAAAAACATTCGGAGGGGGGGGGGGGGATAAAAACTGTGAATGTAATTGCATCCAAATATTTTAAAGCTTTATACTTGTATCCCACCCTGTACTAAATGTGGACAAAAGTAGAGTTGCACCTACATGACGTGAACATGGACAATTGAGTTGATCCCCTTTTGTGGCTTCAACTGGCAAGACTTTCTACAGGATTTTGGGGTCTGTGAGCATTTTTTCACATTCCTCCAGAAGAGTAAGTGATTGATGTGGGACCTGAAAGAGGGCTCAGGTAATCACCAAAGATTATTACAGGGTCTAAACTCCTCCCACAAGAGCTGGAAGCAATTGTTGATTCCGGGCTCCTTTGAAATTGTGTTCGGTAAAATGTCCGTGAATAATCGTTTGTCTGGTAATCCCAGCTGCACACGCAATAATACATTTTCTGTCACTTCCTGGGCCAGTATGGACCTTTCCACATCTCTGAGGATGCTCCAGTGGGCACCACAGTAACAGCTGTGCTGGCAAGCGATGCTGATGTTCGAGGAGGTGACAGCTGGCAAGTGAATTATCATTTGGAATCTGGAAACGAGGAAGAGGTATTCTCATTACTGATGGACAGGCAGACCAACGAGGTTTCACTTGTCCTTTCAAAGGTAAACAGTTTCGCCCCTGCCCCCACCCCCCTAAAAAATCCTCTACTTGAACTCTATTGTTTCATTGAAGTGCATTAGTATTGATGTTAACATTGGAAATGGATTCCAATCCAAAATTATTGTCCGTTGAATATTATTAACAATTGATGTATTCATGATTCTTTTGAAGACAAGAAGAGTATCTAAAATGTCTACTGCTAGTTTCATCGTTTCATAATACTGGCAAGAGCAATAATTTGCCAAGTGATACAAATTTCTCAATGTTACCGAGCTAGCAAGCTAGTTAGCTACTTTATAGGTAGCTAATTAGCGATATCATCTTTCATGTGTTCATTTACAGAAAAAAGCATTAAGGAAAAGTAACAAAAGAAATGAAACAAGCCAGGCTAACTGCTAGCTTACCTAACAAAAACATTGCAGATGCAAACTCTTTCTCCTTGTCATTTCTATGATGACGAATGACTTCCGACGTGTTACACAAACAAAGTTGCTCCTGTCTTCGTATCCTGTGGCTATAATTCCATTTCATGTGACAATCATCGAGTTAGTGGAATTGCCAAACTCGTTGATGACCACACACGTAGTAATATTGAATTTGTTGAACATTTACGATTGCCGGCCCCTCCTCTTTTACAAGCCGATTTGTGGGTGAAATTGAATCTCAACAAACCTCCCGCCACAATATGTTCACACAGGATAGTCTTTCACAGATACATCAAATTTGGTCCGATTATCAATATGCATATACCCTGCTTAAAATGAATGCTATTGTATTGTATTGGCTCACGTAAGCCAGCAGGTTGTTTTTGGCTTTCAGCCTTCCTGCGAGAGCTGTTAAACTATAAACGACGGCAGTCAATGTCTGAAAGACCAACTTTCATATCAGATGGTTATTGATTGTTTTTAGCGGTGATATCAAATAGCTCTGATTTGTTTTGTTTAAAGGGCTACGGTTGGTTTTGGCATATCCAATTGTTTCTAGGCATTTTAACTATGAGGTGGGTCGTGACATTTTAAAGTGCAATTTGTTTCTTGTTATTCACTAAAAATGCTGACATACTTCACAAATAGAGCCCCAGTGAAAAATCATGCGCTCTTGGAATTAATTTCCTTTTTTTTTTTTTTTTTTTTTTTGGCGTCACCATGTGAGGTCCTTGCCGGAAGGCAGACGTGTTTCATTACTAGAAGCCACACTCTGTTCACAGCCAGAGAGAATAATTCGATTGCATGTGCAGAGACCAGTGGCAGTTAAGCACACAGGCTAGTGCGCCGGACTAAAAACTTCAATAATTCTGCTGAAATGGATACGATACTTCAGATGACTCATAATAATGAAATGTGCAGTGAAAAGTTGAACTGAAAGGGCTGACAAAAGGAGACAGACATTCACACTTGCATTCACACTGTTTTCCACATTTCACACTTGCAACAAACCAAACATCCATAGATTTTTGACTGGTGGCAGGAAGATGGAGTTGGAGAGGACCCAGCGTGAAATCTCACGCATGGGACGACATCCCTTTTAATGATGACGATGCAAAAAAAAAAAAGAAAGAAAGAAAAAAAGGCTGCATGAACTCTTATGTTTTGTTATTGACATCAGGAATAAGCCCTCGTGGACAGGAGTTGCTTGGACGACTGCATTGACAAGATAGAGGGTGCATATGATCTAATGTGCTGATGCACAATGAGTGGTTGATGCGTCACTTCCAGTCAGCGACGGTTACCCATTCGTCCCCCGCCATAGCTCTGCATTCTCTCTCCCTGGCAACAGAGACGCAGTGAGCGTGAGCAGCCTGATGTCAGACGGCAGTTGTTTGATAAGATCTTTTTGCACGGCTCCTCCGGCTGATTGTTTGCGTTCAAGCTTGTGAGTGGGCTGGCTGGGTCTCGTCACCCCTTCCAAGAGTCATCTCCTTCCTGGAGTTGCCTCTTTTTTGATGTCCCCCGCCCCACTTTCGTGCCTCTGGTACATCTCCCCATTATAGCACTTTGACCTTTTCTTGTTTTAATGCATCGGTTTCTCCTGCCGTTACATTTCACGGGAGAAATAATGTGTCCTTTTCTCCCTTTCTTAATCCCGGTGGTAGGTAGATGCATCTACTTCTGACATATGATTCTAAAACAAATGGGGAGTCAAATTTGAGCTCCATGCATGTGATGTAGTGTTGTAACTCTCAAGATCGGTCTTGATCTCGAGAGCACTTTTAAGGGTCGTGTCTCGGAATCAAAGGAATTTTTACTCGGTCTTGTCTCAGTCTCGGACAGGGCGGACTCCGACTTTTTGATCAAGACCAGTCGAGAACCGGCCAGTGCTGCTGTGGTCATTGAGAAACCCTGAATGCAAGTGCTGTGCTGCCTTCCCGGTGTCGCGTGGAGTGTCTCGACCTCCAAAAGTCTTGGTCCTGTTTCAGTCTCGACCTCCATAAGTCTTGGTCCTGTTTCAGTCTCGCCATCCACAAGTCTTGGTCTTGTCTCCGTCTCGATCCACTCTAGCCTCGTCAATGTCTTAGCTGGTGTGGTCGTGACTGCAACATAATGTGAGACCCTTTGCAGTGTCCACGCAATCCACTTTACTGGTCTTAATTTGAATGAAGAAACCGTTTGTGTTGAAAAAGTTCCAAACAACTCAACTACATTTTGTGCTTTCCTTCTGTCCAAGCAGGTCATTGACTTTGAGCGTGAGAGTGAATACATCCTCGTTCTAAGTGCCCAGAACCCAGTCGCTCTGGTCCGGGGCCGGTATGGTCCTTCATCAACGGCAACTGTATCGATCTATGTTGACGATGTAAATGAAGGTCCAGTTCTATCTCAAAGCCATTATGAGGTGACTGTCAGAGAGGGCGAAGAACCAGGGCGGGTTATCGCCACTATCCGAGGCTATGACCCTGACTCTCATCCTATCAGGCAAATCTCACTCTCACCATTCTCTGACAAAATTATCGACCTTTAAGTTCCGCAGAGACTTATGTGCTTTTCTTTCTAGATATTCTCTCCAGGGGGACACCAAGAAGTACTTTTCAATTGGCAAATACTCAGGTGAGCTGAAGACGGTGCAAGCATTGGACAGAGAGGAGAACAGTACATACACTATGGAGGTCATTGCAGTGGATGGACGTAAGATGGATTTCATTATTAGTCATTAGTGCAGCGCAAATAATTGATTGTCGTATTCTCCGCACTACGAGGCGCACCTAAAAAGGTCTCTGTTGACGGCAAATCTTCCAGATGGCATAGGCGCGTCCCAAGAAACGTTTTACCGTATTTTCCGCACTATAAGGCGCGCTTACGAGCATTCAATTTTCTCAAAAGCCGATTGTGCGATTTATAATCCGATGCGCCTTTTATATGGATGAATATTTAAATTTCTTGGGCGTAGTATTTTAAATATTCTCTAAAGTGCTCTGTGACAGCTGCAGCGGTTGTGAAAGCTCGACATAAAAAAAGCTGTATTGTGTTGTATTCTCTTTAGCATAGCGCCATTTAGTGGATGCAGAATGCAATCACAGCCACAATTGTGGCTTCTGTTCTATGTGCCCTATATATGAAAACAGTTTGAAAATAGGCCATTCATTGAAGGTGCGCCTTATACTCCGAAGTGCCTTATAGTGCGGAAAATACGGTAATCCAATCATGATTATGTGTGTACTCACAATATAAGAACAGACAGACCTCTCATTCTTCATGAAGATCAGCCCTAATCGGTACACCTTCCCATACGTGCATTGTGGTGTCAACGTTAGATTTATGCCATTAAGTGTCGAAATATCTTGAGTTGTTCCAAACCTACCCGTGTCATGATTTTTAAAAATATTTTTCTTTGCTCAAGGTAACTCTTCCTTATCCGCCTCAACTTTGGTCACGGTGCAAATTCTGGATGTGAATGACAACAGTCCAGTGTTGGTGGGTGACTATTCGTGGAAGTACTTATGTACCCCTCGCTGGGAAGAGCAAGCGCTGGTGCTGGCCTCGCGCGACAGCGACGGGCCGCAGCACGGAGGAAGACTCAACTTCTCGCTAAGGAGCGACGCGACAGTACGACGCAACTGGAAGCTCACGCCCATCAATGGTGAGCACGACTGGACATCACCGTGGCATCCCTTGATTACCTTCTAGCCAGAGCACAATGTCACGTTTAGAAAAAAAGCATGCACTATACCATCACAATCCCAGGGACATTCACTAAAGGACAAATGGAAATGATGGGTCTGACCTTTCTGTATGAAGCTTTCACGTAATCTCCGTGCTTGCGTGGGTTTTCTCCAGGCGGTCAAAACATGCATGCTAAGTTAATTAGGGACTGACAACGTTTTCGTTTATCCAAAACCCCAAGTCAGAGTTTTATTTAGATCACATTGTATGACAGCAAGAATAGTTTTGATTTTAACTGCGAAACAACTAGGTAGCTCTTTCTGTCCTCTAGGTCATTATATTTTGTATCCTTCCAGGTAAAAAAGCTACCTTTAACAAACCAAACTAACCATTCGGTCAGCAAAATGTTGTATTCTGTTTCTGTGCGAATGCTTTGAAGTGCGCCGAACAAGCGTGGCCAGTACAATCTCTGCCCTTTTTATTCCACAAAACTATTAAAATGATGACAGCAATGAAAAGGTTTTCTGAATAACAGCCAGGCAATGCTCATACATCCGTAGTCAAGGAAACCGTCACCTCGCCTTGTTGCTCTACCTGCATGGAAGCTTGTTTCTGTTAGCTTGAGAATCCAATGGATTCTTTTCACAAAAGACACGACAGTTGTCTTGCAAATGGAAGATCGCCGGTTCAATTCCCTTCACTGGTATCCGTAGTATCCATAGACCCACCTCACGCCAAAAGCGACTAAACGAGGCAATCCCCACTGATCCATTGTACTGGATTTTATTTAGGGGGTACACTGAAAATTGATATTTTTCCTGAAGTGGTTGTAAAAAAGAAATTCTTCTGGATCAGATCAAGTATTAGTTCTTGAAAAATGGATCTGGATGCAGATGATTTGATTTCACTCAGCTAATTTGACACACCATTTTTTCGTTGTGCGCAGGAGGCCAAGTCGAAACGCACCACACGGTTTGCCGAGTTATAACTTGAATGAATCTCCAGCTCAGGGAGGCTAAAATAGGAATCGCCCAGAAAAGTGCCGTCATTAATGGCTGCTGTTTTTGTGCCCATCGATGCAAATGAGGCCCCACTTAACTCCGATTTTTCCTCGCAGTAAGTGGTCATGACTCATCCGGTCTGTATTTGATGCGTTTCATGTGATCAACCTTTGTCATTGTAAAAGCCTACAAAAGGCAACCTGCATGGTGTCAAGCCACGTATGAAATAGCGCACGGAGGAGAAAAATAAAAGAGGTTGCAAATGTGACGCAGCTCTTGCTGTTTTGGCTGGCAAATGCGTTGAACCGTAAGGCGGGGCTTGGGGGGGGGGGGGTATGGTGATGGTAAGGTGCAAGTAAGCAGCTCCGATAAGGGTTCAAACAAGTTGATAAACGCTTCTGTTTGCAGGGTCGGTCTCACGTCATACAGCCTTGTCGTGTATTTTAAACTGATTTGCACGGATAAGATAGAGTCCCTCTCCAGCACACTCCACAAAAGTGTGTGGGTGTTATGCCACTAAGAAACGCAAAATGGGTTTGCAAGCGAGACGGACAGTCAGAGTTTGGTGTGTGTGTGTGTGTGTGTGTGTGTGTGTGTGTGTGTGTGTGTGCGCGCTCATGCATGTGCAAACCTAAAATCTGTTGTCCATTCATCCACACTGTAAAAAAAAAAGGACTCAAAACTACAAGGCAGCAAACTTCGCTCCAATTTTAAGTTGAGCAATTCAACAAAATATTTTCACGTTTGCGACAGTGAAATGTGGCTTTCCCAGATTTTCAACAACAAAATGGGAGTCTACGGAGCTTATTGTCCCTTGTATTGTCCCCCAAGTTAAAAATAAGTCAAAAATCTGTTTTGCTAACTGAGATTGTTGCCGTAAATGTCAATCATTTATATTTTAAAGTTGTTCCAACTTAAATTGTTTGTTTGTTTTTTAGGACAGTGCAGAACATTTTTGAGGTCATAAATACGTTTGAGATAGACTCACAAGGCTTTATGTTTCTAGATGGCGCAGCTGCACGTAAACACCTCTCGGTTTTCATGCCAGTACAAGATTAGTTTCACCAATTATGTCGAAGTATTGGTGCAGGTAGTGGAAAACGATTTGGACCAATTTGATCATTTAACTGCGCCGGCTCTCAAGTCTTTGCAAAAATACCAAAACTCGGTCTACCCACCTCTGTGCAGATCCAGGCTAACCATGCACAGGTCGCCAAAATAGAACCCGCAATCTCCGTTGTGGTTCAAGGTATTTGAAGGGTTTGAGCTCAGGTCTCTGAAGTTCTTCCAAACCAGACCCATACAACTCTCACGTGTTGGCTTTTACCTGTCACTCAGTTCCACGTGGCTGAATGTTGTCAAGTCAGGACAAACCATCCTTGTCACGCTTAGAATTGTCATTACCAGCAACGGAGCAAATCACGATGCAATTGAGTGTGTTTGTTTTTGTTTTTGTTTTCCCTCCTCAGATACTCACACGAACCTGTCGTTGAACACGCCATATCTGGCCCCCGAGGTTTATACTGTGCCCTTCACCATCTCTGACAGCAGCTCTCCTCCAAGGAGCACCTTCATAAACTTACCAGGTAATAGCCAGACTCCTGCTCCTGAGCCAGAGCCACGGAGGTCGCAAGGCCCTTGTGTGCCACTTTAGCTTCTATTCAGGTAATAGGAGGGGGGGGGGGGGGGGGATTCCCTACGGCCAAAGAGTCAGTTGACAATGACAACGGGCTGGGCCTTTTCGTGTACAAATTTGATGAAGCGTATAAGTGAGGGATTTGGATTGCCTGTCCAGTCTGAGTTTATTTCACATACTCCCGCAGTTGTTTGGTCAATAAATTATTGCAGGTGGAAACATTTAAATATCGAAAGAATGGCAGTCAAATCCCGAGCCTGTCCCTGACTTGACCTGGTTGTTGTGCTACGTAGTGTGATGACAGAGCCTTTCTGTCTTCTTCTTTGTAGTGACAGTGTGTCCTTGCAACATCAGGGGAAGCTGCAAAATGGCAGCCAAGCAGCTGCAGGGCATGCCAACCATCCAGTCTGCGGTGGGCACCCTGCTCGGCACATTTGCGGTCATCGGTTAGTATTCGTTTCACAACATCACATTTATTGTCAAATACAGATGCTGTTGATGGATTATTAAATTGTTTTTTTTTTGTTTTGTTATTGTACTGATTAATTTCTTTTTCAATCAGGAACCATCCTCGTTGTCGTATTTGTGCGACTGTCATACCAGAACCCCAAACAGCCGGGTAACACAAACCAGGAAAGAGTTCCCTTGAAAATGTCCATCTGAACGTGTCCAATGCGCTGATGGAACCACTCTGCTTACTGAAAGTCATGCTCCAGTTCAAGTTCTGCTGTTGTGTAGAGGATTTGCCACGTCATAACTAGGTTTAGCTTTTAGGTTGTCTGGTGTTTGAGCTATGATGATATTTTTTTGCTGTATTTCATGTCATTTTAGGTGTCGTTGTTTGCACTTGTGCCTTCTTTACACTGCAAATATGTCATATTTAGGAATAGCCACGGTTTCTTTTTCCTTTAGTCCTTGCCTTGTGACATGAATAGATTGTTGTAAAACTATAATCAGATTAACGGAGAATAAGATTCAACACAAGTTTGTTTGTCTTTTGGGGGGTTTTTTTTTGCTTGTTTATTTGATACCCTTAAAAATAAATAATCAATTAAATACACATCTCTACACATCAGTATTCCTTCATTTACCCCACAGCACTGCCAAAGTGCGCGTAGGCCACATAAATTAGACATACATTTGTGTTTGAGTTCATTGTTCAATGTAGTTATGGGTAAGATGGAAACCGTTCACGAATATTGCAGCGTATGTGTTAATAGACCCAAATCACTTTCCATACGAGAAAAGTTCAAAAAGGTGGTGAGTAGTGTGGAAAGGGCGCTTAGGGTTGTTGTGTGACTTGTGTCGGCAGCAAGCGGTGCAGATGTCCTTCATGAGGTCGTTGATGTTTTTTTGCAGTTTTCATAATTCTCTGCCGAGCCTTTTTCTCTGCTCCTGAGCGACTCCCGTGTACCACATCAAGAGGCCAGTCAGAACGCTCCCAAACGTGTGGCGGTATTAGATTATGGCTTTAGTGGCAGTCAGAATAAAGGAAGGTACTTAGCACGCAGCCTTGTGGGCCACCTCTGCACAGTTTCAGGGTGGAGGAGTGGTGAGTGCCCATGCAAAATAACGAAGGCCTATTCATCAAAAAGTCTACATGTTGTGCTATTGTGCAATTGGATATTTTGGATCCTCCTGAAAACGGAGCTGTCATCCACAAAAAGCCCCGCATAGGTCCCAGGTGACTCCCAAGTGGTGCTGTACAGTGTGGAGGGCATCATCACTTAAACTATTGCTCTTCTATGCCTACTGGAGAAGGTCCAGGGTGGGTGGAAGACCCACGAGGCACTTGATGATTGCAGGTGTGAATGCCACCAGCCTAATCGCTCAGCCCAGTCACTGAAGTCTGCTTTGGAAACTGGCACTCTGGTGGATGTTTTCAGACACGTGGGGACAGAGCGGTGCAACAGGGATAGAAGCAAATACCTCAACAGCACGTTGTGGGTGTTGATGCTCTGAAGAGCACATCTCACATTGGCAGTTTGCAGAATGAGTGGCTGGCTGTTGATGGTTAAAGCTGGAGCGACAGTTGCCGCCGGAGCCGCCTCAAAACGGCTGGCGAAATGGTGAAGTTGTTTCTTTCTGCCAAGGAGTCGCTCCTGCTGCTGCTGCTGGTCCAGGCTGCCGATTTGACGCAGATCACGGGTCCGAGCTTTTGAGGTGTTTATCAGTTTCACCTTCGCTTTGTGCAACAAACAGCTGCTCTAAGCCTTCCTCTTCATCCAATGCATCTTCTGTGTCTCGTACTTGTTGGATAATGCAAACTTTATGTTCCCACATTTCCCCCGTTAATATCAACGCAATAGGAACTGGACACTTTCGATGTATAATCACGACTCACCAAAAATCCTGACAAAGCTGCTGTTGCCCCACACAGCCATCGCTTTTTTTATAATCGACTATTTATATCCGTAGAGGAAAAGAACCTTGAGTGAGATGAGAGGGCAGAGGGGAATTGGACAGTTTGTGGCACGGGATCAAGTTCTAGGAGGCAATGAGCCATGCCGCAGAGAGAAAATGGGCTGAAGGTTGCAATCATATCACGCAGCTTGGAAAAAGAGCTCATCCATCCCATTAGGGATGGACACTGACGGACAAAAGCAGTGTTCATGTTTCCCCAAGTGACCGCTCTATTTTCCATGACTGATTAACAAATATAATCACCCCCACCCTCTGTTCCCGTCACAGCTGTGGTTATTTTAATCTTTGGTTTCACTTTTTTTTTTTTTTTTTAAATTCACACTCCCATGACCCACATCTGAACTGGGGCCACATGACAGCAAAAAATAAATAAAAAAAATAAAATCGAATGCTGAATCCTGCAGTCTATAAAATAGATTGATGGGTTGCTGGTTGTACATGTAAGTAAATGGACATTTATTTTGGGAGGAGGCAATTTATGGCATAAACAACACGAGAGTAGCCAAATATTTTGGGGAAATGTGTTTATAAGGAAACGTACTCATCATTATCACTGTTTTTATAGAAATACAAACATTTTGATTTCCGTTCTGAGCTCCAGCCTTCCTCGATGGCACATGTGTCAAACTCATTTTTGTCGCGGGCCACTTTGGAGTGACATCTTCCCCCGGAGGGCCATTATGACAGTGAAACCACAAAAACGTTTTTAATCGTCTTACCGCATTATTACTTGTACACAACAAATTGATGGATTACTAGTTTTGAAATCAGTCAAGTCAATTCAAATAGTTTGTTCAATTCTTGTTCCAATGAGCGTAATCTGGGTTAGAATATTTTTGCAAAATCTCAATGTTATTTTTGACACCAGTGCTCTATGGAGTCCCCCACCAAAAATAAATAAATAAAAATAAAAAGCGTGTTGGGGCCATCAAATACTTGAAGTGATCAGAATCAGAATCTGATTGGCTTTATTTTCGTTGTAAACATGTCACAACCAATTTCGGAGTGCTTCTCCCTGAAGTGCATCCAAAAAACAGTGAATATTATCCACGTGTGTGAATGTGAGCGTGAACAGCTGTCTTTTTGTGCCCTGCGATTTAGGCGGTGACCAGTCTAGTCAGCCGAAATAGGTTCTCGCTCATCGGCAGCATAACGATCAGTACGGAAAATGCGATACAATCACATTTTGGCAAACAGGCAACTGCATGTTGTTGCGCCGAATTAAAATTCAGTCTGAGAAATGTTTCTTCATTCCTTGCTGAGACATCTGCAGTCTGGACCTTGAGGTTGCCAAGCAACCACTGTGAACCATATTCATTCAGAGAAATTCTCATCTATTGTTAATTGGACTTGGTTTCACGAGAAATTTTTTTTTGTGACATAAAAAAAAAAGAATTAATCTATGACTCATTTCTATATTCTCAAGAGGGGAAATCAAGTGCAAAGCATCACTTCTGTTTGCGTTTTGATTGCAATTGATTGTGTCATCACATATGATTGTCTTTAATTAATACCGTGCAAGGCGGCCCGGTAGTCCAGTGGTTAGCACGTCGACTTCACAGTGCAGAGGTACCGGGTTCAATTCCAGCTGCGGCCTCCCTGTGTGGAGTTTGCATGTTCTCCCCGGGCCAGCGTGGGTTTTCTCCGGGTACTCCGGTTTCCTCCCACATTCCAAAAACATGCATGGCAGGCTGATTGAACGCTCTAAATTGTCCCTAGGTGTGAATGTGAGCGTGGATGGTTGTTCGTCTCCGTGTGCCCTGCGATTGGCTGGCAACCGATTCAGGGTGTCCCCAGCCTACTGCCCGAAGACAGCTGGGATAGGCTCCAGCACCCCCCGCAACCCTAGTGAGGATCAAGCGGTTCGGAAAATGGATGGATGGATGGATAATACCGTGCATGCTTCCCTGGTCTGCTGTCGAACAGAAGCAGCTATCATGAGAAATGATGGGAGTCTGTTTTTTTTTCCCCATAAAACTGAGCTCACCAAAACTTTTTCACTTAAAAGGTTCAAAACATTAACATTAGCCCTTGGAACATTCTCAGTTGTTTCACCGGCGCTTGCTCTTTTGGTCACTTTGACTAAATGGCATGGCATTTGAGGAGGTCCGAAGGTTTTCTGTGTGAATGACAAATGAGTGTCAGGAGTAACGTTGCAAAACCCCATCGCACTTGCGGAAATTTTCTGAATGACTGAAGTCCGCATCTGCTGTAGCTCAACAAATATGTCCAGGCTTTAGGAAATATAGCGTTAAGAAAGTATATCCATCTATGGCTTTAAAGCCCCCAAATAAACCCATTATACAGGCCCTTGAAAAAAATAAATACTTGGAAATCAGGAGAGAGAAAACAAAATTAGCCGTGAATACGCCTCCCCTGTGTGATGGCGTGATTTTGCTGAAAGTGGTTTTGAACTGTTTGACGAAAGAAATGCATTGACAAATGCTGTAACATGCGTCACTGCTGCTATTTCAGGCACTTTGGACCCTGCAATCACTCTTTCACTTCAGTCTACAAGACAGGCGGCTGAGAATCGACCATTTCAAATCGAGACGCAGTAGGAATCAATGCATGCTAATGCCAAGTGGTTCTGTGACTATTGTTTGCGCAAGTGCTCCCTTCTCACCTCCAAATCAGCGGAGGATCAGGAGTGAATTGAAATGACCTGCTTAATGTTTTATTACATTTATTTGAAGCAAGGTCGTCGTCAGCGCGGCAGCACGGGACGGTAAAAACCAAACAGTCCTTCTTCATAAAAATAAATAACATGACCTCAAACCTGTAAAACTGTTCGAATCACCCATTCCCCGCCAAAAATTTATCTAACTCAAAAATGATTTTTGGGGGAGTAGTAAAGCAGTTGTTCTCTGTGCAATTAAAAAAAAATCAATCTTGCACTTTACTTTGTACTGCAGTCTAACACTGCAATTTGCAACGCATCACAATGAAATGTCATGTCAAGTATTGCTTAAAAAATATTTTGATCAAAAATAAGATATGAAGCCATATTTAGAAGTAATATTGCACTCATACAAATCAATTGCAGGTGCTTCACATTTTGGCACGCTCCAGTGCAGCGGTGTCAAACTAATTTTTGTCGTGGGCCGCATTTTAGTTAGCGTCTCCCTTGGAGCGCCATTACGGCTGAAATCATCTGTAAAAGTCAATAATTACGATTTATTCAACTATTGTTTAAGTTACTGTAACGACGGGTTTGGGAACAAGAAAATTGTTCACCCTTATTTATTACAAATGAGAATTTGACATTTTGGTCGAGATTTTAGGAAGCATCATGGAAGGGTGACATGTTTGATTTGCCTTCGCGGGCCACATAAAATGATGCGGCGGGCCAGATCTGGCCCTCGGGCCTTGAGTTTGACACATGTGCTCTCGTGGATGAGAATATGGCCTGTGAGCAAAAGGACAAGGTTTGATTCCCCCGACGGGCTTATTGAATGATTATTGATGGTGAAGGCTTCCCCCCAACCGCTGTCCACTCTTCTGTGTGTCTTTGGTGTAATCATGCTATTTCAATTTACAACACGTTAAACTTAGTGTAACTCCTTCAAGAAGACCATTCGTTTCCATTTTTGTTGCACTACTCAGACAAGCAGACCACACACACAGTCGGACTTGCGGCGAAAATGTCACAGTAATGCCTTCTTTGTTTAATTTCGGTCATTTTAAAACAAACCGGATTATCCCTTGAAATTAAAAATAGATTGGAGAATATTGAGAGCGCGCCTGATAATAGCCGGCCAGTGTCTATTTGGAAGGCTCAAATCATTCCATCCGTTTCCGACCACCATTATGAACACGCGACGAATGACACATTCCCATCTTGACTCCAGCACGCGTACGACTGTGGCGTTTGGACTTCAGAGCAAAGGATTGTGAAGAGCAACCGTGACTCATTTTCCCACTGTCACTCAGACATAAAAAGTAACGGCTACAATGAGACACGGCTGCTCCAGCGTTTGTTGTAAGAGTGGCTTAGTTTTAAGATGAAATGATAACACCACTGACACCCCTGACCGCCTCCCCCGCGCACCCGCCACCTCCCCTGACACCCATCTCTCACACACCGTCCACCACCATTCTCTCAGTGAACACAAGATGAGGCAAGCAGCCTCTGGCATCAGTCATGAGCTCATCCTTGAGCAGGACAAGATCGGCTGTCCTCGACTTGGCAAATTGGCCGTGAAATAACGAAGGCCACAGAAAGAAATTAGCTTGAGGACGTCGAGTCACTGTGCATTTTGACTCACTACCGCAAATACAAAGTCTCTGTAGCGTCATAGAGAGGGATGTCCGATACCAGTTTTATTTTATTTTTTTTTACCAGATCGATATTCACACTTGATTGCTCACCGATACGACTAGAATGTATGATACAGTACATCAAATATTAATTTTAAAAAATGACAGATAATTGTGAACAAAGACCTTTAAGATGATTCGCTGCAGTGCCGCACCAACTATGGGCAAGCAAAACGTATTCAATGTCAGATTTTTTTTTTTGCCTTATGTATCGGTGGCTGGTATCAGCAACCTTCACCAGTACCCGATACCTTGAAATTAGGCCGGTATCGGCGTGATTCCGTTACCTGGCCTGGTCGCAGGTCACTCACAGGTCACATATCGTAACATCGTAACAAATCCAACAACTGTATGAATGTTGGATTGTCCTCAAATTTATCACATGATGATTAGTAATTGAATATTATTGACCTTTTTTTTTGGAGGAAATAGCACATATTTTACATACGACGTGCCTATCCGAAACCCTGATGGGATGCCGCCAGAAGAAAGTTTTGACGTGAGGTCGCACTGCAGCTATTATGGTGAAAAACTGAAATGTATAATGATGCGGTGCATTCATATTATTTTAAAAGAAGAATTGGGGGCGAGGGTTTGTTGTCGTTATTGTTTTTTTTAAGCACGTAAGACCATGTTTTTCCCGTTGCCAAGCTTCACGTGATTAAAAAGTAAACATAACCAAGGACGGCGAAGCAGACACAATGACCCAATGATCAAATAAAGACCCAGTTGTTCGGTTTTCTATTTTTACAACTTTTGCAACCGCGGAATAGTCAGTCATCATAAAGCCAATCATCGATTCATTGAACCAAGCGAACGCTTATCTGTCTGCATCCCGGAGCTCCATCAACACTAATTGGACGGAAAGAATCCGAAGGGGAAGATTCAGCAGGCTGTGAACTCGGCAGCTGTTATGCTGTTTGTTTTTTCAAAGTGATGCAAACTGACCAGCGCCGGAGGCCCTCCGATGCCCGTTTTCTTTTTTTCTTTTTACCGGACGCTGCTTTCGAACGCGGGGCCAAGGGTTGGTCGCACACGTGACCTAATGAACAGTGACTGGAAAGCCTTGCAAGTGGCGCTGTCAACACCGGGACATAAATAAAGCTAAAGATAGGGCAACGCGGCTTCGGCCCGGCCTTCTGGTCAGACGAGGGCTTTTTATAGAACGACTCTGATTTATAAAAGGCGAACGGGGACTATTTTTACCTAGTAGGCTTGTGTGGGCTGAGGGGGGATAGTGATCTTGGAAACTTGTGATGCGTTTGTGAGCGTGACTGACCCCTTTGACTTGAGCGTGTTGGTGTGGTGGGCATGGAGATAATGGATGAGCCAGAACCTTGTGATGTCCTGGAGGAGGTCCAAGAGAGGGATCGCGTGGGCCTCTCCTTCATGTTAATGTTGATTGGGGGGAGGGGGGGGGGGGGGTCTCAGAATGATTCAGTCATCAATGCATTTTGTTTTATACTGTTATAAATCTCAAAAGACGAAACCCACTGCTCTATGGGCTCTCTTTTCATAAACTGCACAGGAGCAGCAGCACATCTTGATTTTTGCACCTGTGCAGGACCCGTTGAGCCTGTTTGGGAACTTGGTTCATCTCTCAGCCATGCATTCGGAGGGTGGCTTTTTGTTGACGCGCCCAGCGCATCGGACATTTTGGCGGCATAAATGTATGTCAATGTGAAAGCAGCTGGGGGGGGGGGGGGGGGGGGGTCCGCAAAACAAAAACTTGGAAACACACGAGCAACAATTAACATTCATTTTTAGATTGAATAAAATTTGCACGCGCACACATCTGGAAGATTGGCAACACCAGTTACCAATATACAGACAAAAAAATAATTCAGTAGATACAATGTAAAGAATAACAATAATAACAAAAACATGAATCTGGAATTTATGTTACTTCTCTTTAAAAAAAATCCAACTCATTATCTTGTCTCATTTCCTTTTAATTTTCTAGGCATCCTTTGAAAAAGATAAAACAGTTGTCTATTGTTCCTTCTAGGCTGGCATCACTTCCAGTCACACAATTTGATCAAATCTCCACTTTCAGCAATGAAAATGTCAGGGGCAATAGATTAATGTAGATGAGAAATTTCATGTTCAAACCTTTCAGCTAGATGACACACTATGGGAGTACACTGGCAGACGGAATCTGAGCTGCGAGATTTCATTCATAAGTATAACAACACCGTGCATCGCAGCCTTCAAAGGAGAAATCAATTTATGAAAAAGATTATTATTATCCCCATCAAATTTTGGAAATCATCTCACTGACCACGGCACAGCAGTGGAGAGGGCAGGGCGAGGGTTAAGTGGGTTGGGAATCACACATGGACACAAACATTGGGGGTGGAAGGCAGGGTTCAAGTGTCCACTTCAATGAACTATGATCTCCCGAGTCAACTTTACATCATGTTGGTCTGCTTGCAGTCCTATACAAACATACTTTGCATGCCTCGACTGGCCGCAGGACTCGAGCGTATCTGTTTCAAGTTAAGATGGACCACTTCAAGTCAGGTTTTTAAAATCCACCCTGCTGCGCCCGCTTTACGGCAACCTGTAAAAACACCAACACGAGGTCTAAACCACCCCTGCGCACACTTTGACTGCACCTCATGCTCGACTTGCGCTGGCCACAAAAATAGAGCTTTGAGTGTTTTATGAAAAATGGCTGGGCGGCATCGATCTTGCATGGATGGGTGAATGGATCGATGGATTGATCGATAGGCTTCAGAATTTTTCCAGTATCTTTCCACCTGAAGAGTCTCTGAAGTCGCTGTCCGCCCATCGAGTGTGAAACTTTTTTTGTTTTTAAACTGCTTGGAAAATGTGAATTCCCGAGATAACAACTTTTACAGTTTTTTTTTTGTTAATTTTTAAGTCCCTCCTGGTGCCAATTCAATGACAGAATCAACCGAGAATGTAAATACATCTGACCGTCAAGTCTCTTGACGGTGGCTTCATGTATGAAATCTGGAAGCCAAATATCTTTTGACAGTGATTTTAAACAGACATGTATGAAATGAATATGCCTTGATGCACTTCTGGGTGCGTTGCTATAGCGACCCCGGAACAAACATGCAAGCTTGGTCTTACTCACTACTCGGGGAGATTTCACGGTTCATTCATGGAAGTCAGTCGAGTTCCCAAAAGACAACGAGGCCCACTACCAACATCATGTGCTTCACGGCAGCGTAACCGGACCTGCGTCGATTCACACGTCAAGGATCAGGGTGCACTCGTCATACACTCTCTGAGCCCACAATTCAATCAACAGCGTCTCATCAGTACTTGGAGCGACCAACTGGCCAATAGATCACCTGCAAGGTCACGTTTGATGGCGGATGAGTTGAGAGTCAAGTACGGAATCGCAGATCGTGACCGTGTCTCTGTGAGTCTGGCGCTATTTTCTCGAAATAGACCACCAAGAGACGGACGGGCCCGATGAAACTTATCGATGCGATCTCTGTGATTCATTGTATACAATACGGAGCAGACCAAGGCCCTTGGCTGTCAACTTAACGGCCTTTACTGTTTATACGCAGCCTGCTGTTAATCCGGCAAGTTGTTATCGCCGCACCTTTAACTTGACCCTGAACATGGCAGAGAACCAAATGTCAGCGTCCGCAGAGGAAGAGGGGTTGCGCGGAAACCAAAGCTTTGCTTTCCTCAACATCCATCCAAACAAAATAGATCCTAAATAAAGGCGTCGTAACGAAAACAGAAACATTTGTCACCAGAAGGATTTTAATGGGTTGGATATTTTTATGAGGTGGTTTTTATTTCCTGACAAGGTGATGCAGATGGATCACGGGCTCAAAGACAAGTAGGGGAGATATGAACGGGCCGGAGTTTGTGCTTTGTTGCTCTGTTGTTTGTGTCCACGGCAACTGCACAGTGACTGCTTCGCCGCGCTGCCAGATAGAGTCGCTGTCCTTGCCAATTCTGAGAAACCAAGGAGATTCAAAGGAACATTTCTTGAAATCTTTTGCTGAAAATTCAATGATACGCTTGCGTTTACAGACGCTACCCTCACTTTTGCTGTTTTAAACGCATAATAGTTGTATGACTCTTGCGAAAAACAATTAATAAAAGACTGAAAAATTCCAGTACAGTATTTCACCATTTATACGATCTTTGCTATACAACCGAGCCAGTAACTTGTCTTCTTCTTACATTGCCCTTCATTGGAACTTTGAATGTTATTGAACTCAACATACATTACCAAATATGCTTGCAGGCCTCAATTCAGAAAACAGTGTGAGGTGAAAACGACACGCGATGACCCATTCGTCGTCAATTTTGGTCGCTGAATTGTCTTTACGTCATTGCAATTATCACATCGTTTTGACCTTAACTATTTGGTCAGAGGTTATAGATTGCCCCTACAAGCACAAAGACTGTGCTAAATATACACGTGACTGGTGCTATTTCTGAGGTCTGACAGTAATATCTTGTAACATAGCACATCGATTTGGCCGGCGATGATGAGCGTGGTCGGGTATTCTCTGTCTCAATGAAGCTTCCTGGTGCTATTTCGGTCGGCTTATTTGAGAATGCGTGTTACTTCACGCACGCCCGCTCTCATTCTTTATTTATTAGCATGCTAACAGATTTATTTTTATAGCCGTCAGCATTCAGGTGCTAAGGAAACCGATGCAAACAATAACGCTGATTTGTATAAATGACACGATAAAAGATTCCGATTCGGAAAACTTTATTTATCCCCGTGGGGCAATTAAGAGTGGAAAAGTGATCTTGGCAACGTCAAATGCCATAGAAGGTTTGGGGGGGGGGGGGGGGGATTTGCCATTTCAATGTTCTTCTGTCGATGGTGAAGACGTTAAGTACACATATTGCAGTTTGTGGGAAATAATCGCTTTATAATTCCAATAACCAAATGAATCTTTCCTAAATTAGACTCACCGCATCCTTAGAAAGAGGAGGGCGCCATCTACGGGATGGACTCAAGACTGCAGCAATAAACAGTGTGACGGGATGGTCAGTGAAATACAATAGTATTTATTCGATTTTGCGGCTAAAATGCATATAAATGACCGATTTTCATAGCCTGTTATTATAGTGGTTTCTTCTTTGAAGTCGGAATCATCACTTGCACTCGATCATTTGTAAACAAAAGCACAATTCCCATCCTGCAAACTCCCGTGACCTTATTCAGGATAAGCGGTGTTGAAAATGGATAGATGGATGCATTTTGTCTGTGTCCCCTGCAACAATCTGGCTACTAATTACCTTGAATGCTGCCTTGGGGGCTTTCTCTGTTCTGCAATTTTTGAGTTTAAACATTTGCTTGAATGTTGTCCTCTAAAAAAATAAAAACAATGTAGATCCCAGGTACAAGGTGCAAGTGTTGCAAACTTAATGGCAGATTTTGACACTCATTTTCACTCAGTTCTCAGTGTTTCTGAAGGGGGGGGGGTGTAACATTTTATTTCAACAAACATGACATATTACATAGGATTTCAGACCACTCATGAAATAAATTATGAGGCCCGTTGTTCTCATGTACTTTAATATATTTATCAACTATTCAATTGCAGCCAACGGTAAGCATTTTCCCATCTAAGTAAAGACTAATACCGTCGATAACATTGCCACTGCTCAACATGTTAGAAGTCAGGACATCTGCGGGGCATGACATACATACATAACGTGCTTTGCGGATGGAGTATGCAGATTAATTGCCATGCAAATTCCAAGCAAAACAACTCATGCAGGGTATAATGAAAACATGCAGCAAGTCATTTTAGAGTGGTAAGGAAGGATCCAAAACCACACACACATGAAATTATTGTCGATCCTGGCGAACGGTAGTAGGCCCAGAGACTAGACAGTCATAGCCAAACAGAGCACTTGAGATAAACAGCACAAATCCAGATCCGGCTGCAGTCGGATTGTTGTAATGGAAATTATCTATGACCACAGAGACTGGATATTCAGCAGCGACACGCTTGATCAACAAAGCATCATTTGACACCAGGAAGGAGCCACTTTACCACCTAAAAAGAACCGGTAGCTTTCTGGACTTCCCTTTTGCTCGACAGTAACTGTATGACTTGAGTCTAAATCCTACCTTTTGATTCTTCAGGTCAAGTACTTCAAGTAATTCTGTTGTGGAATAAGTCCCTAAAAGTCACGACAATAAGTGTTTCTTTTGGCATTAAAGCTGACCGGTAGAACAACTCAAGCAATTTCTATGACAAGTTGTGCTACGTCGCAAAGATTTGACGTTCCATTAATTGGATGAACGCACTTCCCTGTTCCTCAGGGGTTGCGGAGTCCTGTAGTTGTTTTCCATGTGCATCCTCTGGTCTTCCTCCTCTCCAGTGGCCAGAAGCATTCGGAATTTTCCAAGCTGCAATACAATTGAGATGGTTTGAGAAGCCTCTTTTACGATGAATCGAAGAGCATCGTTTCCCTCAACAAGAAGTTTCATTAAAGTCTCTGAGCTGCTAAAGTCAAGTACAACTTTATTGTCAAATGTGCTGTATTCCATCTGTGCTGTATGTGATGGAATTTCTTCCAATCAAAGGGGAAAACAACAATGGAGCCATCTCAATTCTTGTCATACCTGTTTTTGGTTCTCGGCCCGAGTCACATTTATTCTCGGTGGGAAGTGCATATTTTTTTAAATGTGGTAAGAGCAAGGCAGCGTTTTTTTAGGAGAGGGTAAACAAGACTGTTTAGCTGCAGCTCGAGTTCACTGCTGCTCATATGTAATACTCCTTTCTTGTTTTATATTGCATAATACATACAAATAGGAGCAGAGGCCCTGTGGCATACAAGACGGTGCCGTGAAGGCATAAAATAACGCTTGCATGCTTCGTGAAAACCTTGCCACTGAGCGCTTGTACATTCATCAACATGATCATCTGGAAAGGATCAATGGACTGAGACCAGGAATCATAAATTGTGGGTTTCTGAGATGACATCCTAGCTTGAGCTATACTGCGCACACAAATTAACCGAACCCCTCTTAACTCATTCACTCCCAAAGACGTTTTTAAACGTCTTTTCAGACTTGGTCCAGAATTGGCTGGTACTGAGTGAGTTAATACCACTCGCCTCCTCCCACAGTAATGAAGTGAGCAAAGATCAACAAAGAGGATGGTCGTCTTTACTAGGGACAGCTTGGAAGGTTAGTCACATAGTCAGCTTAAGGTATCAGCCGCCTGTGAACTTTGTAATTATTTTCGGTGCTAAAGGGGCCCAATGCTAACCTTATGTCAGAGCAATACGAGGAAGTATGTTTTGCTGTTCGAATATAGCATCTTGGCAAACCGTCAAGGTCTAGACTAGACCCGCAGGGAAAAGCCCTCGTAAATTCTCAAATCTTAGCTGACCGATCCGGTGATGGCGAATTGTAGTTTGCGGAGGAACCAAATTGGACCAAAGCAGATTTCACAACAACAGTCAACAGTGGCTCCCATCTAAATGCTCAAATCTCTGAGGTCTTACAGGTAAAATATGAGCATGTTTGAGTCGCTGTCATTTCAACGTAAAAGCCACCGTGTGCACATTATTTCTGTTAATAGGTGATTTTTAAGATTACACCTGTAGTTGCTGGAGCCTGCCCGAGCCATCTTCAAGCAGTCGATGGGGTACACCCTGAACTGGTTGCCAGCCAATCGCAGGGCACACATAGAGAAACATTCACACTCACAGTCACACCTTGAGACAATTTGGAGTGTTGCATTAACCTGCTGTGCATGTTTTTGGAATGTGGGAGGAAACCGGAGTACCCGGAGAAAAGCCACACAGGCACGGGGAGAACAAGCAAACTCCAGAGCTCCAGTCACTACTTGCTGTCGATGTACAGTAAATCGATGGTGTGGTCGAAGGATCACAGACCTGCCTTTCTGAGACCGTGATCGGCTCCTTCAAGACGATCCAGATGACACTTTCGTGTAGTGGGGGTGTGGTTAGTGATCCAAGGTAGGTCCAGTACTGGAGGGTGCTTGGTAGGAGGCACTTGGGGTTGAAACTTTTGAAATCCGTGGCACTCCCCTACGTGGCCAACACAAAACCGAGCAATGTATTTCTTTGACACTTTGGAAGTAGAATGAGCCAGAAACAAGCAAACTCACTTTAAACTTGACCATGTACAGTGCGTCTGTTATCCTGTGGAGCCATCTGTGTTCATCACCAATCTTGCAACACAGGAACACAAAAAATATTTTCATCTGCAGTAAGTATTTCAAAAAGAATGTTTATATTCACAATTGGGCCCCAGGAAACGGAGGAACTAAAGTGCCTCTCATTTGCATATTTTTTTAGTGAAGCCAAGTGTATTGAAACTGAAAATCAACACGTCAGTAGCATCTTAAATGGTTTTATTTCAAACCCATGTTGGTGGCGTGAGAGGGCAAACCCCCCCCCCCCCCAAAAAAAATATTTGCCATTGTACAAACCTGAATCCCAATGAAGTTAACTACAAAGACAAAATATTTAATGTTTAACCTGATGACTGTTGTTGCATTTTTGGCAAACAGTCTCTCATTTTGAGTTGGATGCCTGCAACGAGGTCCAAAAAAACCATTCTACAGGTAAAAGGTCAATTGGTAAACAGGTGAGTATCTTCATTGGAATCCCGTATGTTCAATTACACAAGCAATAGCAATTTTTAAAATTTATTTTATTTATTTTAAATGTGACTCTTACTTACTTCTACTAAAACTTACTTCTAAAAAGATAGCAAGGACAGTAAGTCCATCGGGGGCTGCTGCTGCCTCCCCAAATGTCTGGTACTTGACTGCATTCCAGTGAACCAAATGAAGCTGGAAGAGGTACATCGACAGAACGGGACGTGATTAAGATTTTAGCTTGCCATCATCTTGAAAAATGCAAATCAGAGTGAGGAAGACAGCTGTTCGATCGGATTATGATGACCATTAAAGGATTGGTTAGACATACCTATACGTGTGTAATTGTTCGTGGCCTACGAGGGATCCTCTCATCTGTACCTTGACTGCATTGCATCATGTAAATATTCCGTTCTGAAAAACTGACCTCTGAAGCGTAGCTGCGGCCTGCAACAGTGTGCTCAGAGCCATGGCAGCCCTTTTCGCCCCAATGGAAGTGAAACTGCTTCAGTCTGTATGGGTTGTCGAGAGGGCCTCCCTGGATCACTGCAGGAGAACACGATGTCAACACGACGTCAACTCTTCAGATGCTCACGCTTTGTCAAGGCTTAGAGAGTCGTGACAGCCGGTTTGTTTTTCATGGTTTCTCCTCCCCACCCAAAGATTTAGATACAAAAAACAAAATGCAGATGTAAGGTCAAAGAGTACCGGTACTGCACAGGGTTAAATGTTCTATTTCCGTCAAAAGGCCAATATGGGCATTAATAAATGGAGATTTCGTGCATATGGTCGTCGCTTTCTGTAGGCATAAAAAGCAGGATTGAAGATTTGACATTCAATCATCTTCAGCAAAATTTTTGGCAGAGCTGAAATGCTTTCTCTTTTTATTCTTCTTTCAAATTTACAGTGTCCTCCTGCCCCCCAAAGAAATAGTGCGCTACCATATGATGGTTCAGAGCGGAAGTACAAAAAAAAAAATCTTTTTTAGCTTAGCTATGTTTTGAAATCATTGTTTTATTATAATTGCAGCACTCTGGGCCCAGTGTCGATGGTCTTTGGCTTTCAACAATAATGTACAACATGCTGAAATAGTATGTTGACAACAAATTCATCCACGCCCGACAAAGAAAGTCAGCTGGTTGAAGGGATTTGTGTCACTTCTTAATTTTGCTGCTGAAAAAAAGCTTCTGTTGTTTTCTCTGTGGACACCACCCATGACATACGGTCCCATACAGTATTTCTACAGTTATCGATGGTAATGCTAGGGTGGTATACATCATACCTGTCAACTTTTCGGAGCGCCAACCTGTATAAACTACCAAAAAAATTCTTATAAAGAACAAAAAATCCTTATAACATACCAAAGCATTTTATATGTCAAAATAACGGCAGAAAAAAAACCCACGAAATTTTCAATGATATTTATTGTAGATCTCCATAATACATCCATCCATCCATTTTCCGAACCGCTTGATCCTCACTAGGGTCGCGGGGGGTGCTGGAGCCTATCCCAGCCGTCTTCGGGCAGTAGGCGGGGACACCCTGAATCAGTTGCCAGCCAATCGCAGGGCACACAGAGACAACCAACCATTCACGCCCACACTCACACCTAGGGACAATTTAGAGCGTCCAATCAGCCTGCCATGCATGTTTTTGGAATGTGGGAGGAAACCCACACAGGCCCGGGGGAGAACATGCAAACTCCACACAGGGAGGCCAGAGCTGGAATTGAACCCGGTACCTCTGCACTGTGAAGCCGACGTGCTAACCACTGGACTACCGGGCCGCCTCCATAATACAATGTCTGGTTAATATCTAATCATCATTCTACTTAGTGGCATTACTGTGTTCAGAGTTGTATTCCTGCGTTAATTTTTTTTCACCAACTCCAAAAGATTTGGAGTTGGTGAAAAAAACCCCCCGGAAATTTTCAGAATCCGTATGATTTGTGCGATACGGCCATATACGTAAGATTCACCACAAAATCCGTATGAACTATGGCTAAACCGTATGAGTTGACAGGTATGTATACATGGTCGCACCCACGAACAGCAGTATGACCATCACTGAGACCATCTTAGTTTGTGATATTTCTTTTCCTCCAAACAGACACTGTTCACTTCATCACTGATTGTACTGACTGTACCTTCAACCGCAAACCGTGTAGCTATGCAATCACAATTTATGATCGGTTGCAATATTTTCTTTAATTTCTGACGATAAACAATACTGTCACCCAGCAAAATGATTTGACTCCACAAATTTCTTGAATACTCCTGTCAAGGTTAGATGACTCACTTTGATGAGTCAAAGGACTCAGGCAAAGTGAAGCGCAGATTGGAAAAGATTTTTAAAATTTTTGAGTTGGCCATTTGTACAATAAAGGCTGTGAAGAAATCATCAAAACAAGACTGTACCGTGTGAACATGTAAAAAATTAACAGAGTAAATATATCAGCATGTCTGTTTTCTTACCTGAACGGTCATCGGAGTCATCAAAATCAACCGCAACGGAATGCCCGTTGTTGGAGATGTTAATGGAGGAGCAGTGATCATAGTTGAGGAGGATGGCTTGCAGGCTGGGATCATATGAAGCCTGATTAGGTATGATTTCGATGGGAGACTGCCTGTTTCCCTGGGCAACGGGGAAATCTTTGTGCCATACCGATGGACCTATTTTGAAACAAAGAACAAGCGATCAAATAAAGCAATACCGTTTAGAATAATCGTGTTATTCCACCGCACAAACTAGATGTCCCTGCTCCTTGATGTCATGTGATCAAATCTGAGCGCTATCGTAAGGTTATACATTGACAACGGTAAAGCTCAGACTCGAGCAACGCTCAGAGAGATGTTAAATTAACTCACTGTCTTTATGTAATTGTACACGTGTTTTTCTTCGGGTCTAGCTACGTGGAAAAGTCCAAAATATTCAAAACGCCTAATAGCACCCGATTTACTTGTTTTGTTTTTGAATTAATAATAGGCCCGCACATTTTGGGTTCATTTTCCAAATACAAAGTCTTGTTCCCCCAAGAGGAGACATCACCATCATGATCAGCAACACAAGAAAATAAAATAAATGAAACCATTGACTCTAAACGTGCAAGAGATTCAGAAAAAAATAGGACACAGTTCATCCCTTGGTGATCGGCTAATCTCTTATTGAACCTGACCTGAACCGATCAGCAACATAACGTGCGCCAGTCAAATTCCATTACATGAATGAACATCAATGAACTCGAGCAGCTCTACAGGAAGAAAGCAGAGAAGAGATACTCTGGCGTTTTACCGTTTTCTTTACCGTATCCCCAGCTATTGATCGGCATCTTGTGCTTTCAGGGTGTGAGATTTGAATCTTTGTATCGGGCCCACACAACCTGGAGTAGGATGAGTCGCTGTAGCTTATGATAAAGACTTTGTGACAGACAGGAGGGGGGGAGCATGTTTTCTCCTGTAGACGCCCCCTACACGCCCACTAAATTAACACTATCCACCGACCACCGACGAAGGAAGCTTTTATGATGTTAACATCTATGTAACGAGTATTTTAATACATGAACATCGATTATTATTATTACTGTTATTATTGTTGTTGTTGTATTATATGCTCTGTGGGGTCGTACCCATAGAAAACCCACGCAGGGCACGGGAAGAACATGCAAACTCTACGCAGGGAGGCCGGAGCCGGAAACGAACGCTGCACCTCCGAACTGCGAGGCGGACTTGCTGTCCACCATGCCACCGTGCTACAGTTTCGGTGTTTAGAAATGGTGTTTAGAAATAGAATTGGTGCAGTGCGACTGAGTATTTCCATCAATACTTCCTACCATGTTATTAAATTTGAATCAATATTTTAGTATATTTGATCAATTCTTATTTTTAATCAGATTAACGTTTAGTTTGAATGTACTGAAAATGCGAATATGAATCGCATTGTGTGTGTGTGTGTGTGCGCGCGTATGTGCGTGCGTGTGCGCGCGCGTGTGTGTGTGTCGAATCTGACGTTGAGAAAGTAGATTTGCATTTACCTAGCAGTGACAGATGCAATGGCAGCCACTAAAGCAACCAAAGAACAGAAATACGACAGGCAACTTAGGTAATTCATCTTTGAATTAGATCCTATGTGTCGTAATATTATTTTGAAGTTATCTCAAGTTCCTTAAAAAGCAACCGCGAAACAAGAGACCGCGCGGAAATGAAGGCGCTAGCATTCGGCGCTTTGCTCCGTGCAGCTTCGGCTAACAAAACATTCGTTTGGTTGAGTTGATGTTGTTTCGTGTTAGCCTGATACATTTATGTGTATTTAACGTGTGCTGACTATAACCGTCTCCATTCTCCTACTAGCTTAGATGTCAGCTTTTGGACCAGGAGTGTATTTCAGAATCAGAATCATCTTTGTTGGCCAAGTATGCTACAATATTAACTGTATTGTCATAACAATACACAAGAAATGTTTCTCAGGTAGTTGCAATCACTGTAGTGCACGGGCGTCAAGCAGCGGTCCACGTGTGGTCTAGTACTATAGCAACACAAGATGTCCTGACAAAACACATTTTTAGGATAATACAGTGATTGGCGTCCGCGAGCAGCGTGCGCAGTCTTCAAGAGAGGACATGATTGCTCTTCTTCCTCGCAATACCAAACCTAATTGTGATGGATGAATACATGCTGTGTGCTGACAGATTGTGGGGGGACCATGGCCAAGAAGCTCTTGAGAATGCCCATGTTTGCCTGATCAATGCTACAGCAACTGGGACTGAAATACTGAAAAACCTTGTGCTTCCTGGTAAAATGTTTTTGTATTAAAGATTCAGCTCAGTAGGAAATATGGTTGTTTTCAAATGAAGAGAGTAACGTGCATGTCTTAAGGTATTGGAGCGTTCACGATAGTTGATGGTCACACAGTTTCTGGGGAAGATGTAGGACACAAGTAAGACACATTTTAGTTTTTATCATTTTCTAAAGATGTGCTACTTTCTGCTTGTCACCATTTTATTTTGCTTTGCAGCTTTTTCCTGAGCCACAACAGCATTGGAAAGGTACATTCTTATGTGTCTAAGTGTACTCACAAATTCCTCGATGTTGAATCATTTGATTTACGTCCCTCCATAGATTTTTTTTATGCTGTAAATATGTCAGTGGGTAAAGACGGGAGCGTTTGTGTTGCAGAACAGAGCACAGGCTGCCACAGAGCTTCTCCAAGAACTCAACACTGATGTATCGGGCAACTTTGTTGAGGAGGTTGGAGTTCTTTGTTTTTGTTTGTTTTGAGTGTGATTCATATGTGCAGATATGAACACGGACAGCAGGTCATAACACAAAGCTGAGTAATATGAGGAAAGATTTGAGAAAATGTAAACTTAAAAATAATAATAATAATAATAATAAGTACTGTGTTATGTTGTTGTTTTTTGTAATTCAATAACAGCCGTGCTTTCTCTTTTGTTGTCCTTCATATTCAGAATCCCGATATGCTCTTGGAAAACAATCCAGAGTTCTTCCATCGATTTACCATTGTTATTGGTGTGCAGTTGTCTGAAAGGTATGAAATACCGTAACAATTTCCAGTCACTGTCACAATTACTGCACATGAAGCTAATTGAACATTTTGCAAGATCCCTAAATATACCGGTAATAATAATAAATAAGTTATGACCTTTTGTTGTTGTCCATTTAATGAATACATCTCTTTGAAAGATGTTGCAGGCCACTGCATTGCCGTAAAAAAAAAAAGTCATTGTGTTTGATTATTGTTATTATTTTTTACCTGTGGAACGAGTTAAATCCTTTTTGACTAAATAAACATTTGTTAACCTTTTTTTCATCTTCTGAAAATTAATAGCACCAGTCTGAGGCTTGGCTCTGTTCTGTGGAGTGCCTCAGTACCGTTCCTGCTTTGTAAAACGTACGGCCTCATTGGCTACATGAGGCTTGCTGTGCAAGAACACACAGGTTGGTAGCTGTTGAGGGACATGCATGAGCACATGGACCTTTCGCCTTTTAAACAAAGCGTGACATTGCTGTTCAGGGACATGAATTGAGTACATAATGACATAAGATGAGTGACGTCTTGCACTGTAAGCATAGTTCTTTTGAACTGTGGCCTGTGCTTAAGATTTTGTCCTTTTTTCACACTCGGCTTCCCCCCATAGTGATTGAATCACACCCAGACAATGCTTTGGAGGACCTGAGGATAGACCAGCCCTTTGCTGAATTCAAGAAGCACATTCAGGCCTATGACCTTGAACGGATGGACAAAAAGGTGCATATTTTGTAGGATGGTGCACTTTATTATTCTTTTTTTTTTTTCTCTTTTGCTCAATTAATAGTCTTTTTTGCATTTGCTCCGTAGGATCACAGTCACACACCTTGGGTAGTCATCATTGCAAAATGTCTTGAAAAATGGCTCCGTGAGGTACAGTACAGTTCTTGAACAACACAGGTCTTTGTATTTGTTAATGATGTGTAAAAATTGCACCCCGTTGTACTTTTTAGGAAGACCTGCAGCCACCCAGAAATTACAAGGAGAAAGAAGCCTTCAGACAGATTATTCGGGAAGGTATTTGTGCAGAGTCTTTCACTTGGTTGAATCCCCCAGTGGCGCATCCTTGAAAGAGGCGATCATAACTTCACTTGTTGTCGTTACGTGTTTTAATTCAGGGATCCTGAAGAACGAGAATGGTGTCCTGGAGTATGAAGAAAACTTTGAGGAAGCTATTAAGAATGTCAATACTGCTTTAAATCCAACCAAGGTATTACATACTATCCTTGTACACTACGCTCATTAAATAAATTAATCATCATTAGCGCAGTTTTCTGTCAGAACAGAAAGATACAAAACTAAATAGGCAGATACTGCTTGTTTTTTCAGATGCCAAGTGTTATCAAAGACCTCTTCAATGATGATCAATGTAACAACATAACGTCACAGGTTTTTTTTTTTTTTCCTCTTGCTCTTCATTAAATTGTTCAAATATTTACGTGCAAACATTTCAGGTAGAATTCAATCAACTGCTATTTGTTGACAGACTCCGCCCTTTTGGCTGATGCTGCGAGCTGTAAAAGAGTTTGTACACAATGAAGGCTGCGGCAGCCTACCTCTGCGGGGGACCATCCCAGATATGATCGCCGACTCGCAGAAGTTCATCAGCCTTCAGAATGTGTAAGGAAATGTGAGGAAAATAAATGACAGTCATGGTAAAGCCATGCAATCGTCCCAATGCTTTCACAAAATCATACTTTAGAAAGTGCACATTTTATTTTGCTCTCTGCTATTGTGTGAATGCAAAAACGGTAGCCTTATCCTGGCACTCTAGCTCCTCCTGCTGTATTGCAACAACATAATGAGGCTCTCTCCAGTGACATTCACAGTAAAGAGTTACAAAAAAAGAACCCAAAAAGGAACTCTCAAGACCTTAAGATAGATTTGCATTAGTTTTCATGGAAAAAAGCATATTATGCAATAGGAGAAAAATTCTACAACCCCAAAAAATGGAATTAGCATCTTCAGAAAAAACTGGTGCCGCTGATCCTAAAATCAGCATTAAGCTTTTTTTTTTTGGGATGTACATGTGCTACAGGCGGCCATGTAGTGGAATGGTTAGCACGTCGACTGCACAGTGCAGAGGTCCCGGTTCAATTCCAGCTCCGGCCTCCCTGTGTGGAGTTTGCATGTTCTCCCCAGGCCTGCGTGGGTTTTCTCCGGGTACTCCGGTTTCCTCCCACATTCCAAAAATATGCATGGCAGGCTGATTGAACACTCTAAATTGTCCCTAGGAATGATTGTGAGCGTGGATGGTTGTTCGTCTCTGTGTGCCCTACGATTGGCTGGCAACCGATTCTGGGTGTCCCCCGCCTACTGCCTGAAGACAGCTGGGATAGGCTCCAGCATCCCCCCGCAACCATAGTGAGGATAAAAGCGGTTCGGAAAATGAATGAATGAATATATGTGCTACATTTGAAGTTGAATGTTTCCTCACAGTTACAGGGAAAAAGCTCTGCAGGATGCGGTGTCTGTTGGCAGATACGTTGAAAGTCTGGTACAGTCTGTTGGAATGGTACGCTTTCATCAAAACACCACGACACTTACAAAAAAACAATCATAGGCACAATTCTTAGTAGACCATACAAACCATAAAGAAACAAATGCCATGTATTTTTTTTGGCCCCTAACAGGCACCTGAAAGTATCTCTGAAAAGGACATCCAACTCTTTTGTAAGGGGCACTCACACTTTTGAGATCTTGGTTTTAGCATGTTATCAAAGTTCACTGACGAAATATCGTGTCCAAATAGCGTGCAGTTGAATGTTGAAGTGTGGTTCAACAGATTTTTTTTCAAACTGATTTTTATCACTGACCACAGCCGATTGACTCTTCCCGCCTGTGTCCGTCCGTGTATGTTGCCGTCTAGGCAAGAATGCGTCCTTCTTACGAGTGGTGCGCTGCCGATCTCTAGCAGCAGAGTACAACGTGGACTCAGTCAACAGAGATGAAATCAGTAAGTTGGAGACGCCCTTCCTTGTGATTCCCAATCTCTTCCGTGCCATGAAAGATCATCAATCGTGCCGTGGGAAAATGATCCAATTTCACTCAGTTGGTTCAAAAAAATATATATTTTGCAAAAATTCCAACAAATAATGCATCTTTGTTCATCTATTTATGCCCTGGAGGCATTGTGGCAGACAACAATTCCAATGCTCTTCCGCTAGATGGCAGAAGATACAATTAACGTGTGTGTGTTCACCTGTAGATTTATGTCAACAGGCCTATATTTCACACTTAGCCGATTTGTTATTGCTATGTGGTCCTTTGGTGTCATCTCTCATTTTCAGTTCATTTGATCCACGTATGGTCACATATCAACTATTAGCATTTCTCCGCAGCCTCATGCATGGACAATCCCGATAGCGAAATGGTCTTCTACCTCATGCTTCGAGCCGTCGACCGCTTCTACCAGCAGCACTCGCGCTATCCTGGTACTGTGCTGGAGGGCGGGGGGGGGGGGGGGGGGGGCAAGTTTTAAGTGATTGCTCTTGGCGGCAAATTTTAAATGCCGTGTTTTTGTTTTTGTTTTTTTAGGAGTGTATAACTATCAAGTCGAAGAGGACATCAGCAAGCTGAAGCTGTGTGTCACCAGCCTGCTGCAGGAGTACAACCTCAACGTCAACATCAAGGATGATTACGTGCACGAGTTGTAAGTCCTCGTTACCTTTTCATATCCAATATATTGGGTGAGTGGCATTAACGGTCTTTTTTTAATTTATTTTTTTATAGCTGTCGATATGGTGCAGCAGAGCCCCATACAGTTTCTGCCTTCATGGGAGGTAATATCTAAAGGTGGCCTTAAGTGCGGCGCATCCCGCTGTTATTTGTTTTTCATGATCATTGCGTCTGTTCAGGTTCAGCCGCGCAAGAAGCCATCAAGATCATCAGCCACCAGTTTGTGCCATTCAACAACACCTTCATCTACAACGCAATGTCACAGACCTCTGCTACTTTACAGCTGTGAGACAGGTACTCATTCTGAACTCGTTCACCACATCAGAGATGGACATCCGCGGATTTGGATTTGGTTGCTGCTCTTCGGGATGATTTTTCTGTTTGACTATGTGCACTTGAGCGTCAATTTGGCCGAGTTCTTGAAGCGGGAGAGGGGATACATGTCGAACCCTATACACATTAGATTACATTTAAACTGTTTGATTCGATATTATACTATTGTCTGCTGGCTGACACAGGAGGACTTTTTTTTTTTTCAAAAAAGAATTTAGAGCCGTTAAACTTTGCTTGTTTTTTCCCAATATTATCCTCATTCATTTGTTTGGGAGTGAACTATTGCTTCAAAGTATGCTCGGTTATTATGTGTTCCTGTGCAATTAAAGCAACGTGCCGCATCAAAGCATGTCAGAGTTGATCCTGCTTTTCAACAGTAGGTGGCACACTTCCATTCACTGCTTCACATTCGGTTCAGACTCAATGGCCACTTCATTAGGTACACTTAAGCGGCTCTTTGATCCCAACAGCACCGCCATAGAAGTACATGTGATTTGCTTCTCTTTTATAAAGGTCACTGAGAGGTTGGTCTTGTTTCCGCAGACTTTGGCAGAAAAAAATCAATAGTTATTCTTTTAACGCTCCGCCCATTTCTTTGATGTCATAATTGAACTCAAGTTTTCGAAATGGACACATACAGTAGTTACTGTCATTTTCAGTCCCGGATGGCTTATTGTAAGATATGCGAGGCTATTATCTACGAGCAAAATGGAAACGGTTACTTAGCGTGCGGTATCATGTCCTTGAAAAAAAGAATGTGTCAAGTGTTGTGAGCAAGCTGCAACAAAAGTACCGGCGAATATTAGCCGCCATTCAAAGATCAGAATTACTCATGTCGGGCCACAATAAAACATTGATGTGTCACTATATGGCCTCCAGAGTGTCACAATATTTTGCCAAACATACGAGATCATTATTTGGACTTGAGATGTTTTGACGTAACCTGCCTTTTTTTCCTCGCTGTGGTTGTTCTGTTTCTACTCAACACAGGTAACCGTTTGTTGTGTCTAGCTGCTACATTTAGACGTGCGCTTCCTTTTTATTTATTTATTATTCAAATATGCATTTAGCTAACGTTATTGGCAATTTCCTCTGCCAGATTAACTGGCAGGAGGCGGGGTCATCTTTCTGCACATAATTTAGCAATCAGTAGATGCATGTTCGACAGCAAAAAGAAAAAAAGTCAACCCAAAGAGGACAGCATGGAAGGGAGGCTCGGCAATGTTGACGCTGAATCTGCTTGAAGTGTTGAATTCATTGTAAATTACTGTATATATAATACAAGTCTGCAAAAAGATGAACTGCAAACAAGCTAAAGTCCCCACTGAATACTTAATCTACAAACAAATTAGAGCGGGGGGTGTCAAACTCATTTTGGTTGTGGGCCACTTTGTAGTTACTTGGATGTTAATGCAGTTAAATATAACCCTGAGGTGGCTTATTGCGTCTTTTAAGTTTTGGCTTCAACGGTTGTGGCTTTTTGGATATTTTTATGAGCACGGCGTTCTTTCTTGCATCTGATTAAAATTTAGGGTGAACTTGCAACCGTGTTCTCTTCAAGCAGCGGGAGGAGCGAGTGGGTGCCTGTTTGCGCTTGGGGGAGGGGCTGTTCATGCTTAAAATCAATCTAAATCAGCGCTATGGCCGGCGATGATTCTCCCTGGAAGCTCCCAAGCAATAAAAGCAAAGGAAAGGTGGGCGGGAACAAGATGAGTCGGCAAGAAGGGTAATGGTGCCATCAAGGTGGTCCCTTTTCTCTGTAGCTTGAGGAGGACGATTTTAAAAACGAGTTTACCGATGACTCATCTGTGCTACTTTCAGCCGTTTGCCTGGCTGTGATCCAAACGAGGTCCGTAGTTGAGCCCTCGGCTCCTCGTGAGGCCCGAGCTGAATGGAAAGCAGACTGCCAAAGCGCAGCAAAGTGTTCAATGTTTGCTGGGAGACTGCAGGAGGGCGGCATACTTTAAACCTCTCAGGGGTCGGGCCGAGGGCCTCTCCATTCTTCCTCCAAAACAGATGGGGCTGCGACAATGGAATGTGAAAGCACAAACGAAATACCGAGATGAAAACGAAGGATGCAGCTCATTCAAGTGACTCTAAATTCTTTCATTTGACATTATGGTCGAGTGCGTCGGTGTGATTTCGCTTCAATGTTGCGCGAGTGGAATTTTTCAAGCCTAAGTGCAGCAGTACATTAGCGGCCGGTCTCTGTGTGACATTTCCGAGACACTTTACAACAATGCAACGTCGACAAGTCTCTCATGGCAGGCCCGCCTCATCCACCTTAATGCGTAAATGCTTTCCAGATGCATTGTTAATCAGCTCATGCAGCCCACAAACATCTCATGATCCAAGGTGTACATGGTTGGAAAAAAGAAATTGACGTTTCAGTATCAGGAGTTCGATCACTAAATGCATATCCCGTTCTGAATGAGAACCAGTGGAGGAGGTGTGTGTGTGTGTGGGGGGGGGGGGGTGTCTTTCCTGATTTTCTTGCCTCCAAAAGCAATCCTAGGCGAATGCAGTGATAACATCTTGAGGGTGTAGTCTTTTACAGCATATCTACAATAAATAATGCGATATTTCACCCTACTTTTTTTGGGGAACTTTTATTATTTACTTCCGATCGGTGTACATGTACAAAGTACTGTCGAAACACAAGATACCTACACATGATTATCAAAAACAGTCATGTCAAATTGGATACAGTTCAGTTGGGAACAATATCTATTTTGTAGTGTAAAACAGTTTAGTATCATTGTTCTTTCTGAATGTTTGAGGAGGAACTGCGTCTGCCGCTGTTTTCGACTGTTCCTTCTTGATAGGGGCCCACAGTAGAAGTGACAATGAGAAGAGTTTGCAACCGGCGAAAGGCTGTCTGAGCTTCCACTGGCCTGACATCCATCCATTCTCTTTACCGCTATTTCTCGCTGGAGCCCATCCTGTTTGACTTTGGGCGAGAGGCAGGGTCAACCCTATTACTTCTATGCTATTATTGCCTCACACAGGATAGTTCGGGTACTCCACCAAATCTCCGGTTTGCAGGATTATCCGGGTTGGTAGTCTCATCCACTACATAGCTTTTTTTTTTTTTGTCATGTTGAGTCTCTTTCATCAACCCTTTCATGCACCTTGTAACCTGATAACATGATTAACTGTCCATCGTAGCAACCACTGTCCCTGAAAGGGTTACAAAAAAAAAGATTTTGAACTCTGTATCTGGCTAGGTTGTCCCACTCAGGAAAGTGCTTTGCAGTCGTTATTGCTTTCTAACTGGACTGGTTGACATCCCAGATATACGTTCTAAGTAGACAGCTCGAAGAAATACCTCTCAACAAAAACTTTGAGTGGGTACAGAGAACCAATCAGCATGTCAGTACGACAACAAATGCGTGTCTCGTAGACATGAAAGCATTGACTTGCATGTTTTTCGGAGAAAATAAATGAGGTTGACGTGAGTGAAAAGTTAGTCAACCTCCCGAAGCGTGCACTCTAAGACCGTAAAGCTTTCACCCTTTAGCCTCGCCAACCCTCCCCACTAAGTCCCTTGGGGGGGAAAAAAATCTAGCATTAGTGTAAACCAGACAGACACACTAACGGCAATGTCAACATAACCTACAACTGGTCATCTGGATTCATGTTCAACTCGCTGCTTTGCCTGCAGTGTCAAAAAGTCAGTCTGTCCAGATGGGGTCAGAAATCGACACACTCCCTCCTGAGAAACCATCGTATTGCGTTACACTCAGCCCCGAAACTCTCTCCCCCCCTCCCCCACCACCCCTCACACACACAAACCATCATTCACATGTTCCCACTGTACCCTCTCGGGGGACATAAACAAAGCCACATTAGCTTGATAAATGGTTGCACATACCGTTTCAAAAACATTCACACCGTTGTAATAGATTTCAAACGCTCTCCTTCTTTTAATAGCGCCACTGGAATTCTTTTACCAGCTTACTTGAGGATTAGCCCGAACACCTACCATCAAATATGGAGTCTTTGCTCTGTTTTCCCGCAAGAAGAAGACAACCAACCTGCCCGTTATTGTGCCACAGCAGCGGCGTTGGTGTTTGTAGGCACAGTCATCTGTGCTGAAAATGTCTGGTTCAAACATAGAGTCCACTATTTTATTTATTATTATTATTATTATTATTTTTTTTTTTTACCATTTCCTGCTAAACCCTGCTGCCCTTTGTTAGATATCCACATATTCCTTTCATTAGCATTAACATGCCAACATTCCTGAAGTACTGCTGAATGTGAGCGTGCGCTCGCTTTGGTACAGAATGATTTACTAGCATTCTCCAGGTGCCATTCTTATCTCTGTCGCCCCTCTCTGGCATTTGTCTCGTCACCGAGATCAGTAAGATCCAGGCGCTGGGAATTCAGCCGGCCTGCTTGAAACACACTCACCCATAGCATTTTCATTTGTGTACTTCATCAGATCAGATTGTGTGTGTGTGTGTGGGGGGGGGGGGGGGGTATCTAGCTTGGTATGCCCATAAAGAACATCTGCACATATACAGCAATCTCCTTTTCATGGCGACTGTGGCACTTTAACATGGACGACGCAGACTCTAGTGGCTGTTGTGTTTTCTTTGTCTCGTCTCATTTTTCAAGAGGCACATTAATGAAGACCACCTGTCTTGCCCGGTGGAGCCACGGCATTGAAAACATCAAAACGGAGAACTATGTCAACAATGTGAGCCGAGCTTAAGGAAGTTCCAGGTGTCGTTTGGGAACTGTGGAAGAATTGCATGATGGATCTCAACGATTGCCCTCCCCGCCGCCCCCTTACGGTCGCGGTGGCAGTCCAACCAGAGAAGGCGTGCGTGTGTTTGAGAGACACCGAGAGTGATGAGCTCCACATGGGAGTGTTTATGAAGAGGAGACGCTCAGGGTGAATTCCTCAGATAAGTGACACGAGGTCTCTCGGTTGTGGGCGCACAACCTACCTACGCGGAGACCCTCGGAAGCGTACACGATCACACAAACGAGAGCTCACAGACTCGAGCACGACAAATGAGCATGGCGTATTCGATTCCGCTGTTTGTATTACGCAATGTTACGACATGAGTCGGCAAACGTCACCCCTAAGGTGAGCGTCTGTCACGCTCGCTGCGTGTGATACGTCAGCCGCATAGACACCGTTCAGATGACGGCATTTTTCAGATTCCTGCCGGGGAATGACGCCGGCACCTCTCGTTTCACAAATTGATTCTGGTGATTGTCATCCTCTGATCTCATTTTGTTTCCACCGCAATCCGCTCTACAAACTGTATAATCAACATGCCTGTGGAAGTGGAAGGAATCCTCAAAAACAGAACACTCGGAGCAGCAATATTGTTCCGGTGCCTTGTGCCCTCGTGGGGGCAGACTCAACATGTTGAGAGCCATAAAAGCAGTTGAGCAGGGGGGAGAGCCGGTGAGATGTCGAGGAAGTGGAAACCTCAGTAAGGGACTGGAACACGTATGTTGAGTCTTATCTTCTCTGCTATATGGCGAGGGTTCTGCTGCAATAAGATGCGGCCCAATGTCGGGCAGTGTGCAGCAACGGATGTCGAAGACAATCGCATGAAAGTAGACACACAGACCAAGACATTTGCGTCACGCACCGTAGACACGTTCCATTATAACACCAGAAAACTAGAAGCAAGCAGCAGAGCAAGCCTTTGTAAATAACGGTTGTTGGATTGCATTCTCATTAAGGGTAAAAGCTTTTGTCCGGCAGGCGTGCCAGATTTGTTTAGTTTGTTCATCTGTTCATGAGTTAGCGATCTAATTTTTAGTTTATGGAGGATGTCAAACATTCTAAAAGGATATTAGAATGGATGATTTAAAACAACCTCTTTCAAGTATATTTATTCCTTTTGGAATTTTTAAATTAATTTTTTCGTCAATTACTCAATCGTCTTTTTGAGGGCCTAAATGCATGCACAAAAGCTTTTGTGGCACCTATAGGCAAACTCATTTTTGTCACGGGCTACATTGTAGTTACGGTTTCCCTTGGAAGAGTGCCCTTATGACTGTGAATTTTGCGAAACCATATCAATGTTTAACCACCTCCACATATTACATATACAGCGCACAAAAAATTGATGAATAACTCATTTTAAAAGCGCAAGTAAAGAATAATGGTTTATTCACTCTTCGTTATTATAGATTACATATGACAATTTGGAATATTGGTTCAGACTTTAGCAAGCATCATGGAAGTTGATATGATTGATTTGCTTTCACGGGCCACATAAAATGATGTAGTGGGCCAGATCTGGCCCTCGGGCCTTGACTTTGACACCTTTGTTTTATGGGGTAGACAGTTACTGGCAGATTTATGCTCTTCATGATATAGGACTAGAATTTTTAAAAATCCATATATCCATTTTAAATTTGCCAGCCCCATTCTCTGTCTCTCCCACTGTTGTGTATACAGATGAAAATAGTGTGTTAAAAATCAATGTTTTTTTTTTAAATCACAGAGAGCACTTGGGCATTTTTACAATAAGGCCGACCTATAATGTCGAAGGGTAACACGAACGTATGCTTTGCATGTGCACAATCTTCCGAAGCCTCCGTGAAGGGGGGTCACCGCAAAGTCAGCAGGTACTGCAACTGCGCAGCAAAATTTTGAAGGATAAGGCTGTGTTATGCTTTGGAACGACGTTTATTGGGAAGCTTTGCGGGAGGTTCAGTTCATCCACACGTGCCCGAGCACAACATCGGGGCATCCCTCCAGCCCTCTCACGCTTCCTCTCCGATTTCCACTGAGCATCAGCTGAGTTGGCCTTTTTTGCTGCAGAGGGAAGCGCTTTCTCTTTCTTTGCCTCTGTCGTGTCACGGGGAGTTTGGAGTGATGGAGCCTTGACCCGCTTTGCCTGACGGCGCAGCATCGCAAATTCATAACGTGCAGTCTCAGCCACCTCCCAGTGCTGAGTCATTCAGCTTATCCTACCCCGTATTAGGTCGCGCTAAGAAGACCGAAGGGGCCATCTTGGCGGACGAGAGCAGCCAAACGTTCTGTTTATCCTTCAAAATTTACAGTCTAATCCAAAATGTTTATTAGTTCGGTTGTTTGTCTTTCCTTTCCACACGAGGAGCTGTGACTGCGCAGAAAACGGAGAATAGGCATCAGACGTTTTTATTTTTAAAGCTCTTCCTTCCAAAAAAAGACTTCTGCCCTAAGTATGTTTGTATTAACACTATAGGTTATAGTTTTCTACATGAGATGAGTGTCCATGGTGACTCGAACATACCTTGACAACATCTTGTCAATGGTTGTCATGACCTCGATGATCGAAAACTGCTTTGTCGAATCATTACCTTTTTTTTTCCACTCTGTAAAAATGTGTAACCATTGCCACTGAAGGGCAATAGCTCTCCTCGTGAAAACCATGCCCCCCCCCCACCCTAAAATATAGTGGGTGAAATATCCCATGGATACCAAAACGTAATCCATGGACATCTTTGAAAAATAGATAAAAGACCGAGCCAGCAACACGCTTTTGGTGTCAACACCATGTTGCATCAGAGAGAGTGCTCTGCTCTACATTTTCCAAAGCAATCACCAAAGCTCTTACTAAAGTCTGGGGGGGGGGGGGGGGTGAAGGAGACCGAGTGGGGTGGGGGGTGGGCAACTTGCATGTTTGAACCGTAAGCGAAGAGTACAAAGCAGCAAGGAGCTGCCAGTCCCTGTTAGGTGGACATATGGCAATGCCGGGGCCTGGGGCGTCATTTGGGGAGGGGGATTGTATGCCTTTGCGTTTCATTTTGTGTGTTTGCATGTGTGTGTGTGTTTTGCTATGAATCTGTGACAAAGTTAAGGGGTTTAATGAGGCATGCAGGGGGTTAAGCAACAGAAGGAGGTCCCGGCACTCGCCCAGCGCATCGGAGGGAGGAGTCGGTTTGAAGTCCTCGTTGCCCTGACACAATGAGCGCCCCTCCCCACTTGTCTCTCATCTCCAATTTCAGTTATTTCGTTTCCTGCCGTCACGTCAATTTTTATTCCTTGGAGACATTGCTACCCACAGATCTCAGCACAATTACAAAACACACAGACACACAGACACACAGACACACACAAAAGGATGCTAGCGCAACAACGCGACAAAAATTAGGTTTCAATTTCTCTCTCAATAAAACCCAGAATGTCCATCTTAGTTTGATCTTGACCTAAACTTATATTAAGAAGCCCCTGCCCCTCCCCACCCATTTTCTTTGATAATCTCTAATTTCCTGATTTGTTCCAACCACGCACCATTTTAACTCATTCAGGACCAGCCAATTCTGGACCAAGTCTGAAAAGACATTTAAAAACGTCTTTGGGAGTGAATGAGTTAATGAAAGTAACGTTGTCCGTTTCTTTCTCCTCAAAAATGTCAACACGACGGCACGACCAGAAAAGCTGAGATGCTGATCTGTCAAGGCACTTTAGAGTCCTCCGCAGTTAAACGCATGTTGGCATGACAAAAAACAAGCACACAGAGAACACTTGGCGGGTGATTTGAAACAATATTCCGGTTCGTTAGGTAATGAACTTTATCTGCCAAAGTGGTCGTGACGTTGCCGTTTTTGCCGGTTTCGCAAGAACATTTCTGGGCTGCGTTTAGTGAGTCATTCTCCCCAGCTTTACGCCACGCTGACAAATCAGCTTTTGCGCCGACATTTAAACTCATTCACTCCCAAGGACGTTTTTAAACGTCTTTTCAGACTTGGTCCAGAATTGGCTGGTACTGAATGAGTTAAGTTGCCTCCCCCCCAAATATTCATACCTTATGTTTATTTCAAAGAATGTTTCATCCGGCGACTCGTTTTTCATGTGTCCCGCGGCATCTGGACTGTGTGTGAAATGCTCAAAGAGGCTATTTTGAGTTGGCTGGTGAGAAAGACGCTTTCTCACCAGCCTGTCACACAGCCTGGGAGTCCTCCTACTACTCTTGGAATTGTCACTTTGCATTTGAATACAAACTACAATTTATCTGTTATATGTATTCAAAGAATCCATGGTGGCCTATTGCTAATTGTGTGTCTACTTTTGTAAGCTGGCAGCCTGTCAGGTATGTTTTCGGAAGACGGGAGGAAGCTGCTGGAGTACACGGAGAAAAGGCCGAGGCGAGATTCAAACCCCGAACTGTGAGGCAGTACTGGAGACTAAGGTTGCAATCTTTCTGCAACTTGCTTTTTCCGTCGTGCCGTGTTTTCATTCCATCGGTCGTTATCGAGCCTCCCCCTTCTCAGCGTGTATCGGAGGTTGTATCATTTCAAGTATAAATAATTCACCAAGGCTTGTGCTGCCAGTACATAGCGGTTCGTCTTCAAAGCAAGCAGCAGCTTTGTCACTAGAGGAAGAGTGAAGGTCATCTCATCTCTCTGCCGTTGGACACTCCTCCGCAGTTAGGATGACTGCAGCTGCAACAATGTACCACAGGAATGCTGTTCAGTAGACGCTGTGAATGACTTGCCTTTTTGGGCTAAAACAGCGCCGATGCAACTCGATGGCTTAATATGCAAAAAGTCATCCGATGACACATTTTAGGGCCTTTCTGTGCAGATGTTTCAACTTTGGCAGATGTGCTAGCCCACTCATCCAAATCTGCTACCCAGCAATATATGAACGCTAACAAAAATGAGTCCAACTCATCTATCTATACTCACTAGTCTCAAGTGTTTATTGATCGATCACATCCAATTTGAGCAAAAACAATTAAGTGATTGTGTGGTACATAAAAAAAAAAATCTTGTTTGGGGAGAAAAAAAATATATGCAGTACTGCTAAATTTGCAATGCTAACATGCTAGCTATGATATCTACACCTGCAACTCAAAATTGACATTTTCTAAGAATTAAAAAATAATTATCGGTAAAATTCCTCCGATGTGGCCCAGCATGTTGTCGAAAAGACTTTTTACTCGTATTACTCACGCAGTGCACAGAAAATGAGCAGCTATAAAGTGCCCAGTCAGCGCAGCAGCTGCATCAGCAGAGCGAGACAGAACAGAAAGCAGTGTCTTTGTTTGCTTGTGTGTGTGTGTGTGTGCGTGCATTTGTGTTAAGAGAAGGAGCACATGTGAGGAGTTAAGGGTGATGGGGATCTTGGAGCAGACAAAGGAGGGAATCACAGCTACACTCCGCGTCCATTAGACCAACCCCATGGATCAATATTGATCATCACTCCCACAAGCTCATCCTAAGAGGCTTCCGCCTGCCGTGGTTCGATGACAGAGCATTAGCGCACATTTCCAAATGGACTCGGGGGGGTGCGAATGTGAAGCGCAGTCCAAAAAAAAAAAAGGCGAAAAAGAGGAATAAAGCTGTTTCAAGGAATTGGGTGCAAAGTGGGGGCAATGCAACAAGGCTGGTAATATGGATAATGAGGCACGCCCTGAAAATGATTCACTCACTCAGCTGATGACTTCCAGCCTTGTCGCATACTCAGTGCCCCCCCCGATTCATTCTTTTATTTGAACAAATATAAAGGGAGAAAGAGGAAGTCTTTGCTAAGCCTTCATCAAAAACTCTTGCAGTGCGTGCGTGATCACGTGTGTGTGCGTGCTGTGTCTGTTGTTTAGTGTTTGGTTCTGGCCTTGCCGTCTTGTGTGTTTGCTTGCACGTTTCTCTCTGACGCCCTCCTGATTTGGAAAAAAAAAAACTAAACAAAAAACGATCAGCTGTGACCGTAGACTGGCCACCAGAATCTTAAGTACTGGGGAGGAAGTGGAACCAGGAAGTAGCCGACATTTTCAGTCCAATCCTTCAACCCTCGCACGTTCACATCCAGATCCAGATCCGGATACCATAACATTCCTTCCCTGAAGAGTTGTTTATCATCCATCATCTGGATAGGGGGAAGGTGTGTCAATTCAATATTGCTTCGGAGAAGACTGCCAAGAGCTTCAGGCCATTTTTTTTTTTTTTTGGACTCTTTTCAGGCAGATTTTACATGCTCCGTAAAAATGTCATGTCTGGTCAAACGCGTTGCAAACACTTGGCCATTAAAGCTACAGCAAGTAAAATGGAAGAACATATGGAGTCAATCCCCACTAAGGTATATGATGGAGCTGAGTGTGGGCCAGCTCTTCCCCAGCAAACACATCTTAGCATGGCGTGGAACTGTTTGGGGCCTTCCTCAAACAAATATCGAAGTTTGATCAAACAAACTATTTTGACGAGACGTTCTCTTCTTACAAGGGCGGCCCGGTAGTCCAGTGGTTAGCACGTCGACTTCACAGTGCAGAGGTACCGGGTTCAATTCCAGCTCCGGCCTCCCTGTGTGGAGTTTGCATGTTCTCCCCGGGCCTGCGTGGGTTTTCTCCGGGTACTCCGGTTTCCTCCCACATTCCAAAAACATGCATGGCAGGCTGATTGAACTCTTTAGAATTGTCCGTAGGTGTGAATGTGAGCGTGGATGGTTGTTTGTCTCTGTGTGTCCTGCGATTGGCTGGCAACTGATTCAGGGTGTCCCCCGCCTACTGCCCGAAGACAGCTGGGATAGGCTCCAGCATCCCCCGCGACCCTAGTGAGGATTAAGCGGTTCGGAAAATGGATGGATGGATGGTTCTCTTCTTACTCTCTTGATTCATACTCCATACTTTTTTTCCCCATACAAAGTACTCCTAATCTTGTCTGTACAGAATCATCACAATTCATTTCGCTATGAACACTCAAATATGTCACTCACTCACTCACCGGGGAAATTTTGTGACTCGGACATACCGCTGCTATTTCGAATCAGAACTGCAGATCCACATTCTTGTGGTTCACTATTTGTCAGCCATTCCGACATGAACGCTGAATTTCGACATGACTGTGTGACGCGCGTGGCAATGAAGACACTGAAGCTATTGTTCCTTCATATTGTCCGGAATTTTCCAGGGGACATGAGGTTAAAATTATTGTTCATTAATGTTGGTTTACCCCCGTTTGGCATCTAGTTCCTATTGTGACTCGATTATACATTGTCAGGGAATCAATCATTACAGCATTCTAACGACGAGCGTGTTAAAAGGACATCGACATCGGTGCGGAAAGATACGTACTGTGCGTCTTGACTTGAAGGAAGTCGCAATGGTCGCTGGCATGACTTGAAATTGACCAGGTATTCTGGTTTTCTCCCACTCTCACTCAAAATCACCTGTGATAGGCGCCAGGTTCTCCCACCTCAGAAAAAAAACCATATGTCAACTTTCAATACTCTTCCATCCAAAAAAAAAAAAAAAGTTTCAAAGAATCCCCAGTGGTTTGGTATCCTCGATTACTTCATCATCAAATGTCTGCTTTGGATTTAGTTCAAGGCTCTTTAAAGAAAAAAATTTTTTTAGCTAACGCCCGCAGGCTGAGAAAAAAGCTGGAACACAGTCCGTGCTTTGTGCGGGCCTTTGCATATAGAGCGCATAGTGTTGAGGTAACCAGGCAGTGCAGCTGGCCTTTTGGCCTTTCACAGCAGCTACTTTAAATCAAGAGCCAAAAGGACAAGAGCGCCGTTCACCCATTTAAAAAGACATTGAGAGAAGGGAAATGTAGGGATTAGTTGTTTTACAGCAAATCTAAGACTGTCGACTGCTTTTATGAATGAGCCGGTGATCGTTCTTGCAGTCGAAACGTTGATGTTTACATGCTCGAAAAAATATACATTTTACTAATGCTAGCATAGCTAGAAAGAGAGAAGGACAAAATGTTAGCAAGTTTTTCCTCCCCAACCCCCATGAAAACCCTCTCCACAACATTCCTTTCATAAATATGCAGCACCGGAGGGGTTTTTTTTTTTTTTTTTTTAAGCAACTGGAGAGAGCTGCTATGTGGATCGGCCTGGGGAAGAAAAAAAAGCTATGGAAGGTTTTCATGATCCCTATCAGATCTCCTCCTATATGCTTTGACCCACGGTCCGGTAGTTTGTTCAAGGTTGGGTGACCACCCCTCTCATCCCACCTCTCTTCCGCTTCACACACACACACACACACACACACACGTGGCCCGCCTCCCAACTGTCCACACACGAGCGTCCGCACACACGCGCCAGACGAGTTTCATTGACTCCCTTGTGCTAATGCGTGTACGTCTATGTGACAAAGACTCTGGGACCTCTGACAACGGTGTGAACAACGGCTCAGGAAATATCCTGACACAACGCAATCATGATTAAGACAAAAACATGCACATCATAGCAATCTAATGACTCATTTAAATCTGATCTCGTGTGGACATGCCAGGAGCGCAGCTCCAACTGTCCTTTCTGGCTACGTGAAGCATCAGAGTGGTGTCTTTCATCACTAAAAATGCCCCCTCCCACCCGCCGGCCCATTACTCTAGCGAGCATTTTTGTCCCGTCGCCATTACATCCATACCACTACGAAGCTGTGAGCTACCTTCCTTAAAAAGGAGCGCAAACTCGAGGCATGGTGAGATACAAGGTGTGTCCGAATATTTCCATGCCTGGTGTCACACACGTGTATTTCAAACCTAAACTAGAAACTGAGTTTTCTTTTGGGACAAGTACAAAGTGCCCGCGTGCTCACAATGCCATAAGCACCCAAAACTGCCTGGTGCAGAAGAACATCGATGTGTTGGAGCAACGTCCCGACTCACCCGACCAAGCTCGGGGTGGCTCATCGAGACGCGTATCACAGCCCTGACAACAAAGCTGCGGAGGATCCCGGGAGAGAACGTCTGAATGCAAGGCGGAAATTCGGGTGCGAGCATTAGACTCCAAAAGGATTCTTTTCAAGGCAACAACTTTTTCCTTGTAGTTTGAATTTCAACTCTATCTGCTGTGACGGCAGTCCCGAAACTTTTCTGACACACGTCCTACAAGAACGAAAACTATGCAGGCAAAATAAACTAGTAATGTGAAATCCGCAGGTTTTCCACAAGTACTCTGCACGCAGAACAATTGCAACGTGGACTTCAGCAAAAAAAATAAAAATAAACATAAAATAAATGTGGTTCCACGCATGCAAGCCTGTTTTAATAGTTTATCACGAAATATTAGGTTGGTGCAGTATTTTGATATTGAACACTTTTTGTGAGACCAAATAACCCATTTAATCCCACCGGTCACATTTGTGAAGAACAACAATGATTTAATTTACAGGGCTCTAAAAATTTTTTATTACTGATTACTGTACTTAAACGGGCTACAAATGACACCTGATTTTGACTTTTAAATGTCTGGGAAAAATTTGGGATTAAATGGGTTAAGTAAAGGTGAGTGAGAAGTCAGAGCTCAATCGGCAGCCGTGTTGCACAAGCCAAAACATTTGCAGTGAGCAGGGACCTGCAGGACATTGCTCTCCTTTATCAGCCAAAATCGAACCTGCCTTCCAGCTAGTAAGGTCACCGTTGTCACCAAGTGCATTCAAAACGTTGGAGTGTATTTTGTCCCTTTTTAGTTGTTCTGCATCTGCTTATGCAGTCATCACGCACAAGAGATTTGTTGGAATGAATTTGCATTCCATTCCCCGACGCAAGAGTTAATTACGTTGAACGCCGCGAAGTGCACGCACGGAATGACAAGACGCTCGCAGTGGGCTATGACAATCTCTTTATTCTCCGTTCACTCGTTTTAAATTCAACACATCTCACAAGTCTCATTTGTTATAAAAGGCCAAAAACATTGCACATAATAGAAAGAATATATGAAAGTCAGCTAATATTGCCATATGCATCGGGCTCACACACAAAAACAGATTTCATCACTTCTCTCGTTAAGAACATGTCTATCGCTCATCCGGTGGTTTTTTCGGCAGGTGTGGGGTTCAACTGTTTTGAGTCACCGCTCAAATTCTAAACACAAGTTTGTCCTTGTACTTTCATAACAACCGCTATCTAGCCAAGCTCTGTCTATCATCATGCGACTGTCTTTTTTTTTTTTTTTTTTTTTGAACTCAAAACAAATATCATTGCCCGAGTTACCATGAAAAACACCACTGTGATCAGCGACGTTTCCGAAACCCTCACCGCTTTTGTGATTCCTTGACGCCTTTCTCACACATCACTGGAAGATTTGCCCCAAATTCACATGAAGTCGGAAAGATCAGACTTCCTGTGTGAGCTCAGTATTCAGAGCCTCCGCCATGTCGTCGGCGGCCTCGGGGGCATGGTGGTGGACATCCTCGCTCAGGCTAACGTCCGCTTTCAGTTCAAAGTCACTCAGCTTCTTGACGGGGGACTCCGCTGACTTCTCCATACCATTAACGCATTCTTCCGCAAGTGTTGAGATTGGGCGCTCACCATTCACGGCTGGGAAAGCTGATATTTCCGTCACCTCCTCCGGAAGAGGCGAGCTCTCTGCGTCGCCGTTCTCCAGCTTTGTTTCGACCGCGCTCTCTGGGCAAGGCACATCTTCCATGGAAGCTTCAGCTATCGCGTCGGATTCTGCGAGTTCTTCTGTGTCCGGTCCAGCAGGCTCATGGTTTGAAGGCATACGTTTTTCGTGGATTTCCTCGGCATCCTCAGTCTCGTGTTCTGTGTTGTCATCTGCGGCCGGCGTTGGACCAGGCTCATCTTCTTGGTCTTGTTCCTCAGCTTGGGGCTCCTGTGTGTCAATCTCCTGTTCGGGCTCTGGTTCCGTCACTGATTCTGGCTCAGGCTCTGTTACCTGCTCAGGTTTGGTCTGCAAAATTGTCTCTTGCTCTATTTCTGGCTCAGCGAATGGTTCGAGTTCCTCAGCGAATGGAGGTTGGGCTGTCTCCTCCAAAACGGCCTCAGTCTCGGTAACAGTCACTGGAATGGATTCTGGCTCTGTGAGGGCCTCCTCTGGACTGGCGGGAACAACCTCTACTTCTGTCACAGTTTCTTTAACTCTGGGAGGTTCTTCAACGGGTTCGGGTGCAGTTGCAGACTCTACTTCTGCCTCCGTTGTTTCTTTGACCGTGGCGTCTTCCGGTAACGGCGATGCTGCTTCGGAAACTGCGGCAGCTTCTTCTAGAACTGGAACTGGCACGTCTGGTGCTGCAGTAGGTTCTTCTTCTACTGCAGCTGCTTCCTCTAGAACTGGAGTTGTTTCCTTTGCGAGTGCCCCTGGTTCCTCTGGTACTGAAGTCACTTCTTCTGGTGCTGCAGATAATTCCGCTGTAGGCGGTTCCTCTGGTGCTGCTTGTTCTTCTGGAACTGGAGCAGCCTCTTTGACTGCAACGGGTTCTGTTACTGGAGCTACTTCTTCCTTGACGACGTCCGGTTGTTCTGCAACGGAAGCTGCTTTTTCTTTGGTTATGACCTGTTCGTCTGGAACCGGTGCTGCTTCTTCCTTGACTGGGACCGGTTCGTCTGGAACCGGAGCTGCTTCTTCTTCGGCAGGGACTGTTTCTTCTGGAACTGGGGCTTCCACTGGAGCTTGTTCCTCAGGTGGAGTGGAATTGGGCTCTTCAGGGGCTTTGACTGCCGCCTCATCCGATCCAGTAGCTTCCTCTTCCGCTTTGCCGGATTCGGGTGTGACATGAGCTTCCGCGGGTGCTGCCGCATCCTCCCCTTTACCGGACTCTTCGGCACTTGCGGCTGGTGCTGCAGCCTCATCCTTTTTGTCTTTAGGATCACTCACATCGTAGCCCTTCTTCTTTTTGCTCAGTTTCCCTCCCATGGTGTCACCTATAAGATGTGAGAAAGATTAAGACATTGCATATCCTTGAACATGTCATAATTGGATTTTAAGTCAACGAACCCATGGCAAGACTGGGATAATCACATTCATTTCCATTGGTAAATTAGATCATTCAATTCACCAGATTAACATGACTTTATACACAAGATCCTCTTAATGTAAAACCCGTGACCGTACTAGCATAAGGCAAGAAGCGTTTCATGACATACTGTGTTTTGAAATGGGATGTTTGAATGTTGTTTTATTCTGAAAGGCGGGGAAAAGGTTGCATTTCATTGTGTACCAACTGCATGTCCCAGTAATTGAAAAGATTGACCTGATGAAAATGTTCTCTTCACAACTGGCATTTAGCTGTGATAAATAAATAGAATCGGAGCCAAGTCACTCAAATCTTCTTGGTTGCTAAAAGTGTCTGCTTTATAATTTCAATGTCTTTTCTTTGAAGCCGTTTGCCACCAAAAGAAAAAAAAAATGCATTTAAAAAAAAAAGATACATAGGAAGCGAACTCCTACAACTTCACAATTTTTTTTCTTGGAGGTGCTTTGGGCCTACACCTACTACAGGGAATTTTGTATTGATGGCTCTTTTGACAACATTTGCATCATTGTGGTTGTACTAGAACATTCTTCATTGGGGGAGTGGGGAATGAACGGTCAATGAGGATGTATCAAAGGCAGCAGCTGATTACCACACAATTGGACTTCCTGTCTGAGTTAACGAAAAAAGGAGAACTAGTGTTCACTTCCAATTTACTGGCTGTATTTCAGCTGAGTTCGAGAAGAAACCAATCTGTTTGAAAATGTATCGCTTCAGATGATCGTGTTATAAAGGCAACGTATTCAATTCGATGTGAATATTCACGCCAAAGATGGCAATATAGTGCAACCGTCCTTTTCTGTGACAAAAAAAAAAAAAGAAAGAAAATAAAGGAACTGGTAAAGGTGACATATGGAGGCCCAGGTGAGGGCAACTTGAGGGTATTGGCACCAAAAGTCAAGGACCAGGGAACTGTCCATAGTGCTGCATGAGAGCGATCAAGCCACCCCGTGGCCGAACAGAACCGTGCTGGGATTGGCTGCAAAATCCAGATCACCTTGGACCACTCCCCACTACGCCATTTCAGCAAAACTGTCTCGCGTCTGCTTTCAAACCATCCTATCTCAAGCAAGTCCATTTGACTCTATTATTTGCCGGTCTCCAAATTCAATAATGTGATTTTAAAATAGTTCACGTTTTGTTGATAGAGCACACTCAGCTTTTGGAAAATTGGATCGAGTAAGCAACAGGACTAATGTGCCGCAGACCTCTTTAGACGGCATTTGGCTAAAGATGAATGCAAAGATTGAAGCAGCAAGCGTCTGACCTCGTCGCAACTAAAAGCGAAACTGTGTTTCGACGACGAACCGGTCGAGTAATATGGAATTTGGAGATAAGACTGTGCACTTTCCAACCACTGTCCATCCCCCACCTTAACACACCGACGCCTCTCTGTCGCTTGGTGTGCTCTTTTTGTTCACAGGTTTGGGGGGGGGGGGGGGGGGGGGGGTCTTTTCAAACACCTTATTCAGCAAAAACGATAGTCCTCCGGTGGATAACCAAGGAGAAACTTGAGAACTTTGTTCCGCTTTCTCTTTTGTGCATTTTTAATTCATTGGATGGCCTACTTAAAAAAAACAAATCTGAACTGCTGCCGGTAAAGACGCACCAGCGCGCACAGGCTGAACCATGGAAAAGAAAAGAAAAGAAAAAAAACCCCTCCCGGGCTTTATTATTGAAATAGAAAGCATTAGCATAATTAGAGAAAAGGAATGGCGAGAACAATAGAGGAAAGCCGCACAGAGGAACGAGTACTTTCATTTCTTCTTTTTCTCTCTCCGCTTTCCATTGAGAAAAATTATAAAAAGCCGATGCATCTCGAATTGAGAAAAGAAAAGAACGCATTTTCAAAAACAAAACGTTTTGACCGACCTGTATGTGTGGAGCGCGCTCAGTCGGTGCCCAGACTCCGCTTGAATGTGATAATGGAGGGCGAAAGCCTTGCAAGTGACAGCTGCGGATTCCAGGCTTGCTCTGCGAGGGTGCAGTGTGGCTCTGAGGAGTGCCCCTCAGACATCTGTCGCTATCACAATGCAGCCTGGCCCACCAGGGCTCCCACTGCAATCTATACCCTCCCGAATTTAAACCCCTCCCCACGCCCCCCCCCCCTCTCCGCTGCACAAGTAGCCCACTAATAACGTCTAGTAGTAAGTACATCTGGGAAACAATGAGGATGATAACGAGGCAGCAGTGTAAAATTCGCAAGAATATATGAGAAATCATCAGGGCCCCCCCCAGAGGAGTGTCATCGTCAGATAAATTATGCATGGGGGTTATCATGCCGGTGAAATCTCAATTTCTGTGTAAATTTACAGTGACAGTGATAATTGCAACATATTATTTCACATCGCTGGTATGCGCAATGTGTTAGAAGTATAAATCGTGACAAAATAGGGAGGCTATATAAGATAAGGAGGATGTTAGTTGTAGCACGGGGTATGGAAGGACACGATTGCTTTTCAGCAGCAGATTACTTTAAATCTTTGGAAAATTTCTCATTAAAAGACAAAAACAACCATCATAATGTTTGAACTATTTGGCTACGCCCCCCAGCCCCCTCCCCAAAAAACGGACTTGGCAAAGATCACGTGTCCCCCCCGAATTGAATCAGTCACGTGGATGAAATGATTGATTTGACATGGTAGAAATGTTTTTGCTAGATTTGTGCACCTTTTGCTTTGTTTTCTGTGAAACGTTCCTGGTAGATAAAATCAGTCAGGGATTATTTTTAGGGACACAGCGCCCTCTTCTGTAATATACGCAAAACGCATATAGGCAACCACGAAATCACAGAAGTACCGTCAGTCATTTATTTTAAGCCTTCCATTTTCAGTCATGAGGTTTTGTCTCTTTGCCCCCAAACAAAAACAAACCAGTGTGACTACAATTGCAATGTTGAAAATCCAAACTGAATTATCTGCATAATCTCGTTAGCACTGGGTCTTGAACTTTTAATTGTGCAGCATGCTGATTTCTGTGTCACAGATGGCGGCACAACGACTCCATTTGTAAGCAAAAGAAAACAAGAAAACAAACTCAATCTAGCATGTTTCCCTTGCTGCAAGCAGACTTCAGCGGTGACCGATGGGGCAGCGGCAAAGGCCGAGTTTCACATGATGCAAATGTTCTGGAATGCAATTCCCATGAGTTGAGCCACAACCCCTGTCTGTCACTCTGCTCCCACAAAACATGGGAATCAACATGCATATGCGAACATCTTGGACATTCTCAAGGCAAATGTCCACAGTTTTGAAGATCTCGACGTCATTCCTAACCGGGGTGCCGTTTGAGCTCATGCGAGGTGCTAAGGGAAATGGTCCAAATTCATCTAATTTCTTCTAAAAGTATTCTTTATTAATTACAAGTACTGTATATCTTTGTTCATAGTTCACCACCGTGACAGGCAGAACAATTACAGCACTCTTGCAGAAGGTATATGATGAACCTGCGTGCACATCTGTTGTCATTCATACATCAGAATAAGCCATGGCTTCATGCCAGTAATGCATTCAGTTAAACAGAGTAAACCAATGCCAAATCCTTGGATCAATATAGGTTGGGGACCATTGATAAAGACCAGAGAAAGAATGGACCGATAACCCTGCAAAAGTGTCAAATTGTAATGGGATTGCGTTAGCATTAAATATTGACCTAATTTGTACATTTGTCTTGGGTAGAGAATGTACAATTCACATAAAAGATGCGGTTTACGATGTTATCCATAGTGGATGTATGAATACGTATGAATGAATAAATAAATGTTTTTTAAACCCCGATAAATAGCACCATCTACTGGATCATCATCCCCTAAAATACTCAGAATCACCGCAGATCCCCCCCCCCCCCCCCCCAATTGGATGCCGTAAACTTCCGTACCGTGGCATTGGCGAACGTAAAATGCCACATAGCATAATAGCCATACAAGTCATATTTCCATATTTTGGAAGTCAATTTGTTTTAGTTGATATTGTAACAAAAACTGCAACTATATGGCTGAACAAGTCAGTGGAAGGAAACAGATCTAATGAAGAATTCCACGTGTGTTCTAAAAAAATGTTTTTTTTAATCTTCCAACAATATTGAAAAATGACTGAGGCAAGGATTATGCTTGTGACGTGCTCCAGTTTTATTTGACACTGCCAACGCCCGCCCGGCACCAGGATACGGCGCGGCGTGGCTGCCGAGGAATGAAACGCACCCTTGGCCGCTTGGACTAGGGCGGTGCTAGTGGTGGCCAAGCAGCAGGGCCTTGCCTTTGTACTCGTATACAGAGAAGATGGCTCCCGTTTTGGAGAAGCAACTGCCGGGCGTAGCCGGGGCAGGCGACAACAACAACGAGGAGGAAGAAGGACTCGACCTTTGGCAAGTTTGGCTGTTCTTTTAGCGGCGTAACCGCTGTTAGCTTCTGCAGGGAAAAGTACCGCCGCCACCACTAACGTCCTGCTTTGTCACAACTGTTTGCTGGGAACCACCGGCGGCCCGGCTAAGAGGAGCACAAATTGAGGCTGGGCGACTAGTTTGCTAGCGTTCTTGGTCATTATCGAGTGTCTGTCAAATAGTCTCTAAGATGTGCATTTCCCCTTTATTTTGTAATCAGATGTTTTTTTGGGTATGCCAAATCACGGCTAAGCTAACTGCTGTCATATCAATGTAGGGAAGCTAACAGGAACCTTCATGCTAACGCCTTCGCCACCTAACAGCATTCGCTGCCTATGTCAGTCAGTCGAGATGACATCATTTCAAGTGTTTCAATGGCAGAGACGGAGAACAGAGTTGAAAAAAAAAGATCTTTCAGTACAATGACAGCTATGTTTTGTGTTACCTTACTTTTTTGATGATCTTTCATTGAACCATTTCTTTAAAAAAAAAAAAACTTGACAGGATCTCTTTGCAAATCAGTGTAACCCCACTTAACTCCTGTCTCATAGGACCTCAATACTGAGTGATGTGTCGACCCAGTCAAGTTCAAAATTGCCATCAGGAAAAAACATTCTGGTATTTGGTAAGTCTTTATCAAGTGTTCATTGTGGAAGACCGAATCAGCAGCCCTTGCTTTTGTTTGTGGTTGTCAGCATAGAAGGGAGTGGAACATTGTTCAGCATGCCTTTTTTAAAACTTTTGTAGCTGATCTTCCTTTCTTGCAAATAATGAAATACATGATGATGAATACATATTCAGAGATGATCATGTGTGTACCTATTGAAAGTATAATGTGAACTCTCTTTTAACAATTTACAATTATCGAATTGATCAGATTATTTTTCCTAGTCCATGGATGATTTTGATACTTTTTTAAATATAAAATTGAATGCTCAGAATCCCAACTTCTCAGGAGGAAATGTTTTCAGATTTCTGTCGTCCTCCGTGAAAGTGGACAGGTTATCCTTTGTTCAATCAAAATAAAACATTTGTTTTTACTCTGGATTACGATGACCAACATTCTCGCCTATTTTCTGACATGTTACAACCCAAACCATGAACAGAATCATTTTTCATGTCCATTTGAAACAATGTCATGTTTTTTAATAAAGTTTTTATTGACTTGACAGTTACAACATTCTGTCTTGATTGATCTTTCATTCATTTATTAAATCGGTTTAACTGATGGCTACGGTGTGTTTTAGGGGAGGATGGATCAGGAAAAACCACACTCATGTCCAAGCTTCAAGGGGCTGAACACAACAAGAAAGGAAGAGGACTGGAATATCAGTACTTAAATGTCCACGATGAAGACCGGGATGGTGAGTCCACCTGGGTAAAAAGCGAAATCTGTGCTCCAGTCATGTTAATAGTACTTAGTGTCAACTCACATGGGTCATTCTCCTCTGGCAGACCTTACACAGTGTAACGTGTGGATCCTGGATGGAGACCTGTACCACAAAGGCCTGCTCAAGTTTGCAGTTTCCGCTCAATCGCTGTGTGATTGCCTCGCCATGTTCGTTGCGGATATGTCGCGGCCCTGGACCATCATGGAGTCACTGCAGAAGTGGGCCAGCGTGCTACGTGACCATGTGGACAAACTGAAGATCCCTCCAGAGGACATGAGAGAAATGGAGCTCAAGAGTGAGTAAAGGCTGACTTCTTCTGTGGACGTTTGGCTTCCCTTTTATGAATTTTTTGTGGACCTCTCAGAATCTGGTCGTCATTGCCGATACACGAGCTTTAAAACCAGTGACGGGGGGAATACTTGTCATGCAAACAGTCTGATTTAGATGGAGGTTATTTTGTGTCTTGGTATCCGAATCAGTATACGGTACATTTGACTTAAATATCGACCAAGCGTGCTCTTCAGGTGGACGGCGCTCATTTCTTCCGCCATATTTATAGCTCGTCTCGTCTCGTCTTTTGAAAAATGCCACAGAAAATCGAGAACACACACCTAGCTTGACTGACTACCTGTAAGAGAGCAATTAAAGGAGAGGACTGGATTGAAGTGTGTGTGTGAGCTGACCTATTGTTATGACTGACTGTAAGTCATCTTCAGAAGCCCGTGATCCTCAGCAGTGCGTTTTGGCCTCGGGCGAGTTCAACACTTAATGAATGAGACATGCGCAGATAATGTTCCGCTGTTAAATTTAGACGTGGTCATGTCTTGCTCATGAAGAGATCTTTTGAGAACAGATGATGCTTTTTGTATGAGTTAGTTCAGCCTGCTTGGTTTTTAAGGCTGTCCTTCTCTGCCTTCCGTGTTCGTTTCTTCATTTATGAGGGTAGAACAACAAAATGAAAGCTATAATATATATACAGATTTTTTTTAATGGACTAGAAATACAAACTCTCTTTCGCCGTTATCCACTGACTGCACACTATTGTGTTTAGTCTGTGCATGTTTTGGACATAGCAATAGTAACTATTACATTTAATGGCTTTAAAATGTATTGCGTTTCTGCATGATTGATGACAGCGCAACTAGCTCGGTGTCAATGCTGCCTAACAATGCTTTAACTCTGCATATCTGCATGAGTCCTACAGTTTGTTGCATAATGATTTAAAAAATACTCATGCAATGCGTGTGTACATTATTCAACAATCACAACCAGAAAAAAGCCTCTTTATTCCAAGTTTTGTGCAACTATCCAATGGAGCTTTGGAAAAGGGCACACACAAAAAAAACAACCAATGTGTTGGCATAATTACTGCATGACATGAACATTGGAATATAAATACCTCCAGATTTCTTGGAGGAAGTCATCCATTTATTTCTTTATATTTCAACTTAGACCCCCCCCCCCCCCCCCCACACACACACACACAGACATGCTAAAATATCAGCTGGGTAATAATTTCTCAGCGTGACAGCCTGGACTTGTAGTGAGCCTGAGTCACATTACATTTGAGTGGATGTTTCAGCGCGAGACAGGCAGAACGTTTGTTGGAGTGGCTCCATTCCAAGAGCTCTTGCAGCCCTCTTGCATCATGGTTCCCTCCCCCTCCGACAGTAGTGTCAGCGCTGTTGGGCTGCTGAATTCAGTGTGTGGGCTGGACGCTCGGAAAGTGCGGCTACTCGATTTTTCACGCTAAATTGCAGGATCGGTTCAGAAAGTCAAGTGAAAAAGGAAGCAATTAGGAGAGAAGTCGTACTTTTTTTTTTCTCTCCAGAAAATGTCTTGTCATGTTCTACTCGCATGAGCTAGTTCACCTTTTGAACAAAAACGTGAAAGCATCTTATATGATATGAACAAATTGTTTTGGGGGGGGGATTCTGTTGTTTTAATGCACTGTTTAAAAAGAGTTTCTAATATCTGAAAAATGCAAGTGTGTTTTCTTGGAGTATCATTTAAAAAAAAAAGTAATCGACCATCTGCATGTATAAGCAACATAAACACTTTGCTCTTCTACTTTGGGAATTTCCACAATGAAATTGTTTGTTACATTTGGCTTGATTTTCCTTCCCTGGAGTCAAATAAGTCCACGACAAGTTCATAAGTCAATTCATCTTTCTTCCTTTTCCATTTTGTCAAATTGACCAGTTGGTACCAGTAAGACTTCCCTGCAGGATAGAACATTTCCCTCCTTGCTGCGTTTTAAAGTCAAGGAGTTGGCTCCAAAATGTAAGTTAAGCTGATGTCGCAGGCTGTCCCGAGCTACATTCCAAAGCTCCTGAGGAAGTAGGCCAAAGCTTCCTGCATCTAAGCGCACGCGCACGTAGCCAAACGTCTTCAACAGCTGGAGTGGCAAACCAACGATGCCATATTTCTGTGGCTGTTGCTCATAATTCAACGATGTGTCTCGGTCACAGGGAATTGCAGCAGCAACATTTGCCGTCTTTGAAAATGTGCACATTCTGCAGCCATTGCCGTCATTTGACCGTTTAAATTGATATGACAAAAATGAGCAAAAAAAAAGATTAACATGCCCCCCCCCCCCCCCCTTGTCGTGGTTAAGTGGTGAAAGCGTTCCAGGAGTACGCCGAACCGGAGGATGCCACCCCTGCCTCCCCACAGAGACGGGCCCTGGCGGCAGGCGAAGACGATACTGTCGTGTTACCGCTGGGGGACAACACACTCACGCACAACCTCGGCATTCCAGTGCTAATCGTTTGCACAAAGGTAAGCGATTCCCAAAGTTGCGAACGAAGTACAGCGTGCGCGCACAGATTGCGCAGCGATGTGATCGATTTAGTTTTTAACAGGAGTGCAAACGAGGGAAAAGGATTCCTTTGTGGTATACTTTTACTCAATTTACAATTGAAATCTTGTTCTTGGTTATGTGCAGCCTCGTATCGCTGCCCGAAAGGATTTTACCAGATGTTTTCCTGGCACATCTTTTACAATCTCTCCGCGTGAAGCCAAAATGAGTCCTTCTTATTCCGGCAACATCTTCCCTTGCTGGATTTTACGGATGGCTTCTTAAACCCTCATGAGCAGTCACTCGCCGAGCAGCGTTCCTCCCCAACGGAGCATTTCCAATGCGAGCTTTTACTTGGATGTTGTGCTTTGTGAGAGGCTGGCCTGTGTTCAAAAGCAACTCTTCTTGCTCTGTAAGCCTCCAGGCAAAGACTTGAGTCAAAAGTGCCTTGTGGTCGGCAGGGCTTGGCGTGTCAGCTGGGAACTTTAAAATAGTGAAGATGCCAGTTCTCTTTGCATCGCTGCCTTTTACTTGAGACCGATTTTTGGACTCTTCATCCAGGGCTCTCTTCCTGATGGTATCGTCATAGCAGTCGATTTAAAAGAGATCATCCATCCACCCGCTTTCCGCGCCGCTTCTGGCCCCGTGGACTTTTCATGTGAGGGGTGTGAAGAACACTTGAGTTTTACAGTCTTCCTTTTCATTACGAGCACATTTATATAAAACACCCCACAGCTACAGATGACTTTATATGTCCAAATCTGTCTTAGGGACTGCAGCAATGGCCTCATAGGGCGCAACAGTTGCCAAAATGAGCGCAGAAAGGGGTTTCTGATCTGTGAAATAAAAAGAAATCTCAAAAGAGGGAGATTGAGGTTCATTTCCATGATGAAAGCATTCATGTCACCACTGTGCTAACTCCCATTTGTCACATTTCTCTTGTCTCTCTGCCAAATCCGCAGTGCGACTCAGTCAGCGTATTGGAGAAGGAGCACGACTACAGAGAAGAGCACTTTGATTTCATCCAGTCCCACATTCGGCGATTTTGCTTACAATGTATCCTTGAGACCTTTTGCCAATGTTGCTTTGACTCCAACTTGCTTTACAGACCTTGACCCGGCTCAACAGATGGAGCTGGTCTCATCTACACCTCAGCCAAAGAGGAAAAAAACCTCGATCTGCTTTACAAGTATATTGTACATAAATTGTATGACTTTCACTTTACCAATCCTGCCCTTGTCGTGGAGAAGGATGCCGTGTTCATGTAAGTGAGGCTCAGCACGCAGCAAAAATTCGTGTTTACGAAATGCAATTCTCGGACACTCGATTACTTTCAGGAGCAGAATTTAAATACAGTGCACTAAAACCAAACTCTGTTCTATTCTGGTAGTCCATCAGGGTGGGATAACGACAAGAAAATCTGCATTCTGCATGAAAACTTGACATCAGTCAGACCTGAAGATCCATTTGAAGATTTTATCACGAAACCCCCCGTTCGAAAGGTAAAGCAGTTCGTTCCTGCCGGCCAAAGTGGCCGAGTTCTCATATTTTGCCATTCATATCTGAGCTTGTATTTTTAATATTTTTTCATCTAGCTGGTGCATGACAAAGAGATAAATGCGGAGGATGAGCAGGTATTCCTGATGAAACAACAGGTACGCTTTATGAAGTGCGAGGTGGTTTGGCCAATTTTCCTGCTTTGCAAATAATTCACAGCAGTTCCTACATTTTTATTTTTTTGCAGTCTTTATTAGCAAAGCAACCAGCCACACCGACAAGAGGAGCTACCGTAAGTGTGGTCAATAGAACTCTCGAAACACTATCCGGCCTCCCGCGTCCTTCTCACGACATCACCTCAGTAAGTTGTTGGTCTTGACATTGTCATTCTGATTTCTGTTCGGCAGGAATCTCCAGGACGGACAGCGTCAGGTTCTCCGAGACCTGCCGGACGTGCCGGCCAGCCCACTTTGGGCAGTGGTTCCCCGATGGCTGCCGTCAAAAAGCCCGATGCCAATATGAAAGGTAAAGAAAATCAAGACCCTTGACGAGTTTCTCACATTGATGTGACCGCTTTTGACAATGTTTCATGCGTTAGCGAAAACACGCGGATCATTTTTGTCATTCCAATACTGCCCCCAAGAGGTGCTTCATAAAACCATGTTGACCTCACACATTCACTGCCAGCCATTTTCAAACCATACCATTTGAAAAAAAAGAATATATATAAGGACATAGCTGGGATCATACGCCTGCATTAAAAAAAAAAAAACAGTTGTTGGCATTGAATGACTTTTTAAGCACATCCTGGACCATTCACCATTGGAAAAACATGTTTCTTGTTTTTCTATATCACTAAATACAGCAACTAGGAAGAACATCCCAATATTCGGTCAAGTTAGATTGACTAAGTTCAACTGGAGTTTAATTTAATTGTAAGTCTTGTTCGAGACAAGCGGTAGCAATTCTGGAAAATTTGTCAAAGACCAACCACAGCACAGTATTGGGTCATGTTTGAAGTCAAGGGTAGGTCATTCATCTTGGCATGCAAGTCACTTGCATATTTTCCCACAGCGGGAGCTGCCACTGAGGGCGTATTGGCCAACTTCTTCAACAGCCTGCTGAGTAAAAAGACGGGATCCCCGGGAAGCCCTGGAAGTGGCGCTGTTGGAGCCGGCGTGCAAGGCTCTGCCAAAAAAACAGGTACGAACACATTTTGCCACCCTTTCCGTGTGCGTGCGTGAGCGAGCGAGCGAGCGTGTGTGAGCCAGCGAGCAAACTTCACGTTTGCCGCCTGAAGTTTTAGCTCCACGGCCTGAACAAAAAATGTTTAAAAAAAAAAAAAAGAGATTTGTGAAAGAGATCTGTGCTGAGCTTCTGAGATGGGAAGAAACACGTGACAGGCCTGTATCAACCAAATCTCTATTCTCACCAATGTAACATCTTGCTTTACAATCCACCACTACATTGTAAGTTGCTCAACTAACCGTTATGTGACAGTCTTTTTGTATTTATTTTTTTGCCTGCTGTGTGCGACATCACCCCGACGCCAGTATAATGTGCCTCTTTTTCCAGCTTTTAAGGCGAATGCACGTGCACGGTGCCTTTTTGCTTGATCCTTCATTTTGCATGTCTTAACTGTGGCAGCAAGCCGACAACCTTTTCAGCATGGAATAGCGTCATCTTCCAAGCTCCGTTCGTCCGCTTGCTTTTTATGAGCGCGCACAGAAGCTACAGGAGATTACTTTTTTTTTTTTTTCCTTTTGTCTCCCTTTCTGTTCCAAGGGCAGAAGCCGGGTTTGACTGACGTCCAGGCCGAGCTGGACCGAATGAGCCGCAAACAGGACCCCCTGGTTTCATCCACCAACATACCGCCGCAGACTGAGAACGAAGCGTGAAGCCCACAAAAAAAAGAAGAAGAAAAAGAGCTGCATTGTTCACCGCGTAAATAATGGAAATTCAAGTATACATGTGAGCCTAAACGATTGACCAAATCCCCAATGTCTTTGTCAGAACGCAGGGCAGGTTTCACCAAAACCTATTTGGGACACTGTAAGATGTTTCGGCGAGAGAGAGAGAATCAGAGAGGGAGAGAGAGAGAGAGAAAAAAAATGGTTAAGAAGATCCTAATAAGATGCTTGTGCGGAAGTCTTAGTCCTCTCCACTTTCAGTGTTATCCACCAAGGTTGTCTGTAGAGAAGTGTATTGAAATGTGCGCACCCACGTCGGCGGCAAGTTGGTTGCTGACCTCCCAGTCGCTCAGATATTTAAAAAGGAAAAGGAAAGGAAAAAACCCCCACTCCTGAGTGGTTTGAAGAGTGGAAACACACTGGCCCTCGCCTCAGCTTGTCTCATCGAAAGAATTGGCTTGAAATTGAAACATTATTTAAACTCTCGGTTGTATTTGTCTTGGAGCTGAATTCAGATGTTTGCGAACAAAACGTTGGGCTTACGCCAATGTATTTATTCAAAGTTCCTTTTTTTTCTGCGTGTGTGTGCGCGCACGCACCGTTTTAGGAAACAATCTATACACAACACGCTCCAATGCCATTGACAGCATGAAAGAAACGGGACAAAGTCTAGACGGCTGATCGCATCATCTCGAAGGATTCTGTAAATAAGTGCCAGGAAAAATCTCTTCAGGTTTTGTTTTGTGTATATACAATTCTTGATCCAAGTCCTGCCCCCTGCCTCTTGACTAACTAAAGCTGGCATTTGACAAGGCTTTGAGGCTCCGCCGGAATATTTCCTTTCGCTACAGGTGTGTATATTTGGGAAAGGGGGGGTTGGGCAGCATCTTTCCTACTATTACTCCCAAAAGTGCCTGGCACACGAGCCGCTCCTGCTACAATAGAGTCGCTTTTCCACAGGAGAGCAAATGCACTTGTAGCACCGTCGGTTGAAAGGTTTCAGTCCATTTCGTGTCATCCAAATAATTTATTGACGTTTTTGTTCATGTACATCAAGCCTGTGGTTGCTGGTATTTTGTTTGTTTGTTTTTTTAGGGTAGGGGGGAGAAACCCTTTTGTGGCCTCATCTCAAAATAAAAGATCGCACACCGTTGTTGAAATTGAAAGATTGAACTTTAATGTACCCCAGAATCCCAAAATCACAAGTTAGTTGCTTTCCATGTTGTGTTTGTATCGCCCCCCCCGTAAAAACATTCCGTTTCTACATCAGGATGAGAGGAATCACCTTCGCTATTGGAAACTGGTTTGTCCTCAAACGACACCCCCCTTCATAGCGTCACTCTCATGCTAACTGTATTGTACACTCTAACATTTCTTGGTTCAATTACTCCCGCCCCGCCCTGCCACAGTCGCTTTTACACAAGATGTGGTAAATGCATAGGAGGTGGCTGCTGCTTTAGAAAAGACGAGCAGAAAAAGTGCCCAGGCGCAATGGACCCCATTGTTCTCTAATTTACGCCGAGTTGGATTTGGAGTCACCCGTACATCTTTCTCTCCCTTTCTACAAACTATTGAAAATGCGAGGAACCCTGCTTTAAATCACTCGGGTTTCAGGAAGACCACCATGGTGTCTTTGATACGAACTGCACACTGATTCCACTCGATGCAAAATGAGGGCTGTTGTTTGTGAGCGGGTGGCGTACGCAGTAGATGAAGCACACCTCCGCGACCACCACAGGATCTGAACATGTTGAAAGAAGCACTTTTCCTCGGGCTGCTGAATCACTTTTCCATTTGCAACAGTTAAAAACACAGAATGCATCCTATCTGCCTTGCCTTTTTGCGCTCGTTACTGCTCAGCCGACACCATAAAATAGCCTATTTCTCTGCATTTGCTGCTTCTGTACTGAAAGGTACAAACAACCCTGCCTGTGGTTCACCGTTGAATCCCAATATTAGATTTTTTTTTTCTTTCGAAATTGTGCAATGTGCATTTTGGGACATCCGGAAGATGGACCCAAATGGATATCCATTGTCATTTTTGCCCAAGTCTCCTTTTGTTGTTTTTTTCTTTTAGACTGGTTCTGCCCATTTGACATTTTCTATTAACTATCAACTGTCACTCCAAGCTGATTGATTTAACCTGTTTGGTCCCACTTGTTAGTACTGTAAATTGGGTAAAAGGAATGACACGCTCTCTCCTGCTGCCTGGTTCCATAATTGCGTGTTTCTTTTTTGTTTTGTTTTTGAGTCATGAGCTGAACGCAACTTTTGTACTCTGGCCTCAGTTGAAGTCAACTGTTGCTTGACAACTTCAATGTATTGCCTTTGACCACTAATGGCGGTCCTCCTCTTTCGGAGAGGACAAGCTTCTGCTATCAGTCCTTTTTGTATTCAGGATATCAAGGTATAAGCACTCAAATGGCTGCTTTTTGTGTACTGAATTAATTCAGAATTTGATTGTATGACTTTAACACAACGCTGTAGCCTCTACGCTGCCATGTGGATTCTAGCTTCTTGTGCTGACAAAGATAAGGAAAACCTAAGGCTTCAATAAAACATGAATCCAAGTGTGGTGTTTTATCGTGATTAACTTTCATCAGTTATGTAGGTAGCCTCTGTGACATAGTGTATCTCCAGTCCAAGATCCTCGGGTAGGGACACCTTACGGTGTCAAATTAATTTCCATCATGGATCACATCAGGTTTCACTTTGGAGGGCTGTTGGGACTGAATGTCGTGGTACACGTTTCTTCCTGCATTGTATTTTTATATAGCAGTATCTGGTATATTTTAAGAAACACATTGCATTTAAAACATGGCGTCACAATTTGCGTTAGTGGGCGAATAAATAAATGTGTCGGGCCCGATCTGGTGCCAGGGCCTTCAGCTCCGTTCCTTTTGACCTTGTGATACCACACAAAACCATCGGATGGCAGTAAAAGCTAAATACAATTTTTTTTAATACAGTACTGTACCGGCCAAAAAGACTGCCAGTGTAATATCAAATATCAACTTCTCTACGAGAAATCACAAAATATATGAAACCAATGTAAGAATACCCTGATAAAGAATATCAGGCATTGCACTGTAATTCTACCGCGGAGACAAAGATGATTTTTCCAGGCCTTCACTCGATGGGAGTCGTTCTACGTCAACTATGAAGGCATCAATTGGAAAAGGAGAGGAAGAAAAGAGGTTTCCATGTTCCTACTGACCAAAATTCGCTTTCGCAGACTTGCTTGGAGGAACTCGAAACTGGCGGAGAGTTTGTGTGCAGTTTGTTTGTGTGCATGGGGGGGGGGGGGGGGGGGCGGAGACATGGCTGCCCCACATCCCCCGGGAGCTTAGCCTCTTGGAGCCGCCTCGGTGCGGGTTACCGCTACTCGGACAGCGCCAGCTCACAATAGACTTCTCTCTCGGTCCCGATGGCTTCTCGTTATTATTTGCTCGCAGTGAGGGCTCTCTCTTCCCGGTAGGCGTGTTTTTGTTTCTGTGTGTTGCGGTACTCAGCGGAATCATTTGCGGTGATGTGACTGTGGAAAACAAGTGACCCGCCTAATAAGAGTTCCGAGTGCCTCCGTGGGAGCGAAGCGACAAGCAGGAAACAGCCCGAGGTGTCGACCTCCTTACCCCCGTGAACCCTCGATCGCGTCACGGCGGGGCGGCTGTGAGAAGTGGACCCTTCCGTTCGGTTTCTATCTCTCACTCTTCCTGTCGCCATGGAAGAAGTTGGGCTCTTGGGCGCATAGAGACAACCTGGCGCGGTTTTAAATATTTTTTGTAGTGGTCATTACAAGCTCTTGGGCACCGCGAGGAACCACCATGAGGAATACAGAGGAGGCGGAGGGCTTGGACGGCGAGGCCTCCAACACATCCATGATCTCTGGGGCTAGCAGCCCCTACCAGCCTACCACCGAGCCAGTCCACGCGAGGAGTGTTTTGGGGGGCATTCGATGCGATGTGGACTATCTCAAGTCTTACTTTGGCATTTTAAAGGCGGTCGAAGTGGTAAGTTGTCTTTTCGTGTTTGGTGGACAACGCAAGTACTCCACTAAGTGGTCCTAATGAGTAATGACGTACCATTTGTCCACAAATTAGCCACTAACATATGGCGACCGTGGAATTAAACTGCACAGTCTGTGTTCAAAGTAATGGATTAAGTCCGTCTGTGTAGTCCTAATAGTGATTTGTGTTTTAAATCCATTACACATACTGTAAAACGCTTATCTATAATTCATTGTCCTCTTAACGTTTTTCCAATATTGCCTCCTCGAAAATATTATTTCAGTATGCACCTGTCTGAACGTGGTACTCCACTGAACATGTCTTGAATCAAAATTTACACGAATGACAGAAAAGATGCTTATTTGGCGACGAGTTAGTTGCCCTATGCTTGAGAAGTACAGTACTCCCTGAAACTTGTGCACATACAAACAGCTTGAGGAAACCAACGCTCAGGTTAGACAAGGTGAGAAGTGAAGACACTTGGTAGAAAACACCATCAAGTTTTGTCCATCTGAGTTGTGTTGTTTTTGGTGCAAGTAGTCAGAATCAAGAGCGGAACCCTCTCACTTGTGACAATTACATTACAGAAGTGGGCTTTTATTTAAGATAATTCCATTTTTGTGAGAAGGTCCTTTTTTTTTGTTCCAGCTTTGTCCTCCTCGCATACACAAGCGTGCTAGGTGGCGAGTTAGGTGTGGAAGAACTTCAGAGCACTGACCTCAACCCCAACAGATTTCTTTGGGATGAACAAAGAACAGACAGAAAATGACAAGACTCAAAAAATGGGACTACATTTTCTCCTCCATTTTCATGTAGTATGATTTTTACACTTAAATGGGCAAACCGAGTCTTGTGGAATCTTAAGTTTAGCCAACACACAACCATCTCAACAAAGATGTGTTTACAATTAAGCGCAGGCCATGAAAGTGTTTTCTGTGCTCTCATTACAAGTACTGTATTCTATCTGAATGATTATCTCCTTTGCTTTGATACAAACTTTTCCGTTGAAGCTCGGCATAAAGTACGTCTCCTTCACAAACAAGGACAGTTGAATTCCATCCAAGTTTGCATTTGCTATGTTCGTGGAAGCCTTCAAGTCTTACCGCCAGATGGTTTTTCTTCCTTAGCCGGCAGTTTTACTGCTTCATACTGTAAATGATTTTACCCTGACCCAAATGGGATCATGTAATTATCTTCTGTGCCCGATGTAGGTCAGAATAAACAGAATGGAGGGCAATTTGAGAATGAGCACATTCTATGGAGAGCTTATTGGAGTATGAGTATCGTAAACTAGATGCAGCAAGTCAACCTTGCACGGATGGTCACGGCAGCTTTTGGTGTACCTGTACTGTACAGACGGACCATCCAGCACCCAACCCCCCTTCTGAGCACCTCCTTGTCACATGAAACCTGACCGTGTTTTGTCCTCAACAAAGCCCAACCGATATTCAGACCGTTCCCCATTCACCGTTGGGAATTTCATTCGACAAATCATTCTGCTTCCCAGCACCTTTGCAAACTATTGTGTTCCTGAAATATCACGCCGAGGTGCTCCAGATGTAATGAACTTTCCAGATGCTCCCAAATGTCTGCGAGCGCTTCCTGCTTAGAGAGACACTGCGGTCGGTTCTGGTTGAAATGTTACTTATTCAGCTCTGGGAGGGAGAAATAAAGAATGTTGTGCGCGCATGTGGCGAGAAATGCCACGCCATGGAGTGCGTATTCACCTTATCCTCTGTGGTGAAATATAACCTGCATTTGGGCTAGCTATGGTTTCCAAGCACACAGACTGCGGGTTGCTGTTCGAGCATTCCCACATTGCCATTTTTAAATTTTATTTATTTAGTTTTTTTGCACACACAGTAAGTGCCGCAGTCTTTGCGGTAATTGTGCTTTTTTTTTGCGCACAAAAGATTGGCGCTAAAATAATCGCGATAATGATAAAACGGACATAAAAGGAGTGAGCAAGTGGTGCTGTGCGATTCTGCATTTGCACAGACTGTGTTGGGGTGAAGGTGGACATCTAATCGTTACTTAGGAGATGGTCCAATATGGAGCTTTGCGGCCCCTCCTTGTCCTCCTCCTGCTTGGCAGCTCGACACCTGCTAGCTGCTGCACGGGGACTTTAAGGGAAGTCATGCTCTTTCTCTCATGGTTGTGACATCATCACTCAGCATTTGCAGCCTTGCTCTCTCTTTTAGATGAAACCCCTTTTGGTTGTGTCACAGAGAAAACAAAACTGCATCCAACTGCGCGCTTTGATAAGTCGTGGTTGCGCCACTTCTTGAGCGAGATGGCATTCTTACCCCCAGCCAAGCCAGTTTGGTTGTTTTCTGTGTTGCTTTGTCCAACGGTGAAAGGGCTGCGGCTCTGCAGCATTACCAGACGAACAAGCAAACGGAGCTTCGTGTGAAATCCCCTTGTAACATTGTGCAAACAGGATTCTTTTCCAATAAATTTGAGTGAAGGTTAGCGCTCCAAAGATGGCTCCTCTTGAATGTAAAAATAAATATTAGGGGTGTTTATTGTACAGCATGTTCTTGGAATTTTGAATTTACTGCAGTTGGATCAGCTAAAATAGGGTTGGGTAATTTGGGGATTTTTTTTGTTTTAATTCAAACCACATACACATGCATAGTTACTGCTTAATCTTTAATTCTAGTTTAAAACATAAGGTCATCGCGATACAATGGCAGACTTGGACGGGCTGGGATGTTGCATTGGTGGGTTTTTTTTTTTTTTGGTTTTGTTGAGTCTCTGGGATTTGGACTCCATTTCACCCAGTCAGAAAAGCGCATGCGGTTTTGCCGGGCCTTCGATGGCAGAAGAACGCCTAAATAGCGGAATTCCTTTCATTCTGTGGTTTGTTGACGACTTGGCTGGCGGAAAACATCCACACTGGCTGCCAGGAGTGGACTCGTCAGAGGGGTTCACGGCCTCGGCTCTACTCATAGGACAAACGCTTCATCATCAAGACAGTCCACCGTTTTGCTGCAAACGTTCACAATAGAAAAAAGAAAGTTGGAGCACACGCTCACTCTTTGATAACATTGTTTGACTGCTTGCTTGCTTGCTTGGTTTAAATGCATTACATACACATGAGGGCTGAAACGGATCCTCGAGTAATTCTGGCACCTCCTTTCAAAAGAGGGATTGATGCATTTCTTCTGCCTATTTACACGTGTACACTGTCAGAAAGAAGTAGTCAAGCTAATCACAGCATAACAGTCACACACCGCCAACGCAGTGAGGTCAACTTCAAAATAATCCTTGCCTGAGCCAAATTATATGTGGACAGCAAGCCTTGCATCGCAATTACTTTGTAGTTCCCGGCAGCGTGTCGCGGTGTAACGGCTGATTTGACACGTTTTCCGGACTCTGTTTTGTCCGTCGCAAACTGTTGCTATCAATCTCAACAACACAACATCGTCCTGAAATAATGTTCAATCTCAAATTAAGGGTGCTAAAAAACACTTAATTATGCTGAAGCTGTATTGTACGGCGCCTGTTGCCAGCGTTTAGTGGCGGCACCAGCATTAGCAGCTAGCAACACCTGCGCCTAGCGAGAGCCGCCGGAGTAATTTTCAGAGGCAGTTTAACTCATTCAGTACCAGCCAATTCTAGACCAAGTCTGAAAAGACGTTTAAAAACGTCTCTGGGAGTGAATGAGTTGACGTAAGTTACTCTGCACACATTGATGAGAGCCTGAGACGGTTGCCGTTCCAACTGATCACTTTTCAACAAACCAGGCCTACTCGAGCGTGTTGGTTTAGCAAAATTGCAAAATTGCTGTTGTGCCTCTGACGTCAATTCGTCTCATCGGCCAAAAAGTACGCGGAGAGATTTGTTCAAATATGGAAGTCACATCTATAAATGACAATTGATTTATTAAATATACATGAACATTTATGGTGTCAAAAATGGTACATATCAACGTTTAAAAATGCTCTGTTTGTGGATTGAGTCGATAAAATCAGTTTTAAAAAAATGGAGAGTTTTGTCGAAAATCTCAGTAATGTTTCGAGAGAGGATGTTTCCCTCTTCTGTAATTATATCCAACCACATTTCTTTTTTATTCAGTGGAATTTTCAGTGTTTGATAGCTGCCGCACTAATACAAGTAGACAGAATTCCACTGTAAGATGATGCTTACCGGTCGTTTGATAGCCAGACCATATATGGCCTCCTGCGGCCCTGTGCAAATATGACCTTGATATGAAATATAATGGTCAATAATTAGCCAGTTAGTACAGGTGCAAACATGGTTAGCCAATGAGAATGGGTGCATACGCGAGAAATGTGTAACTCACTGCGCGTCAACCGGTTTGGAACAGAGCTGCTTCTTGCTTACTGATTAATGCAAAGCTCTGCCGGTGTGTCGCGCACATCTGAAAGTGACAAAGTTGTTGAAATGATTTGGTGCTCAATCATTTCCTCGTTGTTGCACCTGTTCGCTTTTCTCCACGAACACGATGGCTTGGTCACGCGCGACAATGCCGACCTTTGACTTTGACTTTGTTGTTTTTTATTTTGAATATTGTCATGATCAAAGTTAGACCGATGCAAGTGTGATTTTAAAAAGAATAGCAAAAAAAAAAAAATAGATATGAGCCATCTTACTGTTAAGTGAAGCTATTTGGAACAAGCCCCACGGGCTACTCAAGTGGTCCCTGGGGGGCTGCTTGCGAGCGACCCGTTGTTGACACCTGGTGTGACTTGCACTTGTAAAAAAAAATCTGTTAGCTTGACAAGAACTTGATAAAGGAACACATTTTTTTTGTTTAGACTTTGAAATACTTGCTGGTTAGTTTATTTTTGCTCCACAGTTTGTAAATAAGAAAAACCTCCAAATTGAAACCTCTCAGACGGTCAAGAAAAAAAAGTCTCTCGTAGTTTGCCGGGGCTCATTACTTTGAATTTGGTGCATCTTGCTCTTGCCCATCTCTGGTTTTGATGTTTCTCGCTCCCTCCCCCTCTAGGTCCTCTCACTGATCGGCTTCATCTGCATCGAAACCATCATGATGTGTTCCCCGTGCGGCGGCGTCTACTTCTTCGAGTTTGTCAGCTGCACCGCCTTCGTGGTCACCGGCACACTCTTGGTGATTTTCTCTCTCAACGTGCACACCAAAGTGCCCCACGTCAACTGGAACCTCACGGTTGGTACATGAGTCATCGAGGGGTGTCGCGCCCAACTTTTGCCGATGCTTCCTCTGCTTTAATTTGGCACGGGAGTCCATTTTGAAGCCTGCTTTGTGGATATGAACGCTCATCGGCCACTTTATCGGCTTTCTTAACCTTCTTTGCGTGGAGAGCAAACTCGGTGCACCGTGGCACGTGCAGTGGAATACTCTGGTCACTAACTTGATGCGTTCTTGGACTCTGCTCACGAACCAAAGCCGACTGAGGAAAAGTGGCGCCGGATAGCAAATGGAGGGAGGAATGGATCGGAGTCTGCGTTGCGACGGATTGTGAAATGTGTCCGTGCCTCAAATGAATGTCGCTTTTGTCTTTTGTGAAGTACGTTGTTGTTCCTCCCTCTTACGAACGAAGCCACTAACTGTGATTGGCATGTCATGGCTCCCCATACACGTCTTTCAAATCTTCCAATTGGTGAGGTTGTCAAGCGGACGGAAATTGTTTGGGTGGCCCCTGCAGCTCGCCGGTGTCACTCCAACATACCGTGTCAGCTGCAACCAACTGAGCCGGTTGGTTTTCTTGACGCTGCTTGCCTGCCTTTTTGCTATTTGCCTAAAAGCACACAAGACGGTGTTGTCTTAGCTGCAGGGAGTGGAAAATAGCTCTGAGCTATGATTGCAGAAGCCGCACGGCGAACGCGTCGTCGTCGAGCGATGGATGTTAAGCCGGATGCTCAAATCCGACTGGAGCGATCCGATTGCCTGATAGCTCCCCTTTCGTACGCTATGATGGCTCGAGCGAGGCAAAATGGTTTTCATTTGGCTGAAATGCGACCGGCTTTGTTGTGGAGTAACTGCAGCCAGAGAAACGGTCCCTCGTGACCTCGTTCACCTCACTGGAAATTCTCCCATTTGATTTGATTCTTCACTGTTTTTAAAAAAATTTTTTTTTTTTGCATTCCGTTGTTTTCCTTTCCTCCAATGGTTTGCTAGACCCGTCCCGGTTACAGCGTCACGTGTTTTCCACTCACTGTCTGATGATGACACCGACGAGGACTGAGGAATGACGAATTCATCAACAGACGGCCTTTTATGTCTTTTGTGCTCTGTTGTTAAGTACTTGGTGGACTTGTTGCTTTTCTTCCAATGTAAGGACGTTCACCAAAGCAGAAAAGCTAATCTGGTGCTACACTGTAGCGTTTACTGTCGATCTTAATCCTTTTATGAACATTGTTGGCAGCTTTCCCTTGCTCTGGGCTCATTTCAAACGACAACCCGATCCCGCCATTGCCCTGACTCGGCAAGTTGCGCACGAGGGGTTTGATCATGTCATTATGTGCTACGTGACTCCGTCTCTTCAATTTCACCCTCCGTTGGTGGCTTTGGCAGCGCTGCTGGGAAAAGTCAAGTCCTCACGTACCCCACTCGAGCCCCTTCCACGTGGAAATGACCGCATGCGCCGCAATGTTATTGACTTAGTTGAGACAAATGTGCTTATTTTGCATAAATAATGGCAGCTGATTAAAAGCTGGCGGTAAATCTGGAGGCACACCAAGGGAGGGCGGTGGGGGAGGTGGGGGGGGGGGGGGAGTGGATGAGTTTTGTATCAAAATTATATTTCAGTCTCAGTTTTGTAGCAGTTTGCAGCCGGTCGACTTTTTAAGGTGAGCCATCGTGTGATTCTCGTGGGCTGCATTCAGGCCGGATTCTGGAATGAATTGTTGACCTTTCAAGTGTTTCTTTTCTACGTTTTGTATTCATGTGAAATTGTGTCTTAGTTTGGAGTGGACGCGCCATTCGCAATCTGAACCAGTTACGTGCCCTCAGGCCGGCGATCGCTTTGTTTCATTGGGTTCATTTTCTGTCAAAATGTCGACTACAGTACAATCGCTTCTGATTATTATTTTTTTGAACGTATGAACTTGCTGACATGAGATACAGACATTCTTTAGGAGCAGCCAGAGCGGGCGGAGCACATACTGCAACTAAGAAGAGAGGAGCAAAGTCATCAAGGAGGATTTTCCACATACTGGAGCTTCCACCTCGGGACACCTTCGGAAACATTGCTGATGGGGATACTAAAAAAAAAAAAAAAAAAAAAAAGTGCAATGCTCCTTGAGTTTTGCCATGTCAGTTGAAGAAAAACGGAACCCGTCTATCTCATACTTCACTTTTACGACTACTGTACTTCACTGAACTATTGTGCATTCAGCAAAAATTAAAACAGTGTGATGAGAGTGCTTTGACGTTGTGTTGAACTCAAAGAATCCAGATGTCCGCCATTATGTTTTTTTTTTTTTTAATCAATGTTTAGTGCGTGAACTTTCTCAGTCATTGTGTCACAGTTCAAACGTTAACGTCACTTTCAGTTGCTTTCACGCAGTGTTTCTTTTCTTTTTTTTAAATTTGTGTCGAGGCGTTGACTGAGGCCGAGCCAAGACGCGTGCGGGAGAGCCAGCGGTTTGCTCTTGGTCTGGTGTTATTTAAGCTTTTACGGAGTGTCGGCCTGGGCGAAAACATGCAATGTGTGCGACTGAACTGACTCTGTATGCGATGTGTTTGCTGCCCCGCATTAGACGGACGGGACCCTCAAAAATTGGACGAGATCCTGTTAAACTGGTTTGGCATGTCCGTTAAAACTGTGTGTGCGTGTGTGTGTGTGTTGGGATAAATGCTCAGTGTGTGTGCAAGGCGGGTGCCGTTTTGGATTACAGTTGAAGGTTTGAACCCGGCTTCCCGTCGTTATGGTTCTGTTGTACGAGGATTCAAATAAACCTCCTCCATGTGACACTATTGTGACTGCTTCGTTCATTACAGTTGGGCAAAGCCTGCGTGCCCCCCCCCCCCCCCCCCAAAGAAAAACCAGGCCTGTGATAATGGAAGTCATGCATCCCAACGTGACCTGCAAGCTTCAGTCACACTGATGGGCCCACCATTATTGTCCCTTCCGAAACGGACTACAAATGTCAGATGATCTCGCGTAAAGGAAGTCGTTCTCATTTTCTCCGCTTTGGGGGGTGGGGGGGGATGGTCGGCGTCCGCCAGATGAAATGCTCACCTCCTTTGAACGACTTCCTGGGCTATAATGAAGCCGCAGGGATGCAGTCTGAGCGGTTAATTTTCGCACACCCAATTGTTGTTTTTTTCAGCCGCAGTCAAAGAGAAGGCCTAATTCGCAATGTGTACCTTTTGCTGTGTTCCTGCAGGATTTGGGCAACACGGCAGCCAGCACCTTCCTCTTCTTCTTGTCATCGATCGTGCTTGCGTGCATAAACCACAAGACTGGAGCTGAAATCGCGGCAGTGGTGAGTCGCATTGCTTTGTATGCATGCATGCGTGCGTACATCGATTTGCTTGGAGCGCAAATGGATTGTTCCCATTGAAAAGAAACGAAATGTCATTTATCCACGACATTTTATTATTTTGGTCACGTGTTTTTACGGTAATTTGAAAAAAGAGCAGTGTAAACTAGGGCTGTCAGTTGATGACCATTTTTCATCTTAATTGCATGATTTCTCTGGTTAACTCCCAATTTCCCATTTTAAATCTGTTCTAAACTGGACAAGATTTTTTGGGACTATTTTTTATTCTCTTATCAATGAAAATAAAAGTGGGCAAATATTTTTCCCCTCAAACAAAAATATTTTATTTAATTGAAACATTCATTTTGTCGTAATTTGAAGTTAAGAATATATTAACATATGTATTGTATAAAAGTAGACGGAACACGGCACGGAAAATGAGTTAAGCAGCAAAATGCACCCACTTTTAGCCATCTCGGGCGGCGGCCATTTTGCCACATTCTGCCAGCTGAAAATGACATCACAGCCCAGCTTCAGAAATGCGAAACGCCGTGACTGGTCGCTACCTCAGCCCTGAGCAACTGTGATGTCATTTTCAGTCGACAGTAAGTGGCAAAATGGCCGCCCCTTGAGATTTTGCCGCGTCACGCATATTCCACGCATGCAATTTTAATCCGAATGCCGTGTTTTGACTCGTAGGGCCTCATGGAATTTATTATTGTCAAGAGTTTTGGGGTTGACTTCTCCTTTCAAGGGAGTTTGCGCATAACGCACAAATTTTGCTACCCCTAATCAAAAAACAATGTAAAGATATATGAACTGGTTTTACGAAATGCTATTTTTGTAGTAGGACCCCTGTTGGAGATGGGAATTTCTTTCTTGAACGATAGTATACTGGCGTTCTACTACATCGTTATCATATGTGCACTTATTCCTCCGTACGATTTTAGTTTGTTGGGATGTCTCAGTATTGACTTCATGTAATATTTGTCCTACATGTGTGAGAATCAAAATCAAGCTATCCTTCATACTTGAGCAGCCTGTTCATGTAACGCCAAGTAGTTTCCCGCAATACTTGTCAATTGTTGTTCACTTCCCATTTCCTCTCGTGCGCAGACCTTCGGCTTCCTGGCCACAGGTGTGTACGGCCTAAACACTTTCCTGGCAGTGCGGCGGTGGCGCCGCGGCAATGGCAGTCAGAGAGCGGCTCAGAGCAGCGAGTACATGCGGGCGCGCACGGCCTCTCGTGGCGAAATGGAAGCACGGCCCGAACTCGCCTGAGCAGACGATCCGAATGGAAATGGCATCACCGACAGCTGACGGAGAGGCAACTCGCCGCGAGTGGGACGGGCGCCTCAACTCGTGCGTCGGCGCGACATGGCAACACTTTGGCTCGGCTTCCTGAGCCGCAGATGTGCTTCCCGCTTTGCTGACCAGGAATCCAATACAAACATTCCAGAATAAAGAGGCTCACAGAAAGGAATGGAAACAAGTCAAATTTTGAACGCCGTGTGTCTCCACATCTGCATTTTGCAAGACCTCCACGGAGATCCAAACAGGCTCGCTTCGCGTCAGCCTGTCCTGACTCCACTTTGGACCTTTTCAAATGTTAGCTTCTGACTGTAAAGGGGTTGGGAAGGCACAAGTTGAGCCCTGCGAGTCGCTTTTGTCACTTTGTCTGTCAGTGGTGATGATGAACAAGCCACATGTTGCTATATGGATCAGTAACACAACTGTTCTTTCGTCTACTGACACCAACGGTTGGCCGGACACGACTGATAAGAGTGTATTTCATTGCTCGAATGTACTCGCGCTGATTTAGTTCATTCCTTCGTCTTGACGAACTGCCTTTAGAATCTGTGATGTTTCGCCACTAATAGAACTTTGCTGTGTGCAATCACTTAGTCTGTTTTGAGATCAGATTATTATAATTTTTTTTAGTAACAAGTCGAAGTAATTCCATGCGTTTATACTTAGCTAAAAACATGGTTATCGCCAGTACCATGTTTCAATTCGTTTTATTTCAACACTGTGAGTAAATAATACGAGGCAAGAAGGCTTAATTTACATTTGTGTCTCGTCTCCCTTTTGCACACGTCAACCGCTTCACAAAGTGACGACGACAGAGTAGATCTTTTTAAAACACACACAGTATGTTTGTAGCACATAGTGTGGAAGGCCCCATTCGACACTGCGTCTCAGGTGTCGGCACACCCCTGCTAATGCGGACGTTTGCATGACAATCTAGCGTGCTTCAGTGTAAGCGCTTTTCCTGTGCTCGGTCCATTCTTTTTTTTTGCTCTGATACTGTTTTTTCGGTGGTGTGGTGTTATGTTTTTTCCATTCCGTTTTTATTTTGGTTCATTTGAAAGCATATAGTTAACCGTTGCATCCAATCAGTTGATAAAAAAAATCAGTCTTTGACACTCCCCGAATGCTTTTAGGTCAAAGTGACCCAAGAGCGAATGAACTGGAGGCGTACTTCTTTGAACACTTCACAGAAAGCCCTGCTTGGAAACACTTGACTGGTAGATTGTATGCTTACTCTTTAGTGCCACCTTTTGGTCTCTCTAAAATGTACTCCAGTAACCTTATCCACAAAAAAAACAACCATGTACACAACCCCATTCCACACGATTCTCTTTTCTGCATTCACAATATATCATTAATACAGCGAGAGTCACTACATGTATTTATTTTACGTTGCCTTTATGTTAATCCTGTTATTAAACTAACTGAACCAAAGACTGGTTGGATTCTTCCCTTTGTGTATTTCATAATGTGCCGGTGTTTACTGTGAGTTGTGGAATGGATGGATGCGACATGTAATCTTAGTCCTGCTAGAAAACAGCACAGTGCGTTAATTAACGCTTGTGTAGACATGACTGAGAGAAAGAACTTGATGTAGAATCACACGACGAAAGGAGGCCCCTCACTATTGCGGAATTTTATCGCCGGGCATTTGATGCTTTATTTTTTTAATTGGCTGTGAATGAATATATATTTTATCCATTTTAACTACAGTCTTAAAACTGCTCCCAAAACAGCTGGAGAACTTTGTTACATACAATTAAAATACAGATACTTGTATTGGGTGAAATATATGGAATGAATATATAATTTAATAACTACAAGACCAGGTTCGGTTACTGAACTTTTTAATTAAAAAAACAAAACAACCAACTCAACCATATAGACAATAAATCGTTTTTTGTAATTCGAGTATTTTAAATAAGTTATAACATCAAACAGAATGTCATATTTAGATTTAACAGATTTTTTTCAACAATATCTACAAGACCAGATTCGGTGACTGAACAATGTTTTTCTTAATAAGGAACTCTTAATCATAAAGAAAAGATTTTGGTCCGTGATAACATCAAACAAAATGTCATGTTTCGATATAACTTTTTTTTTTTTAACTGCAGTGGTTCGACTAAATGCTGTCGTCCGTCTTCAGATGGAGACCTGCTCCATTTTCATACAACGTTGCTTTGCTGGGATGTTTGCCTCCATGACCAACATATCTGCCGTGAAATAGAACGTAAATATGAATTCATGAGCACGCTAATTATAGTGAAGCCCCGCTGATTCAGTGGGATTGATCGCTAACCCCTGTGAATAGCAAGGGTTCACTCTATGTTTATTGCAATAGCATATATCACATTGAACCCTTACCTGTAGTATGTTCATTGGGTTTGGGCTTCACTGAAGACTTCGGAAGTGTCCTCTTCTTTGGGCCAGGGGTGACTTCAGCAGGGCACTTGATACCGGAACAGATGTCGTCTTCCATCTCCACCTCTTCATACACTGTTAAAATAAATGAAATACTCCCACCTCTTCTCTACTGAGTAACAAGCAGAGCCAAGTGCTCAGTCTTCGTGTCATATGGAGTAATGTAAGCATTTAAGCCATACCTTACTTAAACAAGAATATGTGCCTAGTTTCTTACCTTCAAACACTCAAACACATTATTATAAATACCAGGCCCATTTCTGCTGGTCAACGTTTATGTCGTGAGGGATGAATTAGCTGTCATTTTTTCGGGCAAAGAGACTGTTACAGATGGCCTGACAGTACTGCTGACCTCTTATAATCGCAATTACATGAGTACACTTTTGCCATGCATGTGTTAATGTGTGTGTGTGTACGTGCATACCTGTTTAGATTTAATGTTTGTGTGGTAGTTCTATACACGTTTTTGATCAACAAAATATGAAGCCTTCAACACTCCCAATTCCCCATCTATCGGACGTCTGTCTGCACCCAACATGTTCTAATCTTAGAATCGTCCCAGTGCAGTACAGTATATACAATTTAAAAATAAAAATAAGATTTTTCCATTCAAAGATGGGTAAAATTTGATCTATTTTGTCAAAGTAGACCTTTACGTTCAGTCAAACTAGATATAGTTCGTTAAATACCCAGCAAATTGAAACGGCTGAAATCTGACTTTTTTAGAAGCAAAGTTTTCTAAAATGGACGTGGATGCACCTTGGGTAGCTACCAAGCTAGCTGAGCGTATATGCCACGCGCGGTCACGAATAAGGATTTTAAAGTTTTTATTTCATTTTAAATTATTTTCACTCTTTCGGAAAGGGTTCGCATACCCTGAGTGGCGGAAGGAGTGTTGTCGCCCCAGGAAGACTCGTGGTAAAACGCAGCGACGCGCTCCACGGGATTTTTCTCCCACTGCAACCTGCCGGGGAGCGGCGTCTCGGTCTTGAAGATGAAGTTCCAGCGCTGGGTGTCCTCCTGGCTAATTTGATGGAGCTTCATTTCCAAGTCTCGGTTGACATGGTCATGGTCCACGGTGCCAAACAGGCACTTGCGTACCAACTTTGTCGGCACGAGCGTGTTCATCTTCACCGTGACCGCGTAAGACAAATTTCAACTTGAATGTGATAAATAGAGCAGCAGCGCGGCAATGAAGAGGTCGCGAAGCACACCAGTGGCTAATGCATTGACGTCACGACCAAGGACATTTAGCAAATGAGCATGCTAACAACCTCCGCCAATTTAGAAGTCTTATTTAGATTTGAAATTGTAATTTTAAATACTTTACATTCGATGTATAAAACCCCCAAAGAAAACACAGATTATTCACTCTCATTTTAATGACAACTGGAACAAGCTGCAATAACGTTATCAAAACATTCGAAAGACTTTACCAACACATTTGAACGACTGCAGGAGGTTCGAATGACATAGCCATTAAAAATGTTTACTCCACATCGGGAGTTCCACGTTTCTGTTTTATGTCCCCTAACTATTCTAACTGTTGTTGGTATTCTGAACAATATTAAGTTTGTCAAATAAGAATTGAGTAGAAAAATCACCGCATTTTTATCCATCTCAGTAGGTTGCCATTTTCCGAAAAAAAAACGACCATGTATCTTAAGGCATTTTAACCCGAAAAAAACGACCATGTATAGGAGGCCGTTTTTAGACGAAAAAAAAACGACCATGTATAAGAAGGCTTTTTAAGCCGAAAAAAACGACCATGTATAGTAAGGCGTTTTTAGACGAAAAAAAATTACCATGTATAGTAAGGCTTTTTAACCCGAAAAAAACGACCATGTAGAGTAAGGCGTTTTTAGCCGAAAAAAGGACCATGAATAGTAAGGCGTTTTAACAAAAAAAAAGGAAGGTGTTTTTAGCCAAAAAAACTACCATGTATAGAAAGGCGTTTTTAGCCGAAAAAAAAGACCATGTGTAGTAAGGCGTTTTTAGCCGAAAAAAAACGACCATGTATTGTAAGGTGTTTTTAGCCGAAAAAAACAACCATGCATAGTAAGGCGTTTTTAGCCGAAAAAAAAAACGACCACGTATAGTCAGGCGTTTCTAGCCGAAAAAAACGACCATGTATATAGTAAGGCGTTTTTAGCCGGGAAAAAAAAAACGACCATATATAGTAAGGCGTTTTTAGCCGGAAAAAAAACGACCATATATAGTCAGGCATATTAACCCGAAAATAACGACCATGTAGAGTAAGGCGTTTAACCCGAAAAAAACGACCATGTATAGTAAGGCATTTTAACTCGAAAAAAACGACCTTGTATAGTCAGGCGTTTTAACCCGAAAATAACGACCATGTATCGCAAGGCATTTTTAGCCGAAAAAAACGACCGTGTTTTGTTAAAACGATTTTAGCCGAAAAAAACGCCCATGTATAGTAAGGGGTTTTTCAACAAAAAAAGACAACCATGTATAGTAAGGCGTTTTTAGCCCAAAAAAAACAACCATGTATAGTAAGGCGTTTTTAGCCGAAAAAGATGACCATGTAAAGTATATAGGAAGGCGTTTTTAGCCGAAAAAAACGACCATGTATAGTAAGCCATTTTTAGCCGAAAAAAACGACCATGTACAGTAAGGCGTTTTCAGCGCAAAAAACGACCATGTATAGTAAGGCGTTTTTAGACGAAAAAAACGACCATGTATAGTAAGGCATTTTTGGACGAAATTTTTAGCCGAAAAAAACGACCATGTACAGTAAGGCGTTTTTAGCCGAAAAAAACAACCATGTATAGTAAGACATTTTTAGCCGAAAAAAACAACCATGTACAGTATAGTAAGGCGTTTTTGGACGAAATTTTTAGCCGAAAAAAACGATCGTGTATAGTAAGGCGTTTTTAGCCCAAAAAAAACGACTATGTACTGTATAGTAAGGCGTTTCAGCGCAAAAAACGACCATGTATAGTAAGGCGTTTTTAGACGAAAAAAACGACTATGTATAGTAAGGCGTTTTCAGCCGAAAAAAACGATCATGTATAGTAAGGCGTTTTTAGACGAAAAAAACGACCATGTATAGTAAGGCGTTTTTATCCGAAAAAAACCACCATGTATAGTAAGGCGTTTTTAGCCGAAAAAAATGACCATGGTCGTTTTTTGCACTGAAAACGCCTTACTATACATGGTCGTTTTTTTCGGCTAAAAACGCCTTACTATACATGGTCGTTTTTTTTTCGGCTAAAACCGCCTTACTATACATGGCTGTTTTTTTCGTCTAAAAACGCCTTACTATACATGGTCGTTTTTTTTCGTCTAAAAACGCCTTACTATACATGGTCGTTTTTTTCGTCTAAAAGCGCCTTACTATACATCGTCGTTTTTTGCGCTGAAAACGCCTTACTATCCATGGTCTTTTTTTCGGCTAAAAACGCCTTACTATACATGGTCGTTTTTTTTTCGTCTAAAAACGCCTTACTATACATGGTCGTTTTTTTTCGGCTAAAAACGCCTTACTGTACGTGGTCTTTTTTTTCGGCTAAAAACGCCTTACTATACATGGTCGTTTTTTTTTTCCGCTAAAAACGCCTTACGATACATGGTCATTTTTCGCGCTGAAAACGCCTTACTATGTGGTCGTCTTTCGGCTAAAAAAGCCTTAACTTCTCACATAGGGTCTACGCAGGAGGCTCATTACAACCCTGTTAGTAAAGTGGTTTGTGCGTCCGCGTCCCAATGCCGACGTGCGAGTTCGATTCTGGCTCAGGCCATTTGTGTGTTGTCAAAAACATGTGTGGCCATCCTTTTTTTCTTTTTATTCTCTTGACGCTCTCACTCACACCAAGGAACAATTCACAAAATGCCTAATGATGCATCAGCATTTTTTTCAGCAAAAATACTCCTTTGTGGACATGGTCGATTTTTATTGTGAAAAACGCCTTTCTTTACAAAGAAAAAAAAGCCAAGGCAGGGTGTCTTGAAAAAAAAAGTGTCATATTGAGACAATGTCGATTGCTCACGTCCAGCCAGCTAGTCGAGTGGTTAGTGGGTCTGTATCTCAGTGCGGAGGTGCTAGGTTCAATTCCAGCTCTGGCGATTTGTGTGTTCTCAAAAACATGTGGGGCCATCCACTTTTTCGCTCTCATTCACACCAATTAACAATTCAAAAAACACCTGACAATATATGGTCGTCTTTTTGGCTGTAAAAAACGCCTTGCTATATACCATGTATCGGGACTATGTGAAGTGTTCATGGCGGCCTGGTGGTCGAATGGTTAGTGTGTCTCCGTCTCCGTCACAGTGCAAAGGTGCAGGGTTCGATTCCGGCTCTGGGCTTCTTGTGTGTTTTCAGAAAAGAAGCATGGCCATCCATTTTCTGATCCTCTTCTCCAGACATAACTTTGCACTCACACCAAGGAACAATTCACGAACAACTTTCCTATCCATCGTCGTTAAAAACGCCTAACTATACGTGGTCGTTTTTGGGCAAAAACACCTTACTATACATGGTCGTTTTTTTCGGCTAAAAACGCCTTATTATACATGGTTGTTTTTTTTTCTGCAAAAAACGGCTTACTGTACATTGTCGTTTTTTTCGGCTAAAAATGCCTTACTATACATGGTCGTTTTTTTCGGCTAAAAACGCCTTACTATACATGGACGTTTTTTTCAGCTAAAAACGCCTGACTAAATATGGCCATTTTTTTCCGTCTTAAACACCTTTCTATACGTTGTCGTGTTTTTTCAGCTAAAAACGCCTTACTATACATGGTCGTTTTTTTTCGTCTAAAAACGGCTTACGAGACATGGTCTTTTTTTTTGGCTAAAAACGCCTTACTACACACGGTCGTTTTTTTTTCGGCTAAAACACCTTCCTATACATGGTCGGTTTTTTCAGCTAAAAACGACTTACGAGACATGGTCTTTTTTTTCGGCTAAAAACACCTTACTATACATGGTCGGTTTTTTTCAGCTAAAAACGCCTTACTATACGTGGTCGTTTTTTTTCATCTAAAAGCGCCTTATTCTTTATGGTCGGTTTTTTTTTCGGCTAAAACCACCTTACTATATATACATGGTCGTTTTTTTTCGTCGAAAAACGCCTTACTATACATGGTCGTTTTTTTCGTCTAAAAACCCCTTACTATACATGGACGGTTTTTTCGGCTAAAAACTTCTTACTATATATGGTCGGGGGGGGGGGGGGGTTCAGCTAAAAACACCTTACTATACATGGTCGGGGTTTTTTTGGGGCTAAAAACGCCTTACTATATATATGGTCGTTTTTTTTCCGGCTAAAAACACCTTACTTTACATGGTCGTTTTTATCGTCTAAAAACGCCTTACTATACATGGTCGTTTTTTTCGCCTAAAAACGCCTTTCTGTACATGGTTGTTTTTTTCGTCTAAAAACGCCTTACTATACATGGCCGTTTTTTTTCGGCTAAAAACTCCTTACTATACATGGTCGTTTTTTTCGTCTAAAAACGCCTTACTATACATGGTCGTTTTTTTTTTGGGCTCAAACGTCTTACTCTACATGGTCTTTTTTTTCGTCTAAAAACGTTTTCCTAAACATGGTCGGGGTGTTTTCGGCTAAAAACGCCTTTCTATACATGGTCGTTTTTTTCGGCTAAGAACGGCTTACTATATACATGGTCTTTTTTTTCGGTTTAAGACGCCTGACTATGCGTGGTCATTTTTTTGGGCGAAAAACACCTTACTATACGTGGTAGTTTTTTTCGGCTAAAAACACCTTACTATACATGGTCGTTTTTTTTCGGCTAAAAACGCCTTACTATGCATGGTTGTTTTTTTTTTGTCTAAAAACGGATTACTAGACATGGTCGGGGGTTTTTCGGCGAAAAACGCCTTACTAGATACATGGTCGTTTTTTTTTTCGGCTCAAAACGCCTTTCTATACATGGTTGTTTTTTTCGTCGAAAAACGCCTTCCTGCACATGGTCGTTTTTTTCGTCGAAAAACGCCTTTCTATATATGGTTGTTTTTGTCGGCTAAAAACACCTTACTATATGTGGTAGTTTTTTTTCGTCTAAAAACGCCTTCCAACACATGGTCGTTTTTTTCGTCTAAAAACGCCTTACTTATACATGGTCTTCTTTTTGGTCGAAAAACGCCCTACTATACATGGTCGTTTTTTTCGTCTAAAAACGCCTTACTATACCTGGTCGGGGGGGGGGGGTTTTGGCTAAAAACACCTTACTATAAATGGTCGGGGGGTTTTTTGGGCTAAAAACGCCTTACTATATATATGGTCGTTTTTTTTCGGCTAAAAACACCTTACTACACAGTAGTTTTTTTCGTCTAAAAACGCCTTACTATACATGGTCGTTTTGTCGTTTTTTTTCGGCTAAAAACACCTTTCTGTACATGGTCGTTTTTTTTCGGTTAAAAATGCTTTACTATACATCACTGGTGTCAAACTCATTTCACATCGTCGGCCACATACAGCCTCGGTAGATGTCAAGTGGGCCGGACCATTAAAATGATACCATACTTTGCTATAAACAACCAAAACAATATGTCTTTCCTTTGTTTTGGTATAAAGAAACACAAGAACATTTGGAAAATGTTGAAATTTAATGAACGTATCTTTTCCAAAACATTTCATGAAGCACCTTACATTTCCTTTAACAAATGTGCAATTTACTTTTATCATTCACATATATGCATTGCAACTGATCCCATTGATTGTATAAACTTTAACAAGTAATTGGTATTGAAAAATATAATAATGCACTTTATGATTAACCAAGATTTATAAAGAAAGGAAGTTTTAAACCATTTACACGTGCATATAAAATCTAAATGTAATCCCTGCCTACATCTTACAAACTAAGGAGAGTGCTATTAAATGTGTAAATGTGAGAGTGCTATCGATAGCGTCTGCTGTCATGGGTCTGTCTCAGTGATGGACTGAGGCCGCTGTTGTCTTCTTCTCTGTTCAAAACAGTGTCCCCTAGCGGATACTCAATGAGTTGCACCTTATTAAAAATATTAATTCTGTCTTTTATGCATTTTTTTCACTTTTAAATTATCCTGCGGGCCTGATTGAGCCTCGCGTGTGTGTGTGAGTGTGTGTGATGAATGGAATTCCACATCGGTGTGTAATTGTAAAACAAGGCTGTGTGTTGAAAAAATGAATCTTAAACTGCATTTAAGGGTGGCTCAATACTGGCTGGCCATATACGGGCCGGAGTTGTAAATTGATTTCTGGCCCAAATACTTCACTCCACAACTTGCCCACATCTGGTTTGCCAGAGTCAAGCCAGTGCCTCCTTTGCCACTCCTGGGCCGTGTTCGGCCCACAGGCATTATGCCAGTGCCGACTCAAGGCCAGCTGTGCCAGCTTCATGCCGAATCCGGGCCAGATGCCTTTGCCGACTGGGTAATAATCACAAGGCAACTTTTTGCGATTTTTAAAATTTATTATTATTTCAAAAAATAACTGCTGGTTTTCACAGGATATCAAGTGGAAAAACACAATAGAGATTGACATAAAAGGTTAAGAAGAACTTTGCATCCCAGAGTATTAGTCACGAAAAAAGACCGTCAATCAAAGGCACTGCAGTGTATATTTATGGGTTGGAAGCAAAAGTTTTCAATGATTATCTTTTCACAATTTACATTCCACAAAAAAATTCAGCTTGACCAACAGGCACAAGTGGCAATTTCCTCTGTAGAGTTAACACTGATGTGGTGTTCCGAAAATACTCGGTTGCTTTTTCTTTTGAGCCTGTTATTCCTCAGTAGTAGTAATAGTAGAAGAGAAGGGACACACACACACACAAAGTACAAAAAAAACAGAGCAACATAAGGCACTGGCAATTCTACTACACTAAGTGGCTGCACTTCACTGTTACCCATCATGTAAACATATTGAAAGAATCACATGAATTCACACACAAACGTGACATTATCGAGACAGAAACATCCCCAAAAAGTAACACCAACATTATCGATGCAACAAATCAAAACTACACCCTTGTAAAGTTCAGCATATTTGTATCATGGTTGAAACCAGCCAACCTGCATCACATCTGTACAAAGTTATTTGGTTGAACTTGAATTGCAAATTCCACTTCTTCACCGACCCCAGCTTCTTCTTGAATTAATCCATCCATCCATCCATTTTCCGATCTGCTTATGCTCACAAGGGTCACAGGGGGTGCCGAAGCCTATCCCAGCTGTCTTTGGGCAGTAGGCGGGGGACACCCTGAACCGGCTGTCAACCAATCGCAGGGCACACATAAACAAACGACCATTCGCGCTCACAATCACACCGAGGGACAATTTAAAGTGTTCCATGAAGCTACCGAGCATGTTTTTGGAATGTGGGAGGAAACCAGAGTACCCGGAGAAAACCCACGCCGCCCTCTTGAATTAATATTCAAAAGAATGCTTTGTAACACATTCAGTTTGGACAAACATTGGCCTGTTCCTTTTACAAATGAAGAGTTCATTTTAAAAACAATTAAAAGCCATTATTGCGTTGATACAAATTTGGGAGAAAAAACTTCATTTAGCATTATACGCCACACTTTAGCAATATGTTAATTAGGATCCCCCCCCCATAAAAAATTACTTCCGCATGCAACACATCACGACTCTTTCTTGGGTGTACAAAACAGAAGAATTCAGACAGGACCATCCAAGTACCACGTTCACATGTTTGGCTCTCAGCCACCCCGAAACGTCCCAATTGTGCAAGAAAGCTCAGTAACTTCCTCTCTTAGCGGTAAGAATGTACGCTTGCGTGGTGTCGTGCTGCGGCTGAGGCCTTGTCTCCTGGGGGCCGACGATTCGAAATGTTGTCATTGGTCATTTGCGGAAGGAGAGAACAATCTCAGTCCGAATCAGAGTCTGAAAATTCATCTGGAAGACAAAAACATCTCCATCAGGATGATTTTGGCGCATCCCCATGTGGGCTTGTAGAACAGTTGATGCATTTTTTTTTTCGTGGTGGGGGGGGGGGGGGTTATTGTTCATCCAAGCAAAAGTACTGGAACTTGTGACTGACAGGTGTGCCTTACAAACCAGGTGTGTCTTATTATTTTTATTAGTCAAACAATAAGTACACAAAGTATCACCTTTGGATTCAGCCACTGAAGACTGCACGATTTAGAGGCGTCACCAAAATGAAAACCAGAAAGTTGTCTCAACCAGTGAGAAACCAGCTTTTAATGTGAAGCTGAGAGAAGACGGAAAATCAATCTCAACAATGCCCGAGAGGAAGGAGTGAAAGTCATGAACCTTGACTAAGGTACAGCTACGAAACTGGAACATGCACAGTACTAATTGACCAAAAAGGGAAGAGACGATTGTCAAAAATTGGGGGAGAATATTTTAAGGACAGTCAAAGTGCTGGAAAATGGCAAAGCTTGGAGGAAAAAAAAAAAATCAAAAGCACGCAAGTTCATCTTTGAAACTCGTCAAATTGAACTCAGATGTCTGCAGACATTTTGTCTGCCGATCTAGAGATCGACAGATGCACCCAAATGGATTTCGCAATCCTTAGCTGGTGACTGACTATGTTCATGCAATTTTTTTTTTCATAAATGTCAGGGGAGATCTTGTAAAACGTGACATTTAAAAAGATATATTTTTGGGGGTTCAAGTTTATTTCCAATTTCTAGGGTCTTCCAATTCTAGGGTAAATATCCAAGTTGTTTAAATTGATATATATACTGTATATATCCATCCATCCATTTTCCAAACCGCTTGATCCTCACTAGGGTCGCGGGGGGTGCTGGAGCCTATCCCAGCCGTCTTCGGGCAGTGGGCGGGGGACACCCTGAACCGGTTGCCAGCCAATCGCAGGGCACACAGAGACGAACAACCATGCACACTCACACCTAGGGACAATTTTTAGCGTGTTCAATCAGCCTGCCATGCATGTTTTTGGAACGTGGGAGGAAACCTGAGTACCCGGAGAAAACCCACGCAGGCCCGGGGAGAACATGCAAACTCCACACAGTGAGGCCGGAGCTGGAATCGAACCCGGTACCTCTGCACTGTGAAGTCGACGTGCTAACCACTGGACTACCGGGCCGCCTACTGTATATATATATATATAAAACTCTTTCCTCTCATCGAATATCATTTTTTTTCCCAACCTCAAAGATCCTGATCGTGTAAAAGCCCGGTTGTGGATCGATACCTTGCTGTCTGGAAGGCTCCTCGGCGCTCTCGCCTCCTTGCTTCAGGAAATTGGCGAGCTCGTTAAAAATGAGATAAAAATCCAAAGCAAAGGCAATGGTAGTGATGAAGCCAAAAACCTGTGAGGGGGATATAAGAAGAAACCGCAGGTGGAATAAAGACTTGCATATTGCGATCGAAAAAAAAAAAAAATGTGTCCGGAAGGATGAATAATGATGCCGAGTGATAGAAGCGGTCATCTGTTCAATTAAATTTACCCCGGCGGCTTTGGAGGAACCGTCCACATATTTGGAGACCGCAATGATGGAAATGATGAAAAAGATGATGGCGGCCGTCACGCACCTCATAAAATCCTTGCAAGGGGAAAAGAGCAAATACACTTAGTAGCAGGAAAAGGAGACTTTCTTATAAAAACATGCGATTATGACCCGGGGCGGCGTTCCTTTCACCATAAGGGGCCAGAGGAAGCCTTTAAAGCGCTCGTTGAATTTGGTCGAGTAGGCAAAGAGCAGGAAGAGAGCGGCCAGGAACTCCAGCAGCGGCACCGTCACGAAGGCGGCCGCCGTGGACGCGGCGAAGCACACGAAGTCCACGAAGGACAGCGCCTGCAGAAACGCGGAGAGGGAACCAAAAGACGCACGGGCAGGACACGCTTTCATCAACAGGAACATGAAATCAAATCCTTTCTTTGCCTGAATAAAGCTCAGCCTCATGTCTTGACTTAAAAAAAAAATACATTCTAAACTTCTTCTCTCCTGAGGTTCGTTTATTTACAAAGTGTGTCACTTCCCAAATGGAGTCCGTTTACTTCCTGACATGGATGGCGATCTTTCAGCCTTGCACCACTTTGCTTTGTCTTTTTTTCCTTTCATCCACACTCGGGGGGGGGGGGGGGGGGACATCTGGCAAGCAGATCTGGCTCTTGGCCACGACTAATTCCGAACACTATTTAGGTCGAGTCCAAGTAGGTTGAGTCCACTTTTGTTGGTCTCTCAACGCCCACTTTGGAAGCAAAGCCGCTTCCCCGAGAGTGGGCCTGATCCACCCGCGGCTCCAGGCCGACTTCCTGTAAGGAGATACGGCCGCAAACAGACAATGTCGATTCACTCTTACACGAAACCCCTCGTGCTTGCGGCACAAACGCTTACTTGTCCGAATGCGAAACACAAAGCGCTAACGGCGACTACAAATGTCAAAGATGAGTCGTTGGTCCCTTCTGCTGAACAGACACGTCTCTCGAGTTGATTTTAATTCGAAGAATGTACTTCTTAAACATCATTAGTGTTAAAAATGGACTGCACTGGGAAAACTGGTTGACAATATCCTATTTCACATAACACACCTGGGATTCTTTTAAAACTCATTCAGTATCAGCCAATTCTAGACGAAGTCTGAAAAGACGTTTAAAAACGTCATTGGGAGTGAATGAGTAGCCAGGATAAAAGACTTGGCTTGGCACATGAGTTGATGTTTTTGTTTTATAAGCGGCCCACGTTTCTCTGAGCCCGCAGGCACTCTGAAGTCATCATAGTGGACAAACAAATTGTACTTAAAAGGAATGAGCGGGCAGGTAGTCAAAAGTCGTAAAACTCGCCGTGAGTGCAACGATGAGTCACAAACCTAACGGGCCAAATAGAAGTCTCCCGTTCCATGTACACACCAAAAAAGGACTCTTGCTAACCTGATTCCATTTGATGGGCTGCAGGAATTGTTCTTTGATACAGACAGAATCATAACGCTCTGGGTCTTTTCAATATTGGAAGAGGCGGTGATCCTCCGGTGCACGCTTTTCAGATTTTGACCCTGCATGGCCAGTTGGAAACCATTCAAAGCTGTCGCAAGGAGTTCGGGACACACACGATGGACAAACGGCAGGTTGATAACCATCGCGATGAAGGCAACAAAACATTTCCAATCTGTCAGTGTGCACTTTTGATTTAACGTGGCAAGATGAAAAATAATGACTTCCGTTGAGGCCGCTGTAGCGTGCACAAAAATGATTCTTGAGCTCATTGCTACTTATTTATCTTGGACATGAAATATACACGTTCTGTCCAGTCGCTTCTGTTCAAACGGCCTCAACAATTTGTCAAGCACGTCAAGTGGAGTTAATCATGAACTCGGCATGGTTTCCATCCCATGTTTCCTACTCCCCAACACCCAAAATGTCCGAAATGACTGTGAGCAGAGCACTGGGTGCAAGACACTCCGCTCCAGGCTACACATTGTGGAATGGAAATGTGTGACTCTGAGGAAGAGAATGACTGCCCTGTGACCGTAGCCCAACATTAGCTGAAAGTCACATGACACCACCGCGATTAGAAGGAGAAAAAAAAACAAGACCCTTCCTTCCCACTATCACATGATGCTGCTGATGTTGCATGTGTGCTTTGCGTTTCAGTACAGACAACGTGGACTTGGTATTGCGCAATTCTGAACGACAAGCTTGCATTAAAAAAGGTACAATTGACGTGATTTCCCCCCCCATCCATTTTCTATCATTCGCGCCTTCAAAGATGATCACAAATTATCATTACAATCGTGGAGAAAGTCGACTTAGAATGTGTGAGTCTTACAAGAGTGAAGGCAGGACCAGGTTGACTGGTTTTGTTCTGACGGTGTTTCATGATGCGAAGCAATGGAGTGCGAACAACAAATTCCTTGAAAGTTTGAACACTTTTCCAATCGAGACGCTTGTAATTCAGTTTGTGCCTTAAAAGGTTTTTGCTTTTCAAAGTGAACCAGGTAACCCTCCTGTTGTGTTTCGGGTCAAACTGACAAAACATGACAGTGTTCCCTCATTTTCCGCCGGTGATACTTTCCGCGCCCCGCCCCACCTGCCCCAAAAGTGAATTTCCGCAAAGTAGAGAGGAACTTAAAAAAAAAATTAATATTTTTTTTAATCCTTTTTTATCAGGGGATTTCCACCTCTAAGCCTTATAGTCAATACAAACCACCTCACACAGTTCCCACCCTTCTAAACACTGGTTACACTAAATAAAATTTACTTTTAAAACGCAAAATGTAGAATACATCCTGAGCTTCTGATTAGGGGCGATCGACTAATTCTCATTGTCTCGTTTTTTTTTTGGAAATCAATTAGCCTGACCCCTCCCCCACCCCTATAAACAAATGAATGAATCCAAATAAATATTTAAATAAATCTCTAAACTTTTTTGACTGGTCCTACTTAGAAGGCAAAATAGCACACAAAAACGAGGTAAAATAAGGAGGTAAGACTGCAAAACATGTACAAAAATATGTGATTGATCGAGCCGCAATAACTGAACCGCGAAGTAGCGATGGAACACCGTGCAAGTTGAGTGGTTCGTTGTTGTTTTTCAGTGGATGGCTCTTCTTTACTATATGAAATCTTTTTAAGGCCATGTTTTTGTTCTCTCTTTCTCAGAACAGACATATTTTCTATACAGCGTATATTTCATATCAATGAAATAAGGTCGATGACTTTATTTGGAAATGTTTATTTTGCTTTGTCCGCTCGTCACGTCACTAATGTAATCCTTGTGTGCACACCAAAGTGACCTACATTGAAGTCGCCACTTGGAAGTTGGGAGTTGTGTTAAAGCGCGCGGCGGTGGACACTCCTCTGCGAAATCTTGAGCAAGAAAACTTTCCTACCACTTCGGCGATGAGCAGCATTCCTTTCCTGGAGGAGGCGAACTCTCTGCTGGGGAGGACCGACTGCAGCACGCTGCGGCTCGCTTGCCGCGAGTCGGGAGCTTCGACGTCACCCATGGCGGACACAAGAAAACAAAAATGCGAGGCAGCGAGGACGCCGCGTTGGGGCTCCGACGAAAAAGGAATGGACCAGGCTCCTCTGAGGTGGAAGCGGAAACAATGACAGCGCGGAAGCAACATCTGCTTGACCAGATGTGAGCCGCGAGGGGGGGCGGCGACCCCCCCCTCCCAATGCTCACGCGGGCGCGCGCGCGCGCGCGCACGACCATCCCGTGACGGGAACGTCTCTTCAGTAAGGATGTCACATCATTTAGAAAGCGACGCAGGGCCGCCGGACCAATAGCTTTTGAGTTATCATTTGGATAAACGATCGACATTATCTCCAACATTCCTGCGAGATAAAAAAAAATAACAATGTCAAGATATGTACACATTAGAGTGCTGTACCTTCTATTTTCATGCTTTCTATAGAGTCTGCTTTCACTTCTTGGCTTGGCGAAAGTGCTGTTCTGGAAAAGTGCACGGCTAACGATCCGTCAGGGAATCGAAGATGTTCCGCTGGAGAATGCTAGGTCAGAATATGTGTTCATCTGGGCGTGGAATCACGAATTCTCACTGATTAATGGCTTATCAGTTTCAATGTTTGAAGATCAAAGAGTTGTATCAAATATCGTGTTTCCAAATAAATTATTCGTTCACATTCACGGAATATAGCCAAACTTCCACCGTTGCTACGATCCATTAACACGGTAAATCGAAGTCCAATTTGACCCAGAACCGCCTCGTTGTACCCAAACGTTAGAGCACCAGAATGCTATTTTGAAATATTTATGATCGAACTGCAGTGCGATTGTATGACGTTCGAGTGCTGTCAAATGTGACCCCGACATGAAGTGTTGAGGAAAACCGGACAAGAATACTTTCGCTTGTCTTTTGCGGCCGTCAGCAGGACGTCGGCTCGGTTGAGATTGAGTTGCACAAGACAGTGGAGGATAAAGAGGAAGTGGCGATCTGACCTTTTCATTGGGGGGTTTTTTTTTGCACTTGGAGAAAAGTATCGGTGGCAGCTGGTACGTGGTGTGGTCACACTTTACTCCTCTGTTATGATGGAAGGAGTTCATTTATAAAGCACATATGCGTCATCAAATCAGCTCCAATTTCCTTTGAGCCAATTAAGGAAATGACCACGGACATGCAGATGCGTCTCAATAAACTGAATCGAGATGACCGTAATTCATTTATTTCTGCTCAATTCAATCAGTGAAACTCATGTGTTATGGATCCGTTATAGTCAGGAAAGCACCTTTTGAAGGACAAATGCTATTTTCAATCGATTTTTTTAAAATTATGAGCAAATGCGTTGTCAGAAAAAAAAACAATCATGAAATATTTCACTTTCTCTAGTGAATCTATACAGAGTATGTGTTTTGCTTTTTGAATTGAAAAACTGGAATGAGTTAAACATTTCTCTACAATATTCAGATGCATGAAGATGCATCAGGAATGCGATAAGCAAATCCAAGAAAAAAATTATTTTTTAATGTCAGTACTTGAAGCATGTTTCTTGTGTATATGTGGGAACATACACTGTACTGTCATAAAATCGATGTAGGTACAAAAATCCACCAAACATTTCAACTGTATTCAAAACATACATTTCATTAAATAATTATATGCACCAATGTAAAATTGCACAATTCATATTAGGGACCGACCTTATTGAAGATATTTGTCAAATGTTTGCACATTAGAAAAAAAGTGGCGAAATCCAGCAGACTGTTGTGCGAGCGATCGCCGGAGCACTAAAAAAAAGAGAACAGTAACATATTGCCATCACTCAATTTTTTTGCATGCAAACACATTAAGAGAAATATACAAAGGATGTGTGGACTAACAAGTTTTTTTTAATCCCTCAAAGTTGATCAATCAGGTTTGACCTCAGAGATATTTCCAGTATTACAAATTTCAGAGTTGGAAGGCACAGTGTTTTCCCACAAGTCAGTGATTAAATCGATTTAAAAAAAACAGCAATCTAAACTCAAGGGAACAAAATTCTTATTCAATACTACATGTGAGTTTAACAAATGCGCACATTTAAGAACACTTAACAGTTCCAAAAGTTGCATCCTCAACTGTAATATGGCACATGGACAAGTTTGGCTTCCCGCTTGCTCAGTGCGGCCACTCGCACTTCCAGGGAGACGACGTGGGCACTTTGAGACACTTTCCTAACTTCTCACAGCCGGCTGGGGCCCAGTTCTGGAAAAACAGCAGTCGCACAAACACATTTAAACAATAAAATATTGCCTGGAGGTTGAGCAAGGCTGTGGCTATCATACAGGTTATGTTTTTGTATTTTTGTGATGTAGGCATGGTCAAAATGCTGTTCGTCTTGGGTTTTTGGTTTCTGTCTTTTTGCGTCGGCATTATACTGAAATGATTTGGCGCAGTATTGTATGAATTGATTTGCAGGTCACCTCCATGTTCACTGCACTTGCATTTAATTAATCTCCCACAAGGGGGCAGTAGTATGTCACAAATGAGTCTGCCGTTCACATTCTTTCGAGCTTCAAGTGGGGAAAAAAAGCGAGTGGTCCACAATCATGGTGGTGATTTTAGTAACAATATAAATTCGTTATGAATTAAAATGCTTTTTATTTTTTTTAAGTTGTGTCACTAATTTTTAGGGTTAGGAGGACCTCTGTGTTTTGCATCATTTCGCTTACACTCTTTCAACCTATTGTTTATGAAAGTTGAGGGGTTCATTGTTTTTAGTGGATAGCTCTACTTTTACTTCAAGAACAGGCAAAAGGAGAGATGGAATCCTTTGAACATCCATCCATCCATCCATTTTCAGAACCGCTTAATCCTCACTAGGGTCGCGGGGGGTGCTGGATCCTATCCCAGCCGTCTTCGGTAGTTTTCTAAAAAAAAATTCAACGTCTGCTCCGAACAAACGAACAAGAACACGCCTTCTTCCGGCAACAAAAACACTTCCTGCTTTCCTTCAGCCAATCAAACGCAAGCAACATAAGCATGTTTCAACAATTATTAAACAGAATATAATTTAGTCACATAAAAGAATATAATGCTCAAATAAAAAATGAAAATAATTAATAATTGAACACAAGCTTACATTTATTTGACAGTTTTCCTATTATTTGCACTCAATGTTGTGTCTGTTTTGCAGGATATGTAGTGGGAAGACGTGCGAGGGAAACTTGCCATGGCCGCAACGTCGCACATGTTGAGCTGGGGGATGCCTGCGACCAGCGTCTTCTTATGGTGATCCACAACTGGCGAGATGCGGCTGAGTGCGTCCTGGTATTCCTTGGTCAAAACACTGCCGAAACACAAGCCAGGACACTGAAATTAAACGTCACTTTTCCCTGATATATTAAGCCCAGTTTTATTCCCATCTAGGTTTCACTAGCAACATTTATTTGTCAGCACTGAAGCCCAAAACCTAGGAATAGCTTCCTAAAGCGGGTGGGGGGGGGTTTGGGGATAGAGCTTTTATGAGGCCGATGCGTGTTTGCAGACAGCTAATTGATGGCGCAAAGACTCGTTTGCAACTTGCTTACAAGGAATTTTGAAAAGGCACGCGCGCGCAGAGCCTAATCCCCTCGCTTTGTCGTGGCTTTGTGAAGAAGGAGTGTTGCAAGTGAAACACTGGCCCCCGTGTACGCCGTGATGAAACACCGCTGTGGCGGCCGAGCTTAACTCATTATATCAGAGAGGGGGCGCGTGGGGGGGGGGGGGTGCATTGCAGCTTTCAAGCACAAAAACACACACGCCGGCACCCCGTGGGAAAGCCCACTCAGCGGGGGCGACTGTGGAACTACCCCCCCCCCCCCCCCGTCTCTCAATTACTGCTGTTGGACACCAGTGGGCCCCCACACCTCTGCGCATTATTATTTTCAGTGTGTAAAACACGGAGCCCCCGAAGGCTTTCAAAGGAACGCCGCTCTCAATAGGACCTGTAGGGTTAATGGTCTGTGCTGTGTGTTGGGGCGGTGTGGGGGGGGGGGTGAAGTGGGCTTCTGGTGGCGCGACACACAGATAGACAAATATCAGCAGTGCAATTACACCCCTGATACTCTCGCCGGCAGCACCTGTGCCAGGCCTCCGTCCTCCCCTCGCGACAAGCCCTGCCTTCTGATTGGCCCCTGGGGACCCGTGTGCATGCGTGCGAGGTGAAGTGTCAATTAGAGTAATAACCCCGGGCCCTGTCCGGCTCACACCTCCCCTTCCCCTCGCCCGGATCTCCCACAGGGCGGCGAGGCTTCCGCCATCAGCCGGCACCTGCTCCCTTCCTCCACACGCTCTCGGGTTTGACTTTCCCGCACAATTAGACGAGTGCTAGCGCGCCGACTGCAATTAGTCTCTCTCGCTCTCGCTCCGCGTTTGTCATCAGCTAACGACTGTGACCATGGCTGGGGTTTGTGCTGGTGGTGGTGGTATGGGGAGCGGGGGGGGGGGGGGGGGTGATTACAGCGCTCGGTTAAAAAAAAGGCAGACGAAATTTGCTGCGGTTATCCGAAATCACAAATTCTGTTGCTCCTGATTCCCATCGGCGGAAAAAAAAAAAGGGGGGGGGATATACTCATTCCCCTGCTATCTGTGCTGCTGATTCATTCCGCGATAGGCGATGGAGCGACTTCACAGAACGTGAGCGAGTGTTCGGCTTGCAAGCCAAGCGCCGCGCCGGCAAAGCGTCTCGCGCAAAAAAGTTTGCCATTGTCGCGTCCGCGCGCGCACTAATCGTATTGGAAGCAAAGCGCCGCATCCAAATCTAATTATATCGTTTGTTTGTGTCTCTTGTGCAAACAAATAATGAAAAGCCACCGTCGGCACGGCTCATTAGCATGACTATAACCCTTCGCTTGCTGGTGCGCAGGCAAAGTGCGGAATAATAAGCAGGCGCTATGCAAATGGACTCTTTTGATTTATAATTTATGGCACCCATGGGGGGGGGGATTGGGGCATTGCTCAGGTGTGTCGCCATGCCGATTACTGATTCATAATACTATTTCTGGAACACACGCACACACACGCACGCGTAGTCACACAATCAAGAGCACAGCGGCAGACGGAGGGGGGAATCGAGGAGACAATCAAACGCATGTGTCCTGCCTAACCCCTCCCTCTAACAGCCCCCCTACCCACGAATCCCCCCCCCCCCACCCCTGAGTGGAAATGGTGCACTTGGGTGAGAACTATTGATTGGGGACGCGGGAGCTTGGTGGTAGGGAGCAGATGAGGCCAGACGGCGAGAGCCCGCCCGCAGCGTCAGAGCTGGGGGGGGGGGGGGGGGGCGCACTCTGCTTGTGTTAACCTTGAAGCCTCAAGTCGTCCGCATGGAAGCAGGAAAAGACTCTCAGCCCATCCGGCGGGGTGCTGGACTCGCACTGGCAAAGCTTGACCCGGTTGGGATCATCAGCCTCATGCCTGATGATCCTCAAGAGCGCATTCAAGCCTTTTGAGAACCGAATTTAGCGAATTGTGCGATTGTAGTTTGCCGGATGGGCGTTGTGGACTGCCCGGACCACGACGCGAGTGAAGGCATGCGTGCAGACAGGCGCTGGATCATCTTAAGTGGCTCTTTAGGTGCAGGCAGAGATTAATGGCGGCCTGCCAGTCGGTCCAGCCGCGGGAGCGAGGAGCGCGCGCGTGTGCGTGTGCGGACGGGCATGCACGCACACACATACACACACACACACGTGCGCGCTTAAAAAGGATGGAGCAGAATGCTCCCAGTGGATGCGGAGGGACGGCCACTGAGAAGGGAAGTGGCAGAAACTCACAGGAAATGGTTTGGAGGATGGAAAATGGAGATATGTGACCTGACTTCCTGTAAGTCGTGCCTGCATTTTACTGGAGTGAAAAAAAAAATCTTCTATGCACTCAGTACATGGCTGCACATTGATTAGTTTAGCTTTTGTTTTTTTGTTGTTTTTCAAGTAGACGGTGCCAATGCAAAATGAATATTTTATCATCCAATCTCATTTCAGAGCTGAGAGAAAGATGAACAGGGCATCAGGACGGGGGGAAAAAAAAAGACGTGGGGCAAAGCCGCAAAGGGCAGGTGGTGGTGGTGGGGAGGGGTGGGGATGGGGGGGGGGACTTCACAAGATTTCAAACCAAGTTAAGGTTGAAGGAGGCAGCTGCCCTACATCATCTTGGTTCACTTGGTTTTCTTGAATATATGAGCGGTGTCCTCCGAGGTCTGCTGCATGTCGATTTTTGGTTACAATTAGTGCTCTGGTATAAATGAAATGGAATTCGACTGAATTTCAAAGCTGCATTGATACATGTATTCAATTCTGTATTGCCATACAGTCCATATATACCCATGCAGTATATTCACACCCGCATCTATTGGACTTCGTTCCTCCTTTGAGCTGAGACCCAAAACACACCAAAGCTTTTTAAAGCGCGAATTGAGAGCCGAGCAATTTATCTCGCAATTTTAACCCGCCGTGGCGTGACGCGTTTATCTTGAAGGGGGCTGTTTGCAATCACAAAGACAAGAGCGCGATTCAGGCGCACCGGGGGCTTGGCGGATCAATCGGCCGCCTTCTTGCGTCTGCGACTGAAATCGCCGTTGAGCTCATTGACATTCCGCGTGAGGAGCGCGGCGAAACCGTCTGCCGTCATCCGCCCGGCACGCCCCTTTTCACACGTTTCTTTGTCTTGTTGCTCCCTCCCCGACAACAAACGGCAACTGGACTTTTTAAGCAACTGACCTGATCGGGAACTTCTCCCCGGGATCTCGACCCAGGTGGAAAATGAGAGGCTGAAGTGTGTGCTCCTTTTGCTCATGCGTGGTAACGCCCGCGACCTCCTGACCCGGACAGAAGTTCACACCCTGAAAGAGAGCAGTTGGCCGCTTTGAGACTGCACTACGACCTAATTTTGCAAATACATCAATAGATGATTTTTGAATTTGAATCCTCGCCACCACCTAATTGCAGATCAATCAGTAACTGTAGAATGGTGTTCCTTATTGCTATAGCGGCCTTTTCCAAGTCTTCTCGTTATCCCCCAGCCATCTTCGGGCAGTAGGCAGGGGACACCCTGAACCGCTCGCCGAACGATCGCAGGGCACACAAAGACAACCATCTGCGCTCACACTCACACCGAGGGACAAAGAGTGTTCAATCAGCCTGCCATGCATGTTTTTGGAGGAAACCGGAGTACCCGGAGAAAACCCACGCAGGCACGGGGAGAACATGCAAACTCCACACAGGAAGGCCGGAGCTGGGATCGAACCCACGACCTCTGCACTGAGGTCGACGCGCTAACCACTGGACCGTCTCATGTTATACATTAAAATACAAATAAATAAAAAGAACCACAAGTTAAAGTGACTTTCAAAGAGGCCCTCCAGATGATTCTCAAAAGAACGCACAACAAGTACAAGAGTAGACCACCAAAATGACATGGTTGCATAAATATGCACACCCTCAAAGTAGCACGGTGTTCCAGCACTTTTTGGGTCCGAGTCAATCAGCGTGGCGCATCTTGATGGTGGACTCTGGCTCAGCCACTTGTTGATTTGGGTCCAAGTTGCTCCTTATGTCGGATCTTTCGAGAAGAAACCCGAAGGCTGTATTCATTTAAAATCATGTCCCCAAAAGAAGCTGCAAAAGTAAGGAGGAGAACGATCAGCGTTTAATTAGGATTTGCGTTCATTAACTTGATTGTTGATGAATGCGCTTCTTGGCTGCAAACAGCAGTGGGTGCTGCTGATATCGTCTCAACTCACGATATCGCAACGGGAAGTTGAGAGCTATATTCGCGCTACTCAAACACCTGCGGTGATCATCATGCTAATACGACTCTGGCAGTGAAAAAAAAAAACAGGAGTTCAGAACATTCCGGTTCAAATTAATCTTAAAAAAAAAATAATAATAATAATAATTGTTTAAAAACTTTTTTTCATTGGCCACCAAATGTATGTAAAAATTATTGATGTGACACTTTCTTGTTCGGGAAATTGACACTCATCGAGTTTTCAAAGCTAATGGGAGTGTATGGCCGAAAAAGCAAGCCCTCATGTTTGAACAGATTTTGCTCAACGTATTGCATCATTATTTCGGGATCAAAGATGATGTTGCCGCATCTGCTTTGTCCACCGCCGACGGGCAAACCTCAATAGACGACGCTTCGGGAACGGCTCATTCTGCGCGATTCAAATGTTTGCCTTTTTAATCCACTTGAAAAACAAGCTCTTCATTCAACGATAACGATCGTTTTCAAAGCCATCCACAATGTTTTCTCCAAAATGTCTTTTGACTGATTCCTGATGGCGTCTCTCTCTCACACACACACACACACACACACACACACACACACACACACACACACACACACACACACACACACACACACACACACACACACACACACACACACACACACACACACACACACACACAGGCTCCTTGAAAAACCCCCAGAGATCCGCCTCTTACTTCAAAAACACAAATTCACTTTTTGGGGGTGAGCGTAAGTAAAATTGAAAACGCTTTCATCTGTAAGGCAGTGTTGCTGCTGCCACCCCCCCCCCCCCCCCCCTCTGAGATGGCCCCGACAGAACACCTCAAAATACATATTGAAGCGCGCCAGGGAGCACGATAGATACCCGCTGCCCCGCAGAGGCTCGTCTGATCCCGACCGCTCCCGCCTTTGAAAGCCGAGAACTCAGAAATGCAGAAAAGAAAGAAAGGCAGCTCATCCCGGAGGAGACAGAAGAGGCCCGGTGTGTGTGCAGCTCTCTGCTTCTTGTACTCCATACATGAGCGAGTTCTCGCGTCTCCGAGGACACGAATGGTATGGAGACCAAAAGGGGCGGGGAGGGGGGGGGGGGGTGATTTCAAACTCAAGCAGCGCGCGGCTGCGGGGGCATCAGAGAAACAGCGGGCATCCAGCCCCCCCCCCCCCCCCCAAAATGAAACCAATATATGTGAAGTGAATATTTGGTACAAGGCATGTGAATGTCACGTGTCGTGTTCCAATGTTCAAACTGCCTCATTTAAACCTTGATTAAGCGGACGTGCACCGTTTTGTCGTATTTTAACATTCATAACCGTGACACGAGTTTAAGAAGTCAACTGCTGTGCCGTAACACTTAATGCAATGTAAATTAGGGCCAGAGCAATATGGAGGGTTTTTTTTTTCCCCATTTGCGGTTCTACTGACCGCATGGCACGGTTGGGTCTTGGGGAGTTTAGGCTTATCCGTTAGCTCCTGATCCTAAATTGATTATGGTTCGGCATGCCAAAGTTTTGGTAGATTTGTTTTTTTTTTTTTTTTTTGGGTGGGGGGGGGGGGGGTAAAGGCCAACGACTACAGAGAAATAAAAAAATCTTTTGTAGCGTGCTTAGAATTTATTTGCTTGCAGTAAAAATCAACCACAAGCGGCACGCGCAGAAAATCGCAGTCTATTGAAAGAAACACCACAGGAGCGCAAGTTCGCCAGCCCAAAACCGGCAGTGGATGACAAAGTATTTTGAAATATTAACGTCACCACAAAGCCCGCAGAGAGTTTGACGGCAGCCGTTTGAAGCCTGCGAAATTTCTCATTTTCCTCATGGCTGAGCTGCGTGAACACCGCCTTGAGTCAGACCTCTGCTGGCTATTAACCTGTAATGTCTTCACACACGCGCACAGAAACAAACACGCACGCCCCACCCCTGTTTATTTCTCATGAGGTGGGACGAGCGCTAAATCGTAACAAAGTAGCGCAAAAAGCCGGCGCAAAGGCAGGAAAATAATTCACTAGCTGAAATGCGCCAATGCCGTCTCGTCCGGGGGAAAAAAAGTCCATTTTAGTGTTCTATTTACGTTTAGTGCATTTTATGAAGCACCTTGTGTGTCGTCGGAACAGTTTAAGAATCCCACATCTCTCTGCTAAAAGCGTCGGTCGGCTTTGGCGGGAGCCCGGTCGAAGACGTTTTTCACCGAAAACCCAAAGCACACGCAAAAGCGTTCTCTCGCCCTCGCCGCCTCTCTCTCTCTCATGTACTCACACGAATCAATAAGCAACTCGCAGGCAATCAGACACCATTATTTGTGAAGTTCCACTTCAGTTCACATGAGATGATAAAAGAGGCTGCTATTGATTCAGCGGCCCTGAAGGAGAGAGCAATTTAAGCGAGCGATGGGGCATAAAGCAAACCGAACGGCGGCAAAGGAGGGAGGAGCGGCGACGGACATTTAGAAGCAAAAGCGCCAAAATGGGACTGCTTCTCAAACATGGACTTTCACATTTGTCCCGATACGTTGAAGCGGCGCACAGTTGTCGTTGCCCGTTTTTTTTTTCTCCCCGTGCCATGCTTATCTTTATGATCTCCCAAAAAAAAAAAAAAAAAGAAGTCCCCAGCAGGAAATGTTGCTATGTAAATTACGAGGGGAGGTGGCAGGGGGGAATTCTCGGCTGGAGCTGCAACAAACGAGTCTACTGGCTGATAAATGATGCAAGTTTGCTGATTTAAGGCCGACTCATTAGTATTCATTACACTGGGATGTACGCGGCAGTCAACTGATGAGGCATTTTCAGCGCCGCCACAGCGGGGGAAGCCGCAAAGGGGTTGGATGCGACACTACATTTGCACAACACTTGAATGCACTTTCCCACATGGCCAAAAGTGTTCGGACAGATGTCCGTTCAACCCGATCAGTCCTCCTTTACAGCTTCCACTCCTCTGGAAGGATTTTGGCTTGCGGGAAATTGCGCCTATTCATCAATGGTGAGGTCAGAGGTCACCCACGCGGGATTTAGCGGGCCTACCGACTCCCAACATCTGTTCGGGTTCTTCTCAAAGGTTTCGACGGCGAGCTCATTCAAGGATGTTTTGTTTTGGATCTTGCTCGCGGTTGCGGTTAAGTGTGGGATCGTGGAAGCCAGAATGACTTTGCCAGATGAAGAGTTCAAGATGGGGGCACTGGGTTAAGCCGAGACTTTTCCATCAAGCGCATCTGGCGCGCGGTCGTCTCACCTTTTTCAACTCATCCAACGAGTTGGTCCAGGTCCAGTAGTGCGCCTTGTATTGCCCGAGCCTGACGGCCATCAGCTCGTTCCCACGGTAGTAGAAGATTGGCCTGGTGGAGAGGACATACCGCAATTGGGCGGAAAGGCTCACAAACGCATTTCGCCATCTTAGTCCCGAGGCCAAGGTCAAATGTGCGGGCGCTCGCCAGTAATTATGCATTTACCGAAGGTGCAGTGCGTGCGAGCTGTTCAGGAGAACGGGGCTCAGGTCCAGTCCATCCACGGCTCGATCATCAGGTGGGCCGATGCTGGCCAGAGATAAACTGGTGGTGTACAGGTCCATCACACTGGAGAGTTGGAAATTCACCTTTCGAAGCAAAACGGGTTTCCTATCAAAACGTGAACTCGCAGACGACCCTTTAACCACGGAGACATTGGAAGAAAGACCAACGGTTAAACCCGAGCCACGCCTTCCATTCCATCACTCTCGTTGCACAAAACTTGGGAAGTCGTCGTGCGAGGACCCACAAAAAAAAGGAAGAAAGGGAGGAAGAGGAATAGGGAGTAGAATGAGAAGGAGGAGGAGGAGAGGGAGAAAAGGAAAAAGAGAAAAAGGAAGAAAAAGACTGAAGGCAAAAACAAAGATGAAGACGGAAGAAGACTACAACTCAACTGTATATCTCGAGCATTTTAAAACCCACCGCCGCCGTATACAAAGTGCCGTACGTGGAGCAAAAATAATTCATACGACTGCAAACGATAACACAATAAATGAATAACAAAGACAGCGGCGAGCGCAAAAACAGTCAAAATGAAAATCAAGTCGCAGGCTGAGTCACAAGCCAAAGATGAGGAAGGAGTTTTAAGACGCGTTTCAAAGATGGAAGAGGTTTTTTTTGTGGGCTTGGGCTCTGGACCCAAGCTCCCCCTTGACCTTCATGAGGATAAGCAGTCCAGAAAATGGACGGATGGATGCCAAGTTGCAAACCTGAAGTCAAGTCGGCAGATTTAGATCAGAGTCAGCGGTTCACTTTTTTTTTTTTTTTGCAACGGTCCGACAATCAAAAGACAAAAAAAAAAAAAAAAAAATGAACAGCTGACAGCGGTCAAAAGTTCCGCGCACTTGCCTGTATTGTTAATTAAGATGTTCTCATTAAGAATGTTCAAACCTGGAGTACATCCAATACAGTAATCCCTCGTTAATGGGGACCAAAACCACCCGCGATAAACGAAAATCCGCAGTCGCGACTAATTAACATATACAGGTAAAAAAAAAAATCTTTTTTTTTTAAAGTCTGCAAACAGTGAAAACAACAGTGAGTCACATAGAGCGACATATACAGTACTGTACTCCATGTATATGGAAAAAATGTTTTTTTTTAATTTTAATATTTTTTTTTTTATGAATGTGTGAAAAAATCCGCAATGCACGAATCCACGATAAACGAATCGCGAAATAGCGAGGGATCACCTTAGTTCCTGTCGTAAAATTGGTTTCAACCCCAAAGCAATTTGGGATCCGCCTCCAACAGATTTGCATTCAACCGTCCAACAAACGAGACAACATCAGAACGAACGCAGAACGAATGCAGGTGCTGCTCCAAGCTTGTCGATCTCAATGACGCAGCAGCTCGTCGGAGCCACCGGTAAAAAATGTGTTTACGGCTTCCCAAATCAACAATCTCACACTCGGGGAAGACCGCAAAGGCGCTCTTTTGTGGCCGACTTGATCATCAAAGGCAACATGCAGAGTTGTGATAGCGTGAACACGGGTTGAAAAGAAAAAGGCGCGTTACTTCAGCGCACCTAATCTCCTTTTGCAGGGTTTTGTGTAAAAATGCATCGTTTTAAATTGTTGAAGTCGAGTAGGAGGGGGTGTGTTAGCAGAAAAAGAGAAGAGGAAGTCGCGAAAGGACACAGCCCGGGCAAGGAAGCATCTGAAGACGGCGCAAGTTGCTTTTTTTTTTTTTTATCTCCTTCTCCCAGTCTCACAGGAAAAAAAAAGCTTTATTTTATTTATAAACTTTGAACTATTTTCAGATAAAATGGCATTTTTCCGCTGTCATCCTTGATCTTGCCTTCCATTCTCTCCTGAGCGAGCCTTGGAGGGAGACGGCACACTCACAATCAGATAGCGCTATCAGGCCTCTGCAGCTGCACGGCAACTGTGTTGCTCTGTGCTCACCCCCCCCCCCCCCCCCACCCACGAGTGCATCAGCACTGAAATTAATTCACTTTTCTTCCGCAGCAGCCACACAAGTAGTTGGCGCAGTGCATTCCATGATATCACACGTCCCATTCAAATACACTACTTAGACCTTAACTCACCCCCTCCCCCGATTCTTTTTCATTTTTGCTTTTACACACAAACGCAGACACACACACATGCACACACACTCTTATATATGCACAAAAGAGGGCATTCCGTCTGTCGGTCCATTGCTGACGGGCATCCGTTTTGCTGACAAATGATGAGAAACCTCCAGAAATTGACAAACTCAGCACCGAGCGGACCGCATTGACTATTTCTGGGAACGCTTTGCACTTTCTGTACAGCAGGTGGCAGTATGCACCAAAGCGCATGACTAATTAAAAGAAGAAGGAGAAGAAGAAAAGCAAAAAAAAAAAGAATTGTTAGTCATGGCAACTTGGGTTTCAGTTTCCACAAGGATGTACAAGGCACAATAATCCACCAGGATTCTGATTCTGATTGTACCGTTGGTCTGAATTCTGGTGAGGGTAAGCCATTTTCAACTTAAAAGGAAAAAATTCTGGCATTCTAGGAGTTAAAACGGTGGCAGACAGCCCTCGCGAGCGTGCACCCGCTAAACTGTCATGCTCTTTTGGCAACCGCCTTATGAGCTCCAATCTTGCTATCTCGCTGCTGGATACACTGATATATCAAGCACTCCATCTACCATGGTAACCAATTGGATTTCTAATCTGTTGGACTGTGCCTTTTTTTTTTTGGACGGATTGGCAAACCGATGACATTTACTGAGAAAAGCACGGTTAAAATAAATGTGACGGACTGGCAGACTGGCGATTGCAGCTTAGTTGGCCTTCAAATAATGAGCGGACGGGTGCGCAGTCCGCTGACGAATGACGGACCGGCACCGTTGACTGACGCGCTCGCCTTTGCAAAAAGAGGAAGTGACATTTAGTCTGCAAGAAATCGGACGTCTCAACAGAGGAGTTACGTCAACGGTTGCGTATTTTCCTGATTAGCTTGGACTCTTTTTCGTTGCCCATTCAACTTGTAATCGAGCCTTTTGGGGGTTTTTTTTCCCCCTTTTTGTCTTTGCTGACTCATCATTTTTTGCCAATTTCACTTTCTCCGTGTGGTCATGTGGGCTATCGGAGGAGGCTCTCTGTCCTGCTAACAAAGCGGGATTGCGATGCTTCGCTACACAACAGGATGGAAACTCAACCCGCCCTCGCCCACCTTTGTTCCTCCCATATCCCCTCGGGACCTTCGATCCTTCGGGAATTGGGAAGAATGCTTACCGTGCACCTGCTTCGCGCGACCTGACATTCCATTACGCCTCCTTTCAGTCTCTCAACTCGAAGAGTTTCATCGTGATGAAATTCTAAATAAAAGCTCACTATAAGGTTTCGTCACTCCGTGTTGGATTTGTAGTCAAATGGACTAAATAAAAACTCCAAAAACAGTTTTCACCCAGCGTACCAAGTCGGTGACACGGACGGATGACTGCTACAGAATGAAGTCTCACTGTGACATTTCGATCGAGCCGAACAACTCCGATCTGCCAATCTAGTTTACGATTTGGCGCTCATTTATGAGATTAATCGCTCATTTTACTGCAGCGATTAATTGCAACATTGCGCAACAGATTCAAAAAGTCAACAGATTTTTTTTTTTCAGGGCGGCATCACATACGATATCTGTGGCCAATTTCACCTTGGGTGTGAGCGTAGCGTCTCAAGGTCTGGCGAAACTGAAAACTCACAGTAAATTACGTGCGCCTAGCGCGTCAGGCTTTCATTACGGCGTTGATGTCTCCGCCTGCTTCGAATCGCTCCTCTCCCCTCCTCGCCAGGCGACCCGTCAAATCGCAGCCGTTGCAAATTAACAAATCGCGTTTTAGCATCTCGTGATTACATTGTAAACGCTGTGTATTGTTCTGCGCCACTTTTCTTGCTCATGACTCAGAAAGGCTTTTTTTTCACTATGCACGCAATCAAGATGTTGCGGGCTCTGACGTCCTTGCCCCGGCGATCAAAACGGATAAATCCAGTCTACAGTAGGTCCAACAACTCGGCCACACAGAAGACCAATAGCTCACCTCAAAATTGAACATTCTGCAACCATGTTCAATCCACTAACAAAAAAATATCCGTGTGCATATTCTTGTTTGAGCCCGCGTGCGGGCACACGGTCAAAATGTACGACCCCGACACCCTGCACACGCAACAACGTTTCTGGCAGCGTCGCGTCCCTCTTCCCTTTCTCCTTTCCACAGCAGTCACCCTCTTTTACGTACATCTTCTTCCTTGTAGCCCCAACCACTCCCCCCTCCCGCCTCCCCCTCCCATCTTCCCGTTTCTTTATCCTCAGCGCCTGGCATATTCAGATACTGAGTCCTCATTACAGCTCAATCCAACCTCAGCAAACACACAAACAGATTAGCTTCTTAAAACGCTCCCAACCCCCCCCCCCCCCCCTCCCTCGCTCCTCGGCAGCGCTATCAGGCCCCAGCACAACCCTACGAGATGAGCCAGGGGCAAGGCTTACTTACTGCAGGCTGCATCCTCCACTCGCTCCGCCACCAAATCCCTCCCGCATCACAGCCCCATGTCACAGCTGCCCCCTAATACAATTAAAAGTCATTTGCAGAACGCGCAGGCTTAAAGGATCACGCTGTAGGTGGGAGGGGGTGTGGGGGGGCGGTGGGGTTAAATTAGGTTGCGGGACAGAGAGGTGACGGACAGAGGCGGGTCAATAGTTGCCGCCGAAAACGACAGCGGACGCGTTCCCCGAACGTTGGTTTCCGTCATACACTTTGATCTCGCCCGCCGATGAGTTCAATCGCTCGGCGGAAGTTCGAACGCATTCGAATTGAACCCGCTTGGGGCACGAGTGGCTGTGATGCGTGCTGGTAAATGACACACAAAAGAAACAAAACATAACGAGCAACTCAATACAGAGGATTAGGGAATCAATTATTCATTTGCTCTCAAACAGATTTACAGGCCCGCGCGGCGCCTGCAGCTTTCCCATTTGCATTTCTGGTACCTGTTGATAGGCGGAACATGAGGAGGGGAACAAAGCCCGACGCGTGCAGGCAGGAGGGCGACTCCGATGGTTGATGTTAGGCAGAGAATTGCAAAAAAAAAAAAAAAAAAGAGAGCAAGCAGAGACATCTTGACGTTTGCTGACGACACGGGGTGGCAAGACGAAGGGCTTTTTTTAGATTAAAAATTTTGTTGCCCCGTGCGCCGAGTCTCGGTTCGAATTAAATGTGCAAAAGGCAAAGATATGATTCTTGGTTTTAGGGAGTCAACCTCTATCGCAACCTGTTATTAGAAGGGGCTGATGTTGAGATGGCGGAGCGCCGCCAATTACCGGCCTCAACAACGAACCTCACCTTGACGTCACCTGCAAAAAGCTTCATCAACCACTGGACTTTTCAAGGGAAATGAGAAGCTCTCTTCCACAGAAGATTATTGACTCGGTCTTATCCTTCGGTACCGTCGCATGGTTTGGAAACCCAAACGGGTCCGAAAAGAATCGCCTCCGTAGTCAAAATTGCTGGAAAAATATCCGAATGGAATAGACAGATCCTGAGGAAGGCAAATGTTCGTAACAGCGATATTTTTCCCCCCCCTCTGCTTGCTTTAAACTGTCACTGACTACCATTTTTTTCTTGATTTCTTTTGGTGTTCCATAAAGCCAGCAGGTTGCCTTGAAACGACTTTAAGTTTTGTGTCAGGTCTGCCCTCTGCCTTTTTTTTCTCGACACATTGAAACAAATTGAATGAACATCCTCAGAGACTGATGATTCCGTCACATTGGCCAGCGGTTGTGTGATGTTTCCCTTTATTTATTGATTGATTGAATGTGTGTGTGTGTCGAGTCTGGGTCTTAATTTTGTAAATGATGTCCTGTTATTTTGTTATTGTGTGTTTTGTCCTCATTGTGGCCACATTAATTTCCATTTAAGGGACAATTAAGAGTTTCTGATTCCACGTCTGTATACTTCCGACACAACTGGTCGTGCCACCAATTCCTATTTTACTTGCAGGCGCAAGGCAGTCCTCCTTAACACTCCATCAGAAGTAGTGTTGTCACAGCGGTGGACCCGCAGCAAGTTTTGATTATGTCCTGCGTTGTAAATACTTTGGGCAACCAATAAATCAATCAGTCCATTTTTAGGTTTGATTTAAGGAACAGGTATAATTTCCGAGTCGACTTGGACTTTCTTAAGCAAGAGCTTTCAATGACAGAGGTGTTCTCACCGTGCCCGCTGTGATGTGTCCGGGCCACCAGGCAATGGCAGGCTCTCTCACGCCCCCTTCGTAGGTGGTCTCCTTCCCGCAGAGGAACGGCCCATTACTGCCACCTGAACGATCGGAGGCACCAAAAGCACAAGTCGGTGCCCACCTGACATGACCGCTCAAAAAAAACCCATAAAATGGCTTGTTTCCAAATGTGACGCTTACTCTCACTCGGGCCAGACATTAGAGCGGCTCCGTTGTCCGACGTGAAGAAAACAAAGGTGCTGTTTTCAATACCCAGACTCCTCAGCCTGGACAGGATCTGCCCAACGCTGTAGTCCAGCTCCATCACCGCATCTCCATAGCTACAGAACACAACAACTCAGTCATGGAAAAACTCATCCAATCCTGTCGTCAGAGAACGACATGGGAGCGCACCGGCCTCGTTGGCTCTTCCCGAGGAAGCGTCTGGAAGCATAGACGGGGGCATGGGTGGCGTCAGGAGCCCAGTACAGGAAGAAGGGCCGTTGGGCCAGACTCTGCTGATTTATGAAGTCAAGACCTTCCTGTTAAAGAGGAAAATGAGGCATCATTGTCAGAGAACAAGGTTTGTGGGGCTCGTCAAAGTGCAGACAATATGGTTTTCAATATTCCGATACTGTCTGCAATACTTTATTTTGCAAGTGATCCATATTTGTATCAAACGTTTTATAGCGAGTTACTACGGATCGAAGAACTTAGTCTGATCTGAAGTGTCAAGCAGGCGAGTTTAATGGAACATTTTCTAAACTTTAGAATGCACACAGCAGTGTTGAACTTTTCAGTACTTTTTTTGCGCAACTTGTATTGCACCACTGCAGATTTGCTCATCGTCCTCTTCATCCTACTGTTCACATTTTGACATCATGGGACCAAGACGACACCTAATAATTAATCAACAGTACCAAAATGAGGCTTCAAGTTGATTCATGAACCAGTTATGTTTCACTGAGCCCTCAAGATGGCACTCAAGGTTCAACAAAAGGGCTGAAAGCATGCGAATTTGCCATTTCTTCAACCCCTTTCTTCAAACCAACAATGCCATCTAGGGGAGTCAAAAAATACAACAACTGGTTCATGAAGCAAATTTGAAGCTTCGTTTCCCCATCACTATAAAATGGCTGCCTTGAGAAACACCGCTCAAAGAAGAGACATTTCACTGCACAACAGCGTGCATGTCCTATAAATACAAAAAATGCTTCATGAGAATGCTGTGTATCGTACAACATACCTGCAAGTAGATTTGTGTGAGATTGGACTCTCCTGTCTTTCTGTGGATACTAAACTCCTCATAGTATCTACAAAACAAGTTGGCATGATAAGACAGTCAGTTATCCATGCATGTTTCTGGAAAGGCACGTCAGCACGGGGGAGAAGATGCAAACTGTGTCTGGATCCTGAACCTCAAAAACGTGAGACATATGTGCTAACCACTTGTCCACAGTGCTGCCGACTTGCTACTGTGTTCATTGAGATCCTTTCCTAAACTAAACAAATATAACATATATCATTGTGAGTGAGACGATGGAAGCTTCCCAGGTGCAAATTGTGACGAGGTTTGCCAAACTTGGAAAGTCTCCATAGAACCAAGCGGGAGGGACCACTAGGAAGTCGTTGAGGCGTGACGCGGTGAGCGCAGAGACAGCGACAGCCATCTCTCTCTCACGCGCTTCGCTTCCTCCAGGTGTCCTCACACTCAGCAAACACAACCTGCTGTCTCTGAGGGGGGGCGCTTGTGAGTGGGTGTGTGTGTGGGTTTGAAAATGTGTTCATGTGGGTTCGTCCGTCAACAGCCCAGGTAAGCTGCGCTGATTAAAATCACGGCTAAGCGAAAAACGCAGCCGGCTGCCAAGTGCAGTGACCCCGAGCACACATATGGCTGTTTTCGAGGGGGAAACAAATGGGCGTAAAATGGAAGACACGAGGGCAGCACAGAGGCTGAAGAGCAACGGAGACGCTCGACTTATTCACGTACCTGCCGACCATCTCCGAGTTGCGGTAGACGGGGATGTTGGGTCGCCCGCTGTTGTTGTAGGGCCCAAAATGGCAATTGGGTGCACCAAACCATTCGTCGAAGCCATTCTTCAGGGGGAGGTACTGCGCTCTGTGGCCCAGATGCCTGTCGTGAAGTAAAGTGCTCTCACACAGCGTGGCGTCAACGTGGCTGACTGAGCACGTGTATTTCCACTGAGTCACATATGCTGCGCACATTTGCCACATGACACTGATTCAAAGGCACGGCTCGGACTCTATTCACTTGAGTAAAAGGTGCGCTTTGAGCTGCTGACACATTATTCTTCACATTGTATGTTACAGGATGTCGACATTTCATCTGGGAAAGTTTATCTTGCAGTCTGAGAGGTTTTACGGTTAATTCATGGATTCAGAAAATGTGGACAGAGAAAGGGAAAACAATCCTGTTGACATACGTGAAGAAAATACTCAAGATTTAACCTAAAAAAAATCTGTTCGATCTCTAATGTGGAAAACATGCACGTCGGCTGCATCAGCGTGCACACCCTAAAAAGAATACTTTGCCTCAGCACCTTTGGCAATACAATACTCAAGAGCATTCGGTCCAATTGGTGATGAGTCATCATGGAACATCGTAATATTTTTCCACTCCTCACAACAGCAGTCTAAATCCAGCAGAATTCAAAAGCATATCTTGTGCACAGCACTCTTTAGTCCCCACTCCTCCCACGCCGCCCCCAACCCCCCAACTTTGAATTTACCAATGAGAAATCAAAAGGCACTCACCATTTCCCAACTATCTTGCTGACGTATCCCTTCTTTTTCAGCATCTGAGGTAACAGGATCTCATCCTGGGAGATTCCTCCCACAATCTCCTGTGGTGTGTATGCTGTAAAAGAGGTCCACTATTTAGTCTCTGCCAACTGGCATTCGCAGACATGAGATGAACACGATGGTTTGAAGTAATTGCAGCTGCTTATTTGGCCGCAGTTAAGATTTTTATTTATTTGCGCGTTTGCTTGTTTATGGGTTTTCACCGTTTCTGGCGTGACCATTCGTGGTGTAGAAGCCATTTCGGACAGGTAGCCTACCGGTGAGAAGTGCAGCTCTGGCTGTGTGAAATGGGTAAAGTATTTTTGCAACATTTAAAAGGTGAGGGGGGAAATAAGAATGATTTAAAAAATAAATAAAAGCAAGCCTGCTCACTCACAAGGGGAACATAACGGGTTGGCGGTGTAGAAGTTTGGGAGAAGCATCCCCTGTGCAGCCATGGCATCCAGGTTGGGGGTCTCCTTGGAGGGCTGGCCCGAAACCCCCAGGTCCCCCCAACCCATCTGATGCGCAGAAAGAGACAGATATCACAAATGGAGAATTTTACAACACGCGTGGTTAACGACTGGACGTAAAGACGACAGAAGAAAACTAAATAGAGTACATGTCACGTGATTTGATTAACTGACGCTTTGATAAAAACACAAAGAACATTAGAGCGAAAAATAACTACAACTCACGTCATCCATAAGCATAATGATAACATTTGGTGGCGACGCAGCTGCCAGCCTTACTAGCCGGGAAATACATATTAATGCACACAAAAAAGTTAAGCCTCTGCCAGACATCACAAACACCGCAATGCCGACCAGCACCAACTTTCAGGAAGTGATCTTTGGTTTCCTTCAGTCAGCTTGTATTCGCGCAGCATTTGCGCATACACATTCGGCAATAGATTTTATGTCGTCCTTTTCAATTAGATTTCGGCAATTAATAAAACGTAGTCGTTGTCGTTAACCTATAATTGTTAAATTGCAGCATTTTTATCGTTACAAAAAATATGTACACAGACTGTATACAGACTATGCTGCTATAAATGTGTCACTAAATTGCTGGTAGTTTTTTTTGGTTTGCCATTATTTCAATATATATTTAAAAAAATACATACATAGGATGCGTCTGAAATATTACATTGAACGTGCGATACGTGTGTTCAACTTTAATCTAAAATTCGCCACTTTTTCTACAGTGGCCGAACGCCTCGCTGTCACGTGATAAACCATACAGGAAGAAAACTAAAATGGCGGTGTGTATTGCAGTGATAGCAAAAGAGGTAATGCTCCGTTTTCTCGCTTCAAAACATGAGTATCTGTGTTGTTGGAGTATTTTATCGATTCATTTTTATGTTTTCTGATGTATGGCGAGCAAAAATCCTGTGTGGCAGTGCAAGGCAGTATGCAATATCGGCAGTGTTTCAAAATGCTGCTGTCAAAAGATTGTTCAGTGGTTGCAATATGACAAGTGGAATGATTGTCTTTGTGTTCCCTTAGAACTGTCCGCTGTATATCCGCAGCGTTCCTACTCAAAATGAGCTAAAATTTCACTACACCGTGCACACCTCCTTGGATGTGGTGGAGGAAAAGATTTCTGCTGCGGGGAAGTCCTTGGGGGACCAGAGAGAGCTCTACCTGGGTCTACTATATCCCACAGAAGACTACAAAGTGTATCCTCTTTGCAAAGAAACAAATGTTTTCAAAATGTGTAAAAATGAAATTATGTACACATGCATAATCTCATGAGGACTGTGTCCCCAATCCCACCATTGCAAAAATAATGTTAATTTTGATTGCCATTGTCGGGAATGTGTTAATTTAAACGTATTGTTGCTCAACGGGGCACCCAACACGGGAAAACACCCCTGAAAAAGATGCAGCTCTTGGATTGGCTCTTAAGAGTACACAATGAACATTATGGCAAGAGCAGGATCGTGCAATTGTGTCGGAATCCCCGATTGTTAATCCTTAACTACTTTACTAGATATGGCTATGTCACTAACTCCAAGGTTAAATTTGTTATTGTTGTAGACTCATCCAACACGTCATTGCGGGACAACGAAATAAGAAGTGTAAGTTTAAATGATCATTGAATGCATATTTTCCAACGTTCCCTGAAGCCGTCTCTCATTTCCAATGACATTTTTCCTGCAGATGTTCAGAAAACTGCACAATTCATTCACGGATGTCATGTGTAACCCTTTCCATACACCAGGAAATCCTATTCAGTCAAAGTGAGTTAATGCTGGAGCAGTTAGTCGTGTTTTTTTTTTTCTAAAATGGAAAAATTCCTTGATCGTCCTTGTTTTCTTTCAGGGCATTTGATGAAGTTGTCTCCGGAATGTTGGCGCAAAGTGCTTGATGTCTTCGACAGCCTCCCATGTACATATGTTTGTATTGACTCGATTGTTTCAATGTATGCGTAAATAAAAAATGTTTGCTGCACGTCAAACTGCATCTTAGTACAATTGAAGCATCTGATCATTTTATTTATTCACGGAAAGCAAAAGATGTATAATTTAAAACAGAAGAGGATTCATCCACAGCGGCCACAAACAATACATTTGTGTTAGTTTGTTTAAAAAAAAAAGAATGGATGGATGGATGGGCACATCTGCATGAATAAGCAAGTGCATTTACACAAAAAGCTTAAAACCATCTATCTGAAGGACTGATGCAGACAAACCAGTGATCCAACAACGCCTTTGAAAACCAGTTCAGACACCCACTTTGTAGACAAGCAGCAGGGAGACGGCTTTCTAGCGCTGTTGCGGGTAGTGCTGTCCGCTGGCCCCGGCTCCCATTTCCTCTGACGGCGGGGTGATGAGGAGAAGACAAGGGTAGCGTTTGGACGTCTGTTCGTGATAATCTGGGTGGCCCCACTGTCTCTTGCCCACCGGGGGGCCTCCATAGTAAGGGTGGGGGTTCTGGTGTTGTGGTCTCGTGGACTGGTAGCGAAACCTGCCTCGAGAGCCATGCTGACCCCTGGGGGGTTGGAAGCCTCGCCCTCTCCCTCTCGAGTGGCCGCCTCTGTGGCCTCCCCGGTCAGTGGTGCTGATGCCGGGCATGTTGGTCCTTTTGGGCAACACCTCAAATGGCAAAAGATCATTTGGTAAGTCTTCAGCGCCATTCGGCCAGAGTTCCCATGTCATATATTCACACGCATACAAGTTTTGCTCCTGCTCTCTAAAGTTTAAGTCACCCAATATCTTAAGTTGCTTTATTTGGCTCATGTCAGACCAAATGTAAACGGTCCTTAACACGTCTTAGTGTCAGATGCACCTTTACGTTCCCTCAAGAAATTCCTCTGCACTGTTAAAAATGGCATGAATTTCTGAAAAAGTACAATTCCCACGCCTCTTGTTTCTTTTACAAATGCAGAAAATGCAGGGGTGACCTTTTGAGAGGCTGCCAGTCACATACTCGACACTACCGACCAGTACTTTGTGCATAACATGCTGTTTAAGCACCAAGCTTCCTGCTTCACTCAAAATTGGTATTTTAAAAATGGTCCTCTTGGAGTCGCATTTTGACATGCGAGCACGGCAACACCAAGCAATACAGTAGCTCTCCATTCTAAGGCTTCAAACAGGCTGTGCAAAAAATCTTGAAACATTCAACATTTGGACATGTGCATTCAAGAATTTATATCCCGAATATCCCAAACGTCTGTGAGTAGTGTGCGTTAAATTTTTTTTAAAAAGTACCATAAATCAGTTTCAAGTACCATGTCATTCCAACAACTGTGAGGGAAATCCAGGATTGTGCAAGACATGCTGTTAAATAAACCTTTTGCTCCCCTGTGTTCAAATTAATCCTCTGCATAAAAAGAATGCCCCCCAAGTTGTTTCCCGAACTATTCTTTAAATGACTGGCCAAAAGCTGTAAAAGAATACCCAATATAGCACTGCAGTGCCACTAGTTCGTGATGATGAAATGTTTTCTTTCCCTCCTAACAAGTCGTGAAGGTGATTCTCACCTTGAGAATTCTTCCTCGGAACAAAGTCTCATGCAGGGCAACAGCACTCTGCACCGAGTTGCGATCAGAAAACTCAATGTAGGCAAACCTGGAAAACAGCAAGATTTACAAAAAAAAGTCAAAAACGTTTCTTGCAGACAGATGTTTCGAAACGCATTGTTCCTATTAAACTGACCCTTTGGGGTGCCCGGAGAACCTGTCGCAGAGGATGGTGACCCGGTTGACGGGGCCGCAGCCGTTGAAATGGATCTCCAACTCATCTGCAGTCGCTCCATAGTCCACCTGGGATTTGAACCAGAGCGCATCCAGTTAAAAACCTAACTAGTGGCAGACGCCCTGCAGCTGAAACGCGTTGCAGAACCACAGCCGCTGTGCGACGCGTCCGAATTGTTCGGAGGCGATCGGTGTGCGGCTGGCTTCAACGTAAACCAGTTAGAAACCTTTTTTGAAAATACATCAACAATCATGGAAAACGGTAATCGGGTGGGTGTAGTTAGCTTGGGATCATTCACCAGAGCTTTCCAATTAAATGTATTCAGCGTCTTAAAGCCGTTTTTGGCATTTATGCAAAAGACACGGATTTAAAAATATACAAAAAAACAGTAGTACAATAAATATCTTACATTTCCTACATAGATGGACCTGTTGTCTGCATCTATCCTCTCCTCGGGTGTCATGTTGTAGAACGGGCCTGTGGCAAAACAAACGCGGTGGACAATTGGCATCAGCAAGAGCAGGTTGGATCAAGACATTGCAAGCAGCAACTATCCGCATTTCAAAAACAACCTGGTTCCTTTTTCGAACCTGTGGAAGATGGGAGGGTGGGAAAATGAAGTGAGCCGAGGTGGGAGGCAGAGAAGCGAGCCTTCCGCTCATCTCATTGGGCAACTATGAGGCACATTAAAGTGACCCAGGTGTTAGCCACGCGATGGCACGGCTAGCTCACCTGGACGTGAGCCGCAATGGCGCACACCTGGCTAAAATGCAACGTTCGGCTTCCCGCAGTCTGTATTTACTACTCGCAAACATCAAACGAGGGCTCGTCTCACCAGGCCGGGGGCTGCTGGTCAGCAGCTGCATCTCCTCGCCATCGCACCTGTCCTCCTCTTCTTCGATTCCCTCCTCCTTCATTCTTTCAGTCTCTTCTTCCATCTCCAGCTCTTGAACTCGGGCCTTGATGGCTGCCAGCTCCTGTTATACACAAAATGACATTTACATTACACTGCATTGAAGCGGTACAACACAAGGAGAATGACCGGAACAGGACGCGCACAAACATCCTGGACAAGAATGCAGATGAAAAGATGGCAGGGTCGGTCGGGTCAACTGTTTGCTTCGAGACCACCTGCCACAAAGCAACATTGAGATCCATTAGAAGAAGTGTATTAGGTCTTAAAGATGAGGTTCATGAACTTAACTTTTTTTTTCATATCAACGTTGCATCACACAGAGAGCTCTATGCATTTTTGTAGTCATTTAGGTTAAAAAAATGTTTTTAAATTAGGAATTATCGCTGTGACAGTGCAACCCTTCCACCAACGTTGAAGAGTTCACATGCAGCATCAAAGGTGGATGCAACCTTTTACAAATTAAGTTGTTCGTTTCAGGATTTCACAAAACAGACATGCCTGATTTCCACAAAACATGGATGGGTCCATGTTGTGGATCCAGGGTTCATTTTTAAAACACTGCAAACATTTTTGACAGTTCACTTAATTTTTCAGTTAATGACTTGAGTTTAGTACAATTTCATTTCATTTGCCCAAAAACCATTTCCCACAAAAACTGGATATTTATTTATCTATGGCAGCAACATATAGTGACAGCCAGAAATGACATTGTAGACCTCCCCATAGGTGCGCACACTTAAAAGCTGTTGTTTCATGAGGAAAACGCTCAACGACCATAAAATCCCAAATATGGAGTTGACTGTTTTGATATTTTCAAGAGATTGATGTGGGGGTGGGTAGAGATGTGCATATGAATTTGGGGTGCGGTCGGTTGTAATTATTGGGCGCCTTCTCTATAGAGAACGTCTATGGGGGAGGAAAAAGTAACGCCAATGCAAAATACTTTGGCGATTGCTTTGATATTTTCAGGAGGTTGGAATCGCCATAAATGGAGGTTGAATTGAAATGGATACAACTTTATCGTCAAATGTGCTGCGCGTATGAATTATGGTGGCGACTGGTCGTAGTTTAATATGAATCCACGCCAAGCTTTCTGAAACGCGTTTTAGACGGTACCCATTTTATCCTCCAAAATGCTCCATATGGGTTTAGCCTGAAATCGACCAAACGTGCAAGAAACGGGCCGACCCATTTCATTAAGCCTTACTTTTGGCAATAGTATCCAGTTGTGTTGTGGACAAACGTCATTATCAAGTCTTACGCCTCCACGCAAACACAAAAGACGTTTTTTACAAGTGAACCTATTCGCTGCTGAATTGAAGCTAGGATGCTAAAAGGTAACGTGCCCCTGTGTGCGCCATTGCTCAACCACTGCTGGCGTCTGGTTAACTAAAGCAGCAGCGACGCCTTTTTTTTCCACGCCGATGATGAAAGACACACTCACCGGGTCCTCGGCGAGATGCTCCCCGATGGACTGTCCTTGCAGATAGGCGTATTCCAGATGATTGTTGGCCATGCTCATTGCTAAAACATGGCTTCTGAAGCGAGCTCTTACCGCAGCCTGCTAGCACGCCACACACACATACACACGCAGATGTCAACCCGGAAGCAGATTGACGGCGTGAAGACCCGCGTGACGTCAACTCAGTTCGGATTTAACGAGCGTCAGCTGTGCGCGTGGACGTCACGTGTTGTGTCTACGACCACGCAGGACGTCAAGTTTCGGGCGAGAAGTTCGGAAGCAGGGCCCCCAAATAAACCTCAACCCCACCCCCCCACCCCCGCCGGATAGACGTCAGGAATTCAAATTGAACGTGAAAAACACAATGAAAACAGTTGTAAACATGAAAACAAAATGAATCACACATTCACAATTTGTCGTCACATTTGAGTTTCAAGGCTCTAAGTGCAGACATTGCTAGCTCTTTAAAACCGTTTTCAATTTGTGTGAATAACACTAAACTGCCAAGATCAATTTCATGTGAACATGGTTGAGGAAAAACACATGGGAGACATGGTGTTGTGTTGGTGTATATTTTCAACTATAATTAATTGAAAAGGTTTCAGGGCAGAATCTATCAGCTATTAACGTTGAACTCTAACGCTTTGTGAGTGTTGTGAGTGATTAATATATTTTTAGGAGTGTAAAAAAAAATGCAGCATCGCCGACTTTCATTTCATATTTTAATTACACAGTTACATTGTTCAACACAGACAATAACCTGAATTAGAATGTTTTACAGCGTCACACATCCAACAGAGCGAACAGTTAAAGAGTGGTATTAGCAACAGGGAGGAAAGCATGCAAGAAATAAATACAAATCAGAATTTAATTCCTCTGGCACAGTTTACTTCATCTAAAAAACGGCAACAGGAACTCGAAGAGAGAGAAATCAAACAAAGAAGAAAGATTTTTCAGATTTTCCGTCATCCTTCCGACAGAATTGTTTTTTTTTCCCATGTCATAGTGTATTGCACAGTACAGTATAGAATGCTGTCAGACACCCTCGTTTTCATTTTATGTAAAGGTAAAAACGGGGGATCGTCCTGAGCCATGACTTTTTTTGGGGGGAGTACACAAGTGCTTTGACCTTTAGCATATTAACCTGTGTCACAGGAAGGACTCGTTGTCACTTCTCGAGACGTCATTGGTTACCGTTAACGGTCGAGGGTGCTCCAATTGGCAACCTCCTTTTTTTTAAACTTTTTTTTTTTAACATTCTATTTGCCCAAATGAAATCCACAGTTAGATATAGTAACTGATGTCAAGCCTTCCAAGGTCATTCGCAACGGCAGAGCCCAATTAGTTTCACACAGAGTGCAGAGAAAAGAATATGACAATTGTTTGACACAACGTATCGAACACGCATATTGTCACAGTTCGGCTGCTCTTCGGGTCTGCTTGCTTTGTGTGCGAACGTAGCTTCACATCCCGCATCCGCCTCCTACTGATGCTCAAATGAGGAAAAAAAACAAACAAAAAAACACTACCGTTAAGTACAATGGAAGCAAATAGCTTTTGGTTGTATTTTGGTCATTTCTAAGTGGGCTGTTGGGTTTGGTTTGTTTCTTGGAGGGCTTCGATGCAGACAAGGGTGCACACGCGCCAACGGCGTTTGGAAAGGTGTTGCCACTGAAATGCTCTTTTTTTTCATGCCGCTATCGTTGAGAAACGCCGCACATGACACGGATACCGTCGCGACGTATTGTGAATCTCTGCCAGTCGTTTGCCTGGGGTCTTTTATTAAAGCTTGGAGGGTTTCAAGTACAAAGACGTGGAGAAAAAGGAAAAAAAAGTCGTATAAAACCACACTCTATTCACACCGGAACGCATGCTCACCATTCATTAATTTCATCTCTGCAAGGCTTTGTCACTGCGAGGATATACAAACGGTCGGCTTTCCAAAGGAGATGCTTTCATCGCCGCGGAAACACGATTCCGAATGCCCGTCGAACGTTTAAAATGGTTCGTTCGCTCTGGGCTCCTGCGCTCTGCTCTGACTGTTTGCATCTCAGACACTTTGGTTGACTGCGGCGACGCTCGAACTTTCCCCTGTCGGGTTCGGCGTCGCTACAATAGGTCAAAGCCGCTTATGGCAATGCAGGAGTACTTTGGTCTGCGCTTTTATTGGTTTCGGATGACAAATGGCAAGCGTCGGTTCGTGCCGCGTTCAGTGATATGTTTGGTTGCTGTTTCACCGACGGATCACAAAGGAGACGTCCGACGGACACGGTGGCAGTGGCAAGGCCTTTCGATACCCGAGCGGGCGATTGATTCAGCGGCGCGGGTGTGTACGTCCATGTCTGCACTCAGCCCATCTTTTCAAAGTCCAGGTGAAGCTCTCCTGGCGATTAGCTGTATGGTCTCAGGAGGTAGCAAGTGAAGAGTGCTCTGGCGTTGGCCCCCCCCCGGGTCAACGCCACATCAAAGAAGCCATTTTGTCGCGCTGACAAAAGAAATGCTACACGTGGATGCAGCAGAAGCTTGCGGCTTAGTCGCAGCGTCAGCACCAGGTCGTCACTGTGGCCCTCCGTTGGGACTTTTAAAGTGTCTTTGAGAATCAAATTTGCCCGAACGGGGGCCACGCGGCCCCCATTCTCCACTCAGCAAAAGCCCAAGGTTGCTAATCAACCGAGGGAACGCTCAAACTCTGGGTGGGAAAAGGCCATAGGATCCTCAAGTCCGACATCGTTTTTCTTTCCCTTAAATGTTTGTCATCTGTCAAGCAATTATCCCAAAAAAATAAATAAAATAAATCGAAAACCAAGGTGAGTCCAATTAACCTCTGACGTTGGCTCCACTTCATCTGAATGCCGGTTCATTGTTCAAGCCTACTTTCAAAGCTTTTGACTGCAACTGGAGGTAACAAACATACCGGAAGAGTGACGAAGAGAAATGGCGACAGAGGAACTATTCGAAATGAGCGGCGACATTTCACAGGATTCAATTGAAACAAGAAAAAAACGGAGCTAAATCAGGTGAGAACCAGACGACTGGAGTCGACGGAGCAGACCCGGGTGTCGAGGAAGTGCGTTACACTGAAAATATCCGCCCCCTCCTATTTGATGAGAATCAACACTTCTCATACCTCTTGACGATGTGACCGATTTTTTTGCCTTCGCTTCGTTCATTCAAGCCGGATTGGTGTGTTTCTGGAAGTCATGCAGTTCACGCACACTTGATCTGTCAGAATGTACTTTCCCCCCCCTACATCTACTCCGCAGAAGAAACGCATTTGAATTACCTATGAAAAACAAAACAAAAACAATCATAATAATAATAAAATAAAAAGGAGTCATTGATACATTGGAGAAACAAACGTACTGTGAGAAAATCATATTCTGGACATTAAACTTTAAAGGTTTCTGTTATTTGGCAAACACATTTTTGGACCTCTTTAAATACTATGTACATTCACATTAAGTTACCAATGTTACTTTTAAATATATTTATATGTATCTATATTATATGACACCCTACGGGCAGTTGCTGAGGTTCCATTCAGTAGCTGAATTCTCTTCATATTGCACCTCCGTCCTCTCACTGTCTTACAATGCGAGCGATACAAAATATTCTACAAGAGGGGTTTCGTCTCATCCATGTCGATACAACAAATCAAACAATGAGGACAATGTGGGGGGGGGGGGGGGGGCTTCCTCTCAGAGACAATCGTCCTTGCCCGGACCCCGCCCGCCGTCCGTTCCCCGTGATAAGGAAAAGGAAAGCTAGCAAAAGAAAATTTCCCGGATGACACACAAAGTCATGTGTACGTGAGCGACAATAGACGATTGAAAACCAAAAAAAAAAAAAATGCAAAGAGGAGCAATATCTACAAGCGGGTTCCATTCCCTTTCCCGTGCTGTCCTGCTCTGGTGTGAATTCCAAAGCGGGCTGGGGTGGCGGTGGGCCGACTCGAGTCAAGTGGTCGGGCCAAATTTTTTTTGCGACATGTGGGGTGGAAGGGAGGTAGAAAAAAGAGGAGAGTCTGCACCGCCCTTCTCTTGGCTGCGTTCGTCGTGCTTTGGAAAAGAAAAAGGTGTGTGAAGGTCAAGGTAAATATCACCTCACCGCTGAAGATTCAAAAATAAACATCGCAAACAATGCTCACGCGTGTTCTGCTTGGACGCTCCGACAGATGGAGGTTTTTGGTAGCTACATTGTCGTGTATGGAACTTGATCTCCATTGAAGTCCGCGTAGCTGTTCCGCCCCGCCCCCTCTTTTGTTTTTTTGTTGTTGTTTTTTTGCTTCCCATTGTCACACGAATCTCATTGGGGTGAGGCCTCGGTCCGTTTCACCGAGTCGTTCACAGCGTTGTCCGTGCGTTCACGAGTCCGGGCCGTCACTGAAGCAGTTGCTGAAGTCTCGTCCGCGGCGCAGAAGGCAGCGACAGAGCCGAGGCCGACTGGCGCTCCCGCAGGCCCGCCTCTCGCTCTCTTTCTCCCACGGGCCCGCCTTTTCTGCTGAGGAGGTGATGTTGCTTTGCGTTTGGTTAGGAGTGCTTCTCTTTATCGCTTACGCACTTTGGCAGTGTAATACAAAGGTTTGGATCAGGTTGTTTTTCATCTTTGAATTCATTTGGGTTCACAATGGTTTCGAGAGGTGAGTCCGGCGTAGATATTTTTTTTTTTCTTGGCTCGCTAGCAAGGTAGTTAGCAGTTTAAAACTCATTTCGTTTCATGTCATTACGATGGTGATCGACGTCAGTCTCATCACTTTTTTTTTTCTTCTCTCTCTCAATTCGAATATTTGGACTGTTCTTTGTTTTCCCCTTAAAGCCAGAAAGAAATGTTTCATAAATACAAAGTTGTGTTTCTGAGGAACGGCATCGCAGGTTTTTCCCCTTCGCTCGTTGTCTTTGAAGAAAAAACAAACACAAAAAAAGCTCACTATCCTTAGCTTGTTAGCATTTGGAGACTAGGAGAAGATCAGGACTGTCAGTGCCTATAACAGCTCCGGGTGCTCTCGTCGGAGCGAAATTATGATGACGTTGAAGTGCTAATTGATCTCGTCACCCCCCGAGTCTTAACAGAGCCCTTAAGAGCGCCAGTCAAGTCTCCGGGTACCCACCAAACACGATGATATGTTACCGTCACTTGTCCTTGTGCTTTTCAACAGTTACACGACACTGAATCCCAAAGCCGCGATATTTGTAATCATGGTCGCAAAAGACGGACTTCGGTTATCAGAACTTGGGGGGGGAACAAAGGGCTAAATTGTGGGAGGAGGACAGGGGTCATATGTGAGATGAAGATTCCTCCGTTTGGTTTTGTGTGGAGCGTGGCCACTGTCATAACAGGAAACAGGAACACAATTCAGCGGGATGTGGCATCGAGTAGTGCGGGTGTGGCTGGAGTGGTGGACCGAGAGGCGCTACTCGAACTGCTCTCCTTGGGGCTGGCCGACATGCTGCCGCTCTGGCCCGCCGCCGCCGCGAGACCGCTCTGGCCCGCCAGCGACAGCGGACCCGGAGGGGTGCTCTCTGAGTGCGTAGGGGGTGCGCTGGACGCCGAAGACGGGGAGGGGGTGCCAAGAGGAACACCGCTGCCCCCTGGCAGACCTTGCAGGCCCTGACCACAGACATGGTGGTGCCTCTCCCAGTCTTTGTGTTGGCAGAACGAGCCGCAGTAGCGAGCCGTGTTGCAGCCGCTGCACGTTTCGCTGGCTTTCCTCCCGCAGTTCCAGCAACTCTGGTGAGACAGTGGGAAGACAGACGGTTGATAAAAATAAGTCTTTTTTGGTCTCCGAGACATGACACAGTTATGTGTGCGCGCGTGTGTGTGTGTTTGTTTGCAATTTGATTTATGGCTTTCCTGCTAAATCTATTTACACGCTGGATCCATTTGAGGTTCGCTCCGGTTTGAGTCACCAGCAGGTGGTGGTCATCTGCTCAGGAATGGACTCAGTCTGGCACCCTGCTCTTACCATCTGGGTCTGTCTGCCATTATTATCCAAACAACTGGGCTGCTTCTGCAGCGATGATGGCACCATGGTGGTGCGAGTAACCTAGAGCCAAGAGCTGTTAGCTGAATGTCAGAGGCTGATAAAACGCTGGTGTGAACTGCCGGTTAGTGATAATGTAGCGTTGAAGAACACCGGGAGCCGGCCTCGATCCCACTTCAAGCTTATGAGATCAGACCAAAAATAATTCAAGTTAAAAAAAAAAAAAGATAAAAAAAGTGGTACCTTGGCCTTGCAATTTGAATTTGTACCGCGGCCAAACTCATAACTGAGTTAACTTTAAATATCAAAGCAAGGCTTGAAACTGGCGGTTTCGCATCGCAGTCAGCGAAGCAGAATTTGCATTTTCCGCCTCATCAAAACAAAAAAGTGAGAAGCAACTGCCTCGATCAGGGATGTCCAACTCATTTCACATGGTGGGCCACATACGGCCTCAGGAGATGTCAAGTGGGCCAGACCATTAAAATGATACCATACTCTGCTATAAATAACCAAAATAATATGTCGCTCCTTTGTTTTGGTCTAAAGAAGCACAAGAACATTAAGAAAATGTTGAAATTTAATGAACGTATCTTTTACAAAACATTTCACAAAGCACCTTAGATTTTAAATGTGCAATTTACTGATTGTACAAAGGCACAAAACTTGAACAAGTAATTGGTGTTGAAAAATATAATAACGCACTTTCAGATGAAACGAGATTTATAAAGAAAGGAATTTTTAAACCATTTACACATATGCATATAAAAACTAAATTTAATCCCTGCCTACACCTTACAAACTAAGGAGAGTGCTCTTAAATGTGTAAAGAAGAAAGTATGCACAGGTTCCCGATAGCGTCTGCTGTGTTGGGTCTGTCTCAGTGACAAGACTGAGACTGCTGTTGTCTTCTTCTCTGATCAAAACAATGTTGTCTTCTACTCTGATCAAAACAGTGTGTGCCCTAGCGGATACTCCCCGAATTGCACCTTATTCATAATATTCATTCCGTGTCTTTTATGCGTTTTTTTTTTTCACTTTTAAATGATTCTGCGGGCCTGATCGAACCTACTTGGGAACCGGTTCTGGCCCGCAGGACGTATGTTTGACACCACTGGCCTCGATGGACCCAAAAGGCTTTCACTGAGCTGGACGCATGGATGTTAAACTTGATGCAATTTATGCCTTAGCAGAGAGCTAGCAGCAAGCTTGCTACTGCTGCGGCTAAACAAGTAACATTTTCACAAAGGGATGATGATGACGAACGATAGAAATGACATGCTCATTGCGAAGCTAACCTAAGATTGACACTGTTGCTGCGTTTAACACGGGAATAATGTGCGAGAGTCCACTCTTCACAGGCGTCTGGTTGGAACCACATTAAAGTGGAGAGCATCCAATTCTGAACCGCAAAACAGCAGGCATTTTAGGAAGTGTCTAGACTTTGGAGGGGGGAAAAAAAAAATCATCCAGAACTGGAAACAAAATAAGTTCTGTTTACGATGTATATTAGCCAGGAGTAGTGGCCTATAAAGTTAAAATCATCTTAACATTGGTTCAAATATTAATGATCTCACCAGTTATTATTAGTTTGTTTTGACTTTTGATGTCTGCGCAATAAATCAATTTAGCTTTGCTTTGAGGCAAGAAAATACATGATGTGAATGAAACAAATAAAAACTGGTGATTATAAAAAAGAAAAGTAATTATCCATTTATTATATTGTCATCTTTTTATTCACAAAACCCTTGCTACGGGTCCTTGGGATTAACCTGCAAAAAAACTGCTCCCCAAAATTAGAATCTCAAATGATGTCGTTGACTCTTAAAACGAATATTTAGAGCCTTGCAAAGTAATGTTTCCGAATGAAATGAATTGAAATTCAATCAATTGGTTTCAGCCCTACAAAACCAATACTTTTTGGCTGAGTTTTATTCAGTAAAAATTGCTCTGCATTTTATCAAAACACAATCAGACGGATAGTCTTTAAATCCTAAATGATGTTTGTTTTTTGTTTTTTTTGGACAAGCCAGAAAATGACGACTGTGGACCCGAGCTGTGTCCCTTTAAAGGGGGCGTGGCTTTGTGGGTGACAGAAGGAACACGGCCGAATTGTCTTGTGCCTCGACGTCAGTTATTCGTTTTAGCCGAAAGTTTGTTTTTGTAGATTTGACTTTCGTGTTCAATAAACGGCTGAAAGTGAATCGTCAACCCTCCGCTCCTTTTTTTTTTTTTGTTCCACATCACTTGTATTTGAAGCCCACTTGTGATTCAAATTTTAGCTCGCACAACAAAGCAAAAAAAGTTGACCGAGTGAAGTTAAAAAAAAACAAAAACAAAAAACAATTCTGTAAATTGGGGCATTTCTATTTCTAGAACGGAAAGCGTCATCTGGCAAAGGTGAAGCTGTTGTTGTCTGTGATACTCACTTCACTGGAGTCCTCCTGCTGGTTGATGACTGTTAGCGCGTCCTCGGAGGCTTGCCTCTTGGCCTCAGCCAGGGCCCTCTCCATTTTCGAGCGTTCTGCCGAAATCATCTCGTGAGCTTTTCTCTCAGCGTCTGACACGGCCTTCTGCAGCTCCGACATCGCTTGTCGCTTGACTTCGTTCACGGCTTCCTCTGAGAGGGCGAAAAAAAAAAATGGGAGGAAGAAAAGGGACGCGTTAGACTGAGCCTCCGCCTGTTCGGCCATCATTTATTGAAGTTCTTTAAGCTGCTTTTTGGTTGTATCCTGGCTCACAGATGCACGCCATCCTCGATTTAAAAGTTGATGCCAGAAAGTGGAAACATCCAGACAGTCAGTGATGAATTCCAACACAATCTGGACTCGGAGCGGAGAACAGCAGATGCCTCCAAAGTTTTGTCACCAGCTTGGCTGTTCAGCCGCCATCATGGGATTCCCTTTCTGCCTGATTGTCCTTCTGTCATCTGGATGGTTCAGTGACAAATCCTCCGGCACGAAGCAACCTCAATAAACTCCCAGCGTCTTCACTACGATGTTTCCAGAGTGTACACCGATCGTTGTGTAGGTTTTGGTGCACTTCCAGGAGATATCGAACAATAAAGTGGAGGTTTTTTTTTGTTTTTTTTTTACATGAGACCGTTTGGGTACGATACTTGGACAAATCATCACCTATACGTCCCCATGAAAGACGTTTCAGGTGGGTCTACGCTTCCAGGGCAATGGCAAGAGTTTGGGGAATGCCTTCTTTTTGGGTGAGAACAGTTTGCGGCGGAAGTGCCCGCCTGCCATTTCACAGATCACTGATTTACAAGAAAAGCACTCCCACTCTTTGCGTGTGGTGTCGGTGTTGCACTTCTGTCTTTCATTATTAGCTTCAGAATATCCAAAGAAATATATCGTAGCCGTTTTCCTCCTCTTGGTGGGTATATGCAAACGGCGTGCCAAAAACACATTTTGGTGGTCTGAGCGACAAGATGCGAATTCCTCCATCATGTAACATATTTTCAGCGATGAAAGATTCCAACTCGGCCATCTGCGGCTGTTGCACGAAAGACGCACAGACACACACACAAAAAAAAAAAAGGCTCCCCGGCGTCATCTCAACGGCAAAGTTGCTCTCGACACCGCTACTTTTTTATTTTTTTTTATTTTTTAAGAGCTACGAGCCGTTGCTTCCCCACACGACCCCCACCCCACATCGTTTTGCACGTGGACATGCATACGGTATCGTCATTTGCATGCGGCTTGGATGCCATTCACGTCAACGCGTCGGGCGCGTCGCAGTCCTACGCCGCATCCTCCGTCTTCATTTCTCCTCCTATTTCCTTTTCCTTTCACCCCCCCCCCCCCCCACACCCCCCTCCTTTTATTCTCTCCCCTCAAGCATTATCTGTATTATCTCAATCTCAATTATCAGGCCTAATGTATGCACCACCAAGATAAGTTTGCAAATTTAATTAATTCTTATCAAGGAGAGTACATAGCAGATGCTCGGGCAATTAGCACTTAATGAAAAACACGCGGGCGGCAATATTAACGTTATAATTCCACAGGGATTTGCTAAGTCTTTCCACAGAGTAGATTTGTTTTTGTTTTTTTGGTCTCAAAATCACAGCAGTCTCTCAAGCTGAACCCGATCAGAGAAAACAGCACATGTCTGCTTTTAATTGAAAGGGAGAGAGGCAGACCACTTGGCTGCACACACTCCCGCGCAAACACACACTGAAGGTAAGATGCCGTGAGCGAGGGATGTTACTCACCCTGCTTGTTTTGGAGGTGCTTTAGTGCTGGCGAAAGCGGGATGCTTGTAGTACCTGTATGAAAAACAACTGCAGTTAAAATTGCTTTTTTTTTTTTTTCTGCTGGTGAAAATGCAGTGCAATATTTTGCCAACAGTAGCAGCATCTTCAAGATACGGAGTGTCACTACTGCCCCTCCAAAAAATCTTTTTGACAAGGGTGGGAAGTGGTTGGAGCTAAATGAATCCAAGGGCTGGCTCTAATTGAACATGAATGCGTCCGTTTTGGAGTGATTTTTTTTTATTTTTTTTAAATATAAGGGGGAGTAGGAATGTGAGATTGTAGTTGGACTATGGAGTCACTGTTCTGTGCTGCTGTGGCATGCCTCGGGCCAGGTGACTGCATTTTCACTGCGGCTTAACTGCAGTGGCCTTTCATAGCGGTTACAGATGGAGGACATTTCGCCAGATTTCTACAGAGGGCTTTCAATCCTCCGGCCTCGTGGACCGATGACTGAAAGGCCTCTGTCCTTTCTGTCTGGAGCCACGTTTCCACCAAATTGTACCGTACAGATCTATGTTTTTTTTTGTTGTTGTTTTTTTTTCTCAACAAAAAAAAAAGGGAAAAGTAACATTTTTGTTTTCCTTTTGGTTTGTGGACTGAGATGCTAGTTTGACTTTGTCAAGCTACAGCTACATTTGTTAGCGTGACGTCACAAGAGGGATCCTGAGAGGCTCTTACCAGCTTTTCTCCAGATTTCCTCCGGCAGGTATCCCGACGGAGGTCTGTGTAGAAAGTCTCTGTGGATCTCTGAAACACACGAAGGCACCCAATCACTAATGCGCGCTCGCATTGCGCATGCACACGTTGTAGACGCCACCGTACTTTTGTCCTCATAACGTATGTGTGCGGAACAATCCTGACACATAACTTAAACATAAACTCTCTTCCTATGCTTCCAGTCAGTCCCCGGCCCGCATCGTCAAACGGGCCCCGAGCTCGCTACGAGTGTTTTGCCGTGCCAAACGTCCCCTTGCGTGTGTGTTTGTCTACCTGTCTGTCTGCCTGTCTGCCTGTCAGCGGCGGAAGAAGCTCCTTTGGGCAGTGCCTCACTGCTGCTAGCTGCGTTGGAGGAGGAGTTGTGATGAGGAAGAGGAGGAGGAGGAGGAGGAAGGCAGTGCTGTCCATTGCTCCCACCTTTTTTCATCTCCTCCACGTCGCTGTAGCGCCGTATCCAATGGTTCATCTCCTCCCGATCCGCCTCCTGGCAGCGTCGCAGCACGGTCAGAGAGCGGCGCGTCTTCTCGACCATGTCCATGATGCAGTTCAGGAGCTGACGGGAACACAAATTGGTGTTCAGTCTAGACTTGAAGGTTAACCATCATGAATTGGAACAATTGGATATCGTTTTATTTTGAAACACGACACATGGAGACCGAAAGCGCTGAACTGTTCAACTTGCAATGTCTCCTCTTAAATGCCGTTCCGACAGCGTGGCGAAGTCGCTTTTGTGTTCCAGCACGAGCGTGCACAGAATCCAGACATTTTGGCCACTTCCAAAAACGGGGGATGAACTCAAACAGAGACTGTGAGCCATTCCCAGATTGGAAAAATTGTTAAAACGCAACCGGCGGCCACATTTTTCGGACATCCATCCCATTTTCTGATCCCTTTATCCTCACAAGGGTCGCGGGAGGTGCTGGAGCCTATCCCAGCTGTCTTCAGGCAGTCGGCGAGGGACGCCCTGAACCGCTTGCCAGCCAATTAAGAGTGATCCATTAACCTGCCATGCATGTTTTTGGAATGTGGGAGGAAACCAAAGTACCCGGAGAAAACCCACACAGGCACGGGGAGAACATGCAAACTGCACACAGGGTGGCCGGAGCCGGGATTGAACCCACAACCTGTGCACTGTGAGGTTGACGCGCTAACCACTCGACCACCGGGCCGCCTGGACTATAAGTCGCATGTTTTTTGTTTGTTTTTTAAAATTTTGCTTAGATTGGCACCCAAAATGCTCCGTTCCTTAAACGTGTCGACTTTCTGTGCATTGCCACCACCTTCACCACCATTTGTCTACTGTCAAAAGCGTACAAGAAGAGGATGATTTGGAAAATGCGAGATCCAGCTCTTCTCTTCTCTGTCTGTTTTTTTTTTCCCCCCTCCGGTAAATTGCTCCCAAAACGTGTGACTTCAACTCTTCTTCATGATGTATTATTATTATTTTTTGGACTTAAATACGGTCTGCATTTTCTTCCATTTTTCAGTTCCAGTGGACGTAACGGTCATTTGCTCGGTTCCTCGGACAAGACAATTTGCAAGTTTCACTGCGTTGTTGTTTATGTGCTAGTTTGTGAATTTGAATTCGTCCGAGCGTTGCAGTAATAACGCAACAGCTGGGCTACAGATGAAAAGGTTGAACTGATTTCTTCCACCCTTCTGCTCGATTCGCTGCCAACTCACCAGATTTTCTTTTAGCTCTTACCAACGTCGCCGCCCTTCTGCGCTCAACGAAATGGCTTTAATATGTTCAGCATTCGCCCCTTTGCATTATCCGCGTTCTCCGTTGTTGCCTTGCTCGTTCCCCGGCGCCGTTCGTCGCTCTCCGCCTCGTCCCTTCCTTCTCAGTAAGCTATATTTATTTCAGCAAAGTGTTTCTAATTTGGCAGGGGTCCAGGCCTGGCCGGTTCTCTCCATGACTGCAGCTCTTGTCTCAGCTGCTCGGCCCAGCTGGAGCCGCTCTCTGCTGGGTCCCGAGCTCCATCTGGGGCCCTATTTCTTTGTGTGAGCGTGTACTGTATGTGTGTCTGGTCGACGTGTGCAAAAATGCCTTCCTGAAGCTGAAGTGTTTTCAAACCCGTGAACAAAGCAGCGCGCTCGACATTAAAAACGGCGACGGCACCGATGCCTACATTATCAAGGTGCTTCCATTCTTCTGCCCATTCTCGATCTGTGAGACGGTGGTCGATCACTTCCTCCTGGCGGGCTCCGTGCACTGCTGTGACAGAAAGACGGGCGACATCAAGAACAACACGGAAGGATAAAAAAATGTTGAATTGACTTCAACGAAATGGTCTAAAAATACAGTCTTCTACATCCGGATACATTTTGGGGACAAAGACTCTGGATCCAGATGATTTTATTTTTTACATCCAATTGACGAGATCAATTGAGGAAAATTCAACAGATTTTTTTTTTTCCCAGTCAATATCAGGCATGGACAACGATCTGTGAACTCAAAGTCACTGGGAATTGAGTCAACATCTCAACAACTGTGAGCTAACCAGCTATCTGGACAAATGTCTTGCAGGATCTGTCCATGCCTCCAGGAACCGGAGGGAGGAGCTTAAAGAAAAGGTTTTCCACACGAAACACCCCTTAATCTAATGCTGGAATAGAAACAGTACGGGGGGAGGGAGATATCATTTGGCTAATCCTGATTGTTGCCTGAATATAAATATTTGCTATTTTGTATTTTCTGCAATGTTTGCATTTGTGTTAAACAGTTCATTAATCGTCGCTCGGGGCAGGAGACTGAGTGGCCTTTTCTCCACGTCGCCTCCATATTGGCATGCTCGTAAGCACTCCGGGGGACAGTTTGGCTGAGAATGCAAGTCTTTCTTTTCGCGCGAAGCAGTCGGAAGGCATATATAGTTGCCACAGTTGTAGCAGCACATGGGTATGTAAGGCTGTGGGCTTTATATAGCCGCACGGATTAACGCGGCGGATCGACAACTGCTCATTGTTCCGAACATACGCCCCGCTTTCATGCGCCCCCGCTAAGTTTGAGCCTATAACGTGTCCTGCCGGGGTCAGCCGGTCATCAATGACGGGCCCGCCCGGTAGGCGCCCTACCTGTATGTCGGTGTCTGTCTCGGCCGTCTCTGTGTTCGTTATGCCTGTAAGCGTCTCTGTATTGGTGCGCCAGCGCCATGTCCTCCAAGCGGTAGTGCTGAGGGCCCATTTGGGGGTTCTGCGGGTGGGGCAGGCCATTGGGAGGGTGCGTCGGGAGCCCGTTGGGAGGCGGGTGAGCAGGGAGGCCGGTACTGGGACTGAAGCGCTGGCTGGGGCTGATGGTGCAGGGCCTTTTAGCAAGGTGCTCGGGGTGCAAGCCATCTCTCTCTGAAGAAGAGTCTTTGGTCCTGGGGAGGGGAGGGAAGCATGAAAACATTCAACTTGATATACACGTCAAGGCGGAGGGCGGACGAGTGAATCGTCGTAAGAAAAAGTTGCTCACATAGGCAGTCGGCGTTCCCATTAACATAGGAGACAAAACGATGTTGATGCGTACCCGCGTGAGTGTTTGAATTGTTTGAAAAGTAATTGCGGTGTGAATTGGGAGCATTGATTATTTGCTGTACGTTCTCGAAAACACTTGCGCGTTAATGAAACACGCAAAGAGCGCTGAAGTGATTGTGCGCACATAAAAGCGCGAAGTGTTTTGTCAGCTGTCGCACTGACGTTTGGAATGAGAAGGTGTCTTACAAAGCGGGATTCTTTTGTTCGCTTGCCAATATGTAATTGCGTGACACGGACTGACAACACGTCTCCGGCCGTGTTTTTATCACAGGCCTGAAATGACAGGATTTAAAAAAATAATAATTACAATAAAATAAGAACTGAATACGGCTCCTCTTGTGTAAATAGTACTGGAGTTGTAGCGACACACCTCCTTCTAAGCGGCAAAGCCTATCCTAGCAGTAAAAAAATAAAAATAAAATAAAATAAAAAAGGTCTTCGTAGTGTGATGACTATGGAAACATGTAATAAACATGTAATAACTACACTGCCTGGTTAAATTACTGTCTCTCTGACAGACAGATTTTTTTTTCAATGTCATTAGAGTGTGAAGGTCATTTTCTGATTTACGCTGATCAAAAGACACTCCGACCAAGATAATAATAATAATAATAATAATACATTTTATTTATAAGCGCCTTTCAAGACATCCAAGGACACTTTACAATAACAAAAAACACAAAACAAGATCTCCGCTATATCAACAAAACATATTCAACAACGCCAATGTCAAATATTATCTCCCGTGGAATAAAATGAACAAAGGGCAGCTTTAGTCCAGCTCGAAGGAAAAGGTCACACGCGCACATCGACATCCTGCAGGCTTTCCGCTTTCAAGTTCATCCATATCGTTACCAAATTCCGACTGTGGCCAGCCATGCAATTTCTCCGCGATTTTGCGGCTGCTTCCCGTGCTGACGCTTTTTCGTTCGAACGTGAACTCTTGTCAATCCTGTAAATTCGACAACTCGCATGTGGCTCCGAGAAACACGCTCGCCCGCGCAGCACAAGCATGTTTTCCCGTGGAGAGCGGCTTGTTGTTCAGTTACAGCGAGGCAGCGCCGCTGCGGAGCTCCGGCGCAGCTGTATGCCATATGTCTGCAACAAAGCCAAGTCGAAGCGTACGCCCTGCGTCTCAAGCGTTTAATCTGAATATCCCTCGGCCTGCCTCGAAGATTGCAACGATTCCTCATGCTCCCGCCTCGCTTCGGCTCGGCCCGCAATATGAACTAAATACGGTGCGTGTGACAGATGTTTTCGAGGCACTGTGGATGAGTTGTTTAAGTGTGCGTGCGTGCGTGCGTGTGAGCAAGGATGTTTTCCAGCCATCTGGTCAGTTTAAAGGGGAGTGTTGATATTAATCTTTTTTAGCGAGATGGTACTAGCCAGGATAGAAAATCAGTCAAAGGCCAACGAATGCTTCATGGCCGCATGTATTTTGAGCACGCCGGCAATACTCGTACACATCCTCGGCTCTGGCAACGGACAAATCATACGAACAGCTGGCACGGCGAAGGCCCTGCCCCTGCCTGAGCACGCCTCAGCCCCCACACACCCCACCCCCACTCACTCCACTGAGCCAGGCCTGCTGCGCGCAAGGCAAGAGGTCGGGAGGCGGAGGTGTGTGGATTACAGTCCCGTCCAAACCACCTCCCCTCACCCTACGGAGGATGTGTTCAGTGTTACGGTCAGCACATCACCATCTGGACACATCCCTGACATATGGACAGCTGCTGGGAGCCTGCGGGTCATGCAGTTAGAGGGGTAAAGGAGATGGAGGAAGTCGGGGAATAGGAGATGCGGAGTAAAGAGATTGATCGGGGTGTGGGGGGGGGGGGGGTTGGGAGTATCGGTTAATTGACATCCTCCACGGAGTAAACAAAAGCAAAATCCTGGGCAATTTTTTATGCATTTGTTTATTTATTTATTTGGGGGGTGCGGGGTGGGGGTGAACCATAGGTTCTTCTCCTGCTTCTCTCTTTTAATACCTTCCGAGCTGCTCTCCTAGCGGACGGCTGGCAGTGGCAGCCTGGCATCAGTGTGGCCCAGACGTCCACCTCGCCACAAAGTAAAAAAAAAAAAAAGCCTCCCGCTGACTTCTGAAATCGTTCATTCCTGACACTCCACCTCTGTGGGAATATGTGCGATTGAGCGCTTTTACCTGTCGGGGGTCCTCCTCTTGCCATGCTCATTCATCTCCAACATGATCTCCGAGGAATCCAGAGGTGAGCTGGCATTGGCGTCCAGGAGAAGCTGCTCGTGTTGGGCCAGGTATTGTGCTGGAGTCTGTTTGGCCAGCCTGGCACAGTGCAGCAACTCCCTCTGCAGCAGGGGCAGGTTTGCCTGCAAAGTAGACCCAAAAAATAAAAAAAATTGAATAAAATAAAATGAAACCACTCATTCGAGTGAGAAGAAAACAACAAAAAAAAAAGTGCAGAGAGGAGAACCAAGCTGGAAACCGAAACGTGGAGAGTGACTAAATGCTAGATAAGGCAGTGCAAAAGTGAAATGAGAGGGAGTGATGGATGAAGAGACACAATGAGATAAGACAGATCTCTTGACACATTCCTCTGCCATGCGTCTCCCTCGGAGGTGTGTATTGTGTATGTGTATAAGTGCTGTCAAATAACTCTCAAAGACCTGTCTGCTTGATAAAACACAGACCGCCGCAATGTCCCAGATGTGGAGGACGGCCGCCCACAAGCATTCTTTTTGTCTGGACGTTCGACTAAATAGTCTACCGTGTAAGTATGAATACCTACACCGCGAGGTCAACCTCCCAGGTTCGATCAGGGCGCCCACAAAGAGTCATGACCCAACTTGATTGTCAGACCGAAATCTATTTCGCTGATGCGCCAATCGGGCCAAACTCCTTTTGCAAACTGCACCGGTTTTTATCCGTCGCGGTAGATGTTGATGCAGTGTCAATACGTGATGTAGTTCAATAGGTTTGGGACAGAAGGAGGCTGAAAGATCTCGTTGGTGGAGACATAGACGAGCGCTGTACTGTAATGTATGAAGAAGATGTGGCATGCAGGGGCATCGAATCCAGGGCAGAGCTAAATATATTGCATCCAAACAGTCGCACACCTGCGCAGACGAGTGCGCGCGCTATATTTACCTTCAGGAAGGGAATGACGAAAGGCCTCAGAGGAAAGTTGGTAGCTTCGTGAAGTTTGGAATGAAATTCTTCAATGGTGAGTGTCGAGTTCTGTGGAAGATGAAAACAAAGGTTCCGGGAACGGATGCGATCATACTGGCAAAATATAAGCGGAGAAGTAAACATTTTTTTTATTGCCTTGTAATTTTACACATCAGACTCTTCATTCGGCAAATTGGAACATATCTACAACCTGACACGAAAACCACGAAAATTCCCTTTGTGCACTTCAAAAAAAAAAAAGACCAAAATATCAATACGATGTAGGTTAGCTGTAAACCAATCTATAACTACAATAATTAAAAAAGTGAAAAAAAAGTGGATTTTATTTTTTTTTCCTTTTATGAACAAATTTGATGACGTAAGTGTCCAGTGTGTTTGTAACGCCTTCGCCTATTTTGGGGAAATTGACCACAAACTTACCACCAGCCCCAGCACAAGGCTACGCACTCGCTCTCCAATCTCAGGCGAGATGTCGTTGCCAAACTGCTGCAACGTCGTCAGGAAGCGCTTCAGCTTGCAGAGCTGCCGGGCGCCGCACGCCGGCGGGAGCTGTTGATTGGACAACGAGGATGTCGACGACATGGCCGGCCCGTTGCTGAAGCCGTTCGGAGTGGACGGGGCGCCGTTCAATGATGTGGGAGAGTGGCTGCTCCCGTTTAGCACTGCGGACAGACAGAAGGGAGAGACAACGGGAATTAGGTCAGCGGCGTCTGAGAGACCTGAGGGGCATCCACTACATCTGGGTGGGGGGTGGGGGGGGGGGCAAGATGGGACGATGACGCGCTTACGCCGCATCCCGCCGATGGAAGAGTACACATCACGCAGCCTGCGACGCATTCATGTTTATCGTCGTCATCTTGTGTGTTTTCATGCAAACTTCAGCTGTCTCACAAGTGCTGCCACTCCACTCCCGTCTCCCGCCACCTGCTCTCGCGTCAGTCTATTTCGCCCCCCTCCCGTTCCCTCCAACGCTCCCACCCACCGACTCGCTCACTAGGACACAACTATAAGAGGAACTTGTAAATGAGGTGCCAAAAATAGTCCCGGGGCCTTGCGTTACTTTTATTCCGGTGGCAGGTGTGTCGCTAAATGTGGCGGCGCACATGTCCGCCGTCTGAAAACAGATTTGCAGCCTTTGAGTTTCGGAACGGCAACGTCGGATGTGAACATTGATCAGTGCGACAGCCCATTTTACTCGTGGGGACCTTCCGAACAGGCAAAACTTGTTTTCTGGTTTTACTGACCTGTTGACAAGTGAAAGAACGTGGCCTGACATTTGCTATATCGGGAAGAAAGTAGCCTCCCCACAGCAACGGCAGCCTGACCGATGCCCTCTGCCCTGCCACCCCCTCCGACCAGCTGGCGAGCAACGCGGGCACACGTGCGCGCGCACGCGAATGCTGCAGCCGCTCTCCTCACACGTGCACTCAGAGACACTTGTCAACAGCAAGGGCATTTAGCTCGACAAAAGACACGCCCACCGAGGAGCACACTCCACGCTCAAGTAGCGTCGACACTTGGCCACCAGAACTGTTCCGAAGCGCACATTCCGGAGGATCCCTCGACACGAGTGCGTTCGAGACCTATGAGGGACCGATGGCGAGGCCGTCCGTGCACATGACGCGGCTCTTTCGTGCTCCGACCCGGCCGTGCCTCAGTGCGCAAAACAAGGTCCATAAATGCACGCTTGGATAACTGTAGAGTGGGAGAACTTGAAAGGCGTGACTTCAGTTCCGTCAATGACCTAAATAGGATGAACCAGAACTGAGATGGTGAGCCGCAGGTAAATAAATAAATCTCTGCTTAATGATGTGGGGCGCTCGTAAGGCAGAGATCGTCACAGCAAACATCTCTGGTCTGTATAATTACATTTTCTCTCCTGGCTTCATCACATCAATCATGCACTTAAAGTGAGCAGCATTGCTGAGATGGTATCTTAAATACAAAGCCAAGGCTGAAAAGATCTGTGCGAGGAATTTCTTTTTAGTTCTTCTCTCCACATAGGGAACTTTATATTCGCTATAATACATTCAAATTGGGGGAGATGAGATGAACACGCTGCCCTTAGACGACCTGCTTGTGAATGACCACAGCCTTGATCGTCATGATGTACGATGACCTAATATCACTGCGTAGCAGAAATTTACCTTGCTGGTGTTTCTTAAAGAACTTGCTTCAAGTTATTTCAAGCCAATTATAAAGTGAGAATAGTGCTTCTTGATCATTTCTTTAAAATTGTGATGGCGCAAGCCTCGTTTGACCCATTTGAGGGATTTGGCAGACCGCTCTGCACCACGATGGCCGTTCTGGCAGAAGAAGGGCATTTTCTTTGACATGCATTTGGTGGCTGGAAGGCGACTCAACTTTTCAACCTGCTGGAACCAAGTCTAGCTATTGGCCCAGGCAGACATAAAATATGTGATGAATGTCATTGTATTTCATCCCTAAATGGAATTATAACAATCATAATAGAAAATGATCATCTTAATATTTTTTTTTTCCAAGTGTCCACTCAACTCATTCAGTACCAGCCAATTCTAGACCGAGTCTGAAAAGACGTTTATACACGTCTTTGGGAGTGAATGAGTTAACCAGTCTGTGAACTTGACATCATCCGCCTGGTGAGGTCTGCTTGCAGTTCCATGTCAATGTACTTTGCGACTTCCTGCATGCATCGCTGAGGTGCCGGAGCCTATCCCAGCTGTCTTCAGGCAGTAGGCGGAGGGCACCCTGAACTGGTTGTCAGCCAATCACACAGTGATGAACAACCATCCGCACTCACACTCACACCGAGGGACAATTTCGAGTGTTCAATCAGCCTGCCATGCATGTTTTTGGAATGTGGGGGGAAATCGGAGTACCCGGAGAAAACCCACGCAGGCCCGAGGAGAACATTCAAACTCCACACAGGGAAGCCGCAGCTGGAATTGAACCCGGTACCTCTGCACTGTGAGGTCAATGCGGTAACCACTCGGCCCACCGGGCCGCCCTTCCATGAACTACTGTATGTAAAAAGTTGCTTGAGTCCAGTTTGTTCTTGCACATACTTAATTTATTGCTTGCTAATGTGGTCCCTGAGCATGAAGCAAAAACATAACAAAACCCAAATAGCTCCTGAACTGTGAGCGATTCCAAATAGACACATGAACGATATTTAAGGTATTATTTACAAAATTAGAGAAGAATATTTTTTTACTTGATTTACTGGTGGTGGGGGTGAAAGAAGCATTACGACTGGTTGCTTGGTTGACTGCCGGGGGTGGAGGAGGCATGGTTGGTGGGGTGGACCTGGGCTGGCTTTTCACATCCGCAGGTGAATCTGGCATTGTTCCAACCTTCTGCACTCTGCTACCTGGCAACAAGAAAAAAAAAAAAGAATCCGAGAGAACAAACGTCAAGGTGGAGCATTAGCGTGAAAAAAAAAAAAAATACAAACCATCAAAACAAAAACATGTTAAAAAAGCACTGACATTGTCACCTGGGAGCCAAGTTTCCGAAGAACACAAGCCCCATCAAAACAGCCGAAGCGAATCAATGCGCGGTGTGGAAATGGCCTCAAATGTGTATTGTGTCTCTGTTGGTTTTAGAAACACAGGCCTGGGAGACATACAGTAACACCTGCTCACCCACTCAGCTGCTGCTGACTGAGAACCAACCCCCCCGCCTTCCGACCACCGCCAACCCTTCACTCTCCTTCACACACACCGTGTAGCTCTGACATCCCAATCAGTGCCCCTTCCAATCTAACCTATGGCACTCGCACACAAGCGCACACACCCGCGCGCACACCCGCGCGCTCTCCTGCGCGGCTGTCCCCTCTCGTCCGCGCTTCGGACGGCCAACTTGACGGCCAGTGACAAGTGCAGCTGGATCTGCTGCTGTCCATCATTGGGGGACTGACTTTCAGGAGGAGATCCATCCCGCTAGCGGAGGCTCCGCTCTCCTCTGCCAGGACCAAACAAGGCAAGAGCGAGCTGGCTCGTGTCGAGCAAATAGACGGCACGGCCGTACACCGGAGAGGAAAAGTGGATGCGGGTGGATGGGGCGGGGGGCTCTTTTTGGATGCCTGTAGTCTACAAACATCCACACATCATTCAAATATGCCAACGAGGAGAATGTTTTCAGCACCGTCATTTTGTTTGTGTGTTCATGATGCAATCATGACTTGAGCAACTTTATTGATTGCCAACAAACGTTGTAGAGGGGTCGGGCCAAGTATTTAATCATGCAGATAGCTGATTTTCTCACCTTTTGATAAAACTGCACGATTCTCTATCATTTCACTTCTGGTCCCCGCGAATAATGCACGGATCGTCGGGGGAGAGTAATTATGAAGCTGTACATTTTGCTGCTGTCGTCCAAATAAGGATTGCTCGGCATGGTGGAAGTGTGTGGGTTTTTTTTGTTTGTTTGTTTTTCCCAATACTTGGGAGCCAGATGTTTTTGAAACTTCATAACCTGAGCCCACAAGTGTGACTTGAACAGCCTGTGAGGTGCGCGTCTTCCAACCAGGCGCGCCGCAAAGTAAAGTGCTATGGTACGGTGTCCAACTCAAGGCCCGCGGTCCAGATCTGGCCCGCCACATCATTTTATGTGGCCCGCGAAAGCAAATCAACTTCCATGATGCTTACTAAAATTTGTACCGACATGTCAAATTCTTATATGTAACAAATAAGAGAGATATTGTAAGCTTTCTCTCGCGACCAAACCTCTCATGACAGTAACTTCCACAACAGTTGAATAAACCGTTTTTCTTGACGCCTTTTCTCTGCTTTCAGTCAGAACGGCCCACCAAGGCAAACAATCACTCAAATGTGGCCAGTGAGAAAAATGGGTTTGACACCCCTGTGCTCAGGGATCTGCTTTACAGCTGATAAAACACTTTTTCATCGCAGAACAATCATCATTGATTCAAAAAGGATTCCCATTTATTTCATCGGCAAAACTCTTGCCCCCAAGTGTGCTTCAGCCCTTTTGCACTTCTGGGAGGTCACAGAGAAGCGGCGCAGCAGTTGCCGTCCTTATTTAAAGAGTGTCGCCGCGGAGTATGCCGTATGAGGGTCGTCGACATGATGATCCTCAAAAGCACGAGGGCGGTCTCCCCGTGCGAGACACTCGCAACATAAACACACCAGCTCGGAGATAGCGGCTGGTATAAATAGACGCAGATATTCTGGTCTAAAAGAAGCCGAACCACATAAACAAGCCACCCGTGCTGACAACGTTTCCTGTGGGGAGCCTGCCATATGGCCTAGTAAACCTCCTCTTTGATTAAATGTGCAGTGTCACTGTAAGAAATGCGCCACGCCGTGTGTGTGGGTGTGTTTAGTGAACCCTAACGAGACTATGCGAAGGCATTCCCGAAGCCGCTTTGGTCACTTGACTTTCTTTGGGACGGACGCGGGGAAATAAAGGAAGGAAGATGAGGAAAGCGGGGCCGCCTAGTCTGTTTACTCCCTCTTTGGGATTACAGACAGCTGTATAATCTGAACAGCTACAGGGACGGAGGCTCACACATAACACACCAGGCGAGGGATTTCACTTTTTAATACATTAGGAAGTCTGCTAGGTCTGCAGCCCCATCTGTGGCCATCTGTGCTGCCACTGTGTTGGGCGCTGAAGGACGAAACACTCGCCGAGAAAGCAGAAGGGAGCGAAAAAGAGAGAATATCAGGTAAGGTGAGGTGGTTTAAATCCAGGTCTGGACCGCTTTCCCCCCAGCCCCAGTCACCCCCCCCCCACCCCCCCTCTCCGTCCCCATTAAGAGGAAGCAGATGTGTCGCTGTCAGTCCTGCACTGACTATTAAAGTGAAAATAAACAATTTATCTCTGCCCCGCGCTCCCTTGACTTTCCGAACATCTGTACATCTGCACATTGGATGTAATCCGCCCTAAAAGATTGCTCACCCAAAAAAAGCTGAAAGTTTGAAAGGTTCTGTGTCGGCTGCTCTCCCCCCTCTTGTGTCATGATGAAACAAGATGAAAAAGCACTCACTGCGAGACAGCCACAACCACCTACCAAGTGAAATGCAGCCGCACACGTGCAGGCGCAGGCCGGTGGGGTGTCTCCCTTCTTTGGGGGCTCTTTTTCGATGTTGAACAGACGAACGCACGCTTTTCATTGAATATCAACAAACGCAACCTACACCGTAGTAAACACGACTCTCTTTTTATGACACAGATGCGCATTGATCTGCATCCGTCTTTGAGCGCATGTGACTTTGCGTCCGTGCCTGCACTGCAATGGAAACACAGCTGCGACTTATTAGCGTTAGCCAACCACTGCAAAGTCGTTCCCGTCTCTTCAATCGCTCGTACTCCGCCGAGACTCTTGTCGGTGACCACATAGTCCTAAAATTCTCCCTCAGTCTGTCGCTTAGCGTGCCCCCCCCCCATTCCCGCTGTAATTCGCCCAGTCTCCAGGAATGCTGTTGTTTTTAATTTCTCCCAGCTGCTCTGGCTGGCTGCCCAGCCGCCTGCCTTCCCACATCTGTTCCCGATGAAGCCGCTGAGGAGTCCACACAAACAGAGCCTGAGCCTTTGGCCCACAGCCCCCCCCCCCCCCCCGCCCCCCCCAGGCCCTCGGTATCAAAACATGGGGTTTGCAGCCCTGGGTCGTGGACCTCAAATTCACAGATACATCTTCTCGAACACCTCACGCGCGAAAACTGCCTGATTTCTATTGGGAAGGGAAAAAAAATAAATGCTGCGGCTCAGTGGCGCAGAAGCTCATCTCCTGAGGAAGAACAACAAGCTATAGAAAAAGCATATGTTCTCTCAGGATGGCTAATCACTGTGAGGTAAGATTTGTTTATTTGTGTCAGCACCAATTCGGTCCCTTCGGACGGATGCGGACCCCGCTTCATCTTGAGCTGATTTGGAGTTCAGAGGCTTTTGAGTCCTGACTAATGACAGCCTGTGTGGTGTGGGTGCACACGGACACGCACACACACACACACACATACGCAAATGCTCATGACATATGTTGGCAGACGTGATGCGCTCAAGCTGCAAACATGATGGGGGGGGAAATGTCATGCTAACTGAACAAACAAGCCGGAGAGAAAGCAACCATAGGGAGGTGGCTTGTCCTTAAAAAGCACTTACAATAGCTACCCTATATTTTTTATACATGATGGGAAGCTCAACGGCAAATTATGGATGTGGGTTTTTTTTCTTTTAAATGGGTGCTTTGGCAACCAAAAAAAAAAAAAAAAAAAAAACCCACACACAAAACGGGCTGCGTGTGTGTGCGTATTAAAGGAAATTTATCCCGGGTTAAGGGTAGAAGAGTTGTATTTCTGTCTCTGGGAGCTGCAGGTATCTTGTCACCCAGAGCTCATATCTGCGAAAGCTGTTATTGATGTAATTGTATTGAAGTTCTAGCGAGCATCTGTTCTCCGTCGGGAAGGTCTGGCTCCTGTCGGCAGTGAAGTGGTTATGTGCAGCACATCGCTGCTGCAGACGTGCTCACGGAGGGGGGGGGGGGAAAAAACAACAACTTCCTTTTCAGATTTTCCCAACGGCTGCTAATAAAATCCAGATGTTAGACTTGAGCTGTGACTCCCTCACCTCTCCTCACTCCTCCTCCTGTCCTCCCTCCATTTCTGGTGTCATTCTCCATCTCTTCTCTGAGCCCCCTTCTCTTGCTCCGCCTCCATCGGTACTAATCATTTATTTCAGCTCTTTCATCTTCTGCCCCCCGCGCCTCCTTTTTCCCTTTCCGTTTCAGACCTCCCCGCAAGGATCCATCCTTCTGCACCTCTTTTTTTTTTTTTTTTTTTGCTGCGGCCACTAAGCCAGAGTCATTTCTAAATAAAGGAAAGTATTTGCGACATTTAGTGAAGGTAGGCTGGGCCAAGAACAACTCCTTGGCTAGCCAGGCACATCTGGAATGTGTTAGGGTGGCAGTAGTACCAAACGTGTCTCTCCCAGCCCAGCACGCGAGAAAAAAAACAAACGCAAAAAAAAAAAGGTCTCGCATCTGGATCATAGAAAGTATTGTTCTAGGTGGACTATATGAATATTCATCGTCACCGTCAAAACAGCCAATGCTGCATGCGGCTTTTGCAAAAGCTGAAGGAGCACTTCATGCCGGGGGTGTGCATCACTGTTCACCACTCGCGATTTAGTGCAAACTGCATGTCGTGTAAACTGCGCAGGCAACGGTATGGGGCTTCATTTGGAAGACAATTTCAAGAAGACTTCACATTCAGTTCATGTAATATCGTCAGAAATGATGGAACCGGCATGCGCCGTGCGCGTTCCTGTTTGTGTGTGGCTCCGGGGTCTCTGTGTGAGAGGAGTTGAACACCTGAACATCAATAACTGTCATGAGGGCCACCTGGAACCCCACAGCCAGCTTGCACCATGGGCGCACAGCCATCACCAGCACAGCTGCCACTGAGAGCTCGGGGAGGGGGGTGGAGGGGGGGGGGGGGGTTAGCAGAGATATCGGGGAGGAGGTAAGAGTGCACGGGCGAACAGATACCGTCTTGAAGAAGGTGACTGTACTTGCACATCTGGGACAGGGGCAAAGGCAGGCAGAAGCGATGAGACGGGAATTACGCGCAAGGAGGTTCTGCTCAGCGGCGCCTCTCCTCGTCTTCGGCCTTGTCAGCTGTGAGCCCAATTTTGCCAGCTGAGAGCTTCGCCTCCGGCTGCCACGCTCCGACGTTGGCTCAGACTTGCTTCCCTCTCTCCGATGACCTCAGTTAGCAGGCACCATTAGACATGACATAATTCCTCTAAATACCAATCGAGCTACCGATACGAGCATGAGAGGAGTTCCGCACCTTAGCTTAACCTCGGCGATCATGGCAATCCAACAAAATTTCCCACGTTAGACCTCTCTGATTCCTGTAACGTTATCCCGCATATTTCCATGTATTACCGAGGACATCTATTACCGATGTCGGCTTTAGGCAACGTCTCACGTTAGCTTCTTGCTCCTTCACAGTACTGCACACTGCGTATCGACAGCCCACGCATCGAGTGCGCCGAGTACAGCTGAGCGACAAAGAGGTTATTATTGATTCACGATACAAATCACAAACTGCCACACAAATGCGAACGCTGTTCCTGAAGTCAAAATGCCAACAAAGGAAAGAACTGTGGACTCAAAGGAGTGGATTAAAAACATTTGGGTCATGGCTGCGCTGGAGCTGAGTGCGTTAGCACTATCGACCGGAAAAAAGTTTTGGTTGAATTTTATTTTATCAAGTGGTTCGTAAAATGATCTGGATCCAGATACATTTTTTTTGATTGAGAGTTCATTCATCCCAAATAAGCAACATCATTTCTTTTCCGACAGACATTGAATCCATTTGGAAAGGAGACACAATTCAGTTTATCTTATGGCATTTTTGATCCTGAATTGCCTTTGTATAAATGTCGACCCAAATAGTTCAGCGGTCATGAAAGAGAGAAATTCAGCATAAAAATCAGGGTTGGAAAATGAGAGGGAAATTTGAAAAAAAAAATTACCCAGCCTGATTTATTAACCGACCACGAACCTAATCAATAGAGATCAAAAATCATATTGCAGGTTGTCTAGCTCAACGAATGCTCCAACCAAAAATCATTTCCATCAGCCAAATGCAGCTTGGCCCAGCACCAATTAGCTCATCAAGCTTTTAATTACTCCGCTAATTGCATACAGGCAGCGTGAAGGGCAGTCTGGGAATGGGGCAGAGGGGTCTCGTGAGGACCCATCTTGACAAATATGACAAAGCAGATCTTTTTTTTTTTTTCTTCTTACACAACAGCATCGAATGCACTCCTCGCGTCCCTCCATATCTAGATGAGTGAGAAATGAAGGCTGAGAATCGAGCATGAGGAGATGCTAAACGTACATACGTGTCCTATGTACGCAGTATCTGGATCGGTCCACGTCGGTCACAGGAAAGTGCGGGCTCGGAAGAGTGCAGGCGTGGGAACGAAAGGCCATGTGGGCGTTTTGTATTTGTAGGAGGGTTTGGCTGGAGTCTCCACAGAGTGACCTGTCTGTCATAGAGCTCGGCTGCTAAAACACAAACATCCTCTTAACCGTGCCCCCCCCCCCCCCCGCCCCCACCCTCCGACCGCCCAACCCCCAACACACACACACATGCATGACCACATGGCGGCTCACATGAGAAACACTTGCTGTTTGATTTTCACAGACTTTAATCTCCCCTGCATGTACACGCGTTGATATTTTAGTGCGCGGAGTGGCTCGGCTGTCTGTCTTTTCCCTCACACCGAGCAGATGTTCTCCCTCCATTTCTTCCAGGAGCATTGTTTGAGGAGGTGTATCCAGGAAACAGTGGCCGGTGCTCACTTCCTGTGTGACAGGTGCGCGATGGAGGCCCGACAGCTGCTGTCCTGCCCTCTCTCTCCCCCGTCTCGCTCGCTCTCCATCCCTCTCTCCCGCTCCTTTGCTCCCAGCCGAGCGCGACGCCGTTTGCCCTGACGTCATAACGGCCGCCTGCCGATTTATGAAGTATAAAAATCTTCGATTTGACCCTGGCGACAAATGCGTACCGCCTGGGCCGGCGGGTTACGGCGTCGCGCCGTTTTCCCGCTCGCCTGCGTTTGTCATGACGCCGAGCTGTCACTCACAGTTCCGATACGAACATCCAAACAGCTGATTAGGCATCCTGCCGCTTCATGTCATCTAATTCATTCGGGTCAGTGTTAAATGTCTTCGGCGTCACTGCGGAGCTGTCAGTGCGAACAAAAGGCCGTGTACAACCTGAGCCGCTCGCTGTCTGCCAACGCGCTCACGCCTCTTCGTTCGGCCCGCAGACACGGTAACAATAGCTCCTGACATCATCCAAGCAAAGGCAAGGTGCTCTGCATTCCGCCCCCCCCCCCCCCCCCCGCTTGCTCCCCGCGACTTTAAACATGCCTGGAAGCACCGCCAGGCAGAGCGCGGTCGTTGCGGGGTGTTCGCTTGACAAGTTCCAGAGAATCAGATTCTCGAATCGCAAAATAAATAAACACCAACGATACGCTGCGGGGGCACCCGCTGACTGCACGATAGCTCCGACACAAAAAAAAAAAAAGTGTGCGGACGATGATTAGTATCATGTTGGCTGACAAATTGAGATGAGCTGGTTTGGGTGAGAGTGAAGAAACCCAACCGCTGCCACCAGAGGAAGTGTGAATCGTGAATGAAGAGGGGAGGGGGGGGGGGGTAATGTTTCCTTTCACCGCGTTATAACCCCAAGAGGTTGGACAGTATTCCCATAATCTAATCAAATACAACAACACGTATCCTGTCCTAATAAGAAGCTTTACTTGTCGATGAGTGTGTCCTCTATGTGAGGTCCAGTGTGGTATATCATTCAAATATATATATTTGAAGTATGCTAACATCAAATTATAAATTGAACTACCGCTAAATGTCCATCCGCCCATTTCAATACGGCTCGTCCGGATGCTGAGATTTGTAAACGGAGCGGGGGCGCCTGTCCTGGGCGACGGTGTGAGGGGCAGGGCGGACCCCGCGCTGGCCACTAGCCGCTAGCAAGGCACATACTGTAGAAAGAAAGAATAATTCCCCAACAACATCGGCGCCTACGGGCAGTTGAGACTCTTCAATGAGCCGAACGTGCGTGTTTTCGGGATCTCGGAGGAAGCCGCAACACCTGTTTAGCCGCGGACGAGGCTCGTACGTTATTTGAAATGCTGAAAAGGAGGCGCATTTATCACTTCCAATCTGCCGCTCGTGAATCAAACTGTTTATCCAACATCCGAGAGCGGTCGAGGCGGCTTCTTGCCTATGACAAACGGGATCATCCCTCTTTGGGGCGAGCATTTGACACCGTCAAAAATAAACATGCTGAGATCCCTGGGGACTTTTTTTTTAATGTCACACAATAAGTCACGCCTCCAAGTGACCATCACTCGCGGGCGCAATCAACAAAGCACGTAGCCTCCCGTCAACCCGCACCGCAGACGCCTCCGCCGAGGCTAAACTGTCCATTTTAGAGCCAAATCACTGCCACATGATAACGCACGAAGGGACGAGGGTGAGAGTTTGCGCGCGTGCGCGCTCGCATTCGTGAGCGTGCGAGCAGAGACGCGAGAGGCAGAGGAAGGAAGGCTGGAGCCGAGATTAAGGTCTGCTCTCCTCGCTGGTAACACAACGCCATTCAGCAGCTCGCCTCCCATTTGAAGGAGGACGGAACCATCTGTGTGGCACAGGATCTGTTTCCAGGAGATAACGGCGTTTTCGTTTGATAAATACCGCATCTGCATGAGATGTCCTATGCGGGTGTACATACAGAAAGAGCGAAAACGCGGCGGGGACCTCCTCCGACGCACCGCTCCTCCATTGCGACGCGTTTCGCTTTCGAGTGGAAGTCTTAATCGTTTGGGCCTGTGTTCTTTGCCGCATGTTTACTCGGCGTCGGTGATAAAGGCCGCGAGGAAGGGGGAGGGGTAGCCTTACATCGAGACGCGCCGGCGTTATGAACTTCCCATTGTCTCCGCCGCGCCGTTCATCTGGCGTGATTAAAACACGGCTACTGTAGATTAGACCAGCTGCTTCCCGTGTCTGACTCTGATCCGAGCGCACTTCCAGCCATGCGCTCCCAACCAAGCGCAGCAGATAGGGCGGTGGGCTGGGGCAGCGAGACGACAGGGACGCTCAAGAGGGTCGCCGCGAGGTCAAAGGTTGCCGGCCATGCCGGGAAGTACAAGGTGAGGAGGGAAAGCCGGCGAGGTGGAGCAGGCACAAGACAAGGAAAGGGAGGAGGAGGAAATGCTTTTCTCCGACTTGAATGTGTTTTGCCTTGAATTCAGACCGCGCGTTGATTTATATGTGGCGGTATTCATAGCTAAGTGGTTCTGTCAGCTGGAAACGCCATCTTCTTTTTCGAAAGCGTGATTGGAGGTGCAATTTCACGACGCTGCCAGCGTTGGGGTAATTCTGGGAAAAATGAAGCGGCAATCCAACAAATAATCCGGAGAGGTTTTTCCCGCATGGTAATTAGAGGGTTTCACCTTCTCGGCACGCACGGAAAGTCAAAATGAGTCACCTTATAATTGCAGTGGATGTAAAAGAGTGTTGTGAAACGGGCCCAGAGTGTCGTACGTTATACCTCGGGATCCGAGCAAGTACGCATATAAGGGATGGTGGCGAAAGGAGAAAAAGTGATATTTTACACACGGGCCCATTTGGGGTTTCACTTGGCCTCCGCCCTTTGCTCCGCTCCCACGCTGTGGCGTCAGCGGGCCGGCCGTCCGCTGAGCGCGTTTCTCATTCCGTCAGATGTTGGGAAGCCGTTCAAGTTCTCCGCTCTATTCTTTGACATTCCCCGGCTCCCGAGAGAGGATGGGCAGCCTTGTCGCACTAATGTCAAACACATGTGGAGCGCAGACATGCTTCGGATAGAGTGGAGCAAGCGTCTCCGCAAAGTGCAGTGTGGGAGCTGCCTTGCGAGGGTCGGGGGTTTGATTCGGTCAGTCTGAATCTCAAGGCGCTCGAACTGCGTGCGGTTCGGCAGACAACAACGAAGACGTGTCCGATTGTTCAAATGTAGAATAATTCGATAATTTCCATCCATTTTTCGCGAATCAGGGGTCACCTTGAGAGAGTAACGTAATTACTTTGCGGATGACTTGTTTTAAAAATTTCCTGATTACTTCAAAGTAGCTTTGATGACAAGTTGCTTTCATAGTTACATTCAGCAGATACGAACAACCGCGCTTGACATGCAAACCGCTACGGTTTCGTTACTTAATCGAAGGCAAATTTCAAACAGTGACATTTAAGTATACGGTTTGTATTTATTAAAAACAACCTTAAAGACTTACCGGATTTACTTATACAGTCATACCTCAATTTTCGACCATAATCCGTCCCAGAAGGCTGTTCGAAAAGCGATTTGTCCAAAACTATTTTATTAGCCATGATTAGGGGCAAATACACGATGCAGAAATGACATAAAACCAGTCAGATTTGCATAAATCTACATGAGGAAGCGTCACTTCCTCGTGTAAAGAAGCCGAGAGGAGTCAAGTGGGGAACCGGTTTTCGGTCGTAATCCGAGGCATAAATATCTCAAATTTTCTGGTCAAAAGCTGATTTGGTCGAGAACAGAGATGTTAGAAAACCGAGGTTTGACTGTATTTCGTAAATAATCTGTATTTCACTTAACCTGAATACTGCAGCCACACGTTTTTTTTTTGTGACTTTCTCTTGAAGCTCGAATGTTTGCTGTGCTTCGAGACACGTCTATTTTTTTATACATAACGATAGCGAAGCTGGATAACACTTTGTCGACAGCGCAGAGTGTGCTGTTGTTTTTAGCCAACACAAACTCCAAATAGTGTTTCCAGCTCGAAAACGCAAATCTCTCTGTGCTAAGGTACGAACACGCGAATGGTCAACACGCTAAAAAAACGTGACACTACGCATACGTGACGTCACGCCGTCAGACAGCAATGTGTAGCTGAAGACTCCCAAAATGCCTCGTTAAGTTCAAACTAAATACCAGAGTTTCCCTTTCTGATGTTTTCCACAATGTAGGCTTATTTATTGAATGCCTTCAGCGAGTACTGCGCTCTCACGTGTCCTCTTCTATTTTATTCTTCCCTCACGATTACTTTTGTTGCATGCACAATACGTGCTTGAGAGCTCACCGTTGCAAGAAGTCTGTTTATTGAAGTCTTGTTAATTCTTTCTCACGGCGGAGACCTGCAGGTGGTTTGCGATCGCTGCTTTGCGTTCGAAAGGCACTTGCCCCTTGAAATACTGATGTCATCACCGTCAATTTGAAGTCAATGCACTCGGCGCAGTAAAGTTTAATGACATTTGAAGGGAAATTGCCGCGTGATTAATCGATGGGAAAAAAGTAACACGTTAGATTAGATGCATCACCGGTCGTAGGTGTGAGCCGGAGCTTGTCCCTGCTGGTTTTGAGATGAGGGTTGGCGTATTCCCTGGATTGATCTCCACGACCAATTTTAGATTATAGCAGTGGTTCTTAACCTTGTAAGAGGTTCCGAACCCAACCGGTTCATATGCGCATTCACCGAACCCTTTCGTGAAAAATAAAAATATGATTCGAGAAGTGTTCCTTCAGTTTTGCCGGTGCGAGACGAGAGTTGCTCAACTTGGCAGGACAAATCATGCGGATAGGACGTTGAGTCCCATCACGTGAATCCGTGTTGTACATACTCGTCTGACCACTTTGTTTTTATGCTCGACGTAGCATGTGTTAAAACCTTAAAAAAAAAAGTTAAAAATCACACGACGTACTATCACAACAGTCACACGTTGACTACTCAGCAAACTAAATTTCCCACAGCACTGATTGGACAAGCAATGTCATGTGATCGTCTGCAGCCAATGACAGCCAAGTGGGCGGGTCATAAGTAATTGACATGTTGAGTCGAGTGTGTCTTAACCTCCATGGCAGGGGCTCCGTCGAACCGCCGAGACTGATTCGCCGAACCCCTGGGATTCGATCGAACCCAGGTTGAGAACCACTGGATTAGACGTGATCTTTAGCTCAGAGAGGCATTGGGGAGCACAATTGCGAGGGCAGGGATGATGGCTGACAACCTCAAAGTTCTCCCACACCATCCCGTCCGAGAGCACGTTGCAAATGGCCGCAGTGAAAGCAGGGACACGCTCCGAAAAACCTGGACTGCGCCTTCTGTCAGACGAACGAGTGATCGCAGAGCCGTCGACAGACGGCGAGATCGAGACCGGCGCAGACGCGCACGCGCCTGCGCCTGCGCGTACGCGAGCCCGATGTCTTTGGCTTGTTTGTCTTGTCTTGTTAGTGGTGGCCCAGGTGTCTTTGTTGTGCTGACCACGTGACCGACTCGCAGCGAGTCGGGAGCGCACGCCCACCTGAGGCCATCTGCTGCGCTCATTAATTAGGAGGCAGGCGGCTTCACCTGCGCTGCCCGCATTTAAATCACAATAATTACCGCACAGCACACTTTCCCAACCCACGCGCGTATACCATAAATCCAAGTTTGATTTGACTGCAGCAAATGACCCGACGGTGAAGACAAAGACAACCGGCAAATGACACCCGGGGACGGAAAACACCTCGGCTCTGATCGGTGCATTTTGTTGCTTCGCTACAGCCAGCGGCGAGACGCTAAAACCGGACCGCCAACAAACTTCGAATAATCGCAATGTCTATCTCGTAAAACCTCATCCGATGTTCCCTGACGGCGTTGGACGGCATGCTTTTATCGCAAGCGTGCGGTAAATGGGCAGCGAATAACCACTCGCGCCGGGGCCGTAATGAACGGCGTGCCTTTTAAGAGCGCTACTTAATGACGACGAGGGGGGGGGGGGGACATCTGCCTCCAAGGGCCGGTCGGCTCTGGAAGGAGCGAGGCGGACACGATGCCCGCTCGGTGATGGACTTATCCTGTGCGGCGGGGCAGGGCGTCTGCACTGCGGTTTCACCCCTGCCTGTAACCTCAAATCCATTGTTGGAGTCTATTATGGGCTGTTCAATTATTCAGATGATATTTACCAGCGCCAATTATACGGGGCCGCGTCCTACAGAGAAAAAAGGGGCCTTGGTGTTTTACCGTTGCACTCAGAGGCGGAAGAGAGCGCTGTGAGGCTGTTCAAGTGGGGGTAGAACTTTCGCTTTCCTCGCAGGGAGTGTCTCCACATGGAGGGGGGCAGTGGAGGGGGGGGGGGGTGTTCAAAAAGCTCGATGGTATATTTGCTTTCCGTGGCTGACGTATTACCGTTCACGTCTATTCGGAAGAGCCTCGCCGGCGTGATGGAAAGCATACCGCTCTGCTCCTCCATTTTGAGGCTAACCGGGACAAAAGAGGATAAATAAGCGTGCAGAAGGTGTCATGCGGCACCGCACGGTTCAGTACACTGCAAATGTCTCCATTTATCCCCTATCACCTCCATCACCGCCAGCCAGGCGAGGTGGACACCATGCGAGGCAGAGCGAGGATTTGGTGTCATCACTTTGTTTCAACATCACTTTGATGTTCAAGTGCAGACTTCTCTCTCTCTCTCTCTCTCCCTGTCATGCCTACTTTTATTCCCGACAATAAATGTAAACTACTGCAGAAGTTCATGGGCTCATAAATACAATAAAATAACTGTAAAGCATGCCGGCAGCTTATTATACTATTAAAGGGGGGGGGGGGGCCCACGTTGGTTATTTTCTCCCAAGAGATTGCGGTATCTGGACATGCGTTATCTGACGAGATATAATAGTTGACTTGGGATGAGATCATGTTGACATTGGAAAACCACAGCACACACACACACCGGTCACATGAATTGCTTCCTCTCTTACACAAAGTTGCATGCTGAGGAATGATGAATATGAAGTGTACAAATTGAGCAATTCGAGCAGGATAAACCTTCTTCTAATGCCCCCCCCCACCCCAAAAAAAGTAAAAACAAAAAAACCCCATCAATCTTCATGGGGAAAGCTGGCAAACAAATGTTATTCGCTTTGGTGGATTGCACTTTACATGCACTGGTAAACGTCGACTTACTCACTGAAGGTCGAGGTCAAATTGAAGTTCGCGAAGAGGTGATAATCCAGTTTGGAGAAGAGCTTTTATATCGCCTCAATCCTCATTCTTTCAAGGGGTGCGGGGGTGGGTGAGTGGGTGGGGGGGGGCATACGGCTACTGTAGATAGAAGGGACACTCTTCCTTCTTGTTGAAATACTGACAGGAGGGGGAGGCAAAAGCCGCCGCTATTAAACATAGAGAATTATGTTCAACTTTCCTTTGGGCGTTCGGAATGGGCTCTTGGGATTCCAAGTGGGATCACTTGGAATCGAGGTATTTATTTTCTGGATGACACCAGAATTAAAAAAAAAAAAAAAAAAAAGGGAGAAGCAAGCCTCAAACAATATTCGTCTTTGGTTTTGTCAGATGTGAAATATCACAAGTCGCCCAGTCCATATAAATCCGCTCCCTTCGTGATGGTCACGATGAGAAAGACCGAGGTAACGAGGCGGTTTCGACGAAGAAATAAAAAAAGTCTTCCGGTGTCTTACAAAGAGTCAAACTCCGTAAGTCCTCAAATCCTGGTGACTCCCACGTCAAAAACTGCAAAAAAGCTGAAGATGCCGATCCTCGAGTCGGCGGCGTGCGTCCGTATCCTTGCGTGACTTTCAAAGCTTCCTCTTCTTTACTTCACGCTTGCGCGATCAAGTCCCAAAAACGACCGATGAGAATAATTCCTCCCGGGTTTGTTGTTCTTGTTGTTGTTTTCTGCCGTCTGAAAAGCAGTTCTTGAATCTGTGAAGAAAGGGAGGCGTTGCGTTGCGTGCGTGCGCGCGCGCGCGTTTCTCAACGCGCTCCTTCTTCTCCACCTCCGCCGACTGTCAAGGCTTTGTGGCCACCGGGTTTACTTTTCAAACATGTGCGTTCAACGGAGTGCTTTCTTCAGTGCAGAAATCAGGCTTGCCCCCCCCTCGCCAAAACCTCTTGTTTGTCCTCAGTAATGAATGGAGCTGGCGAGCCCACTGCGCGCACCAACCGCGGCTCTCTCGCCTCCTCCGCCTCTCCTTCTCTCTCTCTCTCTCTCTCTCTCTCTCTCTCTCTCTCTCTCTCTCTCTCTCTCTCTCTCTCTCTCTCTGCTTCTCTGTCCCCTCTGTAGCCTTCTGTCTGCGTTTAAACACCATCTGGAGCTCTCTCTCTCTCTCTCTCTCTCTCTCTCTCTCTCTCTCTCTCTCTCTCTCTCTCTCTCACACACACACACACACACACACCAATGTAACTTATGAGGTGACAATTGCTGTAAAAACATGTTTAATTGTAACACAGCTGCATATAAAATCACATTGTGCCCCGTGTCCTTTCCTATTATTCCAATCATAAAGTGACCAGGGGTTTGGTTATGGGTTGTCAGTTCCCCCGCCTGCCAGTAAGGGCCGCTGTTTCCCCACATCAAGACGCCGAAGAGAGCGTGAGCAGCTAATTGACACTTTCCCCCCCCCCCCCCCCCCCTGTGGATGTGCGTCTTCCTTTATTTCACGTACCAAACGAAATAGTGTAAAAATACAATCAGATATATAATTAGATATGCATTTTAACCCCTCTAAAAATATACCAATAGCAAGGCAACCCCCCCCCCCCCGCCCCCAACTCTAAAAGGGATTTATTTGTATGTTTGTTTGCAGGTGCTCTATCAGATAAATGGAAGAAGAGGAGATGGACAGTTATTAAATGTGGGCTTCGCTTTTATTCCGTGGAAGCTTTTATGCTCGCGTCCATTTTCCATTTTATTATTACTCTTTATTGGGCGTCTTTGTTGCCTGGTTTAATTAGCGGCCAATAATATCGCACAATCTATTTTCTCTTTAGGTTATCTTTACATGCCGCTGTCTATTTATTATTGCTTTTTCTTTTAATTTACTGCTTAACCTTCAATTTGAAACCAGCCGCATCTGTGGCGATGTTGTTCTCCAGCCCATTGTATTCTTATCTTGAATGCTCTGGCAATCAAGCATTACAAGGGAGTAATAACTCTAAAAGCGCGGTACGTTGGCGTAAATTACCACCGATGAAACATGCAGCGCGTCGTCAGTGACGCATCACGGTAAGAATCGTCATTTTGTCATGAATGCTAAATTAAGGAACGTAGGCGGCATTTTGCCGTTGACGTGATTTCATTTCACCTTGCGTATCCAGATTCTAAAAGGTACAGACGTATTCACTTGCGCTGGTGAGAAGCAGTATTTGATTGTGACGGTTCAAGATTTGTTGCTGACGTGACCCGAGGCCAAAGAGATTCCATTTTTATGATTTCTTTAATGCCCATCCTTCGACCACGACGCTATATCTTCCGTCCGTATCGCCGGCTGTACATGGTTACAATTATGTTTAATTGCACATTACCTTTCAGCTGCAATTTATCATTTGATACGATAGACATAGCCGCCAGTACATTCTAGAGTGAGAATCCTCCACCTGTCCGCTTTGTCCGTGAGGCTTCAAATGCGCGCGCGTGCAAACGCACGCATGCCCACGTTCGCCACCCCCCCACGGAGACAAACGCACACACACACACAGAGTCATGACGAGGGACAGTAGACAATGCTGACACCCTCCTGACCCCTCCTGCGTCTACAGAACAAATAGAAGCAGCTTGTAAAGTACACACGGACAGCTGCTGTGCCCCAACTCCAGTCTCACCAGCCTTACCGGCCACCAACACAAATGTTGCTTTCATATCAAGCCAGGAGCTGCTCCGACTAAATAATGCACATGCATTGGAGAGGGAAGATCCAGCTTTTTTTTTTTCTTATTTTCTTCCACGTGGAGCTCAATCAAGCAGGCCCACTTTTGATGACTTGAAGTCTGGTGCCAAGCTTTTTACTGAGACCATAAGCGCGGTGTTCCTCAGCGCCACCAAAGGAGGCAAATATACATTCACGATGCAGTTGACTAACCCTGCGCAGGTACAAAGGGTTGTAATCCGCAGTGAGATGTGACACACTTCCCAAATTAGTGTTCCAGTTCGAGTTCAAAGCAAACATGGTGAAGCGGCATTTAGCTGTTATGCTGCATACAAATGAAGCCGCCAACACAATTGAAGTCGGGGTCGAGTGTAAATGCTTTTAACTCCAGATGTAAAACTGCTTTTTTTTTTTTTACTCTGGACGTTTGATTAACGTCTTTTTAACATTTTGAAATCAATTTCACAAACTGGCCTATTCGTAATTTTCGGAACCTACTTTCATTTCTTTACTTTGACACGTCTTTCATGTATAAAAGTCTTGTCGATGTATGTTCTTTTAGTCGTTTTGGTGCGCTACTTTTGTTTTCTCTACTTTGCTTCCGACTGTCATCTGCTGTTGTATTTTAAATGCTTCGAGCTGTTGCGTCTTGTGTACAAAATATGCAAAAACGACCTTGCCTTTTCTGTGATGGAAGCACGTCGTCCTGGAGACGAGACCCTTGTGGAGACTGAGTTTGCGCTTTATATTTCGTCCTCTCAGAATTCTGGGCAAAGGTGCTACTGCTGGTCTGCATGTTGTATTCGTTGCCGTCTGGACTTTGTTTTCCGGCGGACGCGGGCTACGGAAAAGGCACGAGGCGTACGTGTCTGTGTGGTCGTGAGTGACAGAAAGGTTGGCGACGGGGGTTGCGTCCAGAGAAAGGATTCCTGTCAAGGTGACAGCTCCAAGACGGACAGGATGCTATTCTCCTCGGGAACGGCGTCAGTCAAACTGTCAGCCTGCCTCGCCGACAGCCTCTCATTCCTCTTAATTTGGCCTTTTGTTGAGCGGTCACTGGCTAAGCGCCGGCACTCCATGTGGTCGCTCTGATAAACTGCACAATGAAACACGCGCGACTCTCCTCCATGAACATCACGGCGGCTGGAAGTCTCTTTGAGGGCGCTAATTGCAAAAAAAAAAAAAAAAATCAGCTTTGTCTTGCCCTATCTCACGCGGCAAACGGTCCACTTCTGGGCACTCTTTTCTGTTGTGTCTATTCTGTATTGACAGCATCTCCTGGATGGTTGAGCACTTTCTGATATGCTAACATTGGCGTATGGGCTTTGTGTGGTAGGTATGGTAATAGCAAGTTCGCTCCATGCGCGCGCACGTGTGTGTGCGTGTGTGTGTGTGTTAAAGCAGGGAGAAAGAGAAGTTTGCAGCGCTCACACATTGTAAATCCTTTCTTAGAATGGCAGTCACAGGCTAGAGTGTTGAAAGGAGATAAGACCCTGAAGCTGACTGAAAGGGAACGTTAGAAGCATTGTATTCCCGCGCAGCTCTCACTTCCCCTATCCTGCACTCTCATCCACTTTCAGCATGCCGCACTCTGATGAAGCACCCATTAAAGATACCAATACACAGGTGAGCTCCAGCATAGGAAGAAAAAAATGTTTTTTTAAAGCAACCTACTTGATCATAACAAGGCAGGAAGAATTGGATTTGTGTTGAAGAATTTCCCCAGGAGTCGCTGGAATGAGTTTTAAGATTTAGGGTTGGTGTTCCCTCGTTTGAACATTTTCAGGACTCCACAATGCTACGACAGGGTACGCGTACGTGAACGAGTCCGGGCGTGTAACGGATCGTTGACCATACCACTGAAGAGCACCTATGCCGGAATGCAACAATTTGCCGTGTTATAATCGAATGGAGTCGATGGAATCGAACCCACGACCTCTGCACTGTGTGGTCGACGCGTGAACCACTTGCCCACGGGCCACCCTTTTTTAAATTATTATTTATTTATGTATTTAATATTTACGTTTCAAGATGCACCAACACTGTAGGGTGAACTTACAATTTCAAGGCAACCAATTTGGGTAAAATTTTAAGTTGGGCAATTCATCGATTTTTTATTATTATTATTATTTTTTTGCCGTGGCCAAATGTGCTTTTCTTGCATTTCGCACCCAAGAAATAAGAGTTTACAGAGATGTCGCTTGCATTGGCTGTCCAGGTTAAAAATTTAAATCAAAACAGATCAGCAAACTGTTGATCACTTTGTTGCGCTAATTACCGTTGTTGCTTCGCATGTCAATAATTTTTCTTTTAAAGTCGTTCCAACTTAAATTAGATCAGACAATGCAAGTCTTCTTTTTTTTTTTTTATGGTGCATAATAGTGTCAAGAAACAGAAGAGAAATAGCGGAAAACAAACGCCTATTCTTTCCGATCGCTTCAAAGAGACTCTTTATAACTCCTTTTTACAGACAAAATGGAGTCATAAAGCCCATATTAGTCCCCGCGGATCAACGAATCAATCCTTGATTTTCCTCGCCTCAGAAATTCCGTCGCGCAAAAAAAGCGACCGAGCTTTGTTTCATTCCAAGAAACGATCCAAAGGATTGATTGAGTCTCATCTCATCTCTTGTTTGAAAACCGACTTCCTTGAAGGCCGACTGACGCGTTGACTTTTGATGCCAGCAGACATTTGCGTTTTCATCGTTTTCCCGCTATCGCACCGCGTCGCGGCGCTTCTCTCCGACGTGTCTATTATGAAATCACGGACGGGGACACGCAAGACGACGTGGCTGCGCTTCTAAACCGAGAGTCTTGTCAAGCCTTCGCGGTGTGTTATTTGTATGTTTGGCAGTTTGGCATATTTTACTAGCGCCCATGATGCCGGCGAAGAGTACTTATCGGGTAAACCGTCTCCGAATGGACGAATGTGAAGCGACTTTTGATACAACTTCTCGCCTTTCCTCACAGAGTCCACTTCAGAATTATATTGATTGTCCATAAATCAATGAATGGCTTCGCATCAAGGCACTTAGCAGATCTCAGTGTCAACCGCGCAGACCTCTCACATTGCTCCCCGAGTCGTGTCCAAACACAGCAAAGTCAAATGCAAAACCAGCCAGATGAACAAACGACCAGTCAAAATTCCACATTAACAATCAAAACATTTCTTTGTTATTGTTTCCGCCTCATGTAACGCTCTATTGCGCCGTTTTTGCCCATTGACTCTTTCGGTCCCTTTTGGGTTGCCTGTGCGGCGATTTTTACACATACTGTACATCCTCATCTATCTGCTCACACTTGACAAAACACAGAAGGACGACAAACTGACGGAATAAAACAAAAGTGTGGCGCAGTCAAGCTGTCTGATTATGTATATGAAGCGTGCGTTTGTGTGTGTCCTTTTTAGCCGAGCTAGAGACGCGCAAACTGTCAAAAGTCGGAAGTGACACCTGATTAAATCAAGTGTTGACTCAAGGCTCACGTTGGCAGCCCGCTCGCGGAGGGAAACTGACAATGGGGTCCTCAGTTTACAGCTGAATACCCTCTCGTACATCCACGTGGGTCCGTGACCTACAATGACGCCCATAATAGCGCCACCTTTTGATTGACGCTTTTAGAGGGTATACCTCAATCATTTCTTCATTGTTGTCTTTGTCTTAAAAGTTCAGAATGAATTCAAATTGCATTCAATTTTACAAACGCGTTTCGCAAAGAGTCGGTGGGTGTGGGGTGTTTGTGGGGGGTGGGGGTTGGCAAGGACGTCAGAGAGCGTACACAGAGCGTCGGAATTGAATGAAGATTCGGTGGAAGCCACGGAATGTTTTCAGGTGAGGTGCTCCCGCCTGCGTGCGTGTGTGTGTGCATACGCTCAGACAGTTGGTGGTGCTGGCACAGGAGATAGCGAGCGGGGGTTGGTGGGAGGGGGGGGGGATGAGGCAGTGTATCAACTTGTGAACATCTGTTCCTCACACAAACCACAAAGCTGATGCGGAGAAAATAGAGAGGATAACTACTCTCTCCTCTGCCCACCTTTCTTCTCACACACACACACACACACACACACACACACACACACACACACACACACACACACATTGAGACACACATGTCACCACCTTGCCCCCCCCCCAACCTTCAACCACTCTCCCATTCCTTATTAAAGTTTCTGTCCTCAATGCAGCAAAATCTTTTCAATTTGTTTTTTGTTTTTAGTATCTGTGGTATGGTATCCGTCTGTTTGAGTAGTCAGTCATCTGGTCATGATGAAAGTTAGCATAAGCTCACGTGAAAACTTTGAAAGCTGAACCAATAATTTCGTGCGTGAAATTAAAGCTGAAAATCTTTTTTTTTTCGGTCTAGTTATGGAGTATGTTGGTGGAATGTGTGCAGCAAATCAATGCTGACTGACAAATCGTTTAAAAAAAAAATTGAGTGAGCGCTCAATTCCAAAGCAACAAATTTGGCGGACATTTTAAGTAGGGCAACTCAGCAAAATATTTTAAATTGCTGCTGTGAAAATTGTCTCTCCTCCATTTCGCAACAAAGAAAGAAAAGTTTACAAAATTGGTTCCCATTGTATTAAATCCCCCCGCCCCCACCCCAACTTCAAGGTAGAAGTAAACCCTAATTAGCAAATTAATTTGTAGCCAACAACTTGCCTTCTCACTAATATTGTTGCCATCAATGAAAATCATTCAGATTTTTAATTTGTTCCAACTAAAATGACTAACCCCCCCTCCCCAAACTACACCAAGCAAACAACGGAATAATCGAAATCGCATAATCGATTCTAAAAATATTCATTGGTGAGCGAACCCTTCTTGTAAAGATGACTTTTTGGTGAGGGTGGGGGGGAGGGGGCAAAACGCTTATTCATCACCACAGAGGACGAGCGCTTGCCCCGAACGATGACGTTTGTGATCATGTTGCCAAGAGGTAAGAATCAGTTGGAGATTCAGCGTCCCTTTTCCCTTAAAGACCCTTTATTTAGTTTGTCGCCTTTTCTTCCACTCGCCGTCTTTCTCACTGCCTTCCCTTCCTCTATCTGGAACTGCTGGGAGGGTGCGCGAGTGCTGGGTGGCAGTTCCTTATTGTGGATAGCCTGAGTGTGTGGGTGTGTGTGTGTGCGTGTGTGTGTGTGTGTGTGTGTGTGTGTGTGTGTGTGTCAGTATGCTGTTTGGGGCTGATAAGGCCCAGGGAGAAGAGCCAGCGTGCCGACATATTCTTACCACCGTGGTTATCGGCCGTCGCAGCTGTGCCTGAGCTCGGCGACATCTGCTCCCTCACAGGAAGCCTATGCTGCAGCTCATAACGCCTCGCACTGACACACACACACACGCACACACACGCGCACGCACAGTCACAGGTAGGGCTCCTTGAAACAATGAGGTGTATTTACTGCTCATATCGACATATTTTGATTTTTCAGTGTGTACTTTTGAATGTGTTTTTGTGAGTGTGTGTACGCAGACGTGTGTGTGTGTGTGTGTGTATGCGCGTGTGTGTTCACATGTGAGATGACTGGATTGGAGCAGTGACACCGTAGTTCTCTTGGGTTTTTATCACTGAATTACAGAGGGGATGCTTATGACTAAGCCTAATTATAGAGGCCTTATCGGTGCACTGTTCGCAAAGCTCATTACTGCCAAGAAATGGCAAGCGCTGCAGGTAATTCACGACACCGGGTATTAGTCCTCTCTCCGGCTTATGGTTTCGACATATTCGGTCTCGATCAAATTTGGACTTTTCATATCTGGATCTTCTTGCGCCACTCGCGTCTTGAATTATTGGCTGGTTTTAGTGAAGGCCGTCCTTTTTTACTTCGAGACACGACTTAGATTCTTCAGGAATCAATTATTATGACTTGATTTGATCTCTCTTGCCTCCTTTGCTGGAAGCAATTATGATGTATTTCTTTTTTTTTACAAAATGTACATGCTACATCCATCCTCTCTTCTACTTTGTGGGCACAAACAGCCTTGCGACCTGAAGCGTGTCGCCACAGTTAGCTTGAAAAAGCACCATACGTTGTTCATTGCTTGATTTCAAAAAAGTAACTATTTTGGATTACAGGTTACTTAAAGTGCTACTTTCAGCCGACGCCAACAACCCCGCTTCATGAAAGCTGCTTTTGTACGCACTTTATTGGAACTTCAACAATATTGTTTGCGGATAATCGCGGTCTCTGCCGTTTGCAGTGCTGAGTTTGGCCGAATTGGGCGAAAAGAAATATTTCGGGACGGAGATGTGCCACTTTTAATATTGTCACATGACATATACCGATACCGTGGCATTTTAATATTCCGATATCGTGATCTCGCCATCAGCTTTACATCCTTGTAGCGACGGGTGCGTTTTTACCTCTTTTATTTTATTCTTTGGAAATACTAAAATTTGTTTGAATGGCGTCCTTAATCAGACTATTCAATTAGAACGTGTTACATTGTCAGTGACTCAAAATGGTCGCCATTATTGAGGAAAGTCTTACTAAGTCATATCATTTTACCTGAATGACTTACTTGATGCGAAACCCCACAATCGATTTATTTTTTTCTCCCACCACAAAAGACATCCGTCCATTTTCGAGTAGGGATGTAACAACAATGGCAATATCGTGATATAGTGCGATTAAAAAAAAAAATTGAGATATCCCGCACAATATCGCGATAATTATCGTATCGTGAGGTTCATATCGCGACAATATCATGTCGTGACGTTTGGATATCGTTCCATCCCTATTTTCGACACCACATCCATCCTCAGGCGGATGACGGGTGAGCCATTTATGTACTTTTTTCTTCTAAAATAAGGTCACACTCCCAAATAAGATGCTCGAGTTCATCGTTCAAACCTACGGGAGTTCAACGTTTGCTGCTCCTCCAGCTAACACGAATACCAGAACCCCTAACAAGAGCCATAAACGTCACATCGCCCTTCGAGTATGCGGCGTGAAATCAACACAAGCCGTTCCCCATCAATCATTCTCACTTCATGAGCAGATCTGACAGCAGGCAGAGCCTCCATCGCTCATCACGGCCACGCGTCGTCTACCCGGCCATAAAAGACGCGCTTCCTACCTTCGCCAGATCTGAGTTGGAGACTCGGGGCCAGCTTTGGATTGAGGCCTCTGTGCCGGTGGATGTCTTTGGTCTTCAGCTCTCTGTGGCTGACCAGCGTCACGGTGGGGACGAGTGCCATGGTTCCACCTTTTTGGTTCACCTTCTTCTTGTACTCCCGATGGACCTCAGCAGACATTTTCCCGACGTTTTTTAGCCTCAACCGCTGGATATTGTGATCGTCAACTTGTCCGCCGAGCGTTCTGTGCGCTTCGGCAGTTTAGAAAGAAGGGAACTCCTTGTCCTGTTTCAAAATGGGGAAGACAAACTCACCGAAGCGAAAACAAGAAGGCACTCGATAAAGCCTTTGGATTTACAGCGGCGTCGGGGCGAACGTGTTTTTCACAATGAGAACGTTTGGCACGCATCTTCTCATAAACGTCCATCTTTCTACAGAACAAGCCGCTAAATTATACCTTGCCGGGGCCATGAGTTGCCATGTTCCAAAACGAGGAGAAAGAAAATTGCATCGTCTTCATCCTTTCATGTCTTTGCCAATTTGGATTTCAGCGGTCTTATTCCTGGTTTCCCCTTTGATATTTTTTTTCTTTCAACGTATCCGTAAGATGCTAGCTTTGATGTCGGAGACCCGTCCGTTTTCAACCCAAAGTCTCTTCGGGATGAACTTAGAGCATTTGGCACACGCTCCCTCAATGTCCCGCTCAGTTCCTCGGGTTCCTTGCCAGACGTGTGCGTCTGTGTGAGTGTCGGCAGCAGGTCAGATAGTGTCACGGCTCTATCGAAGGGGCCGTGCTCTCGTGCGAACCCTCCTCCTGCCCTGCCTGACTGTTCCGCGCAAATGAGAAGTGTGCATTAGTGTGTCACGGCGAGCGTGTTGCGGTGCCTGAACCCCCCGGGGAGGTGCGAGGCCGGCCGGCTCCGGTGATCGTAGCAGACAGCGGCGAGCGGCAGGACCTGAACCTCCATCTGGGCTTCCTCTGCAGCAACCAGCTGTGACTGCGGCCAGCAGCAAACACACGCACGCACGCACACACGCACACACACACACACACTTTTTTTTCCCTGTTGCCCTCCTTCTGCAGCCTCGTTTGCGCCGGTGCACCGTTTGTACACCTGCGATGATAGCTTTTGTCAGACATGCATCGTGTATCATTTTTCAACGCATTTCATAGCTCAGTCAAGTGCCGAAGAAAAGGCAAAACAAATGAGTCCATTTCGTTAACTCTGCATACATTTGGTGTCCTCCCAAAACAGTAGTTCTCCAAACAAGGCTTTCTGGGCCAGCCTTTCCAAATTGGTAGAGCGGCTGGTTTCATGCAAACAGAATGTAAATATAAAACGGGACGCAATTATTAAGAATGGTGTCTTTATTTAATCAGCGTGTCAAAAGGAATTGAACACCTGAGACTCAGTGCCCACCCAGTGTTGGATGCAGGTGCCATGCATCGAATCGTCTAAATGCGCCAAGCAGCAATGGCCTTGTGGAAGTGTACCTTGGCCGTGACAGTTTACCACTTCGGCAATTTACGTCTGAAAGTTAAAAAAAAATAAAAAATTAAAAAAGCTGGCGTGAAAGCGGCTGTGGTATAATGTGAAGGCTCAGTTACCCCGGAGCTATCGGTCTTAGAACCTCTGACCTCATAGAACTCATTAGACCCTGAGCTCCGCAGTGACACACACACACACACACACACACACACACACACACACACACACACACACACACACACACACACACACACACACACACACACCGCAGGAAGCTTCTGTTGGAGCTAGTTGTGTGCTGATGAGAGAAGTGAGAGAGGATGTGAGCACATGATGTGCCAAATGCCTGCTTGAACCAGATGGTCATCAGCAGAGAGGAAGTGAAAGAAAAGAGCTGTGTGGGGAGAGAGCGAGAGAACGAGAGAGAAAGAGGGCAAGAGAGTTAGAGAGAGAAAGAAAACAATTCTCAGGCATACGGTACATGTGGGATTTCCCACAGTTACTACTGCGTGCAATTATAGTGGTAGTCCACTTTAAGTCAATCAATAATTGACTAACAGATGCCAACTCAAAATCCAAGCTCGCTGGATCTAACTTGCAAGCCAACCTTCATGTGGTATCGCTTGTCCTCATAAGGGGTCGCGTGTAAACTGCGGCTTTTCACAGGGCAACGACGATTAGCACTCACTCCTGTAAACATGGTTCTGGAACCATTTTTGTAGTCGGGCGCCCGCGCGCTAGGCGTAAAGATGTGTATATCTTTGTTTCGCGTGTTTTGGAATTTGGTAGACCATGCAACGCCTCAAATGGCATTCTGGCATATTCGATTGCACAACCCCGGCACGCTTGACAATTTAATAAGAATGAGAAAACCTTTATTGGTCTCACAATGGAGAAATTCCTCACTTACAGCAGCAATGTTATCAAAGGAAGAAAGTAGAAGAACAAAAATAATAGGAGCTGCTGTCAAGACAGCCACTCTCGCGGCGCCATCTTGAAGTAATTTGGTGTCCAAAAGTAGGATCGATTTCAGACCAGTCAAAAGCAGGTCTAAGTTGTGGTGCAAGTGGTATAAGGCGATTATCGACAAAATTTGACCGAAATTTGTGGTGCATATCTTTGCTTTTGATTCATAAATATGTCAACGGCGTGGCACAATCCTTCTGAATTATTGTATAAATCACTCCATTGAACAAATTATTATCATAATCATCTTAAAAATATTTTGAGTAGCACCTGTGGGTGATGTTCAAGGATGCAAGGTGGTCTCCCAAGTGCCCATCCACAGGTGCCAACATTTTATCAACTGCCAGAGGAGATCTTGCAATTCTTTTTGAATGTACTTTGTAATTTTGCCTTTTATGAACCTCAACACCATGATCCAAAACAATTTTTATAGGTGTCACCTATTATAGGAGCCTTTGCCCTTTTGCGTCATTCCCCTTCCCCAGATGTTGGCAGGTTTAAAATGAGGTTTGGGTGGGGAGAGAGATAATAATTGTGCCATAATCACTGGCAGACAGCTCTGACTCTGGCAGGTGCTATCAGAGCAGCGACCCAGTGGTGCCTTCTCTCCTCAGATAAGGTCAGGGGGGAGTGGGGTGGGGGGGGGGGGGTGGCAGGATGGAGGACGGGTGGAGGGAGGAGCAAAGGAGCAAAGGAGGGAGAATAGTCCGGGGGGGGGGGGGCAAAGCGTGCATTACAGACGAGCGGCTCGCCTCGCCTTATCTCCCCCCGGCGGCTGCTGCTGGCGGCTTCCAGATGCGACGCGCAGAAGCGGCAGTCTCACAACGATCCTTCTATCAGCGCCGCGCAGACACCCATTGCCAAACACGAACCCAGCAAGAGGACTCACCATTTAGCTCCTTCACAACTCCATTGCTGAGGAGATGCCAAAGAAGCGGACGCTTTTGTTTTGGTGCACCCAACTTGGTTGATGTTAAAAGTTTGTAGCGGAGTTCAAATGACATGACTCAAATGGTGTCGGGGTCCGTAACATGGGGCCGTGCACGAATCGGTGGTGACCTGAAATGAGATGCGAAATGGCCATTAAAAATGAATGCCAAATCAGAATTTGCGCATTTGAGTGGATTTAAATCTTTACCAAAAGTGAAAAAAAAAAACCCTTGGGTACTGCTGTTGGCTAGTGTACAGGCAGGGATCCTAGAGGTTAAGGTAAGTTTTTTTCAACTAACAAGGAAAAACCTGGGGCGGCCCAGGGGTCCAGTGGTTAGCACGTCGACCTCATAGTGCAGAGGTACCGGGTTCAATTCCAGTTCCAGCCTCCCTGTGTGGAGTTTGCATGATCTCCCCGGGCCCTGTGTGGGTTTTGTCCAGGTACTCCACTTTCCTCCCACATTCCAAAACCCGCATGGCAGGCTGATTGGACACTCAAAATTGTCCCTAGATGTGAGCGTGGATGGTTGTTCGTCTCTGTGTGCCCTGCGATAGGCTTGCAACCGGTTCAGGGTGTTCCCTGCCTACTGCCCGAGGACAGCTGGGATAGGCTCCAGCACCCCCAGCGATTCTCGTGAGGATACAGTGGATCGGAAAATGGATGGATGGATGGAAAAACCTTCCGTAGGTTGATGAGGCTGCGCTTGTGCGCCGTTGTACACTCTAATGTGTTGTTAAAAAAGTGAATATGAGGCTAAGGAAAGCACTTTGGACAACATATGGTGTAGATCAGGTCCTTGAGAGCCAAGGACTGGACTTCGGCACTTCTGGTATGGATAAAGCGCGATATAAGTGCACTCCATTTACCATTAAGAACACATTGGATTTTTCATTTTTTGTACCAGAACATCTTTTTTTTTTTTACCAAAAATACAATGAGCAACCCCGGAGTTTGTTCGGGATTCGTTAGTTCAATGCTAAACGTATAGCGAAGGCGGATTTGCGAGTCCGAGCTCTCCCTTTTACACAAAGGTCAAAGGCGAACGTTCTTCCAGCTGGGTGGTTTTGGTCAAGCATCTCACGCTGTAAAGCGTGAGAAACAAAAAGGCCCGAGCGGCTGGAGCTTGGCAGTGAGAAGCGGCCATATGGCGAAGCGTCTTGAGACATTCACTGCCGGCTAACTGGGTGACTTTTCAACTCTGCAACCGTTCGCTGAGCCTCTTAGCTCAAAGCTACAGTCGAGTGTGGAGCAGCTTGTCATCCATTCAATTTTCTCCCACTTTTTCTTCTCAAAGGTGAAGTGGAGCCAATCTCATCTGGTTATTACAATGCTTTATTAGTGCACATTGTTTTAAAATGTCCCCCCCCCCCCCCATGTTTTTTTTTTTGCATGTGCCTGGGTTTTTCCCTCATTAAATCAAGAATTCATCATGAAAAAAAGTCCCCACGCGTCTAAATTATAGTCATAAAAAGTTGAATGA